>NC_135644.1:3972500-4610000 GCF_053574225.1 Canis aureus
GTTGAGCATCTGCCTTTGCCTTAGGGTGTGACCCTGGGGTCCTGGGATTGAGTCCCACATCGGGCTCCCTGCATGGAGCCTGCTTCTTCCTCTGCCTGTGTCTCTGCCCCTCTCTCTGTGTCTCTCATGAATAAATAAATAAAATTTTCAAAAAAAAATAGTTTTCCTCATTTTGTCTTTGCACTATTTGACTGACTGGTTCATTCATTTAGGAATATTTATCCTCATATGAAATTATGTTAATTACTTTATATTTTACTTTATATTTTTGAAAATATAGTTACTTTACATATAACATAAGCACATAAATATATTATATATATATATATATATATATATATATATATATATATATATATATATATTACATATTCACTTAAAGTTACAGGCCTGTTATTTAAAATAACAGGCCTGGGATCCCTGGGTGGCTCAGCGGTTTAGCGCCTGCCTTGGCCCAGGGTGTGATCCTGGAGACCTGGGATGGAGTCCCACGTCGGGCTCCCTGCATGGAGCGTGCTTCTCCCTCTGCCTCTCTTTCTCTCTGTGTCTCTCATGAATAAATAAATAAAATCTTTAAAATATAAAAATAAAATAAATAAAATAAAATAAAATAAAATAATAAAATAAAAATAATAACAGGCCTGTCTGACTCCCCACTCTAAAGTGTCTACTCTAAGAAACCTGCCCTATTTACCTTTGTATGTACAATTTCTAGTTCGGTAACTGACAGATGGTTATTTCCAATTGGTGCTCGTTGAATAACTGAGTTAACTGTAGCTCAACACTCAGCAGTGTAAAAGTGGCCTTCGTGCAGTTAGAAGAGTTTATAACGCAGGGTTTGGGGAGCATAAATTACATTTCAAGTTCTTTGTTTCATGGACAGTACATTTTTATTTCTCTGGATTTCAGTTTCCTCATCCAAAAAATGAGGAAATTAAAATGAATTTATGCCAAATACTCCCTCCTGACCTGAAACTCAAGCATTATAAATTATAAATGATTTTGACTGGATTTCAGAATAAGGCATTTGAATGACCTAGAATTTTATCCTAAATCCAAATGGGGGAGGTGGTTATTTTACCATTTCATTTTCCATCATTATAAATTTCCGATGCCAGTGAGGCTCACATAGGCCGTCAAAGCTTGGGTGGCTGCTTGACAAATCCAGCAAATCAGCACTGAGTTGGAAGCACATATGGAGCAACCTTATGCCAGCCTGCGTTTTGCCAAGAGGCATAACACTCCTGGGTCATTATATTGCCAACTACTTTGACACATTTTTGCCTACACGGGGCCATGACTAAGACTTGAACACCACTGAAAGCCCCAAGATATTGGCTGCTCTCATCGCTGGTGCTTCAGCAAAGAGCAATGAAGACTCCAGGCCAAGGCTGCGATCCATGATGAGAAGACAAGCAGGATAGTTGGTGTGTGTTTTCCATTTTTCTGACTGGGGATCATTTTTCATGTCAGATTAAATGTGCCAGTTGTTTGTCTAAGTCTCTGGGTTGCCCGATGCTGTTTGAGGAAACATACATTTTTCACAGCATTAGGATTTTTCATGCTAATTTTTTGGCTCCGAATAACTAAGCAGAGGGTACTTTTGATGCTTATTTAAATAACATCTCCACCCTTCTTGTCTCTTTTGGAAAGATGATATGACAAGCTGGCCAGACAAAGCTTATACAGCCCATCTAACATTAGCAAGAACCGCGCAGTTGACTGAGGCCCCTTTTGCTGGCTATCGTGTACAGAAGGCCCCAGAACATTAGCGCACACTTCTTAATTTGGCATCACTTGTAGGCTTAGAAAGACCTGTAGCGAGGAGGCTTCTGGTTATGATGTTCATCCAACAGTAATTCTGTTAGGAAAAAAAACAAAAACAAAACAACCAACTTGAACTGATCTAGTTACTGCAGTCAACTGTTATTTTCATAAACATGGATATTTTCCTCAAAAAAAAAAAGTTATTTTTCATCCATTTCATGAATTTTGTTTTACATTATTTTACGCTATGGGTGATAACTATAAAGTAGAAATGCATGTCACCTAAGATAGTTAGAGCAGTAAAATCACTGAAGGTGGAACAGAGAATTTTTTTTTTTAATAGCAAGATCATAAAAACAACCCTCATTTTTTTCCTACTGTCTCTACAGGAAATAACCGCCACAGAGGAGAAAAAAATAAATAAAAATAAATAAAAATAAAGATAAGACAAAGCAATGGATCATGGAGGAAGGAAATTTATAAGACATCATCACCACATTGTTCCAGTTGTTAGGTTTCCCTTCCAAGCTCCCTACGTTCGGTTACTTAAATAAGTCGGTCCATTTAAAACTGCAAGGCATAAAATAGAGCTGCTTTAAATGGGTCGCACTCACAATATAACTAAATTTTCAGCTTTTAGACAGGCATGACTTTGATTTTATTTCTTAGGAAGGAAGAGAGTTTTAGATACAGGGTTGAGTGCTTTCAATTTAAAAGAAAATAGAGGAAATGAGCCTAAATTATAAGTCTTAGGAATCTGGGATATTTTCGTTACACACAGAAGTGTCAGGCTTGCTATATTAGAGAAATCTTAAATTCAAACTTAACGTGGAGATGTCAGAATTAAAACACATTCGCTGATTGAATATACATCGTCTCTGCTTTTTTTTTTTCTCCCTCAACATTGAAAAGATGTAAAATATATATGAGGACATAGGACTTAATAGTTTCATGTACATCAATACAAGTTTTCATTCAAAACAGAATTCTTGAGCACCTCCCTTTGTGGGAACAAGGAGAACACTTCTCGGGGCTCCTGGGAGCGCTGAGAAAAGGGCACACATGATGCACTTACGGACCCACGTGGACTCATCAAGTGATTTACCAGTAGTATGTAAGTCACCTTATAAAGCTGTCACATTTTTCAAAATAAAATAGTTTGGTTCCATCATTCACTATTTCTATTATACGGAATATTTATCATTTCTCTAAAAGTGAGGAGTATTTAGTAAGAAGGAGTATAATCGAATCATAACCTTGCTGATGGTTACCTTTCTCCACTTTATCAAAACAACCCATGATAGCCATTCAGATTACTCTGGGGAGGTTAAGACAAAAGAGCAATAACAGATTTTTGTCTCTTACAGACCATCTGAAATCATAATTGAAGTAAAAATTGCACTTTGAAAGAATACAGAAATAAACAATGTTACATTGTATAAGCCAACAAAATAAATATAAATACATAGAAAGAGCATTCAGAGAACACATCTCCAAGATAAATACGATATCCCCCCACACACACACACAAAAAAAAAAAAAAAAGGGGGAAAAGGAAGAAAGGAGACAAAGGAAGGAAGGAAGAAAGAAAGGAGGTTGGGAAGGAGGCAAATGGCAAATGTCCTTGGTTATTGTTTTTGATTTAAAGGACTGTTTTTAATCAATATCCAAGATATAATCGAGCTTTAAAATGATTGATGCAAGTTTAATAAGTTAGATTCTTTACCTCCGAACTAGATTTCACTACATATTATTCTGACACTAGAATATTAATGTAAGAATATTGCTGATATATCATCACTACCATCATTGAATTATTTCTATCAAGGTATTATTTAGTATACGAACAATCTTGTATTTAAAGTGTGTATCATTACATAAAGTCTAATAAATAGGGGCATCTGGGTGGCTCAGGGGTTGAGCATCTGCCTTCGGCTCAGGTCAGGACCCTGAGGTCCTGGGATCGAGTCCCCATTCGGGCTCCCTGCATGGAGCCTGCTTCTCCCTCTGCTTGTGTCCCCACCTCTCTTTCTGGGTCTCTCATGAATAAATACATAAAATCTTCAAAAAAATCTAATAAATGTCTCAGGTGATGTTTATGTCTCAGAAGAATGGACTATAACATAGTTAAAAATAATTAAACTTAATTTTAGAATTATTTTGGTAAGCAATCTATTTCCCAAGAGTATTGACCTTTATACCCTGTCTACACAACCACCACCTCTTGTTTTGTATTTAATGTAGTCTACCTTGCAGCATCTGCTATCCATGCTTTTCATCTTGCACCTCCTTACAAAGTTTTTAGGAAAAAAGATATTTTCATTTTAAAGTCAATAGTGATGAAGAAAGTTTAGAAATGAGACTTTTCAGTACATTCTCAGTATAACTGCCATTGTATAAATGTTTTTTGTTAGATTTATTTTAACCTAGGCTCCACTGTGTGTAGGTAGTAGACAAAACTTAAAAAGCTGCTGATATTGTTAATAAAGAAGATTTTAAAAGAAACACCAAAATAATATTTACTTTGACATAGTGGACTGAGTTTTTATAATGTCTATCTAATTTATCTATGAAAAGAGTTAATATGTATATTAATTAGTACCTTACTGGTACTGAAGGAAGAAATATCAACCACATAATTTTACTGTATCTTCCATTAAAATTTATCCTAGGGCTATGAAGACTATGTTTAATGATGGAGAACGTGTATTTGGAAAAGAAAAAATAGATTATTAGGCCACTTATTATATCCAAAGGATTTCATTTAAAACAGAGGATGCCCAAATTATTTAAAAACATAATCATGGAAAAAAAATTTTAAAAATAAAAAAATAAAAAAATAAAATAAAAACATAATCATGTACTTACTCATTGAGTAAAATCATATTTGTTATGTAAAATTCCACTGAGGAATTCGGGGTCCTTTAAAGCATGGTGCATACGTTCTGAGATTAGGGGCTAAGATTCATTTATATCTGAATGTTCAAGCCAGCTGCCTTGATTTCATCACCACATTCTTATTTTATTTTTTAAGAATTATTTATTTATTTATTCATGAGAGATGCACAGAGAGAGGCAGAGACACAGGCTGAGGGAGAAGCAGGCTCCATGCAGGGAGCCCGATGCAGAACTCGATCCTGGGACCTCAGTATTACGCCCTGAGCCAAAGGCAGATGCTCAACTGCTGAGCCTCCAGGCGTCCCCATCATCACCACATTCTAAAATAAGCATAAGAAACTCAAGAACCAAAAAAAAAAAAAAAAGAAACTCAATAACCAACAACGTGCAAATCCTCCAGTCATTCATTTTCCATGTACAGATGTGTAGGATGCTGCAAGTTTGCCAAAATTCATAACTACTATAACAAATACTCACTTATTAGTGACATTTCTCACATCCTTAACCAAAAAAAAAAAAAAAGCACCATGACCTAAGACCCAACTCTTTGCTTTTGATTTTTCCTAGAAAAACCTCTTGAGATAGCAGTCCATGCTCAGCATCCTTTTATTACTCACTCACAAGCCAAATCCATTCCTTTAGGAAAACCTTTTTTTTTTTTTTTTCCAAATATATCCACTATCTGGTGAATAATCACCATTTCAAGTATGACCAGCTTAATCTTTTGTCTGGATAGCTACAGCGTCTCCAGTGTGGTCTCCTCACTTCCAGGTCTGTCCATCACCTCTATAGACTTTTCTGAACCAAGCAGGTAAAGTGAGTCCTTGAGTAAGTCTGTTTACGTCAGGCTTCTACAAACCCCTACTCTGTCCTCCTTGCCATCTTCCTCAGAGTAAAAGCCACAATCCTCTCAGCTTTGGTGCCTCTGCTCTACTGTCTTTGAACATACAGGATCTGTTGCTGCCTTGGGACTTTGCGTTCGTCTTCACCCTCTATCCACAAGGAAAAAAGCCTTCAGCACCTTCAAGTTTTGCTCACTGAAGCCTCCTCTGACCATTCTACTACTCAATGAATCTTGCCCATCCTCCCCTCTGCACGTCTAATATGCTTTATCTTGCTCCTGATTTTAATTTTTTCCCAGGGCATCTATCATCTTACACTATCTGGTTTGCTTTACTCATCTATTGTCTCCCCAAACTAGAATGTAATTTCTAAGAAGACAGGGAGCTTCATCTCTTTTGACTACTCCTATATTCCAAGCGACCAGAGCAGTACCCAGGACGTAGTAGAAGTCAGGTGAACATTGGTGGGATCAATATTCAAAATAGCAGATGAAAACATTAATCCTGAAAACATGAATGGTGATAAATGAATCCATCTTGTGATGATTGTGTGATTAATTTTGAAATGAACATTGTTAATAAATTAGTAAAGGGAATTTCTATGAAATATTTATGCACCTACAATCATCTTAATATGTATACATGCATGTGTCTGTATATGAAAATTTTCCCATTGGGCCACCTGAACATTCAAGAGAACTTCCAAATATATTCCTTAGGAATGCGTGCTGGTAAACTAACGATTTCTGAAAATCGTTATGTGTAGCAAGGGTTTGCTGATTTTCATGATGTAAATACTATTTGAATCTATTAACACGATGTCAGTGTAGTTAGAAACGGGGAAAGATTCACACAATCAATTCTTGCAAGCCGTAAGAGCTGGCTTCCGCACACCTCTGGATGAACGTGTGTATGGGTTTACATACATGTTCTTATTTGAATACACAGTCCTCACTTTGCTTAGAACTGTGGAACCATTAGCTTTAAAAAACATGCAACTTGAAGCCATATGATCGAAATAATGGGAAACACTGCGACCACCATGGAAAATGGGATGGCGACGCCTCCAAAAACTTAAAAAATAGAAATGCCATATGATCTATCCATCCTAATCGTGGTTATTAATCCAAAAGAATTCAAATCATGGTCTCAGAGATATCTGCATTCCAGTGTTCATTGCAGCGTTATTTATAATATCCGAAAGGTAGAAGCAACCGTATGTCCATCTACAGATGCGTGGATAAACAAAATGTGGTCTATGTGTGCAATGGAATATCACTCAGCCTTAAGAACAAAGAAGATTGAGTCACATGTTATATTGTCCTGAATGTTTATACACAGGACCCCTCCCACACAAGGCCATGTTCACTGACCTGTCCACCCCCCTACACCAGTCTCCCTGCCCCACAGGGTCCCCTGCTGCCTCACATCACCTGCTCCAGTCCTCTGGGCCAGGCTCTGGGGTGGCCTTTCCCACCTCCATCCTTATCTGGCCCCAGGTGGGATGTTTGTTCTCCTGGCCTTGCCTCCCTCACTCCCAGTCCCACTGGCCACCCCAGGCTTGGGTTAGGCTCTGTGTAAAGTTGCATATTTATTGATTTTTGATTCCTGATTGCTCATAAACATTTAGGACGTAATGGGAAGTAAAATAAGCCAGCCACAAAATGTAAATATCATACGACTCATCTATGTGAGGTACTGAAGTTGTCAAATACACAGAAACTGAGTAGAATTGTGGATACCCAGGACTAGGAGGAAGCAAAAATAGCGAGTTATTTAATGAGCACAGAGTTTCAGCTTTAGAAGATAAAGAAGTTCTGGAGAGCTGATGCACAACAACGTGCATAGACTCAACACTGCTGAACAGTACACTCATAAATGGTTAAAATGGTAAATTTTATGTTTTTGTCACAATTAAAAACAAGAAAAATAAAAATAATGTGTGAAAAATTATAACTATTCCACAACAATTTTTGCCAAGACATTGAAAACTCATTTCCATCATAAATGTATAGGCAAATAAAAATGCCAATAAAACTAATGTTTATTTAGTACATTGTAGTTTAAAACATCAGGTACCATAAAAATATAGTTTTTTTGAGAAAAAAAATTGTCAAGAGTACTTTAAGTAGTGCTTAAGCTGTAAGGGCTCATCATGTAATACACACGAGGAAGTGAGAATTTTTCTGTGCCACGACCAATTGTCATACTTCTTATAAGTTTGGATCATCTTAACATTTTATTCTTTGCACTTAAAATTTCAGGAACTATCTTAAAATCCTTAAATGTAAAGTGATATGTTTGGGTTTTTTGTTGTTGTTGCTGTTTTGTTTTTTTGCTGGCATCACTTCTTCTAAGATATTCTGATTATTTTTCCCATAATGAAGTCAACAAGTTGATGTCCTAAGATAAGCTTATCTTTTCTAGGTACCTCGGGGCAGGATACCTAGACTCTCTGAATGGGGATGTTTTTCCAACAATACGATTTATGGCAAACCGCCCCCCCCCCGCCTTTTTTTTCCCACTCAAGGCACCAGGGAAAGGATGAGCAGAAGGTAAAGTGCTGGAGTCTGAGTCCCTGAGTCATGCCTACATGACTGAACGCCCAACAGAAATACCAAAGCTTGTGTGACTTCCCAAGATGCCAACACCTCACACAGGTTGTCATACAGTGTTATTGGGATAATTAGGCACATCCACGTATGGCCTCATGGGGAGGGGACACTTAGAACCATCCCTAGTTTTTCCTGTACTTTGCTTCATGCACCTTTTCCCTTTACTGTTTTGACCAATGTATATTCATTTTAATAAACCATAAACATGACTAGACGAGCTTCTCAGAGGCCTGTGTGTCTTTCTACTAAATCATCAAGCCTGAGAATGGTCTTGGGCAGGCCCAATATATCATGCTATCAGGTAATGCATAGAAAATGATTATACAGTGCCTGGAACGCAGTTAGTGTTCCACAGACATTAGACTCTGCCCCCATGATTTTATAATCTAATAGAAAAAGAGAATTGAATGCAAGGGAGGAGGAGCCCAAAACCTGGTCTTCTTCATTATTGTATGATTGCCGTCACAGAGGTTATGTGTTAAATACATATAAATTATATAGTCTTAGCTCTTCAAAAGAAATGTAGGGTGAGCACAATGTAGTATTATTACTGACTTTTTTAATCAGAGTGACCTGAAAAGAACATCCTTAGTGATACTGTTTCAAAATATTTAGTACTCCGTCGAGAAGGCAAAAAAAAAAAAAAAAAAAAAAAAAAAGGAAAATTTAAAATAAAATTAAAGGAAAAATTATTTTGGAACTTACTTTTTGGTTTTCAAATGTCAGTATTTTTAAAAAGTTAGATTGTTGAACTGCAATTTTTCTTCATAAACCTATGTTTTAAAACTAACACCTTCACGGTGCAATTATAACAAGATTATTATTAGAGGTGGGAGACTAGGTCACAAAAATATGCTGGGTTGCAGTAATTCACAACAATGTTTAGCTTCACAGTTTCAATGTGAGAATCTGCCATGATCTGTGGTCTACAGACCACAGCAGTAAATGAATAAAGATTTAATAGTCTCTACATAGAAACTCTTTGAAAACAACTTTTTTTTTCTCATCAGAGAAATACACATGCTTACAATTTTCCATAATTTAGTAAGCAAAATAAAATCATCATTAAACCTTATCATCTAAATATATTTTTTAAAGCTCCAGATATACACATTGTTTTAAAACTTTCTCTTTTATTTTAACAAATATATCTTTTATGCAATTAAGTATCAAAGCGGTCTTTCAATTGTACTTAAAATAGATCATTGTCAGGGCACCTGGGTGGCTCAGTGGGTGGGCATCTGCCTTTGGCTCAGGACATGACCTCGGGATCCTGGGATGGAGTCCCGCACTGGGCTCTCTGAGAGGAGCCTGCTTCTCCCTCTGCCTATGTCTCTGCCTCTCTTTCTGTCTCTGTCATGAATAAATAAATTAAATCTTTAAAAAAATAAAAATAAAATAGATCATTGAATTTACTGGTTGCTTTACTTGTGCTGCTAAGAATGTAAATCTGGCTCAATATCTAAATCCATAATGAGTTTTCTACACCAATCTATTCTCATTGCTCTATTTTTCTTCATAAAAATTCTTTGTTGATCCCAAAGTGAACAATTCTACTGGTGATTATGCCTTCATTAAGATATATAACTTAATAATGATTATATGTATAGTAAATATTATATTTATCCACCTATGAAAATTCTCAAAGCTAGGAAAAGGTAGTAATAAAGGGTGGTTAATCATTGTCAAACATAAATAATGGCAGTAAACACTCAACTTCAGGAAGGCCTAGACCAAGACTCCGAAGGGACTGAGAATGTACTCTGCTTGCAAGTTATTCTGGTAACTCACCACAGTTTCATGGATGCTGGTAGAGACAGAAGACTTCTGGGTCAGAGACAACCATTTATTATTCAGAGAAATAGCAACAACTTATTCTTATTAATTATTAATTACACTAGTCCTCTCTTCCCCAATTCAAACAGGGTAACGTGAAGAAGACCAAAGGTCATACACACGGTGTGTTGCATTATAGGAGAACTTCCTAGAATAGCAGTTTTAAATAAAATGCTTGTTTTATAAGACTATCGTTTTCTCTGGAGTAAGGCATTAATACACTGAACTACAGGCATGCTTGATCTCTGTTCTGGAAGTAAATACTATCTCTATCTTCCAAGGCTACAAACAAAAGAACACTTCACTCCAGATGTAAACAGTATCCCTATCTCCCAAGGCCATGCACTCTATAAATATCCTTGAAAAGACAGTCCAAAACAAAGGGCAATCAGTGCCTCACTGGTGAAACGCACAAATATGAATTCTATATGAAATATTGTCTTCCAATAATCTACAGCGATTATATTTTCTCTGAATTCTTAAAATATGCTATTCTTAGTTATATTTTAATTGTATTTATTTATATTTTACTTAATTTTATTTTTATTTTATATTCGTATTAATTGTATATATATTCACAAGAATGACATCCGAGGGTATTCATCTGTATTTCATGTCAGAAAAATATCAATTTTTTTCAACTAGAAGGTTTAATTCCCAAATAAGTGCCACTTCATAAAGAAACAATTTCAAATTAGTAAAGGATGATATAGAATCAGTAAAGTGATGAATCAGGGGTTATAAATGACTAGCAGAATGCTTCTTTTAAATTTTAATTCCAATGTATTTAGGCGGAGGCAAGTGCTCTCACTTTGGCATAGTTACCATCACTTCTTATTACTTTTACCTGTCTACATCTTTATATATTTATGTAATATTTCCTGCCTGTGAAGGAAATATATGCATCTGAGAGTAAAATTAAATACTTACTTGAAATTTGTAACACATCATTGATAGAGTTCATTATATCTATCATATGACAGTTGTGCAGTTTATATACCATGAAGCTTCTACTTGAGACAGAGTTAAATTCAAATATAGATTTATTTTTTGCAAGAAGCTTTCAGTCTATAGAGTCCCAGTAACAAAGACAATAGCCACAGCTATTTCCAGTAGTGTTTCATAGTCATGAACAGGTTGGGAATAAAGAGAATTTAGCCTTTTAAAAATTACAGTACGTGCTTCCACCAAATTCCCCTAAATTATCATCTCAAAAATCATTTAAAGCTATCTTTGTGCCTTTTCCTATATCGATTGTTAAAGTTTTTTTTTTGAAATTTCTCTCTAATCAGAACTAAAAGCATAAAATTTAATAATTAATTTAGTTGGTCAAAGCCAGTGCTGTTGTGTTGCTGATAAGCACATACCCTTTTTAAGAGCATGGGACTCTTTTTGTAAACATGAGTACTTAAGAGGGAGAAAAATAAATGACCATTTTGTAAAACTGAATTTTAGTAATAAGTCAGCAGTAAATTTACATAAAAATATTAGTTAGAAATATTACATAATTTGAGGTTACTCACATTTCCCAGTTTTTTCATGTATATGGATATATATATATATATTCATACACATACACACACACACACACTGGTATTAGAGAATTTTCATTCTTTAATTAATAAGGGATTATATAAAAATGCAATACATATCTAAACTAATTGGGCTTTGAGTCTCTTAGACTAAAATATTCTCCACCACTGGAAATTCTTTAAAAGTTAAATAATGCCATCAATAACAAAAAATACCAAGAATATACTTCCAGCTTTAAAAAGAGAAAAATAGGTGGATTAATCAAAGTTGATAGACACATTATGATGGTTTTAAGTTTCACCTTGATTTTCAAGTGGAAATCTAATGCTGCTCAATGTTGGAACTATTATACAAAAGGTCTGATAATTTATTATAATATGGGGATACAGGGAGCACCATTTTGCTTACTCTTCATATATTATCCAAGTTATAGACTTCAGAAAGAAGAGTGAGACAAGGGTGAGAGATAGTGTGGCTGCAACGAAAGGATGAAGGAAGCCATGTTGTCATCTCTAAAGCAAAGCATGAAATAACAAGTACCCATTTAATATAAGTTTTTCTTCTCCATTGCACAAATCTATAATTTTCATTCAGAAACAATCTGATAGCAAATAAACCAGTTATTTCATATCAGAAAAAAAGAAATTGTATGGAAATAAGATAGAGAAAAATATTTCTGGTTTTTGTATTAAAAAATTTGGAGGGCACTGGGGTGGCACGGTCAGTTAAGCATAATATTCTCGGATTCAGTTCAGGTCCTGATCTCAGGGTCATGGGATCAAGCCCTGTGTCAGGCTCCATGCTGTGTAGAGTCTGCTTAAATTTCTATCTCCCTTTCTCTTCCCCTGCTCCCCCGTCCTCTCTCAAATAAATCTTAAAAATAAATTCTGTGAGGAGTCTGTAAGAAACAAACATGGAAGATAAAAGTTGACTAAGTCAAACAAATGTCTGAATGATAACATAATAAGGAATTAGCATGTATCCTAGTACATATTTAGGACCCACTGGAGGTATCTAGTACATACACGTCTCTGTATACTTGGCTGAGTAACAGCATAAAGAAATACAGACCTTTCCTCTCCCACCATCTATTCCTATCAATGTCTCCAAAATCTAGAATCAACTTTTGGTACCTTCCAAAATAAGAAAATTATTTTTCTATCTTTTAATAAAAGAGTGCTACAAAAAAAAAAAGAAGAAGAAGAAGAAGAAGAAGAAGAAGAAGAAGAAGAAGAAGAAGAAGAGTCAAGAGTGCTACAAAAAACAAAAAAACAAAAACAAAACAAAACAAAAAAAAACCCTAAGTATTAGTCTTACCTCTCTGAGATAACTGAATCGAACACTTTTTTAGGAATAGGAAACATAACGTAAATTGAAGATTTCCCATTCTCTGAAACTAATTTCATTTCAACATGAGAAAGTATTGAGCTAATAATTCCTCCTTAGTGGGCCTAGAGAGTTTTTCCCCAAAAAATCAGTCTCTCCTTACTCAAGGATTTTTGCCAATGGCTTCTTTCCAACTCCCTGCCTGACAGAGGGCCCATTTTCGCATCAATATGAGCTCATAGGATTAGCTCCATGAGAGCAAAGACCTTGTTTGCCTGGTTCACTGCTGTTAAAAAACAAAATTCATCTGAGTAACTTTGAAGATCTAATTGGCTTTACTAAATGATTCATGAATGAGGCAACATTCCATCTAGCAAGTAGAAGGGAGTTCTGAAGAGTTGCACAAAATGGATGGATTTTATAGGAGGGAGGGTGAACCAAGAATATCATTAACAAAGGAAAGGATTGTTCCAGGCAAGGTCACTTTCCCAGAGGGGAGAGCAGAAGGTCTTAGGCAGATTACCTCATCTTCCTTTAGTGGAAAGAAGAGGATGAAGAGGGCTCATATAATAGATTTGCCTCTTTGGTGCTAATCATAAAATTCCTGATTGACCAGTTGAGAGTTACATTTCTGGGGGCGCTCAAAACTTCAATTAGATTAGATATTAAGCCCCAGTTTGGTGAGTTGGCCTAACTGATGCCATTTGGGGCCTGTGGTTTTCTTCTTAACACTTGTAACAGTTGTCTCCAGAACGGTGTCTGGGAGGGAGGATTTCTTCGTATTCAGGGACCAGTGAATGTTTAATCTAGCTTGCCTAGGTAGGGCAGTCATTTCCAAGTTATGGTGAGGTTCCTACAAAATAATTGGCTTTGTTACCTGCCCGCACCAGAGTGAGACTCCTTTGTCAATAAGCACTGAGCTTTCCCTATCCTTTAGAAGAATGCTAAAGGAGCAGTGACATAGGAAAGGTAAAGGACAATGATAAAGGAGTGCTGACCTAAGTTCAGATCACTGCAGCAAACTTCGAAGCACCACCATTCCTGGGCATTCACTATTTCTCCCACTCATGCCATGTCCCCCCACCCCCACATTCTTCCTTATACTACCTGTGATTCCTTGTCTCCAGTCCAGCCTTCCACAGCCTGCCGCCTTTCCAATCTTTCCTCTGTGCTCTCTGAAATCATTCTCTTGGAAAAGACATTCTGTAAACCACTAATCCATTCCTGTACTATTTCTTCTATTTTTTTTTTCCATTAAATGAATCTTGCCTCTTGGATCTTTTCTGATGGATTACTTTCCCATCTACCCTCTCAGCTGGTGCCCTTCCAACTCATTCCAAACCCCCATGAACTCTCTGTGTGAGGCTTATTGTGCCTCTGACTCCGCAGTACCACGCCCACAAGAGTAATGTTCCCCCAACACTGGATAAAATGCCTTCCTTTGAAACTCAGGTCAGTCCAATAACTGAAACTCTTCCACTCATTATCAAAGAAGCTGTCAATAACCTGGATCCTCATTCTTGAAATTCTTCTCTTCTAACAAATTTTGCCATGATTTCAGTGGCCTTTGATAATGTGAATACATGTCCAGATTATCAACTACTTACTCCCTTCACCTTTGTAATTAATACCGATAAAATCAGCTATCCACTCCCACCCTGTCATCTCCCAGAAGTACTTATAAAATCTTGATACTAATATCCATTCTCCCAACTCTGACATTATCTACTTGCTGTTCAAATGAACGGAAATATTCAGCCCCTCTACTCTTTTACACTTTCTCCATTATTTCTGTCTGGTTTTCACATCCTTCCCTAAACAGCTTAGACTTTGTTGCTCTTGTGTCAACCAACAGTTCCATCACCATTACTCTCAAATCCCTTGCTCCATTCTCATCTATAGCCCACCTGGGTAAAACCCCTAACCTTATGGCAATCTATTTAATACTTCAAAAATTGCTATGTTCAATTTATGCATCCAAAAATTGATTTGCTTTTGGCTGTACCATCTATCTCAATAAACAGCACTAAGTGCCAGTTCCAGAAATATAAACATCACTCTTGACTTTATCTCCAATTCTATATCCAATCAACTAGCAAGTCTTTTTCATTACAATGTATTCAGATCCACAGCAGATATTTCTCCTTAGTTTACAAATACATGAAAATGTATGTTTCAGGTGATAAAACAAATAGTCTCCCTGACATAGTATGAAAGAAAGTTAATATTAGAAGACAAAAAAAAAGAAACCTACATTCTTTTAATTCTTCATTTAAATTCAATTAACATATACTGTATTATTAGTTTCAAGGGTAGAATTTAGTGATTCATCAATTGCATATAACACCCAGTGCTCATTACATCAAGTGCCCTCCTTAATGCTCATCACCCGGTTTCCCCTTCCCTTCACCCACCTCCTCTCCAGCAACCCTCAGTTTGTTTCCTAGAGTTCAGTGTCTCTTACGATTTGCCTATTTTCATATTTTTTCTTCCTTTCCTCTATGTTCATCTGTTTTGTCTCTTAAATTACACATATGAGTGAAATCATGTGGTGTCTTCCTCTGACTTATTCCACTTGGCATAATGCCCTCTAGTTCCATCCATGTTGTTACAAATGGCACAATTTCATTCTTTTTGGTGACTGAGTAATACACCATTGTGTATGTGGTGTGGGGTGTGTATATATATATATATATATATATATATACACACCCATGTACACATCTTTATCCACTCATATATCAATGGACATCTGGGCTCTTTCCATATTTTGGCTATCATGGACATTGCTGTTATAAACATGCGGTGTATGTGCCCCTTTGAATCCGTATGTTTTTATCCTTTGGGTAAATACTTAGTTTGCAATTGCTGGATTATGGGGTAGCTCTATTTTTAACTTTTTGAGGAACCTTCATACTGTTTTCCAGAGTGGTTGCGATAATTTGCATTCCCAACCACAAGAGTAAGTTGTTGTTCCCAACAACATTGTTGTTGTTCCCAATAACAATGCAATGTTTTGCATTCCCAACAACAAGTGTAAGAGGCTGTGTAAGAAAGTTTAAGAAAGGTCCCCTTTCTCTGCATCCTCAACAACATCTATCATTTCTTGCGTTGTTAATTTTAGCCATTCTCACCAATGTGAGGTGCTGTCTCATTGTGGTTTTGATTTGTATTTCCCTGACAATGAGCAATTTGGGGAATGTTTTCATGGGTCTGTTGGCCATTTGTATGCCTTCTTTGGAGAAATACCTGTATTCTATCAATAAGAGGATGGTAGTTCTCATTTTTCTCCAATTAACCTTAGAGCCAAAAGAAGAACTCACAGTTAAAAAAAAAAAAAAAAGAAGAAGAAGAAGAACCCACAGTTTAAATAAGATGAGATATGAGAGGAAAACTTTGAAGAGAAAACAGGGCTAAAAAAATAGGATCATGGTCATGGGTCATGGGTCTTATACAAGGTTCATGTCTTATACAAGATTGTCTATAGAAAGAAAGGACCAATTGTCATTTCTAACATTCTCTAACACTTAGTTGGGAATTGTTTCTTTTTTTTGTCAATTAATCTGTTATTTTTAAATATTTTGCTGCCATATTACATATAATAATTTTTATTCTTAGCTAAAATCTGTAACTTAATTGTGATACAATCCAAATTCAGGAGAAAGTAGACACAATCTCAGTGAAAATGGATTCAGTTAAATAATGAAGCAAGATATCCACAGTGATCTCAGAGAGCTCTATCATATTTCCATCTTCCAAAGCATAGAACTGAGTTAAAATCCCATTTTAAAATTTTCAGATACTCATAAAAAATTCTCGAGGAATATAAAATGTCATGTCAGGAAAGATTGCAAACTTGATTCTCTGATCAAATGGATTAAGAGTGAAAAGGAAAACATGAAATAAGTGTTTTTAAAGAAATGTTATGTCATTGCTTTGTCTTGTGAGAGTCAATACTTCAAAGGAACATAAACGTCACGTTGTCACTGTGTTCAATATCCTAAAGGCTATGTAACAATACAGGCTTAAGGAGTGTCTTCCTGAGGCAATAATTCATCCATTATACACACACACACACAAAGAGATTTAAGAAGAAATAATATTAACTACCTTTTTCCCCCTAACAGAGAAAATGTGGATATTAATGAAATAATGTTTAAAAACATTTGGCTAGAATGTTAACCTGTTCAATATTTCTCTCAATTAACATTGGACATAATTATATTCAAGCAACCACTAAAAGGAAGAACAATCAAAGACAAAATTCTGAACTGAACTTTAATATGAAAAGTAAAAACATGTTTACTTTCTAGCAATGTCTACTTGGGATCCTAGGGGAACAGGGCTACTCTGTCTTGCAGAATAGGAAAGTTTATTGATGCAAGATGACGTCTTCTATATCACGGGAGAGGGCAATGAAATATCTCAAGCCCAGATCATAGAAGTAAACAATCACAAATGCTCCTACTACTTCCTAGAACAATACCCAGATGGAGCTGGGCATATTTCTCATCTACCATGAGTTTGTTCAACTCCAACAAACTAATGAAGGTTTTTTAAAGTATTAAATCTTGAAATATAAACTTAGAATATCATATCACATATCATAAACATTCCCAATATTAACAAATATGAACCTTAGAAAACTGATATTTGAAAATGAAAAAAAAAGCAAACTGGTGAAATAATAATTTTTGAGATTCTACACAGTATATTTAAGATTTTTAATTTCCCAACATAAAGAACAGCCAAGAGGCTTCTGGGTGGCTCTGTCAATTAAGTGCCTGACTCTTGATTTTGGCTCAGGTAAACTCAAGGTCAAGGGCGTGAGATCCAGGCCTATGACGGACTCTATGCTGGGTGTAGAGCCTGCTTAAGAGTCTCTCTCCCTCTGCCCCTCCTCCCACCACTAGCACACACTCACTACTCTCTCTCTCTCTAAAAAAAAAAAAAAAAAAAAAGATTAGCCAAAATATGGAGTGTAGAAATGCTGTCTAGAATATGTTCCCAAAGAGGATGTACTAATGAATGTATAGGAATTACTGGAAAATAGTTTATTCTACTAATTTTAACAACTAGTTGTGTTATAAATTTTTGGAATAGTCACCTTCTTGAACAATTTTAACTCCACCAACAAAATCATATTTTTTAGAGATAATCTATAGGTTTTATTAAAGAAAACAAACACACATGATTAATAAGTGACTATTGGTTAAAAAAATACTTTAGATATTTGAAATATGTACCTCTAGATGGTACAAAGTAATTTGTACTATTTGTAAAGTTCATAGACTTCATCTCAGTTATACTGTATTCCAAATTAGAAATCTTTGATTAATGAGATTTTTGTACATCAAACTATTGGTCAGAAGCAGTAATGGATGATTCCTGTTTTGTAATTTATCAGCAAAATGGCTACCAAACAAGTGTAAGAAAAAGCTGTCCTTTGCTTTCAGGTGTATTATGCTATCAGTACACTCCTCTTCACCTCCTACAAAACCAGCAAGAAATTTATCAAAAAACAACTCCCAAACAGACCCAGAACTGTTCTAGGAATTTTGATCAATTTACTCCATATCTTTACGATTGAGTGGAGCTACAAATACCCCACTACCCAGACTACCCAGACAAATACCCACTTATTTTTTTGATAATCTCTGTACTGTTTTCCAGAGTAACTGCACCAATCTGTATTCCCACCAACGATGTAAGAGAGTTCCCCTTTCTCTGCATCCTCATCAATATCTATTGATTCTGGAGTTAATTTTAGCCATTCTGACAAGTGTGAGGTGATCCCATTTTGGCTTTGATTTGTGTTTATTTCCCTGATGATGAGTGATGTTGACTATCTTTTTCTGTGTCTGTAAGCCTTCTGTATGTGCTCTTTGGAAAAATGTTTATTCATGTCTTCTGCCCTTCCATTTTAGATCTTTACAGTCATATAAGGTGGTTTTGTGAAAGTCCTGGTCCCTTGATTTTTTTTTTTTTAACTACCCAATACCATGCAAGTAAAGATGAAGTTTTTGAGGTAAGTGAAGAGAGAGAAACTTTATACACTGGATGATAACTTCTGTATTGATTCCTGAACATGTTAGAGAAGTTACCTGCCTGTCACCTGAGAGAAAAATTGGTTTTCCACTTTCTAGGTAATTTAGAGTTTGAAAATGTCTAAGGTTTTGCAGAGTTACTGAAAAGAGTGATATTTCTGTGTCATGGCTAATCTCCCTACATAATAAATATACACTGGTCAACAGATGAAAACTACAAGAACACGGTGGGGTGGGTTGTCTATCTACTCACAATTTTTTTTTTTTTTTTTTTTACTCACAAATATTTTAAAGCAACTTGATACTGCAAGTCTGGATTTCCTCTATTTTTTTTTTACCATAAATTTCACATTATTTGTAAAGAAAACTCATGCCCTAAGAAAATTCTCAAATAGTAAAGATAATTGAACATTTTAAAATTAATGAAAAATATATGTCATAATATTAATAAATTCTAGAGATTCTTTTTTTTAAAATTCTAGAAATTCTTAAGGCACTATTTCTTTTAAGATTTTATTTATTTGAGAGATAGTGTATACACAAGAGAGAGGCAGAGGGAGAAAGAGGGGAACAGAGGAGAGGGAGAAGGAGGCCCCTTGATGAGCAGGAAGCCTGATGTTGGGCTCCATTTCAGGACCCTGGGATCATGACTTGAGCCCATGACCTGAGATGCTTAACTGACTGAGCCACCCAGGCATCCCACTATTTCTTCTTTTCACGTAAGTTCTATTCTTAGATGGATTTGGGGGGAGGATACAATGTCGGACAAAAGGAATCAGAGAATTCATAATTTATATAAGAACTCTTATAGGAAACAATATTTTCTCTAATATTTCACCACTTTATGAAATAGAAAATACATGATAACTGTCATGTTAGCAAAGTTATTATATTTGCTTTTCTTACAAGTCATCTCTTTTTTTAGTATTCATTCAACAAGACTCACTATCTACCATTAGCTAATAATGGACTTGAATATGAGTGAGATACAATGGTTGCATCAAGAGGCTTAATTTAATTACTCCACACAGGAGTTATATGTACATTTTGACAACAACCTAAGTATTCAGATTCCACAGTAGAAGTCTATATGTATGTTCTGGGGCTAAGAAAGGTAATGACTATTACTGTATGGGCAGATGGGAAATATGAAAGGAATTAAGAGGAGAATATGAGCTGGAACCTGAGGTGAATAATACAGCTTGTAGTGAAAAGCATGGGTTCAAATACTAGCTTCACTATCTGATCGTGAAAGGCAAGGTATTCATCTATACTAGGTCTTAATTTCCTCCACTGGGAAATGAGAATACAACGTGTTTTCCTCACAGGATTATTTTGAAGATGAAATGAGAAAATCCACATAAAAGGCTCACTCCAATGACAGAAAATTAGAAGTATTCAGTAAATCTTGTTTTTTAGCATGAATAGGAATTTTCCAAAAGGCCAAGTCAAGAAAGAAAAATCCACTTGATGGAAATGGTAAAGAGAAAATGAAAGCATAATTTGAAGAAAAAGTGAGTTTGAAATGTCAGGTTAGGATCAAATAGTTAAGGTTTAGACTTCAAAGGGAACAAACTGAATTATCAGCTCAGTGTTTTAAATATGGTCAAGAGGGTTAATTTTTTAAAAGATTTTTATTTATTTATTCATGAGAGACACACAGAGAGAGGCAGAGACACAGGCAGAGGGAGAAGCAGGCCCCCTGCGGGGAGCCCAATGCGGGACTCGATCCCAGGACCCCGGGATCACAAGTTGAGCTGAAGGCAGATGTTCAACCGCTGAGCCCCCCAGGAATCCCAAGAGGGTTAATTTTATTGAAGAGATGAAGATCTGCAAGGATGCCCTTGTAAATGTTCAGTAATGAAGGAAGTTACGTGAGATACAAAATGATAGATTCTGACGACCAGTGGAATAAGGTAGAACAGGATTGCCCTTGCTTCTAAGTGTTCATTTAGGCAACTATGTGGATTCATTTAAGAGAAATGGGAAGACAGAAAATACAAGAAGTTTAGTGATTGTGGAGATAGGGAGAAAGAGACTGACAATCTTGTATTAAATGTATATGGAACTATGCAACAAGCTCCCAAAAATGTAGAGCTGGACCTCAGATAAAGATCAGATTTGGTGACACAGAATTGGAAAAATAGGTAGTAATTCAAATTGTTAGAGAAAAATTATATGTGGAGAGAGAATAAAAAGAAGGCAGCTTAGCAGATAGACTAGAACTAGAAAAAAATGAAACATTAAAAAAAATAAGTCATGAAAGAAATAAAGAGGCAGGAAGAGAGCCATGAAATAACTTAGATGCCATGGAGATCACAGGAGGTGAGGGATAGAAGAATCCAAGAATGAAAGCCGCAGAGTAGTGAAAGCACTATGTTTGGTAAAGGGGTTAATGAATATGGCAATCGGGTGGCTATCAGAAGTATAGTTTTATTGGCAGGGAACAAAAGAGAAATGCAACAGTTCAAGGGTGAAGAAGAAGTAAGGATTTGAGAGGACTTCCTGGGTTAGAATCCTGAGTCTCCTCCTTAATATCCGTAGGATCTTGTATTATTGACTAAACACCTCTCAAAATCTTTTAGGGTCAAAAAATTTTTCAAAAAGTTGTTGAGTAATTGAATAGATAATGCAACCAAGTGCCCAGAATATAATAGATACCTAATAAAAATGTTAATTATCTGTCATAATCATTGTCATTCTCTTTTCAATAAAATTTGCCCAAGTCAGTGACATTTTAGGACCAAAGTATTTGGGTTAATTCTTCATCCCTTTCCCTTCTCATTTTTAGTCTAATTTTGATTTTTATGTCTATTTCAATATTTATTTACTCATTTTTGTCTAATTATTAAATGCCTATAATAAAGCTGAGCTTTATGATATAATAAAGAAAAGATAAACAATATGTCCTTGCCATTGTTATGAAGAAAAAAAAAATAATTGTACACTAAGTCCCAGGCCACTAAGAAAGAGACCTCATGTTTAAAATGAGAAAGAAAAACAGCCCCTAACATCCAGGCTTTGACCTAGCATCACTGCTAGGAATTGGTGTTCCCTTGTTGAAAATAAGAAATTTTACAAAACATCAACCTCAGACAAGGTTACTCTGTGACCGTGATGGATCAAGACAAAAACAAGAACATTCTACTATCGTGTCTGAACGTAGACAAAACATGAACACTGTTCAAACCACAAAATTCCAAACATTCCCACTTCAGCTATTAGAGAGACTATTAGATGGAGAGAGACTGCTGCTTATTTATCAATTAAGATTTTAGCTTTGCTCTAGTCTTCTCAATCTATAGATAAGATTTGTTGAGCTATCCCATTTTCAATTTTTCCTGCTTTCTGTAAGCTCCCAATTCAGAATGAGCCCCAGCTTCATCAGGCTGTCCCAGAAATCACCCCACCAAAGCCTCAATCCTCTAAGTCCTTTCTAGCATCTCGCTGAAACACCCCATGGTTGTGCCTCAAGTGCGTTCTCATTAACTGCAATGAGTAATAGATCCAACTTCCTTGACTATGGGTGACTTCCTGGTAGCTTTTGGCTACAGAGCATTGATAACAAACAGAAAATATGGTGGGCATGTGGTAAACATGTTTCAGGATCAAACATGCCATTCAGGATAGTTGCCATATATCAGATCAGTATTTTTAAGGTCTGAGACACATTTTAGGATATATCTACACTATTGCGTGAAGTCTTCTCTCTGGTATACGGTACTAGGCCTTATTGGTTTAAGACTTTACACACTACATGTATTTTATCCTCAAATAATAGCACTACCTTTTCAATGAATTGCAACAAACAGAAAGTGAGTTTTCTAAGTATTGTCATATATTGACAACAAAGACAAAAATCCCAGTGAAGGGAGCTAAACTTTTTTTTTTTTTTTTGTCTGAGTCCTAAGGAAGTTGACTGAAGAGGAGTGCGTGTCAACCTTAGAGTTGTAGCCACAACATTTCTGAATCTTGTGCGCAGATTAAAGGTCTCCATCTCTGAATCCTAGTCTACAAAATCTGAAGAATGAAGAATAAATCAAAAGACGGGTATGAATGAAAAAATGTTAGGTTGACTTTGGAGTAGGGAAGGAATTGACACGCCAAATCATACCTTCCTTTTTTTTCCTCATCTCCTGTTCACTTTAAATTGAGCGCTTTAAAAAAAAAATAAAAAATAAAAAATAAATTGAGCGCTTTAATTTCCTTGTCACACCTTCATTCTTTTTTTCTTTCATTCTTTTTTAAACAATATGAATGGAGCTTAAAATATCATAATGCAAAGCAACTTTCTAGTTCCCGCTAATAAATCTGCTTTTCCGTCATGACATCTGCTTACCAACGTACAGAAGAAAGCTCCATATTTTAAGACATAAACAGAATTAAGATTGTGAGGTGATACTATGATTATACAAAGCGTATACTTGGAAAAAATATTGAAAACTATGAAATGTGTTTTTTTGTGTGTTTTACAGTTTAAAAAAGTGAGATTATTGTTAAAACTAAAACTACAAAAATACCTATTACTTATATATGAAGTAATATTTTCCATGCTGTCCAAATATGATCTTAGAGTGAATTTTTTCAGCTTGCTAAAAACAAATGAAACATTAATTATTATGTCCCTGATGCCTAAAACAATTTAGCTACTTTACCAAAATGCCTTTTGGGCAAATCACCCCAGTGATTCTATGATTAACATAAATGCTGCATATAGGCAATTTTTGCTTTAGCTTGCAGATTACATTATTAATTTCACATAGATTCTTTATCTTAAAATCAACCTACCAATGTTTTCTCTTTCTATCCAAATATTCAAAATTAGTCAACTCTCTGAAGCATCATCTTTAGTGACATGACAGTAATGTGTCTGCCATAACAAATCAGGTGAAACATCATTGTAAGGCAGGTGTTTCAAAGATAGGACTTTAAAAATTAATGAGCAAAGGGAGTAAAACATGTACATTTTCAACCTTTCTTTTCTTTGAAGGATCTAAAGAGGACAGATATGAAAACTCAGTGTTCTTCAAAGGTAGTTATTTAAATTTCAAATGGACTGTTTTACATTGCTAAATTTTTAGATAAAATTAAGTATCATGCAGTCATGTATCAATGTCTTTTAGAGTAAAAAATATCCCTCTGTAATCTATTTTTTTATTTCAGTTCCCTCTAACCTTCTATGTACTATTTTTTTCACATTCAATACACTCTTCATCCTATCAAAATCTCCAAACTTGTTACCCTTCTCAGAGTTATATCATTAGAGGCACATGAATATATACTAAGATAGCCACCAGCAATGTATTTGTAACTGTTCAGCATGCTATAGTTTCCTATCCTTTTATTATTAACCTACTTGCATATTTGCATTTGAAGTTCATTTTTTTGTAGGCAGCACACAGTTATGCAGTACTTTTTATTCAATCTAACAAGCTCTGCCCTTTGATTTTTGTTTATACCATTTATACATAGCCTGATTATTTTTTTAAAGATTTTATTTATTCATTCATGAGACACACACAGAGAGAGGCAGAGACACAAGCAGAGGGAGAAGCAGGCTCCATGCAGGGAGCCTGACGTGGGACTCGATCCTGGGTCTCCAGGGTCACACCCTGGGTGGAAGGCTGCACTAAACTGCTGAGCCACCTGGGCTGCCCTATAGAGCCTAATTATTGATATG
This sequence comes from Canis aureus, assembly GCF_053574225.1. Classification (NCBI taxonomy): domain Eukaryota; kingdom Metazoa; phylum Chordata; class Mammalia; order Carnivora; family Canidae; genus Canis; species Canis aureus. The sequence goes on from NC_135644.1 coordinate 3,997,045, forward strand.
GCTAAGTATATATCTAATATCCTGCTATACATTTTCTACTGGTTCCCTCTGTTTTTTTGTTCCATTTTTTCTTTTTCTTTCTTTTTCTGGTTTGTCCTGCACTGTCTTTTTTATTACTTTTATTTACCTCCCATGTTGGGTTACCAACTAAAACAGTGTATTATTTTATTTGTTGCTTCAGAATCAATATTATCCATTTTTAATGTATCACAATCTATCTTCAAGTGATATTAACCATTTTAGGTATAAGCACATTAAGCACATTAAAATAGTATACTGAAAAAAAGAAAATAAATAAAATAGTATACTGCATACTATTTCTTCATTATAATTCATCCATTTCTACTTTGTGTTCTATTGCAGCCATGTTTACTTTCACATTTTATAAACCACAAATCTATTATTATTTAGTTGCCACTTTTTAATGAGATTTAAATGAAAATAAAGCCTATATCCATCCATATAATTACCACTTCTGATGATCAGTGTCCTCTGCATAGATCCATATATCCATGTGGCATCATTTGTCCTTCTTCCTGAAGAACTTCATTAAGTATTTTAATGTGGATATGCTGTTGATAAATTCTTTCAACTTTTGTATGTCCATGAGGGTATTTCACCTTCTTTTAGAAAAAGACATTTGTGTCTTATAAAATCCTTTTTAGACAGTATGTCTTAGGACTTTAAATATGTGGATTCTTAGTCTCTCTTCTGGCATTCTTTTGTCTGAAATCAGTTGTCGTCTTGTCTTCGTTCCTTAGATCAGAATATAACTTTTTCTCTGGCGGCTTTTAAGATCTCCTGTTTATCACTGTTACCAAGCAATTTAATTAAGATATACCTTAGTTTAATTTTTTCATGTTTTATCAAATCTGAAATTTTTCAGCCATTGTTTCTTCAAATATTTTTCTGTACCTTCCTTTTTCCTTTATTGCAGATACTCCATTTAAGCAGATATTAAGCTGAGTAAGATTCATCCACTTCTCACTGATGATTCTTCATCGTTCGTTATTTTCTTTTCTCCATGTTTCATTGTAGAGGATTTCTATTACAATGACTTCAAATTCAATATTTTCTGTAATATTTAATCGGACTTTAATCTCATCCATTTTTCAGCGTACACTTGTATAGATTTTATCTCTGAAATTTTTATTGGAATTTTATGTGTTACTTATGTCAACATATACTTTTGAACATATGAAATGCGATCATAATAATGGTTTTAATGTCCCTTCCTGCTATTTCTAAACTAGGCATAAGTTCTAGGTATATTTTGACTAATTGCCTTTTCTCTCCATTATGGAGTACACTTTTCCTGCTTTATGTGCCTTTTCAATTTTTATCAGATGTTAGACATTGTGCATTTTATTTTACTGTGTACTGGATAGTTTTATTTCCCAACAAATATTCTCTAGTTTTATTCTGGGACATAGTTATGTAGAAATTATTTACTCTGTCCTGCTTTTAAGTGGGAATAAAACAGTGCTCATTCTAGAGCTAATTACTCCCTACTACTGAGGCAGGACACTTCTGCATAGTCTACCCAAATCCCCACGAAACCTAAAGTTTTTCAGTCTGTCTGGTGTAAAGAAGTACCATTCCAGTCCTGGAGAGTGCTGAGCACTGTTACTCTAATCCTTTCAGGTGGTTCTTTCCCCTAGGTCAGGTAGTTTTCTCACACAAACGCACTAATTAGTACTGAGCTAAGTATTCAAGAGGGTGGCATCTGCAGATTTCCAGAACTCTCTCAGGGTAGCTCTTTCCTTCCTGATATTCTATCTTGTGAACTATGGTCACCCCGTTCTTCCAAACTCTCAGCTCCATGTCCTTAACTCAGGAAGTCCATTGGTTTCCACCCGGTGTTCCCCTCCCCACACCATTGCCTAAGAAAACTTTTAAGGCTATAATTGAGGCAATCTGGGTTCCCCTCATTTGTTTCCCATCCTTGCACAATCACTCTTCTTCACTGCCTGATAGCCAGGTCTTTCCAACTGGGCTCTGTGCTGAGCATGGAGCCTGTTTGAGATTCTCTCTTCCTCCCTCTGCAACCTGCCCCCCCTACCACCCACCCAGTTCTCAGTCTCTCTTTTTCTAAAAAAAAAAATAAGAAGAAGAAGAAGAATTAATTTCAAAAACTTAAAAGGCCAGGTGCCTAGGTGGTGCAGTCAGTTGAGTATCCAACTCTTGGTTTTGGCTGACTCAGGTCATGATCTCAGGGTCATGAGATCCAGTCCCACACTGGGCTCCAGACTCAGCAGATTCTCTTTCCCTTTGCTACTCCTGTTCATGTTCATTCTCTCTCTCTCCCTCTCTCTCAAATAAATTTATTTATTTTTTTAATGAGAAAGAAACAGCAGCCTAGGGGGAAATATTCACAATGCATATAGTTGGCAAAGTGATTGCACCACAAATATATAAATATCTCCTTAGTTAGTCATCAGAGAAAATCAAATTAAAATCAAAACAATGTGCCACTTTATACCCATTAATTTTTGAATTGATAATGCCAACGATGCAGAGTAACTGGAGCATACACATTTTCCTGTTGGAAGTATAAAATCTAATCAATTTGGAAAGTTATTTGGTAGTTTCTTATAACTCAGATATGAGTTATAATCCTATATGAGGGCAGCCTGGGTGGCTCAGAAGTTTAGCACCACCTTTGGCCAGGGCCTGTTCCTGGAGACACAGGATCAAGTCCCATGTCGGGCTCCCTGCATGGAGCCTGCTTCTCCCTCTGCCTGTGTCTCTGCCTCACTCTCTCTCTCTCTCTCTCTCTCTCTCATGAATAAATAAAATCTTAAAAAAAACCCAATATGAGTTATAATTCACTGTTATTTATTAAGAGAGAAATGAAAACATATGTCCATAGAAGGCTAGTGTAAGAATGTTAATAACAGTTTTATTCATAATAGAGAAAATTGGAAACAATCCATGTACTCATCAACATGTGAATGCTAATAGGGATATATTTATAAATGAAAATATTACTTAATGATACAAATAAACTATTGATATAAGAAAAATAATTAACCTCAAAAATAGTGTATGAGACTGAAAGAAGCAAAATGCAAAAGAGTACATACATATATGAAATTTCTTTTTTTTTTAAGATTTATTTATTTTATAGAGAGTATTAGCTTGAGGGGCAGAGGAAGAGGGAGAGAGAATGCCAAGCAGACTCTATCCTGAGCACAGAGCCCAACATGGGGCTTGATCTCATAATCCTGAGATCAGACCTGGTCCAAAGGACCAGGAGTCGGACACAACTGATTGTCCCACATATATGAAATTTCTAAGCAATAGTAATAGAAATTAGTGGTTTTTTGTGGTAGAGAATTAACTGCAAGAACTCATGAAGGAACTTTCTGGAGTAATGTCCATATTCAATTTACTTATTTCAGCAACAATTACATGAATAACTATATATGTCAAAATTTCCTAATTTAATACTGAAAACTTAAGCACATTATTTTATCTAAATTGTGCCTCCCAAAAAGGGTTCATTAAAAATATTTAGCTACAAAGCTTTCATTGTAAATCTGGAGCTACTCTAGTGGCTAATACTGTTGATATTTAGTAGATATATGGCTTAACATTACTTAGTGTTAATCTTTAAAACATCTTAAAGAATACAGCACTTTAAAGGGCTAAAAATAGCATATTTAAAACTCTATCTCCATAAATTTTAGGTAAATATAAATGCAGGACATTTTCAAATCATCTACAGGATAAAGTTCAAACAAAATAAAAATGACACATAAAAAAATCACCATTCAAAGGTGTTATTTCCAAAGGCTTTTATTTATAACCTATATTTGACTGCTTGACATCTATTGTCACTTTTCTTAGATCCACTCTCTTTCAAATATTGTGTTCAGAGCAGAATTTTATATTTCTCATATGTTGAGGTCATTCTCAGTGCATCCTAAGATGTGTACGTCTCTCACACTATTTAGGAAAATGAATCATTCTTCTGGAAAGACAACTGAAATTGGTGCTAATTTTACATCAATATGTTCCCCCGTTGAGATGAAACACTTGGTACATCATGTATTGTTTACTCTTACTGTGAGAAATATGAAACATTATTTACTTTTAACTTGAGACTAACAATAAAACCTAGATGCCTACCTCAATATCTGGAGACATAACAACTGTCACTGAGATTCCTAGAACCCTAGGGTATAACCTGTCTTTCTAGCTTATTGGTCAGCTTGCCAATTACCTTTACAGAATGGTGACTTACTCTTCCTCCCTAATCCACAAGGTGGGGTAGGGCAGGGGTGGTGAGAGAGAGGGAGGGGAGAATTCATGCTTCTAGATTTATTCCATAAATATTATAAAATTGCTAGCCTAAAAAACTGGAAAACCAGGAAGAGATTCAGAACCATTCTAAAGATATTTAACATAATTTCAGGGTCATTCACTCTCTATGGTATAGTTTTTTTTGGGTCTGTTCAGTTTTTCAACTCTGAGTTTAACTGAATACCTGGCAGTTTTGCTTCTCTCACCCGCTCATAATGCCTTATGGTAAAATTGCAACCATGCTGAGATTTAGGTCAACTATTGACAGGCATGTAATATGTCAGCAGCCTATGAAAATAGCTGTTACCAGTATTTGAAATTTATCATCACTATGAACAGTATATACGAGCTTGTCTGCTATAGAAACCATGTTTTATTATTTTAAACTTTCCAGAGCTTCTGGTATAGATCTGAATGCACAGGTTCTCTTATTGCTTCTTGATTTAAGCATTTATATATAGACTGAAAAACTGGCCCCCAATTTTCACCTTTCTCTGCACCCTCTGCCATTGCTATGTAACTTTGTAGTGTCCTGTCATTCTGATTCTAGGCCGAGCCATGTGAACTCCTTTAGATGGTGGGATGTTGGTAAATGTACACACAGTGATCTTAAAAAATGCTTACACATTTGCACTTGCCTTCTTATGCTCTTGTGTTTGCCACACTTCTGTGAATATGCCAAGAATAGCCAAAACAGATTCTGGCTTAGCTTGAACGAAAATAAATTAGGGAGTAAAGCTGACTATTCTGGTCACCCCAGCAACCTAAAGCAACCAATAGTCAGTGAGCCTCTTGAATTTTGATCAAGCCCAGCCTTGATCAGCAGAAGCATCTCACCACTCCCCAGCTGACTCCAAATGTGCAATTAATCAATGTTTATTGTTCTACGCTGATGAGGTTTATAGTGGCTTGTTACTCAGCACTATTGTGGCAATTGATTACTCATACAGGTACAGAGACATTCAGGTTTATTTTTTATTTTGATAGGAATAGGAAAAAAAGTGAGAAATTTTCCAATAGAAAAGATTTAAAAACTCTTACATATTTTGAAATGTTTATTTGCATTTAAAAGATCTAATTTCATGTCTATATATTAATCTACATTTAGAGTATTTCCTAAATTGTCAACAACATAGCAACTATTGAAAATGATGAGAAGCCTGCCAATATTTCAGATAAGACTGGGAAAAAAAAAAAACAAAAAAACAAAGAAATCGCATTCTAGTGAAGGAAAAAGACTCATCAAGTAGCCAGGAGGTATATAGTTTTCCAGAAACAGACTTAGTGTAGAAAATAATGTGGGTTTCCTCTGTTTTTCCAGAGAGAACATAGGCAAGCCTGCGCAACTATCATAGGAAGATAGCTATCAGATGATACAAGTACTAAGTATTTTGAACTCTAAAAACAAAATGTTCTCAGAAATTGAATATAAAAGGAGTTTGCCCAAATCAGGTTCAGCTTCAATAATCCAAGCCCAATTTTGTTTTATTTATTTTTATAAGCAATGACATAGAAGAATAGAGAGACTAAGAGAGAATTCAGTGGCTCAAAAAACTATAATGCAAAGTTTAAATATCACCACATTGTATCAGCTGTAGATGACCAGGGCAATTCCAGTTTTGCCTCAAATCAAACATCTTTTTTTTTTTTTTTTTTTTTTAAATCAAGCATCTTTCAAGAGGAGAATGCTGTTTTGTTTTTTAAAATCTTCTTTCCTGAGGCAGAAGTGATGGGTAGTGCTAATGTCCAATTCCAGTGCCTTTATATCTTTCAAGGTTTATTCAAAATTAATTAATAGCAAAAATAAAAATCTAACTAGTATAATTTTTGAAAAAACAATTTTTGGGCAGGCAGGGGGATACCTGGGTGGCTCAGTGGTTGAGCATCTATCTTCAGCTCATGGCGTGATCCCGGGGGAGCCTGCTTCTCCATCTGCCTATGTCTGTACCTCTCTCTGTGTGTCTCTCATGAGTAAAATAAATAAAATCTTAATTTTTTTTCTACTAGGAATTGGTAATTATTTGCAAAGTTCCATTTGCTGTAATAGGAAATATATTTCTGAGAAAAATGCACATAGATGATGATGTTATTTACTGGATAACTGGAATTAACAATCATGTCTTCTTTCATACTTTTCCCTGAGATAAAAAACAAATTACAAGATGAGTTTTAAGAAATTACAGGACTATAAAAGGTAATTTGAGCAGAGGTATCCTAGAATCATGACTAATAATTTGTTAGGAATATTTTTTTAAATTATTCATGCAGGTAAGATATGGGATTGAAACCATCCCTAAGATTTTAATTCTTTTTTTACTTTAAAATTAGGCTATAATCAAATACATAAACATCATATTTTACTTTGTAAGAATACTACATAGAGGACTGTGTACTTATTCAATCTATTTACCATGGAAAAAACTACAAATTTGAATCTCTCCTAGATGTCCAAGTGAGAATACTTGCTCTGCTTTACAAACAGGGCTTAGTCATGAAGACCTGGTTGTAATGAAAAGTATCTTAAGAAATGTATTTGTGTGGGAGAATAAAAAAGGAGCTGATTAAGATCCAGATGTGGTCGCAATGAGAGAGGGAGAGTAAATCTCTACTTAAACTATCGCTAACAGTTCTCACTCTTGGGAATCATGCATTTCAAGTGAATGTATGTGCTGGCAACATGAATGCACTAAAAGTTTCCACTTAGTTGCATTTTAACATGTTAATAATAAATAAGTATATTCAACTTACCTGCTATGCTGTACTTACTTTGCTTTCAAGTTTTCTAAATATTTGGGAGCATATTAAATATCTCTTTCTTTCTTAAAATGTAATTCTGGATTTCACAAAGAACAGGAGACAGCCTCACCCATGTGTCTTGAGTTCTGGTCTAGAATAAGACTACTACATGGAATGTTAGACATAGAGAGGACTTGTGGATATCCTCAAATATCTTGGGGAAGGAAAGGCAGTACACTATCCCATAGACCACTAGAAGAGTACAGGAGGTATTGATGGCAAACCAGTGACTCAAGTGGATTCAGGAATCATGTTAAAGAATGTAGCTGAGCATCATCAAGATCCAAAGACAGATGATGGATCTACTGGCAAGGGCCAATATGAAGAGGTGCTAATGACTAACATTCATAGTTGGGTAATACTGCAGAATGAGCGTGGATATATCCCTTCATGAAATACCACAATGTCATGAAATCTATGGGACATAGTCTCTACAACAGGAAAAAAATTTAAAAAGAGGAAAATGCCTGAATTTACACTACCTTACCAATGAATTTTCTTAAAAGCTATTAGGAAGGGTTTGTTTTGTTTTGTTTTTGTTTTTTTTGTTTTGGTTTGGGTTTTTTGCCACTAAGTGGAACAGGACCCAAGGCAGAGATTAAGCTTGGTTTTCAGAAAATTTTAAAAAGCAATATTTTTTGTATTACTGACTTTGTGGGCCATAAAAATGTTCAAATACTTTTTTAGTGTTATATTTTTTATTTACTACAGTTCTGGGAAGTTATATACCCATTTCTAGAAAATAATATATATTTAGTGTGATATGCCTTTAGTATATTGGCTAGTGATATGAAAAATGATAAAAACTCACTGCCTTCTATTTCTCGATTTCTATAATGTTCTTCACAGAGTCAACACTATTAACTATAATTGAAGTAGAGTGCTATAATCACTCCAAATCCTTCCTTCCAATTCATCATTCTTTTATTTTTAGTGCCTCTTATCTTCTCTACTATAATAAGGAGAGAAGGAAATAAATTAAATCATTAAAGTTCAACAGGAAGATGTTTAAAGGAAAGAAATTTAAACAATATGGAAGCTCTGATCATGGGGTAATGAATAGGGTTACAGAAATTAAGAATTTTATCCATTTGATAAAAATAGTTGGATGTCTCACTGTAAATATCAGAAGACCTGAATCAAAATATCTTAAAATAATAAGGTGATTTATTACTTCATAGATTAGTAAATACTAAGAGCAGTTCTGGGGAAGGATGCAGGTTCATTCTTTCTCCCTGTCACCTTCAGTATTTGGACATAGTTATCTCAAGACTCAGAAGATGGTCACTGGAGCCCAGAGTATTGCCCACTGAAATAATCATGTCCTGTGAGAAAAAAGAAAACCACTTCTTCCCAATTTCCTTATTCCCTTTCTCTCTTCTTTCTCTCTCCCTCTATACCCTGACTTCTCTCCAATGGAAGTCCTTACCGAGAGTCTTTCAGTAAATTATGACACATACTTCTGCCTAAACCATAAAAGGAAAGAAAGTGAATTGAATTTCCACAAGTGGGGTGAGGTGGGGAGTGGCAGGGAGTCATATGACTGGACATTGTTTGGCTGAAAGGTAGCAATGCTCCTTTCTTTGAACTTGAGAGTAATAAAGGCTCCCGTGTTTTCTGTACACACAAATGCAAGTAACGCTTACTTATTCTATCTTTAAAGATTCTTTGGAGTGGAACAATACTGTATAAAGTAGAAATGTGTCAAGGATCAAGGAGAACTAGCAATTCTAGACTTAGATTGTCAGATGATAGCCAAAAAGCACATTATATTCTCTCTGGAAAGTACAGTGATAGCAATTATTTCATATAGCTATAGGGAAATGAATATACAGCTGTTTTCAACTGCTGCTCTCCTAACAATCCAACAAAATTAGAGTTACAAGAACAAGTTCACTATCAGAATTCACATAGAAGAACAAATAGGCATTGGTATATTAATACAAGCTTGTTAACATACTTCCTATATTGAATGATTAGAAGTCACTTGCTAAACCACTAAAAAAAAAAACAAACAAAAAAACTCATTGAAAGATGCATGACTTAATATTTTAGTATGTCCATATTGCATTATGAAAAGAGGCTACAATTTTGCATTAATTTTCTTAGTCTAAGGCAAAGAAATTGCTTTGTATATTAAATAAATGTATTCAGGCATGACATTTACTACATAATATTTTATCTTGAACATTGTCATAGAAGTGACCACATTCTAAAATGCAATCTCCGAGCTTTTAATTTGTTATATCACACAGCAAAGAAAGTGGTAGAAGAAAATATAGGAGATGAATTACCCCAAAAAAGGTCAGTTATCACTCTATTGACATTTTTGGTCACCTGAAAAATACTATTTGATTTTTAAAAACAGCAAGGGGTGCCTGAGTGGCTCAGTTGGTTGAGCATCTGACTCTTCCTTTCCACTCAAGTCAGGATCTCATGGGTCGTGGGATCCAGCCCTGTGTCGGGTTCCTCACTCAGCCAGGAGTTTGCTTGAAATTCTCTCTCTGCCCCTCCACCCATTTGCTCTAGAGAGAATGTCTGTGCGCACGCTCTCTCTCTCTCTCTCTCTCTAAAATAAATAAATAAATCTTTAAAAACAATAACAATGACAATAACAGAAAAATCAACTGCACCATGAAAATAACATACTGAATACTTAAGGAAAAAAAATTCCTTTATGTGATATTTTTACCACGATTCCCAGGTAGAATGTAATTGCATTTAAAGCCTATTAGCAAAGGAAGCGTTGTATACTGCAGTGTGGCATTCCTGAAGAGCCAGACACGAGATAAAATTCCAGGGGCTCTCAAACAGCAGGAAAATAAATTAACCTAGTGGGTTGGGGAATCTCAGTTAAAGTAGACCATAATTATGAAATATATGTTATAATATTTTTATTTGCCTACAAGTGGGAAAAATGCTTTCATTAGAAATCATTGTTTAAAGCTAATCAATTGTTATGAAATAGAAACAAACTCCTTCATAGAGAGAGGGCAGGGGCACAAATGTATAAGCAAAGGTATGAGCTTCAACTCTTAGGGGACACATTTCTTTAAAAGTTTCTAGATCTGTTTCTATCATGTTAGACTAAAAGAAAAACAAAAACCTATAATTCCGAAAAAAAAAAAAAAAAACAACTTTTTTTATTCCAAGGTGGATAAAGAGAAGATGTAACTTTTCAAAATATGTAATAGAGCTAACTTAGAAAGATTTCCAGTGGACTTCGAATTTTTTAATGATTAATTCTGAAAATGCATGCATGTGACCAAAGACTACTAAAAGGACTAGAGTCAATTTATGAGAAATGGCAAATATATCAAGAAAGCTAAACACTAAAGTTATGTTTGCCAAGAAAATGACAATATAAAATGTCAAAGAGAGAGAAATTTATTTCTCTTTATTATGTGAGTATAAAAAATTCCAAGAATGTTCTGGACCACTTTTGGGGAATGTGTAAAAAGGTACTTACTATAAGAAAGCAGAGAAAAGACACAACAACCCACTGTGGTGACAGAGAAAATGCCAACTGCTGAGTTTGTTAAGTTATGACAAGACACATCTCAGGATAGAATTAGGGGTCTTAGAGATTAGTGAATTCGCTGTCAACAAACATGTTCAATACTAGATAGTACCAACGGCAATATGAATTGTTAAGCTAGAGGAATTTTGAATTTCCTTCCAGCGTAGAGAATCTTTGCCAGTTGCATGATTATTGATTGGTTTTTCTGAAACAATGGGAGTGTTACAATCTGTAAAAAGAGCAGTTTCCAAACTCCCCAGGCAAATGCCCATAATGCCAATTATTCTGCATTTTAAATTAGGAAACTATCACAATCAAAGATGTCTCCTAACATAATTTGAGATCCTTAAAGTGTTGCTTAGTGAGCAAAATCTCTATGGACCACCAAAGAATCCCATATTTTACAGGAGTAACAAACTACAAGGTAGCAACACGCCTGAAAATCATGAGATAGAGAACCTGAAATTGCATATTCTTTTGGAATAATAAACGGCCTATACGTGGATTCACAGTCCTTCATAGATTAAAATTTGTCATTTCTAGGAATACCGCTCATTGTCAGTGAAAGGAGAATATTCACAAAATTTCCAAGTGCTTTTCCAGTGGCCCGACCATTCTGCGTTGGAAGAGCAGCTATGATAACATCACTAAGGTATAGACGTGGTGATGGACTTACTTTTCCTATTAACAAGAAGAGTAATCAACTTCAAAAAAAAAACAAAAAACAAAACTGATACAGGAAAAGAACCAGGCTGAATCCATCCAATGGCTCCTAAATAGCACTTTCCCAGGGGTTTACGCTGCACCGATCAATAAACCAAGAGTGCCTACCTCCTGCAGAGCACAGAATCACACCAGGCTCTCTTCCCTCCAGAATTCTAGGACTCCAGAGCCTAAAAAAAGCACTAGCATATCAGATCCACTTTAACCTATATTCAAAAGCAGAACAGTATTTGGATTTTTGAGACACATAACTGCTGCCAGCTGTTATTTACACTGTTCCCTATTTACACTTTTCCCTACACAGAGTAGCTGTTCTATTTAAATTAGAATCCTCTGCAAAGTTTCCCTTTTCTGTTCTCCAGATAATTTTGCCAAGCGCTATCAGGGCCACACCTGGCTAATGATTGCAAACAGCCAGGCTCTTTTCAGTCATAATTTTATTTCACGTGTTCATGCTTTTGAAAAAGCACATTATTTGCTGGCCTGCCATCATCCTCTTCCTTCTCATTTAATCCCATTTCCTTACCCCACGTTAGTTTCTTTTCACGATATTTGTGGTTTCCAGAATTATAACTGGGGGAAGAAATAAAATGAAATTACATCTTCTATTTTTAAATTTGGCAGCCAGTTAGAGACTATACCTTACCCTTGGTTACAGTCACCTTCTTTGGATGTTATTGTTATTTTTAGCTTAACTGTAATGCTGCTGAGGGCAGGAGTTAGGTTTTGCTCATCACTGCACGCCAGAAATGGTCGTAGCACCTGCTGTACGGTAGGGCAGCGATGCATATGTGGGGACTGCAAGGACAGATAAATGAACAGCCAAATAAGGGAACTGAATACTAAATAAGTGTATAAAATGAAAAGAATGGAAGTCGATAATCTTTACTACTTTTTAACATTTCTCATTTGTCAAACAAGCTCTTCACTGGGTATGAAACCGACTCTATCCGAAAAGTAATTTATAGCTTGTCACGCCTCAGCATTCCCAGGAGGAAACAACAAGACCTGCAGTGTTTTTATTTTGTATTTGGTCAACATGTCATCATAATATTTATCTAGGCCATCCTCTACTCAACACAGAAATTATTTATACTTCAGTTCTCCCCTTTTTTGTATCTTTACACTGTTTGACTTAACAACTTATAAAGACAGGAAATACAGCATAATAAAATTATTATGTCTTGCCATACCCCAGTTTATGTCCTTTTCAAAAGCATTTATTGGAGGCCTGGTCTCTCTAGGCAATACTCCAGAAGATAACATCTCATTTAGTTCTTAGAGAACAGTAGTTCTCAAAACTCTTCAAATAGGGTCTCGGGACCCCCTACACTCTTCACAATTATTGAGATCTCCAAAGAACTTTTGTTTATGGGGATTGTATCAATATTTGCCGGTAAATAAAATAAAAATAAATAAAGTCCAAATAAAATAAAACCGGTAAATACTTAAAATGTAATTTCAAATGAATTAATTAACTCACTATAGGTCAACATCATACAATTTAAGGAGACTTTTTAATAAAATAGTAATAATGGTGACAGTTTACATTTTTTTTTTACAACATCTTTAATTTCTGGCTAAATAGAAGACGGCTGCTTCTACTTTCAGTTTGTTATACACGTCATAGAGCCATTAGAAAAATCCCACTGTACACTTGGGAGTGAATGGAAGTAAAAAGGGCAAATAATGTCTTAGTATGACCATGAAAAGAATTTTGACCTCAAAGACTCATGAAAGGGTCTCTGAAATTGGCCACGTTTCCCAATCCATGTTTTGAGAATCTTTATCCTAAAATTAGCTTTTGAGTAAACATTACACACTTGACCTATGAGGAAATTGAACCTCAGCTACACCAAATGACTTGCCAAAGATGGCAAAGTAAGCGATGGATCCAGAATTAAACTGCAATCTCCTGATTCCAGGGCTTAATTCAATCCCAGTTATGACATACCTCCCAACACTTCTAACCACAGCTTTCATTTCTATTGGTTTTAGAGTATTCATTGACCAGAGGACTAGATTTTCAAATGGTTATTTTTATCTTTTTAAAGATTTTATTTATTTTTTTCATGAGAGACAGAAAGAGAGAGAGAGGCAGAGGGAGAAGCAGGCTCCATGCAGGGAGCCCGACACGGGACTCCATCCCAGGACCCTGAGGTCACACCCCGAAGCCAAAGGCAGATGCTCAACCAGTGAGTCACCCCAGGCGCCCTGATTTTCAATGGTTAAATCTCACACAACTGCATTTAACATTTTGGTTCCAATTTAATTACATATGTTCAAAAAAACAGAAAGGCCACAAGCAAGTTCTGTGGAAGGTACCACTAGAAAGTAAGTCCTACCCCTGATTAGCAAAAAAATCTTTAAGTGATATTCTGATTAGTAAAGGAGTAGAGCCCAGGACACCAAGGAATAAGCAGGAAAACATGAGCAATCTGTGAGAAGAAAATAATAATTTCTTTTCTGGGGAGACACTGAAAAATTCTATCCCTCTGAAACTCAGAGTCTACGTGGCCAGATAAGGCTACTCTGAAATAGAAGACCGATGTCAGGAAAGCAGATGAGATTTGCTTCAGATTCAGTCATTGATAAGGAACAGAGAAATCCCCAAGAGATGAGAAACTTGGCAGCACATAAAATGGAAGGTTCTCAGTGTCATTTGCTAAGCACTAAATTAATGATATATTATGTCAATTAATGTATTAATATAAATCTGTGGTAAGAAAACCTGTCTCTGAGCTGTATTTAATTATTCTCAAAAGTGCTATAAAGGACAGTGATATGCAAACTCAGCAATATTCCTTGAAACTAATCACCCAGGGATATTTTTCTAAGAATTAGCGACACAGATATTACATAGTTGCGTGTGTCAAAACTTCCTTCAAAGCTTTGCAGTTGAATTACTCAAATGAAAGATTCGCTTTTTAAAAAAAGTCTATTTTGCCCAACGTAATAATATGTAAAATATCTAAAATATCTAATTACTCTATGTTGGTGTGTGGTAATAAAAGTTAAATACCGAAAAATTATTGTATGCTAGGCCTTGTACCACATCTTTTATATGGATTTGTAGATTCGATTCTCACACCCTGTTTATGAGGGTGGTATTTTATAGATGAGGAGTAAGTAAGCAGCTCAGGAGAGGAACTTGCCTGGTATCCGTCAGGTAATGAACGATAAGGCTAAAATCTGAAGCTGTTAACGGTCAGGCTTTAACTAATTTGACGATATTGAAGCAGAAGAATCAGCTATGATTTGATGGAATCAAGGTCACCTTTTTGGCTCCTATTTAGATCTCAGGACCTGTGTGCCCACACACTCCCTGCTTGGAGGCATCACTCTTGCTTGGTTGTAATGGTTGAATCTTTATTTTCAGACTTTAATATATTACTTTTTTACTTTTTTTTTTTTTTTGGAGAACCAAAGATCAAGGTCTGTTCAGAAGCCTTGGTAAGCATATGTGTATGTGTGTTTCACCCTTTCCAAGACAAAAAAAAAAAAAAAAAAAAAATGGGAGGGCAAGAACCAATAGAAAAAAATGCATAATATTTTTGATGTCTGGCATTTTAAAAAATGTTTCAGTCTAACCCCTAAGGGAACTAGTTTCTCCCACCTTCCCTGGTTCCGCCCCCTTTTTCTCCCCATCTCCTCTTCTTGGATAGAAATCCAGTCACCTAATCTAGATGTCTGACCATTGGCGAGTCACACTTCTAACTCATTTGCAAAATACTTTGGTTAAACTAGATAACAATAATAATGATCAAGATGATAAGAAAGCTAACAGTTCTGAAGTATGGAACAAGTGCCAATTACACACTATATTTCTCTTTTTTAAAATATTTATTTAAGTAATCTCTATAGCCAACATGAGACTCAAACTCCACCACCCCCGAGATCACGAGTCCCTGCTCCATGAACTAAGCCATCCGGGCACCCCATACACGCTATGTCCTTCTAAGTGTTCACATATAATAACTAATCCTCACATTCATCCTACTAAAGATATCATTATGATACACAAGCTACAAATGAAAAAAATAAGGGACAGAGAGGTTAAGAGACTTATCCAACATCAAACAGTAAGTGGCCGAGCCAGGGTCAGAATCAGCCTGCTGTTTCCAGAATACATGATTTTAATGACTATGCAATATTGATTTAAAACCAACTATCTGTGCTAGTAATAAAATAAAAATTAGGGCTACACTTTTCTCGATCTTTCTAAGAGATTCTCTAATTTTTCCATCTAAGAAAATGAGTAAAAAACATAGAATAATGCATCTTAATAACCATTGGAAGTACAACATACTACAATAATGGCATAAATTTTTAATATGTCCTGGAGATATCTTACATTTAGAATTTCGGCCAAAAAATGATTGCGTGGAAAAACCACAATAAAATAGCAGAGTCATAGACAAGGGACATATAAACCGCAATGTCCGGTGAACCAACATTTTTGTTACAAATTTTCATTAGAATGAAAACGTAAGCTGTAGTTAGATAACATGAATCCATATTAATTCGTTTTCTCTGGTTCTCAGACACACCAGGGGCGTCCTCCTAGGACACCGGAATCCACTCTCATTGATCTCAGAATAGTGTCTAAGAATGGGTACAATTAAAGTAAAAATGCATTTGTCCTGTACACGAATAGCAGTAATTAAACAATCATAAATCACAACGGGGGGGGGGGGGGGGGGCACGGTAGCCATGCAGGAAAATAAATGTTATATACACAACAAAGCCCAGAAACAGGAATTAAAAAGCACTTGCTTTAGTTTGCCTTCATCAGTCTTCCTATTACAATGACATAAAAACTCCACCAGGTGGCACAATAAAAATAAACCCCGACTTCCCCATTTACAGTTTTTATTACCCTGACATTCACATTCTCAAACATACATTTGCAAAATCGAGCTCTGATTGGTCCATGATCAATTTCAAGTTGCTTTTTGTTTGTTTACTTGTTTGTTTTTAATCTGTTTAGGTGCTCTAATAGTGCTACGCCCAGTGGTTTTCTCTCTCAAACATTTATGAAGTATCATTCCAGATACTTCATATATTTATGAAGTGCCCATTCCAGGGGCACCTGGGGGGTAGAGCATCTGGCTCAGGTCATGACCCTGGGATCCTGGGATCAAGTCCCGCACCAGACTTCCCCAAGGGAGGCTGCTTCTCCCTCTACCTGTGTCTCTGCCTCTTTCTGTGTATCTCTCATGAATAAATTTAAAAAATTTTTTTAAAAAAGGAAATGAAGTATCACTACATTATGAAATTCAAGAGTCCACAGGTGACTTCAAACAAAAGTATGAGCTTAATTTTTGGTAACAGATTTTATTCCCATTATAGATAAATATATATTACTGTAAACTTAAAATAGATCTTGTGGAATTCACAATCCCTTTGTGCCATTGTCATTATCTTTGCTGACCTTGGTATATATATTTTAATAGCACGTTAATGTAGTTAGCAGAACCATTAGAGTCCTCCTTTTATATGTAGTATATAAAAACCTATATATTAATTATAAAATGACCATTTTACAAAAACAGCATTTGCTTTGTAGAAGTTTTTGAATTGGGTCCCTTTATATAGCAGGTCTCCACTGCAATTTACATTCAATTGATACTTTTCTAGTTATTTAACTGTAATATATCAGAGTCCTATTTACTTGCTGAAATGAGACACATCTCTTTTTGGTTTGGGATTTAAAATTATTTTTAGTATATTATACATTCTCATAAAGATTATACATTTTTCAGGGCACCTGGATGGCTCAGTTGCTTACGTGTCTGCCTTCAGCTCAGATTGTGATCATGGGGCCCTGGGATCACGCCCCAGGTGTGTTGGGCTCCTTTCTTCTCCCTCTCCCTCTCTCTCTGCCCCTCCCCCTGACCATGCTCCTTCTGTCGCACAAATAAATATTAAAAAATAATAATAATAATAGGGCAGCCCGGGTGGCTCAGCAGTTTAGCGCCTCCTTCAGCCCAGGGCATGATCCTGGAGACCCTGGATGGAGTCCCACGTCGGGCTCCCTGCATGGAGCCTGCTTCTCCCTCTGCCTGTGTCTCTGCCCCCTACCCCCTCTGTGTGTGTGTGTGTGTGTCTCGTGAATAAATAAATAAAATCTCAAAAAAAAATGGAGAAAAAAGTCATACAAGATCCCATCTGCCTACAGATAGTTACTCTTACTGGTAACTTCTAATTCATACTGAAAGTGTTGATTTTCATTTCTGAATCCCCAACATGACGATGGCCATCATATCTTAAAGCAATGTCCTACCATTGCCTCGCATTTATTTAGTAGACATTCCTTTAATATGACTGATTTTTATGATTCTTTCAAACTTAAGGTACTAAGAGGAGTAAGTTCTGTGTTGGTCTATATTGCACGTTGATTTCTTATAATATCAACAGATACTAAAAGTCTCTCCTCGGTGTTAAGGGAGGCCCGGAGCACTTGTAATTTTTAGGCTTCCATGATGTTATTTGTAGATAACATCCAAGCATAAATTTAAATTCCTTCATAAATAACAAGCCAATCTGTAGCCCTTCACTAAATGGAGCAAATCTGTTCTAAGCCTTTGTCCTCAGTGTTTAATTTGAAAGCATGTACCTTATATTCAGTGTGGCTTCATTGAATATAAAAAGTTAGAGACACGTTCAGTGGTCATGCAACAAACTGTATCTTAATTAACCTTATGGTCTTAAAACTGCCTTCTCAGCCACTTTGTTGTAAGCAATTGAGCAAAATATGCCTGAACTGAGTAAACTTTTATAAGTTGAAACAACTGAAAAAGCTCAGATAGACAAGCATGAACCAGATACAACGTGCAGCCGTACCTCATCTTATCTTGCTTCACTTTGTCATGCTTCACAGATAACTGTACTTTTTACGAATTGAAGATCTGTGGCAACTCTGCAAAGAACAAGTCTATTGGTGCCGTTTTTCCAACAGCACCTGCATTTATTTCCTTGTTTTGTATACCTGTGTCCCATTTTGGTGATTCCCACAGTATTGCAAAACTTTCCATTATTATTAAATTATGGCAATCTGTGATCAGTTATCTTTGGTGTTACTATTGTAATTGTTTGGGGGCACCACAAACCGAACCCATATTAACAGTTAACTTATTTGATAAGTGTTGTATGTGTTGTGACTGCTTCTCTGACTGGCTATTCCTCTGTCTCTCCCTCTCCTCAGGTCTCCTTTTTCCCTGAGACACTACAATATTGAAATTAGGCTGATTAATAATCTTAGAGTGTCCTGTAAGTGTTCAAGGAAAAGCTAGAAATGTTGACCCTTAGTGAAGAAAGCTTGCCAAAAGCCAAGATAGGCCGAAAACTAGGCCTCTCATGCCCAACAGCCAAGTTGTGAATGCAAAGGAAAAGTTCTTAAAAAAAAAAAAAAGAAAGAAAAAGAAAATGAGAAAGAAGAGAAGAGAAAAGAGAAAAAAAGAGAAAAGAAAAGAAAAAAGAAAGAAGAGAAGAAAAGGGAAAAGAAAAGGAAAAGAAAAAGAAAAGAAAAAAGGAAAAGAAAAGAAAGAAGAAAAGAAAAAAAGAAAAGAAAAGAAAAGAAAAGAAAAGAAAAGGAAAGAAAGAAAAGAAAAGAAAGAAAGAAAAGAAAAGAAAAGAAAAGAAAAGAAAGAAAAGAAAAGAAAAGAAAAGAAAAGAAGAAAAGAAAAGAAAAGAAAAGAAAGAAAAGAAAGAAAGAAAAGAAAGAAAAGAAAAGAAAAGAAAAGAAAAGAAAAGAAAAGAAAAGAAAAGAAAAGAAAAAACGCATTCTCTGGTAAATACATGAATGATAAGAAGCCAATAGAGTCTTATCACTGATATGGAGAGAGCTGTAGTGGTCTGGATAGAAGATCAAACCAGCCACAAGAGTCTCTTACACTGAAACTAATCCAGGGCAAGGCCCTGACTCTCTCCAATTATATGAAGACTGGGAAGGAAGCAGAAGGAAAGTTTGAAGCTAGCAGAGGTTGATTCATGATTTTTTAAGAAAAGAAGCCAACTCTGTAACATTAAAAGTATAAGATGTTACAGCAAATTCTGCTGTCGAAGCTGCAGTGACTTACCCAGAAGATCTAAGATCTTTAATGAAGGTGACCACACTAAATAACATTATGTTCCCTGAGGTCTTATATTGGAAAGGGATGTCACCCAGGACTTTGATAGCTAGAGAGGAGAAGTCATTGACTGTCTTCGAAACTTCCAAGGGCAGACTGACTCTTGTTAGGGTTAATGCAGTTGGAGACATTTAAATTAAGGCCAGTGCTCATTTATTATTCTGAAAATCCTGGGCCCTCGAGAATTATGCTAAACCCACTCTGCCGGTGCTCTGCAAAAGGAACAACAAAGGCTGGATGATGGCACAGCTCTTTACAACACGGCTAAGTACTTTAAGCCCACCATTGAGATCCGCTCAGAAAAAAAGATTCCTTGCAAAATTTTGCTGCTCACTGACAATGCACCTGGTCACCCACGAGCTCTGATGGAGATGTACAATGAGATTAATGTTATTTTCATGCCAGCTAACTCAACATCCGTTCTGCAGCCCATGGATCAAGGTGTCATTTTGACCTTCAAATCTTATTATTTAAGAAATACATTTTGTAAGGCTAGAGCTGCTATAGTGGTTCCTCTGATGGATTGGGGCAAAATAAATTAAAAACCTCCTGGAAAGGGGATCCCTGGGTGGTGCAGCGGTTTATCGCCTGCCTTTGGCCCAGGGCGCGATCCTGGAGACCCGGGATCGAGTCCCACGTCGGGCTCCCGGTGCATGGAGCCTGCTCCTCCCTCTGCCTGTGTCTCTGCCTCTCTCTCTCTCTCTCTGTGTGACTATCATAAATAAATAAAATTAAAAAAAAAAAAAAAAAAACCTCCTGGAAAGAATTCACTCTTCTAGATGTCATTAAGAACATGTATGACTCATGGGAAGAGGTCAAAACGTTGACATTAACAGGAGTTGGGAAGAAGCTAAGTCCGACCCACGTGAATGACTTTGACGGGTTCAAGACTTCAGCGGAGGAAGCAGCTGTAGCTGTGTTGGAAACAGCATGAGAACTCGAATTAGACGTGGGGCCTGAGGATGGGACTGAAGGGTTGTAATCTCATGACAAAACCTGAACAGATGAGGTCTTCCTTCACTTGGATAAGCAAAGGGAGTGGTGTCTGGATACGGAATCTACTCCTGGTGAAGATGATTTAAGATTGGTGAAATCACAACAAAGGATTTAGGTAGAACACTACACAAACTTATCTGAGAAAGCAGCAGCAGAGCTTGAGAAGGTTACCTCCAGTTTTGAACGAAGTTCTTCTGTGAGTTAAATGCTATCAAACAGCATCTCATGATACAGAAAAATTGTTTGTGAAAGAGTCAACCAAAGCAGCAAACTTCATTATTTTCTTATTTTAAGAAATTGTCACAACCAACCTAACCTCCAGCAACCACCATCCCGATCGGTCAGCATCCATGGATACTGAGGCCAGACCCTACACCAGCAAAAAAGATTAGGACTCACTGAAAAGCCAGATGATGATTACCGTTTTTTAGCAATTAAATACTTTTAATTAAAGTATTGTCACTGTTTTTTATTTACACATAATACATTTAATAATCTATAGGATAGTATAAATATAATTTTTATTGAGAAACCCAAAAAATCATTTGACTCACGTTATTATAGTGGTCTGGAACCAAGCTCAGAAGACTTCTGAGGTAGGTCTGTATATGTGATAAGGATATACTTATCCTCCAATAATATATATGTATGTACACACACACACACACTATATATATATATATGTTATATAAATATACATACAATAAAAAATTAAAAATAATAGTTATTATCATATATGAGAAAACATCCTATCAAATGTAAAGAATAGGACTCTTCTCCGCTACAAAACTTTATTTCACTTTGTATTACTTTCAAGACATCTAAAGCCGTGTTTGTGTGTCTGTATCCATGTACACTCAGGTAAGTGTGTCCTGCCACATATATAGGAGTCAGCTCTGTGTTACCAACAAATGCAAAATGCATGTCTATCGACCACTGTCAACTTATCCATATAATAAGGTAAAACATACACCAAGACTGTAAAATCAAAATGGCAAAATCAATAAACTAGGGCAGCCCGGTGGCTCAGCGGTTTAGCGCCTGCCTTCAGCCCAGGGCGTGACCCTGGAGTCCCGGGATCGAGTCCCACGTCGGGCTCCCTGCATGGGGCCTGCTTCTCCCTCTGCCTGTGTCTCTGCCTCTCTCTCTCTGTGTCTCTGTCTCTCTCATGAATAAATAAATAACATCTTTAAAAAAATCAATAAATTATGTTATTTTGTTAAATAGCTCTTGATATCATACAAAGGGTAGCACAAGTATTAGAAAAGAAGCAGAAAATAAAGTGTGATTATTAGCCTACCTCATTATCACTCCTGGAAAAGAAAGGATGGATTAGCAGAATGATATCACTCAGAAAATGTACTTTTGGGGGGCTTTATTTTTTCCTAAGCTATGTAAGTGTTGGGGTAGACAACATTCACATGATAATGAAACAAGATTGTCCAGCTCTAAATACACCTCTGAAATGCTACGTTTGATATTTATTTTTATTGAACTTATTTTTATCAGGTTTTCATAAGAATAAGGTACTATACATGATTGCTGCAAAAAAGTGGTATAACATAGAACATAAGGAAAGACAAAGTAAAAATAGTATATACCTAGTGTATGTAACTCTGTCATCTGTTTTACTCAAGACTATTTTATACATTTACATAATACAGTTATTTTTAATACAAACTATACACACAGACACACACACAGATTATTTTGAACCATTTTTTACAGGTAGTAACAACAGAACCTTCATATTCTTATGTACCTTAGATATGAATAATACTGAAAATTATGTAAGATGTGATTGTGTATACATACCTTAATTCCATATATATTCCACATATATACATACACATCTATGAAATATATATATACATTTCATATATATGTATCTACATCTCTATATGCATATAGATACATATAGAGGTAGATTTCCAAGGTATAGATATTTCCAAGTTTTTAAAATGGTGAATATTTAAGTTATATCCAGATTATTGCTATATTAAGCAATAGTGAGATGAATATTCTTATACAAATTTTTTTTGTAAATAACCATTGTGTACTTACAAAAATATCTAAAAGAGACCATACTAAAAAAAAAAAAAAAAATTGCTGGAACACACAATACAATGCTAATTATGTCTGGTATGTGTTTTTTATAGTTTCTTCATGATTTGAAGTTGTCTTTCAAGAGGCTGCACTCGGAAGGTAATTCTTTCCCCCCCACACGGCTTATGAAGCTTGGGTTTTATAAGCCACACAAAAGGGTTGAGGCCATTTTCCTAAGTTTGTGTCATCCGTCTTCCTTAATAACAGGCTTATTATATCTAATTGAATGATACATGCACTTAAGTGTGACATGTCTGTCATGGACATGGTTACAAATCTGATTTGTCCAGTTACATCTTGTTGGGAAAGAGAACAGATTCTTATTGAATGTATGTAAATACATTTCCATCAAAAGGAAAGTAACTCAACAATGGCGCTTTGTATGATATTTGCTTTAGCCTTGCTTCTCCCAAAAAAGTAGAACTTGAGACACAGATCCATGTCTATACCTACATTATTAAGCTGTGTACAGGTGGGCCGCAACGTTTTACTCAGTTTTGTTAAGAATATTGTCTATTCAAAGACCATTTTTTTCTAAACCCTTTTGTCATTTATAAATTTTCTTTGATTTATGGCTTAATTATTCTACGTATGTATATTAGATATCCACATATAATTAGGTGAATAAAGTGTTTAAAATATGTTAATCTTAATATACAAGACAATGCTTATACTACTGGGAATTAATCATATTAAATGTATAACATTTTGCTTAATATGTAGACAAAATTGTGTCCATTATATTTTTAAAGATTTTTTATTTATTTATTCATGAGAGACACAGAGAGGAGCGGGAGGGTAGTAGAGACACAGGCAGAGGGAGAAGCAGGCTCCACGCAGGGAAGGGAGCCCGATGTGGGACTCAATCCCAGGTCTCCAGGATCAGACCCTGGGCCAAAGGCAGCACTAAACAGGTGAGCCATCCAGATGTCCCTATTATTTTATTATGACTGAACCTATTACACTTTCAACCCTAGTATACTACTCAGACCCTCAGATCCCTGCTCGGCGCCCTAAACCTCAGGACACCCCCCTCACCCCCATTTGAAGTGCCTGCCACCCTCTGCCTAGGCTCAGCAAAGGTCGGCAGTGGTGTGAGACAAGACGTTCCAAGGCCAGATCTGACAGGAACCAGTCTGTTTTCCCCATCCAGAGCACTCTCATACCCTTTACTCCATGCATGGATTCCAGATCCCTGGAAGATAATTCTGTGGTGTTCTCTCTAGGCTTTGTGGCTTGGCCCTGGCAGTGGATTCCCTACCATGGCCCACTACAACATTTCTTTCATAGAAGCAAACAAGACTGGATCACCAGAAAGGTGAAGACATCGATGATAACGGTGGTTGGGATACTTCTACTAACATGAGACATGGCACAAGTTCATATATTCCACTGTCGAACCTTGACTTCAAACCACACACAGGGGTCTACTTACCAGTGTTCCCCTCTGGTACCACCACTTGTCTATAGCAGCCAAAGGCAGCAAGGGTGACAGGAGGCGTCTTTTACCCTGTGTGTCCACTCCTGCTCATTCCACTGGCACTCAGATTAGCCATTCATCCCCTCCATGGCTCCTCACCACATGTCAAGTTGTCCTCCAGAGGTGGTTGCACCCTTTTCCAGCAATGACCTAAGGACTTTTGAGATTGTTGTTCTGCAATGCCATGGGTTCTTCCAATGACCGTCCTCTTGTCTTTATTCAAATGGCAACACCCTGCTCTCTAAGGTTGGTCTTAAGCCAAACCTGAGGAGGGATAATCATTCTTTGAATGAATGGTACTAATCTTGTTCCACCCATGGCCCCCTGCCTACCTCTCTCAAGAGGGCAGGGCCTGCAGAAGGTAGGGGTGTTTGTACAGTCAAGACTGAAAGCGACCACAGTCTGGTGATGCGGCAATTACAGCCTAAAGGGACCAAGAAAAGTCATGATTCAATAAGAGGCCAACCTACATTTATACTATAAAAATCCGAATGAGAAATTTAACCTGACCAGGAAACAAAGTCCATTCACATTTTGCTGCATTCCCTGGGCAAGTGTTGCATTTGTGGATATTATTAATGAAGCACAATGACAATCAGAGAGAGTTATTGGAAGGCAGAGTTAATGGGAGGCACAATGGATGATGGATGGTGCAGCGTCACGAGTAACGATGGAGCCAAGTCTAAGTAATGGCCTTGGAGAACTGTGGAGGCAAGATCTATGTTATTTCACTACAAGGTTTCCCAAGAGCCACGGCCTTGTAAGTAGTAACCGTACTGCTACCATTTTCATTTGCTGGGAGTTGGAAATTTAGCTATGAATGCACAATTGATAAAGAACATGGAGAGACAATTTCCGGATTTGAAGAGGAAGAGATGGTGCCCGAACAATCTGAAAAATCTTCACATCCAGAGTCAGGAAATATTTAAGTGCATTTCTCTATTAGTCTAAATCTTTGTTGATAAATTACAATATATTATACCTGACCAGGGCCATGAGTTTTGTAATTCATTTTTTAATTAAATTGTATAGTTGGGGAGACTCACAGAACATTTATGCCCAAGGGCCCACATCTCTTAGAGGTAACCCTCCTAGAGGACTAAACTATGCATCACTTTTATATTTCTTAAAGTGAAAAAAATAAGTGTATGAACATCACTCTATTACTTCTCTGTTGATGTGCAGCAAATTGCCCCCAAAAGTAGCAGCTTCAAACAATGCACATTTATTATCACACAATTTCTGAGGGTCAGAAAGACAGGAGTGACTGAGCTGACTGGTTCCGGCTTGGGGTGTCTAAAGGAGACACCATCAAGTTGTTGCCCTGTGGCCCCCTCCATGGGGCTGCTCACATAATATGTCAGCTGGCTTCCCCAGGGCAGATGGCCCCAGAAAAGTCAGTGTGTTCAAGACAGAGCCATATTTTGTATATCCTTCCCAGAAGTGATATCTCAACATTTTTTTTTCCATAGTCTATTATTTATGGGTGAGTCACTAAATCCAGCTTATGCTCAGGGGAAAGAGAATAAAGACCTACTTCTTGAGGGGAAGAAGTTCATAGCATGTGTGTACATGCTTTTTTCCAGCCCTACTGAGATATAACTGACAAATTAAAAGTATATATATTTAAAGTAAAAAGTGATTATTTGATATACATCGTAAAAGAATTATTATAATCAAGTTAATTAACATTTCCATCACCCCACATAGTTAACTTTCCATGTGTCACGTGGTAACAACACTCAGAATATGTGGTGTATATATATATACATATATATATATACATATATGCAATGTATATATGTGTTTTTTAAAATGCTACAATGACTCATGCATTCTTTACAAGTTATTCAATAATGGTCAATTAACAATGCATAAAAATAAGAAAAAATAAGAAGCAAGGGTATATGTAGCTTGGCAATCCAGTGAGGTTTTGTTTTTATAGTCTCTGTAATTTTGGAAATTGTTCAGGCAGGCAAATGTTCTATGTGAATAAACTCAATTAACTAATATTCTACAGTGGTGTTATTAAGGATCTTGGGAGTTATCTTTTGGTCTTTATGAAAAAGCACTTATTATTGACATGATTTTGTTTGCAAGGTGATAATTTGTATGTTATCCATATATTATAAGTGAAATAAATATTTTATAGGATCTTCTATCCTAAAAGACAATACAAATTTAAACATATTTGTTTTTATACTTGTATTATTTTAAATACTTTTGTAAATGATTACAACTTAATAGAATCATGTAGCTATTATAAGGAATTTGGGAGTTCAAATTATGATTTTTATCAAAAATCACCCAAACTTCGTACAAATTATATTACACGAAGATATTTTTGCACTTTGATAAAATCAGAATGACATAAAAATTAGCTAACCAGATTAAGTATTCTCTTTGATTAGAATTATTACTTTCTAATTGCAATGTATGTTGTAATGTATGCAATGTTTCTAATCTAAACTTGAAGTTTAAACTTCAAGTTTTAACATTATCAAAATTCTCAATCTTCTTCTATTAATTTTAATTTCTTTGTTTCTTGTGCTGTATCCTGGCAAGCAGTCTATACCAGTCACTGGATCATTTCTCTGAGCTAATTTTTTTTTTAATTTTTGCTTTTGATTTTTAATTTAAAGAGCCAACACTTTTAAATCATTTGGATTTTTTTTAATTGCTGGTATTATTTTTTTTAGCTTTGATTTATGTGAGTACTTTTTAGTCTCCATAAGTCAATCAAAACAGGAACCCCAAGAGGCCTTATTATCTAATTTATTACTTTTCCCAGAGTTAGCAAAGGGATATGAATCCCTTCATCAAAGATTTCATACATATAATAGAAGATTCTTATTAAACTCTCAAATAATTAGGGGAATTTGGAAATCGTTGCTTTCTATAGGATGCAAGCCATTTATCACTGGGTAGAGCCCAAGTAGAGGTCATAGCACAGGTATAGAGGCTGTAACAAGAAAACCTCAATATGAAGATTTGCATTATTAGAAATTGTTCCATTGTTTTCTCTAGTTTCTGTACAAATAGGCTATGGATCAAGATATGGACTTAACTTTAAGGTTTAATGTTTATTAAACATCTATTTATTAAAAATTACTGTTCATTGGGGGATATGAGTGGCTCAATTGGTTAAGCATTTGCCTTAGGCTCTGGTCTTGATGCCAGGGACACAGGATCGAGCCCTGCATTGCGTTCCCAGCTCAGTGGTCTGCTTTGCCATCTGCCCCTCCTCCTTCTCATGCTCTCTCACTTTCTCTAATAAATAAATTTAATAAATTAATGTTAACAAATGTTTATTTGACATTTTATTCTTGTTAGCAAAAAAATTTGTTTTGATCAGATCTTTATTTGTCTCATTTATTTACTTTACCGGACTTCTCCAGTTCTTTCAACGGAAAGAAGAGGAAAAAAAAAAAAAATAACTTACACTTAGGCTAAAATCTTTGAACAAGCCAGCAGTGATTTTTCACAAACATAAAAAAAAAATGGAAAGAAAAAAAAAAAAAAGAAACCTGAAATTATAAAAACCAACATGAAAATATTTTTTTTGTGAGAAAAAGAAGTCTTTTTTTTTTTTTTTTAACACCTACTCACATACTGAAAACTATCAGGCTCAGTTCTACAAGCTCAACCAAGGGTAAATGCACCACACATAACTTTTTCAGCAAAAACTCACCTATTATTTGTTTCAGCTGGATGACAGCAAGGTCTGGAAAGCACAAAGGGTATCTGAGAGGCATTTGTTATGAGTTCCTTGACCCAACGGTTGCTCTCCACTCTAGTGGGCACAGAGCTTTGTTTTTAGGGGCTTTTGTTTGTTGTCTTTAAATGTTTTAAGCTCTTAATGATACACAAAAAGTCAAGCACCAAAAAGCATGCTATCAAAAGTTAGAAGACAAAATAACCTCTATATTAAAAAGAAAATGTGACACAGGCAACTTTTCAACCTCACAACTGAGACTGTCCACTGGTCCTGCCAAACTTACCTCCTGTCATGTCGTGTAGCCTAGTGGCAAGGATATGGGCATTCCTAAAGATAGTGATAGAATAACCAAGAAAGAGACTAGTGTAAACGACTGTACCAAGAAAAACCTTCCCTTTCTGTCATTTGTTAACTGACAAAGACCAGTTAAACAGATCCCACAATCAAAACTAGGCTCCTAGTGCTTTATCACTAGCAGATGTCATAATTTGGCAACCAGCTACAAAAGAGAATCAAGGAGGAGGCACACTCTAGAAACAGAAACAGAATTAGAATCTGAAACAGTAACACAACCATCAAGAGAGGAACTTTTATCTGGGAATGATGAGATTTACTCCTCCTGGAGCTGGAAAAGGCTGACCTGCATATGAGTGGCACCTGAGCTACACATCTTGGACAGTAAGTGCCCACTCCGTGGTTAAATCTATCTGAGCGTTCTGGTGGGACCGACCTCCAACTTTGGATGGAAAACCCATAGATAAAATCACTAAGAAAATTTAAAAAATTGTATTTATAACTAAATTTGGAAGAAGTTGGAAAGAGAGTCCAGATTTCAGAACTGACTCCTTGACAAAAAGGTACAACAGATTAAAAAAAACACACACACACACACACACACACACAAGTATTGTCATTGGGTTCATAGTGGGGGAAAGCAACATGGTGTTTGTTTTTTGTTTTGTTTTGTTTTCCCCACAATGTGATCACATCTGTGTTTTATCTGTAAGGACAGTCACATATCTGTAGATGTCAGTGTTGCAAAAGTCAGAGATAATGTTGTTTTTGTTAAGAAGTTAGCAACTGACAGACATGGGCTCAAATCTGCATTTACTTGGAAACTAGTGCTAGATAAGATGTGACGTATGTTTAGCTTCTCTCGGAATGTGAAAATCTTTTTTATTATTTTCCATTATTGCCATTATGAAAATAAAGGCAATCTCATATCAAATAGTGTTGGGAGGCCCTGAAGGGGGAGCTCCCATAAAGGACCACTCACATTTAAAAAAGCATACTTTGCATTCCCAAAATAAATTTACTTAACACACCCCTCCAGGAGGAGGAACCTCTCCTTGCCCAGCAACAGCTCAGCCAATGAGAACTCAGCTAAAGAACCCCTCTCAGTCTCCTTGTTTCCCCCAGAAAAGCAAGGCGCTCTCTCTCTCTCTCTCTCTCTCTCTCTCTCTCTCTCTCTCTCTCGGACGTTGTCAGGATATGCGAGGATTTGTCATAGCTTGCTCCTCCCGGGTTGCAATTTCTCTGCTATTCCTGAACTCATTTTGCTGATAAAATAATTGGCTCTTTTGTTTTTTAAGGTGAACATTCTGAATATGATATTCTTAGCTATAATGGTATGAAGGCAAGGTTCAGTTTTACTGCTTTGAATCAAACACATGCATTGAGCAATAAGCCTTAGTGGCTACTTGAAAAAGAAATGCTACAAATTAATCCTTCAAATCTGGTGTATTTTGACCCAAATACATGATCCTAGATTTAAAGGTCATAGGTATAACCTACCCCTGCAGGATCCCTCTCCTGCTTTCTTTAAAGTACACCGAATCATCAGGCTAGAAGTTATTGGACATACTGGCCAAAATGCCATGATAAACTGTGGCATCACATCCATATTGTATTTTCTTTTTTTCTGTGAAAAAAGTGGCAAACAATATTAAAGCTTATGGTAGAAAAAAGCAAACAATTTTTTGAGTTTTGTAAAGAGATATATTTTAGAGTAAAAGTAGAATTATAGCTCAAAAATATCTGGTTTTTGACTTTAGGAATGTTGATTTTTATCTTTTTCCCCTGGGGCACCTCAGTCTCTCTCAGTTAATCTCCGACTCCTCACCTAAGCTCAGGTCTGGATCTCAGGGTTGTGTCTCAATCCTTGCATTGGGCTCCACACTGGATATGGAGCCTACTTAAAAAAAAAAAAAAAAAGGGAATTTTTTTCCCCCATAAAGATATCTTTAATGTCTATGTAGTCAGTTTATTAGACTTTCATTCTTTTGGGCAACTCTGTAGTCTCAAAACTATTTTCTGAATCAACATGATATTGAAGCCATAACACTTCTGACATGGCAAAGGTTGTTTTATTTTCATTATAAATTGTTTTTTCAACCTGAAAAGTTGTTGTTTGAGATTACCAACTTTGGTGTATTATTCAAGTCAAAAACACCTGTGATGCTGTATCACAAATGAAGACAAGATACCCTTTTAACATCCTAGGATACTCCTGCATAATAAAGTCAACAAGAACTACCGAGTCCCCTCCAGGAAGTACTAGTAGTATCTGATAGACCAATGAGTAATTCTTTATTTAAAGAGATTTTTTTTAATTTTTATTTATTTATGATAGTCACAGAGAGAGAAAGGCAGAGACACAGGCAGAGGGAGAAGCAGGCTCCATGCACTGAGAGCTCGATGTGGGACTCGATCCCAGGTCTCCAGGATCATGCCCTGGGCCAAAGGCAGGCGCCAAACCGAAGCGCCACCCAGGGATCCCGAGTAATTCTTTATTTAAAACAACTATTAATTAATCTTGTACCTTTTGCATCTCACCTATTATGAAAAAATATCTTTAAAATATTTGGCAAAATAAAACATTTTGTTAATAAAGGCTGCATACCCTTTCTGTCATTTATGTCATGAAAAGTCTAGTTTTCTTTTAAAATATATTTTAAATACTTTCCAATTATTTCCTCTGATAACTTTATAATGCTGTTGCTGTTTAATTGGAGCTATAAATTTCTCTTGAGTTTTTTAAAAAGTTAAAAATGTGGGACAAGGTTAAGAAAAACACAAAAGTAATTACTTTGTTCTTCACAAACTAAAAAAACAAAAACAAAACTATCGTTATTAATAAACACTATTAATAGGGGAAATGCTTCATCTAAACTGTTTTCAACCAACTTTAAAAAGCTAATTTTTTAACAAAAATCCTGAAATCACTCTTTTGGCTACAAGAAAAAGTTTGTTGAATTAGTATGTGCAAACTTTTCATGGCATACTATGTCACAAGCCAATATATATGTCCAGAAATTTTTAAAATGCTAAATGTCCCCCAAACAGGACAGCCTTTCCACCATACTTCTATTGCCAGCTTTGCAACATATGAAAAAAAAATGTCACAAATAAGACAGGACTCTCTTCCAACCAAAACGCAATATTAGCTCTATAATCATTTTCTGACAGACACATACATCCGATCCTATCTTCTCTGAAAAAGACCACTTTATCTGTGATTATCTGCACTAGGCTGAAACGTGTTTTCCCGTCGCAACCAGATCTTGTCGTCCAACATTTCTACTCATTCAATTCCATCCAATACCTCTATTCCACTGCTCAGCACCATTAGCTATTCATTTCTACAATAGGACTTCTTGCCAGTGACAGAAGCTGTCGGAATGAAGGATCATTTATCCCATCAGATGTTAACAGAAATTGGTTTAGAATTATAGTCTATCCAACCACACCACGCAGGGACATAAGAGTGAACCTAATACAAATATCATTCGATTTTTGCATGGAAACACAGGATAGGAAAATCAGAACTACAATTTTTTTTAAAAGGTGCTAACAAACAAGAAACAAATAATAGCCCTTATAATTTAGCCATTATTAAAGGTAAGGTACAGATGTGAAGCAGAACCAAGGGGAAAAACAACAACACTGAGATGATTGAGCTAGGTCTAAGCTCGCTGGTTCTAGGAGCAGCAACATCCACATTACTCACAGGCTAGTTAGAGATGCTGAACTTACAGCCCTAGCACAAACAGGCTAAATCCAAATCTGCATTTCACCAAATTCCCCATGTTGTTTGTATACATAGGACAGTGTGAGAGGTAGTAAGCTAGATCAGAATTTTCTATGTGTTCTTTCTTTGGAAAGCATTTAAAATATATTTTAAAATAAAAAATAGACTTTTCATGACATAAATGACAGAAAGGACATGCAGCCTTTATTATCAAAATGATTTATTTTGACAAATATTTTAAAAATATTTTTTCATAATAGGTGAGACACAAAAGGTACAAGATTAATTAATAGTTGTTTTAAATAAAGAACTATTCATTGGTCTCTGTTTATCAGATACTACTAGTACAGTTATATTTTGTTACCTAATGCATTGGAGACTAAGTTTATTAGCTAAGTAGAAAAAAAAAGGTAAGGGCAGCCCAGGTGGCTCAGCAGTTTAGCATTGCCTTCAGCCCAGGGCGTGATCCTGGAGACCCGGAATCGAGTCCCCCATTGGCTCCCTGCCGGGAGCCTGCCTCTCCCTCTGCCTGTGTCTCTGCCTCTCTCTCTCTGTCTCTCATGAATAAATAAATAAAATCTTAAAAAGAAAAGGAAAGGTAAAAATGATCCACACTCCTAATTTAAATGTTTTAATATAAAATTACATGTGCATATGCATTTTAACAATATTTTCATGTAGACTCAAGATCTTTTCTTTGAGTACAGGTGTGTTGACAAGAGGTTTTATTTTTAATAATTTTTCTTACTTAAAATACATCTAAAATACAGTAGCCATACTTTCAGTTTTGTTTTTAACCATAAAGTAGAGAGGACTTAAAAAGTTTTATTTAAGTGAATTTATCATGTTGGTAAAAATTTCACAAATCTTTTGCAATTAAAAAAAATTTATAGTTATTTCATACATACTTAATTCTATTACAAACTTGTTCAGTGGAAACAATACTCAGCAAAGAGGATTTTTCACATTCATACTTCATTTGCTGACATACTCTTCAATCAAATTATATAAATGCAAAAATAATTACAATAAACTGATACTAGGCGAAACACATCTGACACTCGGTAATTACACATAGTTTAGCAGTAGTGATAAACATGTAGGCATGCTCAAGAACAGACAGGGGGCCAGCACATTCCCGGGGAAGCCCAATCATACAGAGGTGAGCAAGAGAAGTTACTAGAGACTTCTGGGATCATCTCCTATGGAAGAACAAGAGACGGAGGGAAGCAGAATTGGGTGGATGGAGAGTGTGCTGGGCTGATAGTCTCAGGAAAGGCCTCGGCCAACCCCTCAGAGTGCTGAGGAATGGATGACACTTCAGAATAGTCCTGAGTTGGGGGAAGGGGACTTAACCTTACACCACCACCCCCCATTAATTCATTATTGGATGAAAATTGAGCCAGAAAGGTGGCTTTCTGGAGAGGACATCTGGGTGGCATAGCACAGGGTTCATGCATTATGACTGGTCAACAGTTAATCTGTTAATGAAATGTTATGATTGATTTTCCCCTATAAGCAAAGAAAATAAGGAAACTCGTATAATCCCGGAAGTCCACTAGGTTGAGTAGATTAAGAGCTATTTTGCTGTGATTCCACTAGGTTAAAAAAAATATAAAATTTAAAGATAAATCTTAGCGTAGTTTATTTTGTCATTTAAAACGAACTGAAAGAGCCATTTACAAGACACAGCTACTTATGGTAAGATTTGCTTTTCTAAGCTGTAAAAGTCTATAGATTTTGTTTTCAAAGAGCATTGTATTTCACTGAAGCAGAGGTTTATCACCTAAATACAACCCAAATCTTTAATTTGCTCATTTTTCCCCATGGACGGAGTTCAAAGTATTATTTCATTATATCTGAAATTGCATATTTCATATAGAGACAAGCATATATTAGAAAACTGTCAGTCTAAATCAGTCTAAATAAATATTTTAAATTATTAAAATTTGAGCATTTTAAGTGTAATTATCTAAATTTAGGCTTTGAAAATCAACACATCCAAGATGCCTTGAACGATTCCTTGAAAACCATTTATGATAAAATGAAAAAAAAAATACTATAAAAAAAGAGAATTTCCTGTAAAAAAGCTTATTATGATAAATAGCTCTATGCCAAGGTTTACCCTGTTTAAAATGTCAATAGAACACTGTTTTACTATCAGCATTGCTTTTACCAACACTGCAAACACATTAGGAAAGAATACTTTTATATCTTTACAATGTAATGAATTTCCACAGATTCCTTAGAGCTTATATAAGAAGTAGATAAACATCCCTAGTGTGTGGGTGCAGGTGCGTGCGCATCTGTGTGTCCCAGAAATAAACTCTAGTGACAGTTTTCCTAAAATTACTGCATTTATTTTCATGGTAAATAATTTAGAGGCTCTAACACCACCAGACATAATCTCTCTCTCTCCCTTTTTCTCTTTAGCTATTTAAACAAACATTTAATCGATACCAAGTAATATAAGCACTTATCACTATGTGAGGTAAAGACAATTTAGGAAAGACCTTTTCCTAGAGCTCCTAAACATTTTTAATTTGTGTGAAAAAGTATAATCTGGATAAACTGTGCCCTTTGAAACTCAGACAGAAGATCTTTAGCCGGGGAGATTGAGGATGATTTGAAATTTAGCAGCCCTAAGAACAGTGTTCTCTGCTTTCTCAAGTCACAGCTCCCGTATTCAATTCATAAACCCTATTTGCCATTCCAGGGACAAAGAAGGGTTTTGGGAAAGCTGGGTATTTTGAGTATCTGGAGAATAATTACTATTTATTAGGAAAACATCACAACTTCTGAATATCCCTTGGTCTCAAGTGAATATGGTATAGGTATACTGTTCACATGTTAACCCTAAATTAATTTAGATGTAGTACTCCATAATAGCAACTAAATAATTTAATCAGAATTCACAAACCATAGAAATACAAACATAGCACACAGAGAGACTAATTCTATTAAAGCAATATGAAGTCCGGACCCTAGGAAAAACAAGCAAAGAATGGGAGGGAACGAAAATAATGAAATTGATTCAAGCCACATCAATTGAAACAAAAGACCTCTGTCCTTTGTGAGTTAACATTTCATTAAAAAAAAAAAAGGCATATCTAACTAAATGGAGAACCTATAAATTAAATCTGCATATTTGAAATAATTTATAAAACTGAATTGTTGTTTGTCTTTAACGTTGTGACTACAGTCAAAAGGCGTATTCGGCTACATTATTTACTGTTCCGTGAAGTTAGAGACACAGTTGTGACTGTAGTTTGCTTCATCACAGTCTTCTATGAGGACACACTTCTTACAAGCCCCAGTGGTAGGGAGTTTGACTCTTCCCAGACAATTGCTCGTTTTTAACTTAAGGACTGTAACTACAGCTTTGAAAATGATTGTTTTCTCTCTGCTGCCTCTATGCTTAGAGTCCAGTTTGCTGCCCATCCATAGAAAAGGAAAGAATAACCTGCCACGTATTTTATGAATTGATTCTGTGTATATTTTTCACACAAGTTGAATCCCTTAGGCCCACCAGTCATATCACTATTTTCCCTAATATACAAGATGGGGCTTTTCCAAGTATCTTTAACCACCTGTCCCAGCCCAATCAGTCCATAAGCACCATGGACAAACTTGGCTTATTGACCAATTGCAATGAGAAGACTACACACCAAGAGAGATCTGAGGCATTTCATAAAATAAAGGAAAATATAGAGTTTTATATGACTAAGGGGAAAAGTGGAGTTCTAGAGAAATTTAAATAAAGCAGAATTTTAATAGGCATAAAGCAAGGTATATGTAAACATGTATGGCCTACGAAGTGGATTCCAAATCCTGTTTTCCTGAAAACAATGAACTATAATAAATGTAAAATGTTGTGTTCAGAAACTCCACAGCTGAGGTTCTATGACTGGATATCAAGCTTCTTTTCTCTACATCTAAGTGACTTAGAGTATTGATGTATTTAATTCTTGATGTGATTTCAAGCAGGAAACTGGACTGTCTATATAGGATTTTAGAGAACAAAATTTCTCAATGAGTGAAAAAGCAGTTAAAAAAAAACGAAGGGGGTCATTATGACACTTTCTCGCTGTAGTGTATCCTTGGGAGAAATACTGAATCCTGCTAAATCTGGTAATGGTCTCTGTGTCTGTTATTCCAGCCCAATGAGCGGTTGGGTAGACTTTTACTTTGAGTCCAAGCTGAATTTTACTTTCTCCTATGTTTGTATGTAACAATATATAAGAATAAATATTAAGTTATTCTTTATTATGTTGCTGAATTTCATGAAAAGTCAAAACGCAAAGGAAAAGCAATTAAAATTCCAGAACAGAATTATCTGTTTTTAGTTTCACCAATTATACCAGATACATTAAAAAAAAATAGTAGCTATTTTTCCAATAAACTTCCAATTAACCCATACTCACCAATGCTATGCTTTTGGCCTCTCTCCTTCTTGTACTATACCATCTATCACTGGTTTTATAGGACAGAATTTGGGGACTTTTACCATCTGTGGGATGGCATTCATTTTTATGGGCAAGAAAAATAGGTGTCAGTTCACTGGAGGTGGGCCAACCCTGAAAACCTGCTTCCTGTACTTCAGTCTAATGTGTTTCCACTATGCAATTCAGAATATTATGTACACACACAAACACACACTCACCTGTCAGGACAGGAGACAGCATGGGAAGGGGGGTTGCTTAAATTGTACTGTAGGCAGAAGAGCGATGGACAATCTAACTTCATTAGTTAGGGTAAATGTAATTAAAGTCTGTCTTTATGACTCACAGCCATTTTCTGTAACAGAGTGTGTATGTTTCTGGATCCTTGCAGCTCTTTAATAAAAATGACACCATGTACCTCTGACCACTATGGACAGGCCCAAAATCTAGAAATACATTGGTTATCAATAGGCCACCAGGCCATTCTTTTTTTTCTTTTTCTTTTTTTTTTTTTTTTTCCACCAGGCCATTCTTCAGTGACTTTTCAAATAATGAACGATAATAAGAGCTCTACTGACTTCCAAGGGATTTTAGCATGAAAGCAATGAAACACAATAACATCCCCTCAAATGTCAATGTTTAAGGAATCAAGCAAGGCTGGAGAGCTTTCTCTTTTTCTTTTGTCTTGAGTTCCACATGTTTCTGGTCAGTAGTTGCCTTAGAATGAGGAGACCTCATAAAGGTCAGGAGAGAGGCACTGTAGCAGTGCCTCAGACCCTGGATTTGGACTAATGGGTTCAAAGTCTGCCTCCATCAATAGCATATCTGGGGCTTTGAGGAAGAGCCTTCATATTCCTAAGCTAAAACATTCAACACTGCAATTCTGCTATTTATGAAACAGTAACGATGATGGTATTACTGTAAGAAATTTGAGTATGTGTACCAAAGTTTTACACAGTGCCTATAATAGTGTTAACACTCAATAATTCTGTGCTTTATTTTGAAAACAAATACAAGTAGAAGTACAGAACAGTTCGTGTAATATGCTATATATGTGAGTAAAAGAAAATAAAACTATGTATTTATATTTGCATAAAACAATCTGAGAAAGACACCTTTGTAACCAATAAAAATCATTAACCATGATATTTTAGGAAGAAGTTAAGGTATTAGACTTTCTACTGTGTAGCTTTGGAGCTATGATTCTTGACCCAGGTAAATTCATTATCTTCAAAAGTAAAAAGAAATATATATATAAAAAAGTAAAAAGAAATATATATATATATCCCTTTATTGAAAGTGAACTATAGTTTATTGATTATCAATTTATTCAATTATCAATTTACTTGGTTTTTGTCCACCATTTTACCAGGCTGTGTGTATTATATACAATGATTTATATTATATATAACTTAAATGTTAATAAAAACTTTAAGATATCAATGGTGTATAAGTCAAATAACTGGGTATCAGTGATATTAAGTAATATATTATCTAGGTTTGTTCAATTAATAATAGGAACACTTAACACACACTATTTTACTATCTAAACTATCCTATGAGGTGGCTACTATTACTTTTTCAATTTCGCACAGAGGAAACAGAGCACCATAAAGCTGTGATGTGCCCTGGGCCCAAGCTCGAAAAGTGGCAAACTAAGGTTTCAAACCTTGGAAATCTGGCTCTACAGTACATATTCTTAACCACTTTGCTATTATCTAGGTATTACTACTAAAGCCCAGGCTTTTCTTCTGCAGTGTGCCTTACCTATACGCTGAAATGTAAACACTCGAAAATTACCTTCATTGGTATAAATTCTGTAAAAAAACACTAAAATCATGATGAGCCACAAGGACATGGAACTTACTGTCCCCAATCAGCTGAAATGAACAACAAAGTCATTTTCTAAAGAATAGTCGCACTTTCTGAATGCACTGAGCTATGAGTTGGTGAGGAACTGAACTAGGGACTGGAGGGTTGGGTCCTGAAAGCAGTTTTGTCATGATGCGCCAAGTTGATTCTCTTCTTTTTCCTGCTTCCTCAAAAATAGATGGATGATCTCTTGCATCTGTCCCCAATTTGATACTCCATAGTTCCAAAATTAAGCAAGAATAGTCATTTACCCAAAAAAACTGACACTACGGAGGAACATTTTCCAACAAATTTTTCTAGAATGTCCCAAGAAGGCCTTTTGCAAACTCATACTAAGCCTATAGCACCTTTACAAAAGCAAGTTCTTAAAAGCATGAGGTCACAGAACACCTGGTTCCTTAAACTGCGAAACAGTAAATTTTTATTCCATTCTCATGAGAGTGATTTCTAAGAGACTGGAAGAGTGTGAGATGTCAAAGCTGAGCCAGCCAGCAAGCAGCAAAGGACTGAGCTATAACTCTGGGTCCAGGAGGGAGACCGAGCTGTGAACTAGTTCTTCTGAGCTGTACATTTGTTCTCTACCAAATGACCTTACTGAAGAAAGCTGGAGGTCACTTAAGAGCACAGACTTCGAGTATTAAATACCATAAAAATTTCTGTGAGGTTTTTACAATATAAAAGC
The DNA here is from genome assembly GCF_053574225.1 of Canis aureus. Lineage (NCBI taxonomy): Eukaryota > Metazoa > Chordata > Mammalia > Carnivora > Canidae > Canis > Canis aureus. Next base: position 4,035,850 of record NC_135644.1, read on the forward strand.
ACTCCAATCTCCAATTCAGAACAGCAAAGGAAACATACCATCATTTTAGATGTTTGCATGTTATTTATCTTTGAATGAATATTTACAAACCATGGAATCCAGGGTTTCATTTTATTATAGAGTACTTTAATTAAATCCACAGATCTAAAGATTTAAGTGTTTGTTCCAGCCAGCTGCCAAGTCATAGCTGACACATCTAGAGGCAAGAGTTTAAAATGGGATTGCATGGTCACAGCCAAAGCTTAATGCCTACTGCCGAGCAGGATGCAGGATGTTAATACTGCCGCCTCAGCAGACTACAGCTTAACTGCCAAACCCTAACAGAAAGGCTGATTTTCTTTAAAGACAGCTAAGTGTTTTAGGGGGTTGCACTGGATTGAAATCGTAAAGTATCTACAGCATCTTTTCATTTGAAGTATAAAGCGCTATATGAGAACTTCATTTTAGATACATTCCAGAAAGAACCCAAAATATATGTATACAACACGTTAAGATTCATTCTAAAGCACTTTTGCGAGGAATTTTTTGGAAGCCTCTCAATCTGCACGCACTCTTTAAAAATACAGAATTATCATTTACCCTGAAAGTCATCCCTAAGTCAAGTGAATGGGTGACCTTGCTTTACACATTTTAGAGCATTAAAACTACAGCAGTTGAAAGGACAAAGAGTTGTCTTGGCAGTAATTGGCCTTTTGTTCATCAATAGTTAAAATCTGCCCCAAAATACAAACAGGAATAATTATTTCAGTCCTTGGAGACAGCAGGATACTAATTGTTAGACCTTTTATAAACAGGAAAGGAAAAGGGAGCAGTGAATATGGGAAAATATGCCCAATATTATCTATTCAAATCCTGGTTTTAATATTTGTGCGACCTTAGGAAAAAAAATGGTTAGTTTTTTCTGAAATAGTTGCTAAATCATACCTACATCTCTAAACTATGATAGTTAAATTAAATGTGAAAGCAATATGCATGGTGTCTGGCACCCAGATGACAATCAACAGACAGTGGTTGAATCTTCTTGACACATTTATCTTGTACTCATCACATACTCTTATTACAGCGTTAGTGGATAAAAAGTTTCCTTTTCACAAGTGATCATAAGTAACTTTCAAAGTTGTAAAAATAAAAGAACTGTTGACACATATCCACGAGAATAATGAAATTTCTATTAAAATAAATGCCCAGTACCAAACCCCTTTGACAGGGGAACAGAAGATCGGGGAACAGAAAGAATCTCATCTTTTCTATTTTAATGGAATAACTAATATCTAAGCTCTTGCCCAACCTTTTCCTCACTCTTCCTTCTGACATTTCTCAATTGTGGACTAACCCCATTTCTTAGTTTTACGCGGTTAGATATGCAGTCTTTGCTTCCCATCCTGTGTGCTGGGCTACTGTGATGCAGTAATCATAGACCCAAACTTCCACTTTAGGTAGTCTGTAATAAGACACAACAAGGCCGTTAGCTACACATTTAAAACGATATATTCCCTCAATCCTGGAAGTTAGTGTTGTTAGCAATAAAGCTGACGTACCTGGCTGACTCTCATCTGGTTCTGAATTCACTAGGGGTGATGGGTACTATTTATTGATTCCCTAAAATCTCATAGATGAGGGTAAATCTCAAGCCACAAGTGCAACTGTAAAAGCCTATTGAAAAATACTTGTCCAAGGTGCCTGGGTGGCTCAGTCATTCAAGCATCTGCCTTAGGCTCAGATCCTGGGATTGAGACCCCTCACTGGGCTCTCTGCTCAGTGGGGAGTCAGCATCTCCTTCTTACTCTGTCCCTACTCCTGCTCATGTGCATGCTCGCTTTCTCTAATAAATAAATAAATAAATAAAATCTTTAAAAAAAGAAAAAGAAAAACATTTGTCCAACGTGTAGGCAGAAAAATGATGTCATCCTCTAGCGTATGAGAAAGAGTGAAGAAGAGGTCTCGAATGAAGAGAAATCCCTTATAGCATTCTCCAGGACTCTCTCATTTTTCACATAAGATAGACAGTATTGGTACATATTCATCTGTCTCTTCCATTATGCCATAATATCTTACAGGGCCAGAGTAGATTATCAGTAGAGCCTGTGGGTCAGAAATTTGGCAAGTGTTCAAGAACCATATACAGAAGAATTTCATTTCAGCTCAAGATGAAAAAGCTTATAAAACTCAGAGCCTTAAAAATTTTATGAATTATTTCACAACGAATGGCAAGTTCTCTGCCATGGAAGAACAGAGATTGGGCAATCATTTCATGGGATTGAGATAAAGGAACAAACTAGCAGATGAGTGGCTGGCTTTTAATCATCTTTCCAAGAACGGTCTCCTATGACTATAATTTTTTAATGATCAGTTCCTTCTCTTTCTAGGCTAATGACTATCCTAACTTCTTCATTGCTCCTTCAATTATTTCAGTCATTCAATTCTAATGTTTCAGGGAAGGTGGCGAATTGTTTATTAATTCTGACTTAAAACTGAAATACCAGCAAGGATAGTGCACAAAGCAGAATTGAGTTTCTGTAAGAAAGCTGAGGATGAGAATAATTATACCAACTACTTTATGATTCTGTAGAGAAAAATGAAAAACAGACTTCATCAAAGTGACAAAGCTTTATAGAGCAGCCCTCAAAATAACTGGTTAAATGCATTTTGTCTATAGTTCAGAGATTCTTTACTTATTAATATATACATTACAGAGCAAAGCCACAAATTCAGTTATCTGCAGGTTTCTTTTTCCCTGAAGGTAAATGTTTAAAATTGGAACAATCTGATCAGTTCATCTGACAGTGGTAATAACCCTACAAAGGAAGGAGACACTGGTACATAGCCTCTGGACCATCACTATATAGTGTAGCCTCTTTAAAAATTCATGGAGAAAAATAATCATTGCATGTGGATGATGTCTTATCAGAATCTTCCCAGGTATTTGAATCAAAATTAACAAGATGGTGAAGCCTCTTTCTTGAAGATTCAAATTTGAATTTATAAATGCTTATTCTTCCTGCTTTCTCTCTTCCTTTCTGTCTTTCTGGCAGGAGACTTTTCTGATTTTCCTCAAAAAGTATAAAGATGTGCATACAGAGAAGTGAAAATTCTACTCCACGACTTTGTCAAAAAATTTTCTATAAAATTTTATATGAAATAAATTTAGGAGAGTTAAAATATTTCCTACTTCTCTTGTTATTTGAATACAGATTCAAACAATTACCAAGAATATTAAAATTCAGCTTTATGGCTTGATGGGGCACACTCCATGGTACTAAGATTGATGAAAATATAAAATTTTAGAAAAAAATTTAAATTACTATTATCATTATTATCTTCATAATTATTGAAAAGTTTAGAATAAATAAGTTGCACTGGGCCACAGGGCTAAATAGTGTAGAGAAATAATAGACTACTGTTGTCATAATACACCTAAGTATGTGCCAGAAACATTAAAGATAGAAGTTTTTAAATGTAATCATAAAGGTGAAAATTAATTTTAAAGTTAAAACAAATGGGGGGGATGTGTCCTAGCAATATGTGTTTTATTTTTTCCAATTTTACTGAGGAATAGTTGATAAAACTATATAGTTTTAAATTATACAAATTATGATTTAATATACATCTACATTGTGAAATAATTACCAAGATCAAGTTAATTAACATAACTATCACCTCACATAGTTATTGGGAGGGGGTGGTTGAGAATGCTTAAAATATACTTTTAGCAAATATCAAGTATACAATATTGTATTAACTACAATCACCAAGCTATACATTAGATCCTCATAACTCATTCATCCTAAAACTGAGTTTGTACTATTTGGCCTACACCTCCCATCACTCAGCCTCTGGTAACCACCATTCTATTCTCTGTTTCTGTATGGTCAGCTTTAAATAAATAAATATATATATATATATTTATATATATATATATATTTATTCCGCATAAAAGGGATACCATATAGTATCTGTCTTTGGTTTGTTTCACTTTTGATAACAGGATTCTAACAGACTTGAGATGGTTTCTCATTATAGTTTTAATTTATATTTCCCTGATGCTTAGTGATGTTGAATATACCTTTTCATGTACCTATTTACCACATGCATTCAGACAGGAAAATATCTATTTAGATACTCAGGTCTGCTACCCATTGTATAATCAATTTTTTGGTTTTTTTGTTGGGTTTTTGTTGTTGTTGTTTGTTTTCTGTTTTTTTGGCTCTTGGGTTATTTTAATTCCTTACATTTTGGATATTAACCTCTCATCAACTATATGGCTTGCAAATATTTTCTCCTTCTCAAGTTCATGGTCATAAATGCCTACATTAAGAATAAAGAAAGATGGCAAATAAGCAACTTACCTTATACTTCAAGAAAAGAGAAAAACAAGAATAAATCAAGCCCAAAGAAAGATCAATAAAACTATAACTTATCCATTCATTTATATAACAAGTGTTTAGTGAGCATATACTGTGCCTTGGAACTATCATAGACACTGGGGAAACAATGAAGTGTACACAGATATATTTCCAATACTCTTAAAAAAGTGAAGACAAAAGATTAATTAAGCAAATACAGGGATCCCTGGGTGGCGCAGCGGTTTGGCGCCTGCCTTTGGCCCAGGGTGCGATCCTGGAGACCTGGGATCGAATCCCACATCGGGCTCCCAGTGCATGGAGCCTGCTTCTCCCTCTGCCTGTGTCTCTGCACCTCTCTCTCTCTGTGACTATCATAAATAAATAAAAATTAAAAAAAAATAAAAAAATAAAAAATAATAATAATTAAGCAAATACAATGAGGTAAAGAAGAAGAAGATGACATAGAAAGAAGACTCAATGCAGAGCACTGTGGGCACACCCAAACAGGCCTAGGGAGTAAAGAGAAAGTCTTACAATGGTATTAACATTCTAGCTGAGACTAGAGCTATTATTCAGGCAAAGATCAGCAAGAAAAAAAGGAAGCATCTGTAAAGGCCCAAAAGCAAGAGAGAGTATAGAAATATCTATGGAACTGGAAAAGTTTTGAGAAGGGAGTGAAGAGATGCTAGAAATATGGAAGGATTAGAACATTAGTTCTATACAATATTGCACAGAACTTGGATTATAAAGATTACAGTATAATCCATCAAATGTCATCATCACAACTGTGCTAATAAAATCATTGTGCCTGCAAAATGGAAACCGTTTGGAAAAGGAAACTACTAGATACGATTTTCACTTCTGAAGCCACTGCTATTGCCCCCATTAGAGAGGCAAGCACTGATAGTGAGATTACATAATGGAGGGGCTAGAGAGCAATTCACAAGCTAGGACTGAGGGGTGAGGGAGGTAATAATTACAGTAAAGATACTAAAACTTAATATTAGTAGGACAATAATGATGTGTTATGCAGTTTTAAGACAGATAAATCAGGACTATAATTGGATGAGGAGAGGGAGAATCTTACCAAAGTTGATTTAAAAATATTTACAGATGAAATAGCCAGATATAAGTTACGGCCCTGATTTAATCAAACCAATACTAAAGGCCATGTTGGCAACAGGGGAAATGTGCATACAGACTGGGTATTCTAAGAAAACATGTTAACAGTGGGGATCATTATCTGGAAAGGGCGGCCCATAAAAAAGCAGATACAAATGTCATCTTTATAATAAATAATACACATATATTTACATAGATACACAGAGAAGATCTAGAAGAGTATAACTTCAAGTGTTAATGGGGTCATCTATGAGTGTGGCATATTATATTTTCATTTCATTTTACTCTTTTGTCTAATTTTTAAGTTTCCATAATATACCAAAATTACCTTTGTAATTTTAAAAATATTAAAAATAAATAATAGAAAACAGAACTATGATTTTAGAAGATAGCATGTGAGCTCAGGGCCGATTGTATACTAGTTCTACTCTATATCAGTACTTCCATAGAGGTACCCAAAGGAGATACATGTCCAGGCAAATAATCAGTACAAGCGATATATCACTTTATTATAATTCGTGGTCCTGTCATAATGTTCCCAAAACAAAACTCTACTACACAGGTTAGGATTCCGAAGAAGCAGCCCCTGAGACAGAGATCACATTAAAGAGATTTGTCAGGGAATCCTCTCAGGATTAAAACTAGGGGAAGCAACAATAAAGGAAAGGAAGAGAAAGGGAAAGAAGGAGTGTTGGGCAGATGAAGAACTTGACTGTGATTCATTCTCAGGTTAAGACAACCAATCATATGGAGAATGTTAAAGATGTGGTGACTTCTCAAAGCCGTCCTGAGTTGAGTGGAGACAGCCAAGTCATTATAACCCTATAATGATTATCCACTGGGAATGGGCTATCCCAGGAAGTAGGCATGATATTGAGCAAGACTGAAGCAATGACCCAAGGGGACTAATAGCTGAGGGCTATCTGCCAGCAATACTCCCAGGAAATGGAGTAATTACTCTTTGATTTCTAAAGGAGGACACAGGCAATCCATCACATTGTTCATACAAGATGATGCTTAGAGCACTACCCTAACCTAAATGGCCTCCTGAACACTAACTGCAACCCTGAAAGTAAGAATATACAAGTGTACCACTTGAAAGCAATATCCAGAGTGCCAAAGCACAGAATGATGAAGCAAGAGAGAATATATTTGCCCTAATGCCCATTCCATGACACATAAGAGAATAGAAGTCCAGCTTAGCCCCCCCCCCCCCCAAAATAAGATATAGGATCAATTTACCACTCTCGCTGCTTAGACAGAAGACAGAGATGAAATACTATGCCCGGTGCACATTAAACTCTATCCCTTTTGAAAGTTCTATTTCCTAAACAATCGAGCTCAACCTGTCTGTGTTTGCCCTTGATCATAACTCATTCAAGGAAGTATACGAAAGCTCTTTTGGGAGCAGAGAGAGGAGACATTGTGAAAAAGAACTTCATTACCTTTTCAAGTCAATGCTTAAATTCTACAGGGCTTTGTGATTAACTGGATGAAGGGGTAAGGAAAAGAGGAATCTCAAAGATAACATCAATATTTTTAACTGAAAAATGCTAATGAAAGAGGACATGAAAGATTATTCAACCAGTGGTGTTAGAATAATTAGCTACCCCAAACTTCTGGGGGAAAAGGAAGAGAAGGAAGATCCTAACCTCATCTCACCCACGAGAAAACTAGATAACACCTACAACAGTGTAAATAACCCAGAGACGGGCAGAACTGATGATCCACAGCTAAATGTAGAGAAGAAGCAACAACAAAAAAGGGCAGAGATGTGGTCCAGAGCTAAATGGACCCACAGGAGGCAGAGAAGCTGTGGGCGTAGAGGATGGTGAGAAACAGACCCTTACACCCAGCAACCCGGGCCTGGGGAATCCATAAGAAGATAAATTCCCATAACATTAGACTTTGAAAAACAGAGGGGCTAAATTTTGCGATTTCTTACAATTGTCAGGGTTTAACACCTGGAGCTTTAAAAAAATCAGTGGGCTTAGCTCTGGGACAGCCAGGAGGATGACAGGAAACTGAGTCCCTGCCCTTAAACAGCACAATACACAGCCCCAGTGAGATACAGCACAGAAGTAGCAGTTTGAACAATGCCTGGGCTATACAGGAAGGAGATTTATTTACAAATCTCACAGCATGTGCTAGAGGGGTAGGGATCTTTAGGAGACTTCTCCGGAAATGAAGGATCTGGCAGTTGCTATTTCCCTCCCCCAACCCCCATCTTAGACACACAGGTACATGCCAGAACCAGCTCAGTTCCAACATTCTCCAACTAACTAGCTAACAGTCCAGTTAACTCTGCCCTGGAGTTCGTCTACAGGCAGGCCCCCTCCAATAATGCACTTGACCTGAGGCCCTCCAAAGAAGTGCCGCCAGCCCAGCTGAGCACAAGCAGCCCCAACAGTGGCCAGCACCACTCCAAAGTGACTCCTGCCCCAAGAGGGGGAAGATAACCACATACACCAATATGACTGTGGCCCCAGCAATGGACTGGGGCAGACATCAGGTCTGACCCTGCCAACCAATGAAAGCTTCTCAGTGGACAACACAGGAAAACTGTGCTGCATGTTAGTGCTACTGCATGTCTGGCAAATGCCTGCCCTGACCTACCTCAAGTCCAAGGCAGCCCACGAACAACACAGGTATCAAACCCTGCCCCCAAAGCAAGCAAAGAAAGCCACTGCAGACTACTGGACTGAAGGCAAATGCACTCAGCTACAACTGTAGGATGAATGCAACACACATAGGAGACACCCTGAAGCACCAGATTCAGGGGACTTTGTACTGCAGGTCACTACAGGACCTTTTCTTCATAATGCCACTATTTTCAAGAGCAGAGGACATAGCTGACTTTCCTAACACAGAGAAACAGACACAGAAAGTTTGACAAAATGAAGAAACAGAGGACTATGTCCCAAATGAAAGAACAGGACAGAATCACAGTAAGAGAGCTAAATGAAATGAAACTAAGTAATGGGATCCCTGGGTGGCGCAGCGGTTTAGCGCCTGCCTTTGGCCCAGGGCGCGATCCTGGAGACCCGGACTCAAATCCCACATCGGGCTCTCGGTGCATGGAGCCTGCTTCTCCCTCTGCCTGTGTCTCTGCTTCTCTCTGTGTCTCTCATGAATAAATAAACAAAATCTTTAAAAAAATAATAAAATAAAATAAAATAAAATAAAATAAAATAAAATAAAATAATAATAAAATAAAATAAAATAAAATAAAATAAAATAAAATAAAATAAAATAAAATAAATAAAAAAAAGAAACTAAGTAATATGCCTGATTGAAAACTTAAAGAAATGGTCATAAAGATACTCCCTGTACTTGAGAAAAGATTGGAAGACCTCAGTAGACTCTCAACAATGAGATAGAAAACATAAAAAAGGACCAACCAGAGATGAAAAACTCATTAACTGAAATTAAAACTATACTAGATGGAATAAATAGTACACTAGAGAAAGCAGAAGAACAGATCAGCGACCTGGAGAACAGAGTAATGGAAAGCAATCAAGCTGAACAGGTAAGAGAAAAAATATAATACAAAATGAGAATAGACTTAGGGAACTCAGAGATACCATCAAGCATAATAACATTTGTGTTAATAAGGATACCAGAAGGAGAAAAGGGAAAAAGAGGACAGAAATTTTTTTTGAGAAAATAATACCTGAGAACTTCCTGAATATGGGTAAGGAAACAGTTATCCAGATTCAAAAGGCATAGAGAGCTCACAACAAAAGCGACCCAAGGAGATCCACACCAAGTCACATTGTAATTAAAAGGGCAAAAATTAATGTCAGAGATTTTAACAAGAGTAAATAGGGAAATCCCATAAGGCTATCAGCTAAATTTCAGCAGAAATTGGCCTTTTCCAGGTCAGAAGGGAGTGGCATTATCTATTCAAAGTTCTGGAAAAAGAAAAACAAAAACAAAAAACCCTGCAACCAAAAAAAAAAAAAAACAAAAAAACAAAAAAAAACAAAACAAAAAAACCCTGCAACCAAGGACGCTTTATCCAGCAAGGTTATTATTCAGAATAGGAGGAGAGATAAAAAGTTTCCCAGACAAAAAGAAGTTCAAAGAATTCATGGCCACTAAACCAGCCCTACAAGAAATACTAAATCGGCCTTTTTGAGTGGAAAACAAAGATCATAAGGAGTAATAATAAAAGTAGGAAGCACAAAAGCAGTATAATTAAGTACATCTATAAAAATCAGTTAAGAGATTCATGAAATAGAAGGATGTGTACTATAACACCATATACCTAAAACATGGTGGGGAAAGGAGTAAAGAATGGGTTCAAACTTAAGCAACCATCAACCTCATAGAGACTTCTATGCACGGTAAATATAATCCAAATTGTAACTACAAATCAAAAATCAGTAATACATATGCAAAAAAAAAAAAGAGAGAGAAAGGAATCCAAATATATGACTAAAGAAAGCCAGCAAACCATGACAGAAGAAAAGAGAAAGTACAGAGAATTACAAAAACGATCATAAAACAAGTAAGAAAATGAAAACAGGTACATAGCTACTAATAATTACCTTGAAGGCAAGTGTAATAAATGTTCCAATCAAAAGATGTAGGGTAACAGAATGGATAAAAAAGCAAGACCTATCTATATGCTTTCTACAAGAGACTCATTCATTTCAGACCTAAAGACACATGCAGATTGAAATGAAGGGATGGAAAAGCATTTATCATGCAAATGGAAATGCAAAGAAAGCTGTGGTAGCAATAAATCAGACAAAATAGACTTTAAAACAAAGACTATAACAAGGGACAAGAAAGACAGTATATAACCTGTCAAATATAATCAAAGAAGGGACAGTATATAATCATACAGGGAAAAAACCACAATAGGAAATTATAACAATTATAAATATGTATGCTACCCAACATAAGAGTACCCAAATATATAAAGCAGCTAATAACAAACATAAAGAAAGTAATTGATACTAATACAATCATAGTAGGGGACTTTAACACCTCAATTACATCAATGCATAGATCATTTAAACAGAAAATCCACAATGAAACACTGGCTTTGATATATTGGACCACATGAATCTAACAGATATATTTAAAACATCCCATTCTAAAACAGCAGAATACACTTTCATTTTGAGTACACATCAGACATTCTCCAGGATACCATTTGGGGCCACAAAATAAGTCTCAACAAATTCAAAAATTTGAAGTCATATTATGCATTTTTTTGGTCTACAATATTATAAAACTGGAAAACAACCTCAAGAAAAAAAATCTAGAAAGAATACAAATACATGGAGGTTTAATAACATACTACTAAACAATGAATGGGTCAACCAAGAAATCAAAGAGGAAATTTAAAAAAATACATGGAAACAATGAAAAATGAAAAAAACAGTGGTTTAAATTCTCTGGAAGGTAGCAAAAGCTGTTCTAAGAGGGAAGTTTAAAGCAGTAAAGGCCTATTTCCATAAGTAGGAAAAATCTCAAACAAGCTTTCTAGCTTTCACCTAAAAAAGTTAGAAAAAGAACAGACAAAATTCAAAATCAGTAGATTGAAGGGAACAAGGTAAGAGGAGAAATAAATGAACTAAAAAAAAAAAAAAAACACACACACAAAAAGAAACACAAAAAAAAACACATCAACGAACCCAGCAGGTGGTTCTTCAAAAAGATCAACAGAATGGGTAAATCCTTAGACTCATCTAAAGAAGAAAAAAAATGACTTAAATGAACAAAGTCAAGAAAGGAAGAGTAGAAACAGCAACCAACACCACAAAAATACAAAGAATTATAAGAGAATATTATGAAAAATTATATGCCACAAACTGGACAACTGAGAAGAAATTAATAAATTACCTAGAAACATATAACCTCCCAAACTGAATCAGCAAGAAACAGAAAATTTAAACAGACTGATTACCATCAATGAAACTAAATCAATTACCAAAAAACTCCCAACAAACGAAAAGTCCAGGACCAAAGAGCCTCACAGGGAATTCTACCAAACATTTAAAGAGGAGTTAATGCCTATTCTTTTCAAACTATTCTAGAAAAAGAGAGAGAGAGAGAGAGAGAGAGAGAGAAAGGAACACTTTCAAATTCCTTCTATGAGGCCAGGTTTACACTGATATCAAAACTAGATAAAGATAGAACCAAAAAAGGAGAACCACAGGCCTGTGATGATGCAAAAATCCTCAACAAAATATTAGCAAACCAAATCCAGTATATATTTTAAAAAAATCATTCAACATGAACAAGAGGGATTTATTCCAGGGATGCAAGTCTGGTTCAATATTCACAAATCAATCAGTGTGACACATAACATCAATATGAGAAAGAATAAAAATTATACGATCATTTCAATAGATGGAGAAAAAGCATTTGTGAAGTACAACATTCATTCATGATAAAAACCCTCAATACATTTGGGTTAGAGGGAACATATCTCAACAAACTAAAGGCCATAAATGACAAACACAGATAACATCATAATCAAGGGTGAAAAGTTAAGAGCTTTTCCCCTAAGATCAGGAATAAGACAAGGATATCCACTCTTACCACTTTTATTTCACAGTTCTAGAAGCCATAGCCACAGGTATCAAACAACAAAAAGAAACAAAAGGCATCCAAATTATAAGGAAGAAGTACAACTTTCACTATTTGCAGATGACATGATACTAATACATAGAAATCTCAAAGACTCCACTAAAAAAATTCTAGAACTGATAAATGAATTCAGCAAGGTTACAAGATTCAAAAATCAATATATAGTAATCCATTGCATTTCTATGCACTACTAATGATGCAGAAAGAGAACTTAAGAAAACAATCTCACTTACTATCACACACACAAACACACACACAAATACCTAGGAATAAACTTAACCAGAGATGTAAGTGAAAGACCTGCACTCTGAAAATTATAAAACACTGATGAAAGAAATTAAGGAGAGCACAAACATACGGAAACATAGTCCATGCTTAAGAATTGAGAAACCCAATATTGTTAAAATGTCCATACTACCCAAAGCAATCTACAGATTTAATGCAATCCCTACCAAAATGCCAAAAGCATTTCTCATAGAACTGTAATAAATAATCCTAAAATTTGTGTGGAACCACAAAAGACTCCAAACAGTCAAAGCAATTTTGAAAAAGAAAAGCAAAGGCATCATAATTCTGGACTTCAAGTTATATTACAAAGCTGTAATTATCAAAACAGTATGGCACTGGCAGAAAAAAAAAAAGACACACAGATCAACAGAACAAAATAGAAAATCTAGAAATGAACCCACAAGTATATGGCCAATTAATCTTCAATGAATCAAGAAAGAATATGCAATGGGAAAAAGACTGTCTCTTCAATGAATGGTGTTGGGAGAACTGGACAGCAACATGCAGAAGAATGAGACTGGACCACTCTCTTAGACCACACACAAAAGTAAACTTAAAATGGATTAAAGACCTAAATGTAAGACTTGAAACCATGAAAATCCTAGAAGGGAGCACAGGTAGTAATTTCTCTAACATTGGCCCTAGCAACATTTTTCTAGATGTGTCTCCTGAGGCAAGGGAAACAAAAGCAAAAATAAACCATCAGGGCAACATCAAAATAAAAAGCTTCTGCACAGCAAAGGAAACAATCAACGAAACTATGAGACAAAATACCAAATAGAAGATATTTGCAAATGATAGATAGGGGGTTATATCCACAGTATACTAAGAACTTATACAACCCAACAGCAAAAAAAAAAAAAAAAAAAAAAAAGATAATCCCATTAAAACTGGGCAAAAAGCATGAACAGATATTTCTCCAAAGAAGATATGCAGATGGCCAATAGGCACATGAAAAGATGTTCAACATCACTCATCATCAGAGAAATGCAAATCAAATCTACTTTACCCCTATCAGAATGGCCAAGGTCAAAAATACAAGAAGCAAGTGTGAATGAGAATGTGGAGAAAAGGAACCCTCATGCACTGTTGGTAGGAATGCAAACTGATGCAGTCACTGTGAAAAAAAAAAAAAAATAGGGATTTCTCAAAAAATTAAAAATAGAATTACTATTTGATGCAGTAATTCCACTACAGGGTGGAATTACACAAAGAAAATAAAAACAAATTCAAAAAGATATACGCACCCCTAATTCTACTGCAGCATTATTTATAATAGCCAAATTATGGAAGTAGCCCAAGTGTCCATCGATAAATGGATGAAGAAGTGATAAGAAGTATGTGTGTTTGTATATATATACATGCCCACACGCATGCGTGCGCACACACTCACACACACACACAAAGGGATATTACTCAGCCATAAAAAGAATGAAATCTTGCCATTTGCACCAACACGGATGGATATGGAGAATACAATGCTAAATGAAGTAAGTCATTCAGAGAAACATAAATACTGTATGATTTCACTCATATGTGGAATTTAAGAAACAAAACAAAGGAAAAGAAATGAACCAAATAAAAAACTCCTAACTGTGGAGAAGAAATTGATGATTACCAGAGGGAAGTGGGTGAAATAGGTGAAGAGGATTAAATGTACACTTACCACGATGAGCACTGATACAGTATAGAATTGTTGAATCACTGCACTGTACACCTGAAACTACTATAAAATTTTTATGTTTACACTGGAGGTAAACTAAAAAGCTTATTTTTAAAGAAATGATTTTTAAAAAGAATAGTTAGCTATCCCTTGGGAAACAAAATTGAAGTAAATCCCTGTCTCATAACATACAAATTAATTTCATGTAGAGTTAAATACCTAAACATTAAAAATGGAAGATAACATTTAAAAATTTTGAGTAACCTTTCTCTCTCTCTCCCTCATAAACACACATTAACACACACACACACACACCCTGCCACATACTCCAAATGCCTATAAATGATAGAAAAAAAAAGGAAAGATAAATAGATGCATAAATATGCTGAAAGTGAGGAAAAAACACGTTCATTTAAATAAAAAAAAATACGTATCGAGTTGCCAGATAAGAGACAGGATGCCCAGTTAAATGTGAATTTCAGATAAACAACAAATGTCTTTTTTAGTCTAACCAAGCTTCACGGAATATTTAGGACATACCTGGACAAAAGAATTACTATCAGCATTTAATATTTAGTATATTTAATGATTTAGTCTATTTTTAATCTTTAGAGTATATTTACTAAATCTGGCAAACAAAATGGGGTATTAAAAAGAAAATAAGACTGGATAAAACTTCCATAGGGACACCAACATGGGGAGACTCATATAAAAGGTGTTATCTATACTGCCATGCTGGTTCTCGAGAGATGGTATATGCCAGGGACAGGAAAGTAACCCAGAAGTAACTTCCAGGGGACTATCGAGGTACAGCAACAGGGTATACAGATGGTTGTCTTTTATTGCATCCCTCTCTCCACTGGCTTTGTCAAGTAGGTTGATTGTATGCCCTAAGATGACAGCAGGGGAGGTAGGAGGTGGGTAACAAAGGCAAGGTTACACAAAACTTCTGCATACCTTTCGTTCTCACTTAAGAACTGGAACACTGGGGGGCACCTGGGTGGCTTAGTCGGTTAAGCATCTGCCTTGGGGTCAGGTCATGATCTCAGGGTCCTGGGATATGGCCCAGCATTGTCAGGCTTCCCGCTCAGAGAAGAGTCTGCTTGTCTCTCTCCCCTGACCTTCTCCCTGTTCATGCATGCTCTCCTTCCCTTAAACAAATGAATAAAATCAAAAAGAGGAGGGAAAGAGGGAAAGAGGGAAAGAGGGAAAGAGGGAAAGAAGGAAGGGAAGGGAAGGGAAGGGAAAAGGACTATACATCACTGAAAGTCCACGTCATTTATCTCCAAAACAACAGGGACAAGCATACCAGGTAAAAAAAAAAAAAAAAAAAAAAAATTAGTAAGAAATCTCAAATACAAATAGAGTCCCAAATCAAAAATCAGAAAATATTTATAGAAACTCAGGACCTTTAGGGGAAAGCAATTCAAGAAGCAGAAATGATACCTGCGGGGCAAAGATTTAACACAGGAAGAAGGACAGGAAGTTAGTTAGTATAATTATTTTTCTGACAAGGTTGTGAAAAAAATGAATTTAAAAATGGGAATCAACTAGAAATCATAATATTAAGAAAATAATCACTGAAGTTAAAACAAAAAGACAACCCGCAATTTATAGAATAAACAGCAGCTGGACCAAAGCCACAGAGAGGAGTAAAGCCAAAACATTCTCTGAGAATTAAAAACAACAGAAGAGATGGAACATAAAAAGGAGAGTAAGAATTATAAAGGGTACCTGAAGGGTCCTAAAGATACCCAAGAGAAAGTCCAAAGGAGAAAATAAGGAGAATGAAGGCAAGGCAATAACAAAAATAAGCATTAAAAAATTTCCAACAACTGAAGACAAAGGTGCTCAGGCAGTTCATTGAAAAATCCTACAAATACATACAAATATTTGCACACATGTGCACGTGCATGAAAAAAAAAAATATGCTCCAGCCCAGAATTTAATGCTTGACCAAAATGGAATTCAAGGGATAGAGCAAATTAAAACATTTGGTTATTCAAACATATATTATTCATAGATATCTTCTGAAAAACCAGTACTGGATGTAACCTATCAAGTGAAAAAAAAAAAGAAATGGATTCAAGAGACAGTGTAGGATTCACATGCAATCAAATAATTCAAGATTACACTATAAGAACAAGTTTTGACTGTCAATTTTTAATATCAGCCTATAAATAAAATTTCAGGGGATAACCCACACGGGATCAATACATGAAAAACTATTTTCTCATATTTGCATAAGAGGATGAATATAAACGCTGGTTAATTCGGAGTTCTTGAGGAAAAATGTTAAGTACGTTAGCCATTTAAGAACAAGCAATAAAAAACTGGGTGCAAAATATTTAGCTTCAGAACATCTAGAGAGAAGGAATGCATAACTTCCCACCCATGGAGACCATGAAAAGTAAATAAAAGGCAAGAATAAAGGGCAAGAAAGGAAACCAGTAAATAGGTGGGGACATAATTCACTTATTTTAAAAGTGTAAATAAAAACCCAGCTATGTGCTATATACTAGGAGTGTATTAAAAAACAAATGACACCTTATACCAGACGCTCCGATGTTCCCACGGCCTCTAATTTGGGGCCACCTCTAAGTTTTCCTGAAGCTGAAGTGGGCTGTTCTCATATCTGATGGACGCTCTCTCTTACCAAGTGCCTGGAACTTTCTCCTCTGTCCCCAGAGTTTTTCTCCACCACCCCTGGAGCTTGCTCAGACTACATCCAGGGGAGCCCCAAAGACCAGAGGATTTCGCATTTCCAGGAATGACCCTCAAAAATATGGGACTGGATTTTGTGGATAAATAGACCCAACCTTCATCCCCCTCTGGGAGGAGTCTGAGGTTCCTTAGGGGATTGAGGAGCCCACAGTGGTAAACCACTCCTTGATACACCCTTTATTGAATCGTTCTCTTTCCCTGTGTGAGTTAGCTCACGTGCTGCTTGGGCTCCCTGGGATCACTTCCTAAATAAACTTCTCAGCACTGACCCCTTGTCTTGGGGTCTGCTTTTAGGGCAACCCAAAATGAGACCGTCGTTACCAGAGCTGGGGTGATGGTAACCTCTCACAGGACCTAACACTCCAAACACCAAGACTTTCAGTGGTGGTGGGGTGGGGTGAGGCATGGGGGATGGAGTGCACATACTTACAACATGTGGGAGTGGACGTAATTATAAAGATTGTGGAGTTGGGGTGGCAGCTTCAGAAGCCTTGTAGGAGAGAATAACAGAGCTGAGGTAGCCAACGACAAATGCAGGGCACGGTGACAAAGGCCAGGAAACCCTAATGATAATACCTAAAGAACCCTTGCCTTCTGCAATAACAGGGCAGCTTTGCTGAAAACAGACACAGGATTTTGTACAGACCAGACAGATGGAGGGACTGTGAAGACACAGCCCGGCAGCTCGCCTCTGCTACATCCAGGGCCCCGAGATCTGGCAATATTTGGGTACGTGTGCCTGAGACAAGTAAATCTTTAGATTCCAGGTGAGCAGAAGTAACCTGCTCCCTGCGCTATAAAGTACCGTTTCTGCTGTTGCAGAGAGATGACAAAAGGACACCCCTTGGGCAAACCTATCATGAAATTATATTCACCCTTCTTATCAGAACTGAGTCCTGATATTAAAAAAAAAAAAAAGAGCTATAGGAACTGACTCATAAATTTCAGCAGGGCCTGGGGAGTACATATGGGGGTGGAGCTTGAATGTTAGAATGGAGGAGAAAAAAATAAAATACTCAATAGGAGTTTGTCAATATGACCCAGAATATCATTTCCTATAAAAGGTCACATGGAGCCAATCTTGGTATGCTTTCAGGAGGCTTTTCAAACTCAGACACAGAGATACTCCTCAGCAAATTAGGTAGTGATGCCCCAAATGCTTTCGGAGAGGACCTGCGAAAGGGGTCCGAAGGCCCAAGAAGGTGGGCACGTGAAAATGAATTTGCTATGTGAGACCAGAGAACCCACCACGAAGAAAGATAGCAAGGAGCAAGAAGTCAAGAAAGGGACAAGCAAACAAGGAAAGAGGAAAGCAGAACATCACAGATGCTCAATAAGCATGTGGTGATAAAAAATAAATGAATACCTTAAAACCCAAAATTTCAGTAGAAAAATTGTTACATGTTTTGAATAGCATAATTAACGGTAGCTTGATTTTTATCATGAATTCATGTGCCTGTTTTATTTTTATTTTTATTTTTTTATTTTTTTTCTGACATTTTATCTTAAACCAAGTAACATACTAGCAATATTGACCATTGATTAGACCGCAGAAGAAATCTCAACAAATCCAAAGTTTCTTTTTTTTTTTTTTTAATTTTTATTTATTTATGATAGGCACACACAGAGAGAGAGAGAGAGAGAGGCAGAGACACAGGCAGAGGGAAAAGCAGGCTCCATGCACCGGGAGCCTGACATGGGATTCGATCCTGAGTCTCCAGGATCGTGCCCTGGGCCAAAGGCAGGCGCCAAACCACTGCGCCACCCAGGGATCCCAAATCCAAAGTTTCTGAATTATAACTGACCTCACTCATTAACTACAATGCAATACATTTAGAAAATGAAGACCAAAAAAAGAAAGCTCCACCAATGCCCGAACCTTGAGTCTAGAAATCAACCATATGTTAACAAATCACACGGGTGATAACAAGGACATCAAAATTGAATTATAAAGAATGTAGACCTGAATGAACTATGTATGAAAAACTAAAGTTTCAGAATACAATCGTGTGGTACTGGATGTATTTATTAAAGAAGAAATAAATGAAATTGGGTTTTTAGATAAAATTAAAGAGTCAGAAACATAACAACCCCAGAGGAAACAGGAGAAAAAGAAATAACATAATTAAGTCAGTAGAATAAAAATATTTTAAAAATAAAATAGCTCTTTTTGGAGGGGACGTAGACTACCTAGTAATAGCTAGAACTTCAGTAGATACTATCAAGAAGGAAAACATGAGAGAGACTGACTGCACAATTATAAATATTAGTAAAGGCATGTGAAATTAGGTATGGTCAAATGATATATGGAGACATTAGGAATACTGTTTTTAACTCTAGAAATCACTGGTATAATTTCTAATCAGGTCTTTCTCAAATTCCCTCTTCCTTCCCATAGGTCCCCTCGCTCACTTGAGGCAAAAAAAAAAACCTTTAATTCCTTGACTCCATGTGGGCTTCTCTTTTGAGTATTGAGAACTCCTGGGTAAAGCAGAGGAAAACAGACCCTCCTCCACTGCCTCCCCACATCCAGGAGGCGATACACAATTCTGACAACACTCAGATTTATTGACAACCATCTCCATGGAACCTTGCCCTTGGCCTACACGGGAATGGTCTCCTTCGAAAATGTTCTCCATGATGCAATAAAACCAACATTACCCTTTAACGTAGTTCCCATGACAACCAAGTCTGAAGCCAATGGCATGTGAGCAAAGGTTATGTTGTCAACTCGCATTTTCCTATTCCACAGTGTTTGCTCATGATTAATAATAATAGCTACTTAGAAGTATTCTTTGGTCTGAGCAAGATAAATATTTTTGGTAAATGCGGTCGGAAACTAATACATTGGAAATTGATCAAGAAATTCTGCTAACTTGGCTTATTAACAACTTTAAAATCCTCCTGGAGTCTACTATTCTTTTAGCCTGAGCTTTTTCAAGGACTTCCCTTGGTCAGTATATAGCATAATCCAGGCTGTAACTATATACTTACTTTAAAAGTATCCAGGAAAATAGGCCCCGGCCCAGGACCAAGAAGTTCACTTTTTTCCTAAGAACAGTGTTGTTAATTCTAAGAATATTACCTCACCTCTCTTTTCTAGTATTTTACTTGTTTGTTTATAAGTGCATGTCAATGGTTAATAACACCCAACATTGCTCTCCCTTAATGCAATTATTGTGCTTATTTAAGAGCTCTGCTCACAGTGGTTTATTCTTTTTTACATCGGCTCTGGTATTGCTTCCTAGAATGTAGTCCTGGATTTTTAAAATTCACGGAATGTTCTGTTTCAAGTCAAACAGCAGGATAAATTTTTGACGAAAATATTTTAGATGAACTAAAAAAGCAAAATACCAGTGTCTTAAGGCAAAATTTATCATATTGTTACACCCATAGTCTAGCAATGCTTCTCTGGGTTTTGTTGCCTTTTGAATGAATCTAAGTTTTCTACATGAATATGCATTGTGTTTTTAGAATATTTTTGGGAAAAAATCATCTAAAATATTTAACATTTTAAGCCTTTCTTCTTTCTATAATTGGAAGAGTCTTATTCTGAAATTATAGGTATTTACAAGTACAATTCAAATCAGAAAATATGAACAGATAATAATTACAATAAAATCATAAAATTACCAGAGACCAAAGGAACCACTGAAATAATATGTATATCTTTTCTCTTTTACCTTTCAGAGGAGGAAACTGAGAATCAGAAAGTTTATTGACTTGTTTCATTATACCTCTCTAATTAGTGGGAAATTTGACACTCTAGCCTCCTGAGTCTCATATAAGGTTCTGTCCATTATCCTCATGAATGGTTTATGTTTCCTAATTGTTTTTGTCCCATCATCCCCATTAGGTAATGAGTTTTTAAAGGCAGAACAAAGTCTCTTCTTAGCTTTGTTTCAATTCCCTGTACAGCAGTAACCTGAACGGTAAAAATTCAATGCATGTCAATTTACTAAATATCTGTGATCCTGAAGACAACAAAATGCTTTTTAAAGAGGTAGAGTGCATAATGACGAGAGAAGTAGTAGTAGTAGAGTTGAGTTGACTGCAATCAATTCAATAAAAAACAATTTTACAGAAGTATTTCTTAGATATTAAAAACAATCACTTAAAACTTCTCCATAAAACATTAAGCATGGAGACAGAAAAAGATAGAGCAATTAACATAAGCCAAAAATATTCTCCAAAATGTGAATCCTCATGAGCTTTAGGGATTTCTTGTTTTACAAATCCATTGCTTTTATATAAAAAAGATGTCCTAAAAAAAAAAAAAAAAGATGTCTAAAGAGGTTAATTTCCAGATAGAATTCATCTGCATCACCCTCTCATACTTGTTTATATCAAATACCCTGCCTAAGGTATGTGTGTATCTCCCAAGCTTACATTATTGATGAATTACACTCGCCAGAAGTAAGGTCCGTGTATTGAGGCAAGATTTTGAAAAACATACTTAACAGGACGAAGACCTGGCTCTTAGCTATATCACACTACATAGAATAGAGATTTGCCAAACCATTTTTTTTTTGCATCAATTCTGCATCAAATCTCAAAAATCAAGTCTAAGAGCCAGGAATTAATAAACTATTTAACTTGGTGAGTAGGAGGTAATGAACGGCAACTATATAATTGTGAAATATGCCTTATTTGTAGTATGGAAATGTTAATTATAAATATGGAGAGTGTTTTTACTTTTCTTTTGATTCACATTATTTTACAAAAAAAAAAAAAAAAACCTACAAAAACAAAACCTTCCCATATTCCTTGCAAGTTAGAGGCACTAGGATTCTAATAAATGTTGCTAAAGATTTAAACAATCTGTGACCAAGAGAAATCTAGTATGGTAAGAAGCCTCCTGGTTCTCACTTTTTATTCAAGTGGAGCACTTGAAATAAACCCCAAAGATCTTTTCCCAATGACTTCTGGACAATCCAAATTTCTTTGTTGTGTTTTAAGACTAATTTATTTATTGGGAGGAGGGCGGTGACAGAGAGAGAGAGAGAGAACTCTCAATCAGACTCCCCACTAGGTACAGAGCTAGAAGCAGGGTTCAGTCCCAGGACCCTGAGATCATGACCTGAGCCAAAATCAGGAGTCGGAGGCTTAATAGACTGAGCCACCCAGGCGCCCCTGGACAATATAAATTTCTAATTAAAATCACTTACGGGTTTTATGTTGCATTTGTGGCACAGTGACTTCTCCCCCTCAAATAGTAACTAATTATAAATAAATAGATTGGCCAATTAGATTATGAGCTTTCTAAAGAAAACACACCTGCTTATTTATGCCTTAAAAATAATAGATTTTGGGGATCCTTGGGTGGCTTGGCAGTTTAGCACCTGCCTTTGGCCCAGGGCTGATCCTGGGGTCCTGGAATCGAGTCCTGCATTGGGATCCCTGCTTCTCCCTCTGCCTGTGTCTCTGCCTCTCTCTCTGTGTCTCTCATAAATAAATAAATAAAATATTTTTTAAAAAATAATAGATTTCAGGAGTGCCTGGTGGGGGTGAGGTATGCTTAGTTGGTTAAGTGGCTGGCTCTTGATTTTGGCTCAGGTCAGGATCTCAGGGTCATGGGATCGAGACTCACATTGGACTCTGAGCTCAGTGGGGAGTCTGCTTAAGAGTCTGTCTCTCTGCTCCTCTCTCTGCTCACTCTCTTTCTCTCAAAATATAATAAATCCTAAAAAAAATAATAATAATAATAATTGGGGCACTGGGGTGGCTTAATTGGTTAAAGTGTCTGCCTTCAGCTCAGGTTACGATCCTGGGATCAATCCCACATCGGGTTCTCTGCTTAGCTGGGATCCTGCTTCCCCCTCTCTCTCTGCCTACTGCTCCCCCTACTTATCCTCTAATAAATAAAAATCTAAATAATAATAATAATAGATTTCAGAGATGATAATTAGTAGACTCAGAAAAATAAATATTTTAAAAACAAAATTTTACCTTCACATGAACTGGTTAACTTAACAGGGTCTTAATAACACAAAATTAAAATGAAAATTTCATATTTAATGATCAATGCAATTGAAGAATTATATGGAGGCACCACATTTAGTTAATGATACTTATTTATCACGTCTCATCCTTCTTGTGATGACACCAACAGAAAGAGGGTTGGAACACTATCTTGAAACACCATCATTAGAATTAATGAAGTTACTAAACAGTATCCCTAATTATTTCAGGTGAAATCTAGACTGTGCCAAAATAGAAATACGGGCTTGACACTTAGATCACAAAGGGCTTTTGCTCCCAAAGGTGAGGCAGATCTTAGGAACGATTCTTAATTCTAACCCATTTTGTTGGGCCTCATGAAAGTTCTACTTCCTATGAAATTAACATTCCTCAACCGAACATTAGGGATCTTCCTCCCTGACCTAGTGTAAGAGAACCAGAAATAGATTCATTAACAAGTTTTATGGCTTGCACTGCATTTATCTCCCACTAAATAAATAATGGAATTATTTCTTTTACTTCATTACTTTCAACTTAGAAAATCATAACTTTGATTTGATGTAAAAAAGCATACTCTAATTCTAGAGCATTCCAGCTAAAAGATCCAAAGACCATCATAAATTTAATAGTGACTTCACTAAATCTGGTTGCTGTGAATATTTTTCAGGATGATCAATTTGAAGTAAGAGTCATAAAAAAAAAAGAGTCATCATTAATTTCCCTGATTGCAGAACACATGTTCATCATAGAAAACTCAAAAAATATATAGAACATATGGGAAAAAAACACCAAAAATGTAAATGAACAATAACAAAAATAGTCCAAATCCTCCAATCCTGCAAATGACAACAACTGCAAACATTGTCAGCCCACTTTTTTTCCACTCCTTCTAAGCACGTATATTTTCAATAAGACAAACTCATAGACCAGTTATATATACGTCATCATTCCTGCTACATTTCCACTTTTTACCTCTGTGAAGTTTGTAAGGAACACTATATTTCTTTCATAGTACACTTGGATTAATTTATACTGCAGAAGAAACTTCATGTCTCCATTTTTATCTAAATCTTTCAAAGATATTATTATTATTAGATTGTGTGTGTGAGTATAATTTAATTCCCAGTGACTAAAGCTTCCAATGCAGCTCTTAGGAAGACAGCCGTGAAGAACGGAGTTTCCTCTGGATTGTTTTATGCACCACCTCACACAAAATGGCCAATGAGCCCATATTGGCAACCACGTCCTTCAAGCTTCTGAGAGCTTTCTGTTCAATACCAGAGCTCAAGCACCTGCAAAGCACAAGGAAAGCATCTAGGAGTTTCCATCTTTATAACCAACTACCTAACAGGTTAGCAAGGTTTGTGTCTTATGAAATTAATTGTATTCAAGATAGCATCCAGCTCACTCAGGGGTAAAAATCAAACTGCACGTACTACAACGAAGGAAGCAGAATGCTGTTTGACTCATAATCTACAGAAATACAGCTCCTTGTCCAAAAGACTATGATAATAGGTTAAATATTCAGTGTTTAATAGCTTGAAGTCAATGCAAACAGGCTGCCCTATTTCTGCTCAACATAAAAAATCACTCTTACTGGACTTCACTACAATGTCTTGTCATCAACCAATCCAAAAGAACATTAACTTTTTAAAAGTTGTATTAAATTCATTATTTTATTGGGATGCCTGGATGGCTCAGGGGGTTAAGTCTGACTCTTTGATTTCAGATCAGGTTTTGATCTCAGAGTCATGGGAATCAAGTCCCATGTCGGGCTCCAGGCTTAGTGATTTTAAGATTAAGATGAAGATTAATCTTAAAATTTTCCCTCTCCCTCTGCCCCTCCCCCCTGCTTATGCTCTCTCTCCCTCTCTCAAAACAAACACCAAAATGCATGATCGTACTTATAAGGCTCCATTGAGTATATTGTCCATTATGTCACAAAGCATCTTTTAATTTTGTGCATTGTCTAGAAGATTTCACGAAAGAAACGTATTACTCATGAGTCTCAGTTCCAGAAACACCTGTTTTCTCATTAACAGTAGGTTTAAATTTATCTTGCTAATAACATATTTTGTATTTTTATCTTGCTTTCAGTAAAACAGGGTTAAATGTGTGCCCCACCGCCAATAACTATGTAAGGCCTATGCTGTGCATTTCTACCTGTGTTCTTTGAATCCCTGCTTTTGTTTTCTTCCTAACCTTATTTTTCATTTACCTAATTTCTCATTTATTTATTATTCATGAGAGACACAGAGAGAGAGAGAGAGAGGCAGAGACACAGGTAGAGGGGGAAGCAGGCTCCATGCAGGGAGCCCGACGTGGGACTCGATCCCGGGTCTCCAGGATCACACCCTGGGCTGAAGGCGGCGCTAAACCACTGAGCCACCGGGGCTGCCCTCAACTATTTATTTTAATCATTTTCATGGTACCCATTATTTTAAGCAGCTTCAATTCCTTTGTTAAACAAGTATAAATTAGTGTTATTTATATTATCAGACAACATTTTTAAAGGAAACTTTGTTCCTATTTTATCTACTTTTATCTAAATACTTTAATGATACGTATGTGCATGTGTGAATTTTAATACCCAATGAGTTTGTACAGGAATAAAGACACACTTAAAACTATTTTAATAGCATTCTCCTTATCTGCAATTTCTATTGAACTAGGCAACAAGAAAAACATTAAAAGCCCTTTTATTTTTCTTCTAACTCAAATACTCATAAGGATTTTTTCAAGCAAATGTAAGAAATAGATAAATAAAAAGATTTCTAAAGGGGATACAAATTAATAAACCATAAGAACTTTCACTAATCCAGTATAGAAAATTAGGTCTTAAGAAATCTCTCGGTAATCCACTTTCAAACCTCTCCAGTTTGTTCAATAATAATTCAAGTTTACAATGGTCCCAGAGTAAGTCACCTCTCCGTGCCATGATTTCAGTGTTTAACTTATAATTAAGCACTTAAAATGTTTGAGAATATACTTCTCAAGCCATCAACACATTGCATAAGTTTTCTCTCTCTCAGATAAATAAGTGTGTCAGCATGAGCCATAGAGTTACACAATGCATTATGCAGAGCAATTTGGTCAGCATTATCTTCATTCTGTTCTGCTTAGGAGACAAAAGTTGACATTACGTAAATTAAACCACTTTGTCATGTTTTGATTCCCTTACTCAGTTCTATCTGCCTAAGAATATAGTTATTTCTGAAAAACTGAAATAAATGACAGATTTTGCTCTATGGGTATATGAGCATTCATGAAAATATGAAGGTAATATTCCATTTATTTAGGAAAGCATGATATTTAAAGTGAAACTAATAGAAGCAATATGGCAGAGATGATAGCATTTTAAAGATGGAAACGTCTTTAGAAGTGATTTAATTTGGCCCCCTTATTCTGTAGTTGTTGCTGTTAGCCAAAAAGCTAGGTAATCTTCTCTAAAATCACAAAGCATGGAATTAAGCTAGAACTCAGGCCCTCTAATGGCCCAAATCTGCAGGTAAATTATCAATCTCTCTTTGAGAAAAATGCTTTTATAACTTTCAATCACAGAAAATATTTGTTATATAATCACATTTACATTATACTAAGTTCAATGTATGGGATATGGCTGGTCAGGAGAAATGTGCTAGGCTGACGGGTGGTAGGTACCACCTCCGAGCCCAGTGTGCCATCCTAACTCTTGATGTAACAGCAAGGGTTGCTTACAAGAATGTGCATAGAAACAGAGAGATCTGGTGTGAGTACGTGGAAAATCCCTTCTGTGCTGTGTGGCCACAAAGCGGACAATAAGCACAAGACAGGTAAGGCCAAATCTATTGTCTTCCACCCAAAGAAGAACCTTCAATAATACTAGAACATTTCTGCCAGAAGTAACTACAACTTTGAAAAGCCCTTCCTCTGTCTTTCTAGAAAACCATTTGGAGACTCTAACTTGGAGTCGGTTGCCATGACTGCTCTTGCCCCACCAGACGTTGTCTGGACTCAGCTTTGCCAACACAGGATGAGCACAATCTAGAGGTTGCTCAGACAACTGCTCACCCAGATGACAACCTATAAGAAAGTTACAGCTGGAGCCCAGGGTCTGAAGTCTAGATTTATAGGCAGCTGTCCTATGACGGGAGTGGTACACCATTTTGGCCACTTTATTATACAGCTAAGCAGAACATATGCTTAATCTTCGGGACGCTGAAGGAGATGAATGAGCTTTGGAGTGAATGTGGCAGTGTAAAAAGCTTCCTCTGTTTTTTTGGATCTGCATATTTAACTGTTTTGAAATGCAGTTGTCTCCTTCCTGAATTTCAAATCTAAGACCACGTTAGTCACATCACAATATCCAGGAGTGAAATTTTGTTTGTTACTGTCATTCCCTTTCCTTTTCATTTAGAATCAGGATAAACTGCGTTTTAAAAAGAAAAAAAAAAACTACTTTGTGGTAATTCCTTCCCAATTGTGTGCACCTTCTTTTTTCTTTTTTAATAGGCATAGGCTTTATAAAGTTTTGCTAGATACTAATGATAACTACATAAAATGAAGACACTAATACTAACTAGTCAAGAAGCCATTTTGTAGTAAAATGACAAGCAAAAAAAAAAAAAAAACCAACAAAATCACCCAACCAAAACCATGAATTTCTTGACTCATCTAATTTGAAAGCCTTGGGGTATTTTCGGGCTTGTTTGGATACAGAGAATAAATTAATGACACAAGGACTCTCCACTTTCACCATTCCATTTTCTATATAGCTGGGCCTGGTTAAATTCTCAACTCCCCTCCACACAATGGAACAATGGCTGCCTATACTCGTCGACGTATATATCATCCTAACACCAACCCCAGTAAGGCAGGTAGAGAGGACGCTTTCTTTCCACTTGTTCCAACAAAAGTTCTAGAATAGAGTTTCCAGGGCTCTGATTCACCTTCTCACCCCTGAATTAATCACTGGGATACAATGTTTTGATTACTCAAGCCTGGGTCACATGGCCACAGAGTTTGAATCAATCTCACTCAAAACACATAGAATACAAATGGGGAAATAATGGTTTTGCCAGAAAATGTGAAAATAAGTGCCGGGCAAGCCAAAAAAAAAAAAAAAAAAGGACAGATGTCCTCTAGTGCTCTAGTGCACTGGTTAAGCATAAGCAGAGAGAAAAGTTTCGGGCCTCCAAACTTTCTTTACCCTCCAATTTATCCCAGAAATAGTTGCTACGGATTATCTTCTAATACATTGACAGGAGCACATCCTATCACAACGCGGTTCTACATTTTACATGGACAAGGTTCTCTCTCCAACTCCCACTCTGTCTCTCTGTCCACAGGACAGAAATAGTAAGTGGCAGCAAGTCCAGGAAAACCTGGACTTCTCAGGATTTCTCATGTTTCTCTATTCGGCTTCTCCTGTGCGACCTTAAATCATGGTGGGTGAGAGCCTAGCCAAGGCTTTGAGGTTGTAGTGGACGGGGAATTTGGGAAAAGAGCAATCTTTGCCATAGAGTTAGGACTGAAGCCTTTTAAGCCTAATTAGTTTAAGAAGAAAGAACACTCGTGTGATCCAGCCCCAGCTTGGATTGCTGCTATCAGCTCTCCACTCTCTCCCTGTAATAGAATTAGGGACTTCATATCCTTTTCCATTTGCCTCTGCAGTGCTTTCCTCTTGGGGTGGAGCATACTCCTCTGTCACTCCCACTTTGGGTTTATCTCTAGGATCCGACCAGAGCCATGTGAATATAACATGCGCTGCATCTAACAAGAGTGTCACACCAGCTGGCGTGGCCTGGTTTGTGCCTTTGTGCTTCTGCCATCTGCCATCGGAAGATCTCACCTGGGCCTCAGAATGAAAGATCTGCAGAGCAGATGTGAAGCTGACTTGCTGAATGAAGAACAGCCACCCCGCCCACCTCCCAGACATCAAGACCACGTCTCTCACCGTAAATCACTGGCCCGGCTGGGCTGTTTGTTAGGCAGGTTTATCGTGCAAAACTCACTAAAACAACATATTACACAGTTGTCTGCATTATGGTTTTTGACTAGACACAAATCTAAGAAAAGTGTTATTTTTAAAACATCAGGGCCATGACTCAGATGGTCTCTTCAGAGTACAGTCTTGGTATTAAAGAAAAAACATGAAGTCCGAAAGCCAAAGAATCAAACTATGGATCTTTATTTGTACGTCTCCAACACTTTGAGGCTGATATGTTCATCAATGCAAGGATTTTAATAATGTACCCTCTTTCTTCCGTCTTCTCTCCACGCATGGTAAGCTGGCCTTACTACTGCTCACACCAAATATCCTTCCCTGCAAACCCACATACTGCGCCTTAACCTACAGCCTTTAATCCTATGCTACGCTCTTGTTTTTTCTTTTTCCTAATTTAACTGACAGAACAAAGAACCGTTTTGGCAAACAAGAATTTTCCTGCAGAACTAGGTGGGAGTTACTAGGTCAGAATGGAATTTTCCGTCTTCGTCCAGATTTTCCCCAGTGCTTTCCTTGGGAACAACATGGGAAGAAGTGACTGGTATGTGGTCATATTTGCTCCCCTGATTCTGTTCATGTCAGTCAGCAAATATCAGCTTAAAGTTTTTCAAGTTATTATTTGTGTGTTCCTGTTTTTATTAATTTTTTTAATTAAAGAAATATGGTTTTAAGAAAGTGAACAGTGCAGAGTTGTAAAAAGAAAATGTTAGTAATCTTAACTTTCCTCCTCCAATCTCACTATTCCTGAAGTAATCAGTGTCCCCTATGGTGTCTTCTGTTTGAAATATTTATCCATATAAATACATCATGATTTTCTATTCTTCTATAAAATGAATTCTATTATGTAGTTTCATCTAATATGGGTTCTTTTCCCACATATAATAGACGAATGACATCTCTTCATGGAAATATGTCTAATCTAATTTTCATTAAATCTAATTAAATCTAGCTTTCATTAAAACTAGTTATATAATATGCCATGTTATATATTTATCAAAAATTCTTCAACCAATCCTTCTTAATGCTTATTTCTTTTTTTGTTGTTTGCTTGCTTACTTTACCATTACATGGCAAAGCAAAGTCAATGAGTTAAGAGGTGCTCCATTACAGGGAAAAGAGAACCAATCGTTGAGTTGACCATACAATTACCATATATGGTCTTTCATAATATGTACATGTATGATTCTGTCCGGATCTTTGATCTTTCTTTTTAAATTCTTTTCCTTTACTGTTTCTGAACTTCCAGACTGCCCTGGGACCAGATGAATGCATGCTGCCCATGGGCCAGGAATATTAAGCAGAATAGGCAACTACTTTGTTTTCCAAATTCAGAGAATAAAGACTTGATTTTCACCTCAGATCTCTCTTAACTGGCTTGCTAATACCTGACATTTCTTTGTCTTAAAATAATTGCAGATATCACGGAGAGCTAACGCATTAAGTCTCATTAGGCTTTTACATATCATTTTTAATACTTTTGTCAAATCTTGCCAGAGTAAGTTTTTATATGAGAAAAACGAATTGAATAGCAATCTTAAAAAAAAAAATTGTCTAGCTAGAATAAAAAAATGAGTAAAAGGAGATTGAGTGCACTAAAGACAAATTTCACCTAAATTATAACTTTATGGAAGGAAAGACCTAAACAGATGACTTTGTGTTGAAGATAT
This sequence comes from Canis aureus, assembly GCF_053574225.1. Classification (NCBI taxonomy): domain Eukaryota; kingdom Metazoa; phylum Chordata; class Mammalia; order Carnivora; family Canidae; genus Canis; species Canis aureus. The sequence continues at coordinate 4,066,213 of NC_135644.1, forward strand.
TTTAGAAATCAAATACAGTTCAACATTTTGTATCAGCCAATGGCCTGAGGTTATTGTAATATTCAAATCATGTTTTATGTCCTTCGGCCTGGTATCAGATTGGTATTAGAATTTCTAAGGCACAGTATACTTTAATCTTTAAGATGCCCTCAAATTTCATGGCTGAGAGAGTCAAATTTTGTGGTGTTTTTTTTTTTTCCCCAAATGCAAGACATGGGATCACCACTTTCCTTTCCCATGGTAAGAAAGTAGTAAGTGTGGCAAAAACAAAGCCTGAGTTCCTGTTAGACCTTAGGTAAATTTCAAAACAACCATTCTCCATCTGGTTGTCATGAAATAAATCCCAGAAACGAATGTAAGATTGTTCCTTCCATCATAAAATTCTTGACAAATAGAAGAGGTCATCATTAACCAGACTAAGAGCATTCTTATTTTTAAAATAAAATTAAAAATGTTTAAATGTGAAGAGTTCCTGATTTTATGCAAGAGATTGGCTTAGCAAACTAACTCCTTAGCTTCTCTTAAAATATTAAATCTCTGAATTTTTATATCCTCTATGACTAGGTTTTCCCAAGGGCCTTGAAGTGCATTGTAGAAAGACCTAAGTGAAACTAGCTAAATAATACTTTCCTTCTATATCCGGTCAGAAATCTTTATAATTACTCTTAAAAAAAAAAAAAAAAAAAAAAAAAAAAGATGTATTTACATTAGAGAGAATGAGCATGGAAGCAAGGGGAGGGACAAAGGGAGAAGGGTCTCAAGCAGACTCCCTGCTGAGTATAGAGCCCATTGCAGGGCTTGATCTAACACCCAGAGATCATGACCTGAGCCAAAATCAAGAATGGGCTGCCTCACTAAGTCACCCAGATACCCCTATAATTGCTTTTATAATCCCATATTCATCCTTCTCAATCAAACTTTATCTTCTCAGAGACATTTCCTTAATCTTAAAAAAAAAAAAAAAAAAAAAAAAAAAGGTCTCTTAAAGGCACTGGGCACTACTGTGGCAATGGATACTGTGAAATACATCCTCTGTGTGAAGGAAAGTGTAACACGTAACAAGCGTCAGGATTTCAAATAATCTGATTGAGAGATTACACACCAAAAATAACTGTGAAATGGAACATGATGAAAGAAAGAAAATTAAGATATTTTCTTTACTTTTTTTTTTGTTTAATGATCCTTTACTGAAATGCTTTGCTTTGTAGTTCTTAACTAGCTGGGCATTCTACTGCACCACTATTAAGGCCACCTATGACGTCATGAGGGTGGTGGCCATCAACATGCAGCCCACAGACTGGGCAGTCCCCAGGATCTCTTTAATGGTGCCAGAAAGTTCTCAGGGTAAGGAGTGGGGCCGCATTTGTCAGGCAATGTTGACAATCTCATCAAAAGTGATATTCCCACTGTGCTTAATGTCTTTGTTTTGTTTTTGCTTCTTCCTGTCTCTTGGCAGGTCCTTGAGGGCTTTGATAATCAGGGTAGAAGCAAAAGGACCCACTTCAATCTGGGCCTGCCTGTTATGAAGAGTCTGTTTCACTGTACTCCTCAGACCCTTCCAATCGCTGGTTGCCTTGGTGAAGTCAAACCAACCTTTTTTGGAGGCAGACGCAGTTGGCCGATCTTTGGGGCCAGGAAACATGTGGCACCGGCACTGCCACCAGTGTCTCAGGTACATGCTTCGATCTCATGGAGCTTGGACCTAGGCAGCATGGTGGAGGCAGCTGCTGTCGGATGAACCCGGGTGCAGGATGACCCAAGACAGTTGCCCCTTTGCCTCCTCCGAGCCAAAAGCCAAAAGCAAGAAGATAGTCTCTAAGGATTCCCAGAGGATTACCAAAATCAAGCAAAATTAATACAACCCTATCATTATACAAGGTATTAATTAAAACAGGGTACTGTGGGGTGACCCTATGTGGTGAAAGCCAGTGGCGTGGGTGGTGAGAGAATTCACCTGAGGCAAAGGAGATAGAAGTTTACTGAATACACTGCAGAGAGCAGCAGCCAGGACAGCAGAGGAGACCTTGCCTGCCAGGAGACCGTCGGGAGGCTACAGTTAAGGGGGAAGGTGAGGAAGTAGGGAAACCTAGGGAATTTTCCTTTCTTGATAACTGTGTTTGGGTATAAATAACTCGTTGGTCAGCTAGAGCTTATGGATAATGGAGGTGGGTGCCCTAATGGGTCTGTTTGTATTCCAGGTGGGTCACCGTGGGCCCTTCTACCCCACTCGGGGTTCCGTTGTTCAAGCAGGTCACCTAAAAGCAGCCTCTACAGATACATTTGGTTTTAAGAGGGTCTGTAAAAAGGAAGGTTCAATGACTAACTTGCAAAGACCAATTCAAAAGTCATCGTTAAATAGAATAAAATTTTAAATATACTTTTCTAAAATAATAAAACTGCATTAGTGAAAGCTGGCATCAACAGCATTCAAGGACAACAATTTAACCTTTTTTTCTTTTTTTTTTAATCATAGCCCTTCTAACTAGCTCCACCAAATTATTTATTTTCTGGTAATAAAAATCCAGTCTGATCGAACAAATATCAAGGTTTTAATTTTTCATTTACTTCTAAGCTTTCTTGCTCTCTCCACTTGGGGCCTGTGTTAGGATGGGAAATCTTCAATGTGAGAGGGCCATGACTGGATTTCCAGTTTCCCCACTCTGTTCTTCTCACCCTGCTCCCTGACTCATTTGTTTGACTTTTGGGTTAGAGTGAAGGAAAGAAGAGCAATATGAAAGTCACTTAGTGTTTCTAGTCCCTTTATTTTTTCATATATAAAACATATCAAAAAATTACATTTGGTCACCTGAATAATTACAATTCTTCCCTCTTTTATTCAAAAAAAAAAAAATAATGAGTCCCTAGAAGGCAGTGAAAAGCCAAATGCACATTTCACTAATCTGGCATTTTTTTTTCTAGGGCTCTTGTCATAACAGCAGGCTTCAGATCACCGAGTGTGTGTATGTGTGTGTGTGTGTGTGTGTGTGTGTGATATATTCTGGCCTTACACACACAGTCTTCTCTCTGGCAAATTGGTTTTAATAAAGACAGATAGATTAGGACTTCACAGATCAACTGAGATCAACGTGAAATAAGTAGTGAGTAGCTAGCGTTTTTTTTTCCTCTGCCCCATGCTTATCACCAAAAAGCACCTACCATGGCATCAGGGGATATTCTATTCACTGTTGTGTGAACAAGAGAGCAACAGTCCTGATCTCACAAAACTTACATTCTGTAGACTGGTAACAGACAGTAAATAATAAATAATAATAGAAAAACAAACATCAATCAGGCTAAAGAGGAGACGGCACGTGCAGTTGGTGGGAAGAGGGATTAGTTGACAGGTTGCAATTTTAAATGGGATGATTCCCCCTTGGCCTCGTTGAGAAAGTAGCATCTGAGCAAAGGCAGGAAGCAGGTGAGGGAGCCAGCCAGAAGGCAGAGGGAACGTTCTATGCAAAATTCCTGAAGTTGGGGCTTATTCAAGGAGGAACCAGAGGGCCTGGTGGCTTGATGCTCCCTGAGAGAGGGGAGAAATAAATGCTACAGCCACAGAGCTAAGGCTGAAAGGGAGGAGGCCCATCAGAGGGGTCTACTCCGTCAATGCAAAACTTTGTCTTTTACTCATGTGGAATGGAGAAGCGTGTCAGAGTTTAAATGAGGTAAATTGGGCAAACTGATTCAGTCTTAAAAACTCACTCTCGCTGGGCGCCTGAGGGGGTTCAGTCAGTTAAGGGCCTGCCTTTGGCTCAGGTCATGATCCTGGAGTCCTGGGATCAAGCTCACCTGGGCTCCCTGATCAGCGGGGAGTCTGCTTCTCCCCTCCGAGACTCTTGTGTGTACATGCTCTCTCAATTTTTTTTTTCAAATAAATAAATCTTTAAAAATAAATTAATAAATACTCTGGCTACTGCACTGAGAAAAGACTGGGTGTAGCGAGAGACGATGACTCAGTGTTGACTAAATTCTACTATAGTCGCAGACAATGCTACAATTTCAGAGGCTTAAAAAGCAAAGAAAAATAAGGGTTTTTTTTGTTTGTTCTCTCACATCACACAGCCATTGTGGGTCAGCTATAGCTCTGTTCTATGTTGACTTTCCTCTGATATAACAGTTGCCCTCTGAGACAATACCGGTCTTATATCAAAGGGGGAAAAAAAAGACAGGCTGGACCAGGAGCTGGCTCTTAAAGTTTCTGTGCAAAAGTGCTCTGAGTTACTTCTAATCACATTTCATTGGCCACAGCAAGCCATGGGGTCAAAAGACATATCTATAATCCTCACAAGTAGGGGCAAGTCCTCAAGAAAGGCATGCAAATATTTGGAATAAAAATACAATTCTCCAAAATATGGGAGAGAAAAGAAGGGAGATTATTTGGAAAGCTATCACAGAACTCTCAGTGAGAGGTGATAATGACTGGTTCCATATCAATTATATCCCCATCGGTGGAATCCTGAGATTGTCAAAGGTATCAAATGGAAAAGAGCTAGGGAAGTAGCCAAAAAGAGAGGCTCACATGAGAATAAAAATGGCATAGAGGCCTATAATCGGAAAAAGAAGATCAAGAGAGGGGTGGAGGGAATTCAGTGAGAGAAAAACTAGTGAAAACAAAACACAAATCATAGAAACAGTGTAATTATTACATCAAAGCGTTTAAAAAATATGAGTTAGTTTCATGAATACTTACAACTAAAATTCATAAAGGGGAGAAAAAGATCCCAAATAAAACTTAAATTCTAGGGCAGCCCCTGTGGCTCAGCGGTTTAGTGCCGCCTATGGCCCAGGGCATGATCCTGGAGACCCGGGATCGAATCCCACGTCGGGATCCCTGCATGGAGCCTACTTATGTCTCTGCCTCTCTCTCTGTGTGTCTCTCATGAATAAATAAATAAAAATCTTTAAATAAAAAATCTTTAATAAAAAAAAAAACTTAAATTCTAGAGAAATTTGCTGACCTTTGTATTACTTTTTGTAGGTTCATCCGACCTTGTAATTCGGATGGAACAATTTGTTACTAGCCAATTTTCCCTCCTTTATTCAACTTGCTCTGTTATCTTAACTTGACAGCAGGATCTCTCTGTTAAATCAAGTATTCCATTATCCCTGATTCCACTAGATGTTGTTGAGGATGTGTAGAAAGGTGAGAAAATTCAACTTCTAATTTCTATTCCTACTCTTCCAACATCTTTCCTTTGTAGACTCTTTGGACAACAGTGAATCCCAAAGCTTAATGTCACTATGTCCCTCCTTTTATCTGCTATCATCGACTTATTCATTTATGTACATTGCTTATATATACCAAGAAATAATGCTAAATGCTAGGAATGCTAATCTAAAAAAGAACTACCCCTGAGTGATTCTTACAGTCCATCACTGAAGATAAATAAAATTTATTAAGGTAAATGTTATTTTTGGGAATACATGATATGCAAAGATGACAGAGAAAGAAGAGATGCTTTAGGTAAACCTGGAGTTTTTCATTAAAAAAAAAAATGACAGTGAATGAAAGTTCAAGCAGAAAAAAGGCATACTAAAAAACAAGTGATAAAGTGAAAAATATTTGAGTAATAGAAATAAATGGATGAAAAATAACACATAAAAGGGCAGAAGATGTGACTAGTCCAGATAAAAAGAAGCCCTCGTGCCATGCCAAGAAATCCATTATTAAGCAGGGACCGAGGAGCCGTTGAAGAGTTTCCATGATTAGAGCAGTTGTTGGTTGCTTTAAGTAAATGATCACTGCCTTTTTTTTTTTTTTTTTTTTTTTTTTTTTTACTTATCACTGCTTATGAAACACACAAAAGCATCTCTGCAGAGAACACTCAGTCATGGAAACTACAGACTGGCGTTCAAATCTCAAGCCAGACTGAAAGGCCCACCAGCATCCTGGTGCTTTGCCAGTCTCAGAACTCAAGTTTTTCTCTGTTGGTTTCTAATGTCTCGGGACTTCATGGTGTACACCTTTCAGATTCCCTCTTCATTTCACAGCTCCCCAACTTACAGTTTACTGAGTTAGATCTTCCAAATTTTGGCACATTTATTATACAATATTAAAAAACCAGACATCTGTTAGTATCTCATCAGTGAAGTCTAAACTATTATACACTTTCAAGCTAACACTGGAAGATGCAAATTATACAAAATTTTAATTTTTTTCTTGAAAGCTTTAATCTTATGACAATTTTTTTCAAGAAATTTAATAAAAAATATCCAAGCTGAAATAGCTATAGTTTATCATTTTTCAAATGAGATGGTGTTTCATTAAAACAATGACTAGTTCAGCTCACAACTCCTCACTGGAGGGCTTTTCCTTGAAACAGGGATCATAATTTGGTACACAGTAGAAGTGCTTCCCATGCCATCTTATACACTATTAAAGCTTTTTTCTACTAGCTTGTCTTCTAAAAATTATATGTGGGAGTGATCCATACTTTATTCATTGGATACGAAACTCCCTTCACTGGATCTATGTTATAAACATCTTCTTTTACTTGCTGGCTTGCCTTTCCACTCTTTAAATATCTTTTAATAAGTGTTAAGTTTTGAATTCTCATGTGGTTTATGATTTTTTCTCCTGGATTACTGATTTTCTGTCCCATTTAAGAAATATATATATATATATATATATATATATATATATATATATATATATATATATATTTATCCTAAGATCATCAGGATGCTTTCCTACATTTACTCCTTAAAAAATGTTTTGTAGTTTTCAGTTTAGAGCTATTGTCTATGTTTAATTAGTTTTATTCTTAGGTATTATATATATATTGATGCTATGGCAAAAAAAATACCTTATTTTCTTACTTTATTTTGTTGGTCTTATTTAAGAGTATGATTTTTATATATCTTTGTATCCATCGACTTAATACATTCATAATTGCAATAGTTTTCTAGTCTTTTGAAATTTTTACATATGCAATCACATCACATGCAGATGACAAGTTTTCTTTTTTCATTTTCTTCAAATTATAAACTTTTTATTCCTTTGTCATGCCTCACTTTAATGGCTGGGAACTCTAGGACAGCACTGGATGAAATCAATGATAGAGGTATCATTCTTTCAAGAAGATTTTTTCTTAAATATATTTTTATTCATAGTTTTATTTTTTGTTTTTGGTTTTGTTAGAATCATAATCAAATGGCATGGCCTATAAAATTTCTTATGTAAGAATGAACAAGTAGATGATGGACAACAGAGTACAGAAAGGAAAAACAAGTTATCTAAAAAGAAATCTGCTATTTACAAAGGGAGTCCCTAGGACTGGCAACCCAGTCTTACAGGTCTTAGGGTGCTGACAGTTACAGGTGTAGCAGAAAGGCCATACTGGATTCCATCCCCAACCCCTAAAACACATCAGAACAAAACAGGTATGCATGTGAAAGAGATGTCCTAATAAACTGTAAACATAGAGGGCCAAATAAATCCCCGCCTAGCATCTCCATTTCCATCCTTAGATCACACTACCAATGTATTACGCTACTGACATATTCCTACCAACATGTCAATACCTATTTTTAGCTGGAATGAATCAGCAGGAATCAGGAAAATAGCAAATGCAGCCAAGTGCATACATTCTGATATGCTGAAAAATCTGTGGATGCAACTCCTTAAATTTGAGTCAAAGAATATGAAATTTTAATCATGATATATCTTACCAGGTTGTCTTCCAAAAAAGGTCATAGCAATTCACATTCAGATCTGCAATAGATTGTTTTTTCTTAAGTCCATCAGTATTTATGTTTGCAAATATTTTAATAGTTTTCCAATCTTCCAGATAAAACTTTTTCTTAAATTTGTTTCCCTGACTACTATGAGGTTGATCATGTTCTTATGTATTTATTGCTCACGTGCTTTTTCTCCTCCATGAATATCTATGGAGACTTCTTTTCTATGTTTATATTGAAACCTATTCCTCTTTAACAATGTATTTATAAAATTTGTTTATTAAAGATATTAGCCTTCTCCTTTATGACTTGCTTTAGTTGACTTTGTCAACCCTTTGCTATTTTTCTCCTAATAAGCAGTCAAATTAGTATATCTTTTGTATGTCTTCTGAGTGTACAGACATTCTTATGATTTTCCCACTCCTGAAGGGTCAAAATATTTGCCTTTATTTTCTCTGATGATTTTATATTTTAGTTTTTACAAAAAAAAAAAAACCTCCTTAATGCATTAGTATTTCATTTTTGCCCATGATGTGGGTAGGGATGAATATTATGTTTGAGAAGCATAGGCCTTAGAGGTTATATAAAAAGAGGATATTCAAGAAGAAAAAGGATTGTAGTGGAGGAAAACCACATTGAAGGATTATTGGGTTTATCTCACTGTGCTCTATGCCGGGTTTTTTTTTATTATTTTTTTCACCTTAAATTTAGCCCACAGTCTTTCCCAGGCCAAAAACTAGATGATGTGAGAGACTGTAGGATTAATGTAGAGTAAATACATGCATGTCCCACCCACATTTTATTTGGATACTAAATCCCCTATCTCATCGGGTAGATGTTGGAGAACTGTTTGAGGACAAGAGAAAGGTTGACAGAGGTCAGGAGTATCATTGGTGAGAGCATCTTCTCTCTCAGTCATTTCAAAAGTATAATTATAAAGCTGCCATAAAAATGAGAGCTCTCCCGAGCTCTAGTTTATTGAATACAAGGAAATGTTTGTCAGCTTAAATAACAGAAAAAAAAAATGTAATATATTCACCATTACTAGAAGTTGGAAAAACCATTTTAAAAAATCACTGTAGGGAAATATAAAGTAAATAAAAAGCTAATGTAAAATAGGCTCACTGAGGCATACAGCCATGCTCAACCTGTTCGATTAATGAAGGATTCATGGGGGCTAAAGGAGCAAAAAGACAAAAAGATTAATTGGTTACGATACCCACTGGCAGTCAAATATAACATAGAAATATTCTTTCAATTAATGGTTTTAGTATTTAGGGGAAAAAAAAAAACCTTCTTTCTCAATATATATGCTTACAGCAGAAAACTGCAGTGTCTGGTTAGATAATCAATCATTAGATGCAAAGGATGAAAACAAACCAAAACTGTATTAGTTTTCCACTGCTGCATAACAAATTACCATAAACTTGGTGGGTTAAAACAATGTACACTTCTTCTCTCTCAGTTGCTGTGGGTGAAAGGTCATAGTTTAAATAGGTGTTCTACTTACAATTCACAAGACTGCAATTAGCCCCATGCCGGGGCTGGGTTCTCATCAGAGGCTGGACAGAGGGAGCTGCTTCCAAACTCCCTCAGAGTATCAGCAGAATTCTTTTCCTTGCAGTGGTACAAAAAGTTGCTTTTTCGAAGCCAAGAACAGAAAGAAACTCTGGCAATCAGGCACTACAATGTCATGGAACCACCTACACATTGCCAGCACATGCTACCTGTTGGAATCACCGGTTCCACTCCCACTGTTGAGGAGCTGACAAACAAAAAGCATGAATGCCAGGAGACAGGGATTGTGGTGTCACCTTAAGGTCTGATTCTCACAAAAACTAAATTCAATGTATTTGGAATTCTCTTCAGTTTGATATGTGAGGCTTATCTAAGTCTATATTTTTCTAAATTTGAAAATAAATCAATTTAATGATTTTAAAAATACTTAACTTCATCACTAAAAAAGGCTTACGGTAAACTCATAATTTACATAACAAAGTAGTCAATCAAATACAACTAACCACACAGCATTACAAGAAAAGTATAGAATTAGGAGCCAAATTTGAATTTTGGCTCAGCTACTTGGGAGATTTATTTACTTAGGATATGTTCATGAACTTGTAGGGACTTCAATTTCTTTATAAAAGTGGAATGAAGTTATACTTACTTTACAAGGTTCTTGGGTCAACTAGACAAAATATTTATTGAAAAAATATTGAATAGGTTTGGTGGGTAAGAGTTATTCAGCAAGACACAAGTCAGTACTAAAATCACAGTATTTTTTTTAAAGATTTTATTTTTGAGAGAGAGAGCATGAGCAAGTGGGAGGAGGTACAGAGGGGTAGGGAGAGAGAGAATCTGAAGCAGACCTCATGCTCAGTGAGGATTCCACAATCCCAAGATCATGACCTGAGCAGAAATCAAGAGTCAGATGCTTAACCAGCTGAACCATCTAGGCGCCCATATAATTACAGTATTTAAAGCTCATTGTATATAATATCTTTGTGACATAAGGTTTTTAAAGAGTTTAATATCCCCTATTTCTGAAGAAAATATAATTTACAAAAGGAAATGAGGCAGGCAAACTGAGCATGCGCCAAAATAAGCAGTCAATAGATTTACATATATACACACACATATATGTATTAATATGTTCACTTGAATACCTTATATACATTAAACTTGAAGTTGTTTCTTTCCTTTTGGAATCTCATTTCCTCCAATAGACATCAAGCATCCTTGAATGAGTCTAAGAGTAGTCTTAACCCAAAGTACTTGCAGCAATGTTAAATACACAAATTCTCAGTCTTTCTGAAGATGGAACAGATGGAACAGAGTCTACATTTTAAATAAGGCCCCCTTATTTGGAAGCCTGGAGTTTTACATGGAATAAAAGTTTAAGAACCACTGGTTTACGGTTAAACAATAGGAATAATACATACTTGTCTTGAAGATCTAGGGAGTTAGGACATAAATATCACTGATGCTGACTGATCCCTCTTCTGATAACCAACTATTCTGATCCCCAACTCCAGTGTATGTCAGGAGAGAGAGGTTTTCCCACACCATCAAGCAATTTTTGGACACCAGCAGGGTATCCCACAATTCAACTCAATTATAACACTACCTACCTGGAGATAGCATTAGGTTCCATGGGTTAAGAGCTCAGTTCCAAAAAAACGGTCCTGCACACCCCACCCACTTCAGATGCCAATCACAAGTCCAGGTTGCCATCTGCACTTATGACCAATCGGCATAGAGCTGGGGTTCCAAAGACCTTCACCTTGGGTTCAATTGACCTACTAAAGGCAATTAAAGAACTCAGAACAACATTTTACTTTCCAGATAATCTGCTTGTTATGAAAGGATATAAGTCAGGAACAGCCAGATGGAAGAAATGCATAGAGCGAGATACAGGGAAAGGGCATAAAGTTTCTATGCCCTCTCCAAGGGCACGACTCTCCCAGAATCTCCACATATTCACCAACCTGGAAGCTCTCCAAACCAGGCTTTTGGGTTTGTTTGGTTTTTTTAATGGAGGTTTCATCACATAGGTATGATTGATTGGACTCAATCTCTAGCCTCTCTCTCCACCTCCCAGAAGGTCCTGAGATGGGACTGGAAGTTCCAATCCTCTAATCACACCTGGCAAGCAGCCCCATGCCTAGATGGGATTCAAAAGTCACCTCATTAACATAACAAAAATCCTATATAACTCTCATCACTGGAAGTTCCAGTGGTTTTAGGAGCTCTGTGCCACATTACTGTAACAAAGACCAAATACCTATTTCTTATTATAAATCACAATTATCACAAGTATGTGAGTCCCTTTTCATCAGCTCACTTCCCTCTTTCTGATTTTAGGGACATTGAAATAAAATATCAGTATGAAGATGTGTATTAGTAAACACTAGAAAATATAATTTAAGTAGCATAAAGAAACTTAGAAATGGAAGAAAACTTAAGATCTTTAGGAGGAAAAATGGTTTCATAATATTTCAAAGGGGAAAAAGTGTGGACACTACTTACAGAACAAAAGACTATGATAAAAGTTCAGATGAGAGAAAAGATGGGGTTGTAGACTAAGGTTGAACAGACTACAATGAAGCTGTAATTAGAAAAATAATGAGTAATGACCTCCAGGTACAGAATGAGTCCCAGTGATAAACAACGCTTTTGATCAGGAAAGAGGTCTATTTTGCAAATAGCTTTACCCTAATGACTTGAAAGGCCACTTAGGCCTAGTCAAGTATTTCTGTGCAACCTAATCCTATTGAAATTAATTGTTTAATGGAACAATCTCTATATAAGCCTGGAGGTTAAAGGCAAACCTAAAAAGAATCAAAGGTTTTTATTAGATAGAACCATTTCAGGAATCAACTTATGGTTCTGAAGAGAAGAACAAGTTTGCAGAGAAAGTTATTAGAGAAATATGGAACAACAATGCATAATACAGATAGTAGGATGACCTAAAACAAAGATCTGTAATGTCATTGGTATATTTGAGGTAACAGGTTGCACAATCCAGGATAAAACTAGTAGCTGCTGAGACAGGAGAAAATGACTAGATCAGGGTGATAGAGTGAAGGCAATAGCTACATCAATTCAGTTATTTGTAAAGGTCAGAGACACCCTACATTTTAGATCATGAGGTCTGAAAATAAAAATAAAGATAATGATATAATATGATGTTTGGAAATGTTACGGTTCACAGGGGAATCAGCAAAGACTTGTTAAGGGAGTGAAAGCTTTAATTATTTATTCAACTTTTAAAATATTTATTTTTTATGTTATATATGCAACAAATACAAGTTAGGAGGGGAAACTGGAAGCTATAATCAAACTAGCTGAGCCCTGATCTCTAAGCTAAAGTGAAGCAGAAATTTGAAAAGCTATTTTCACATTAATCCATTTATATTTTCAAACCCTCTTCTAATAGCTTTTGTTACCATTTTTAAAATACAATATAATTCTGGCCAAAGTATAGTCTGGAATTGAGCTCTATAGATTGTCTTCTAATTTCACTTCTCTGTCGAAGTCATATTTTTTTTGAAAAATCAAGAAAAAAATGGGTATTTCTACCAGGCTGTGTATCAGGGAACATTCCAGGTAACGAAGTACAACCTGATTCTTTCACTATAATCCTTGCTCAGCGAACGTAGTCTTTTATTATACTAAATCAACCATTTGTAGTCCTGAAGAAATAATAGCAATGTACCATAATCCACTGCTAAGATTACTATGACCTAGAATTAGCTGACCCACTAGCATTACACAGAAATTATCAAGGTGGTAATTACTAAAAGCAGTTTGATACCTGATTAGTTACTTGATCATTCTTCATTATGAAACAAAGAAAAATGAATTTGAATAAAATTCACATCACTTTTTGGCAACTGCTAATTAATTTATTGTGCTTTCTATATGTATTTGGATCTTGTTTTTTGACTACTCCTTATAAACTTCACAAGTAATACGTTATTTTTTACTCAACCTTCCTCATGACAAGAAATGACCTTGTGTGGCAATTATTTCTTGTTATACTTGATTTTAAGGGTATGTAATTACAGGCTGCATGCTGATTCCCATAAAATTGCATGGGGTAAAGTGTCAGAACAACCATGTAATTTCAAATGTTGCCTTCCTTTAAAATTCTTTTACTTTTTGTCCTCTTTATTACCTTTATTAGGATGACATATACGTGGTAGAAACTTATAAATATCTTAGAAAGTTTAGTAAATAGATAGTACTGTATTCTAATCTTATAATATCCATAGATATATTCCATCAAATGTTGAGTAATGTTGAAATTAGAAGTATTGGTCAGCAAATACATTTCTATCCAACCTGTTTTAGTCCCAATCATATATGTTTTTCATAAGGATTTTACATATTTTAGTGTTAAGAAAATAACCTGAATTACATTGATCCTAAAAGTGCTTTTAAAACCTCCAAAAAATTTTCCTTCATTAATGAAAGGTATCACAAATATACCACTTATTTTAAATAATTATCATTAAATAGTAATGATTTCTTCTTTTTTTCCCCAAGTCCCTAAGCGTGTGTGAGACCTTGAGAGAAGAGACTATGGCTACCATCTTCTGGAGCTGTGAGTAGCAAGAGGCTAAGGAACAGAAAATATAAATTATTTTAATCAAGCAAGTAAAGTCAAATGAAAATAAACCAGGCTCACTAGTAGACACTCCTGACAACATCCAGCTGAGAGCAGAATCAGCCTCCGAAGAGTATCAACCTAAATAAGATCACTCTGGGAAAATCACTGGGTTTTTCAGAGATGGAGAAGAGTCCGATAAACACCACAGTAGGGATCTACGCAAGTAGAAGAGGTTTTAAAGGGCGACATTGCTGAGAAACATGCTCTAATACTGTCTACTTGATTAAACCATTCAGCACTTTCATTGCGCCTTGAGGCTTAAATATAATTGTATCTCATCATTGAAGCATCACAGTGGTATTTGATATTTGGAATGTTGCTCAAAAAGAATGCAACTGATAAGAATCATTTCAAGGCTTTTGCATTCTCCTAGAAAACGCTTTCTAATCAGAGAGTCATTTTATAGCTAGATTTCATAAATGCAAATGAAATTATTCTCCTCTTAGGGGACCATAGAAAACCATAAACATATGTATATCCACCTATATGTAACAGCTATCCACTTTGGCTTGGCTTTTGTTATTCTCTATTTTATTCTACATTATTGTCATAGACTCTCTGTCCTTTGTGAGTTCCCACTGTTCCTTTCAATTTCACTGACAGTTATTTTTTCCCCTGAGAGCAATCAATGTTTACCATACCTGGCTACACACCTTGTGTCTTCCACTGATAAACAATGACTTAAACACCAATGTCAAGCAATGTCACTCAACACATCTGTTTCATTAATGCAAATTGTGATGGCAATCTGAACCCTCCCCTCCGATTTCTTATTACATAACTACAGCAGAGGCAAATCAAGAGGAAGGTTATCATGAGCACATAAATGATGTGGCCCTACCACAACATCAGTGAACACAAAACATTTTTTAGAAGTGTCCCCACTATTTAGCTACTTACCTGTATTGACGACTGTAGTCAATAATACTATAAAGTTGCTTTAAAAAGTGTTCCCAAGTAAAAACAAGTTGGAGTTTTGCTTTAAAAATAAAATGCCATAGGGGATCCCTGGGTGGCGCAGCGGTTTGGCGCCTGCCTTTGGCCCAGGGGGCGATCCTGGAGACCCGGGATCGAATCCCACATCGGGCTCCCGGTGCATGGAGCCTGCTTCTCCCTCTGACTATGTCTCTGCCTCTCTCTCTCTCTCTGTGACTATCATAAATAAATAAAAATTTAAAAAAAATTAAAAAAATAAAATAAAAAAATAAAATGCCATATTCTTAAAACTCTATAGATAATATGATTAATAAAAGAATGTAACCTTATGGGTAAAATAACTGAATCTCAAATACTTGCTGTATTTGATTTTGTTAAAGTCTGGTGTCCTGATCTGCTTTCAGTGGTTGGAATTTGGAAAGAAAGCAGTCCCTAAAATTCAACTGGGCATCAGTAAATGTGAATCTGAGGGCTTTTTTTTTTTTTCACACGAATAAATCACTTCATAGTCCAAGAGTGGAGAACGAGATGAAATTGAAAACATAGAACAATTTTTCATAGCTTTCTCCAGCTTTCACCATTAGTCTTCACCTCTTTCAAATTTAATTCCCTGTACAAGGAAATATAGTCAATAGAGTTTTGTGGCACAATGTACCTGAAATCACTCATCCCTCTGTACCTGCATGATTCTCTATAGTATAGGGTATTTTGTTTGGGTATTTACATTCAAAACTCCAGAAATGGACATGTCTGGGGTACATATACATCAAGAAGAATCATTTTAAAATTTAGGCCCAGAGTTCAAACTGAAGATTAGAATAATCTCCCAATTGAAAAACAGGCTCTGCTCTTCTATTGTCACCGCTTTGTAATAGATCTGTTACCGTGTAACTGTTCATTTTTTTCTAATCTTAAAAGTTCTCAAGCATTTTATCTGACTACTAGCCAATAATGTCAGTTATGAAATAATGTATCTTGTCAGAACATAGGCTTTAAACCTAATGAGAGCATGATATTCATGTTTATTGGTATGGATTTGGAAGGCTAAAAAGTTCTGCTTAATCACAGGGAAAACAATTTTGGATAGTTCCATTTTTCCAATTATTTTTCAGCACGGTAATTGCTATTGAGCATTAATGATATATTAATGTTCAAAGGCATGGCCCCCATAGGCCCATCTAGGTGAAAGCCAGGCTTGCAGATCATTTTTAGTTCTCACAAGAGGAACACATCATGTCCTCAAACACCATCTCAGTAAGACTTCTGGCAATAAGGTGATTACAAGAATAGCTTTCCAACTCGTTTCTTTATATGACTTCTGAGGGAGGATTCTTATCTCGATAATCATCCATATATCTCTTGATGTAGGTTAAAAAGGAAAGGGAATATTTTAGTAAAGATCAAGTGAAACGTGATCTTGAATATTGCTTCATTTCAGATTTTCACTGTGAGCCCAAACTGATGGCAGTATTGTTCTGAAGTTGGTAGTTGCTAGGAAATGCCATGTATTTCACAGATGGATATACAGATGCATATGTTACAAGAAATTGCCCATGGGGCTGTCCAGCTCAAATGCACTGGCTTTTATATAAGATTATATTACTTTTACAGAGAAGCATTACAATTTATTGTATTCACATCAAAAACAGCAAAAACAAACCAAGTGTAATCAAAGTCTTTTGTGTCTTTTTTTAAAAAATTGTGAATCATGTGCCACCCAACATTCCTAAATTCCTCCATGCTTAACTCATGGGTAGCGAACCCAGCTACCTTATGAATATCAGATAAAAATTGATATATGCCACAATTTCCTCCATGAGTTTGAAACAGTTTTTCTGGTATGCTACTTTATCAAGTTAGAAGGTGAATTGTTCTAATGCTAAAAGTGGGTTTTCATTTGGTGTCAGATGAAAAAAGTCTATAAGATAAAGTCTATGAGATAACCGTGGCTTAAAGATAATTTAGAGATAATTTTATATAAAATGGGGAGTAGAGGATCCTTCCTGTTTCCTACAGTCTCTAGTCAGTGTGTGTGTGTGTGTGTGTGCGTGTGTCTCAAGGCAGCTTCTCAGAGAGTAATAATAAACATATTTTTAAAGCCTCTTCCTTCTATCTCAACCCATTAAGTCAATGGTGCTCTAGAAACATGTGTAACATCTATGCTATGTATTGGGAGGAAGAAAAACTGTTTACTTTCCATGGAGTTAAAAACAGTTATCCTAATGGAAAAGCTAACTATAATACAGTCTAATAGTCGAGTCCCATGTATTTTATTGAAATAGGTAATAAATAGATGAGATACAGACAAATAGACCAAATATTATTATGTTTCTAAAATATAATAACTAGATAAAAAGTCTATATAGACTTTCAATTATAATAATCCATAAGTCTATATTAGACTCAATTAATAATTTAATTTAGAACATTCATTAGGTATAGACACTAACAAACCTTAATACATCAACTAAAGGCAAAAGATCTCTGAGATCAGAGAAGTTAATTTAAAAAATTATGTAATCTATTGGGGCTACATTTGAAATGAGAACAATATTTCCAGTTAAAACTCTGTAACTAATTACGGTAAAATTTAGCATAATCAATTTGTTAATCAATGAAGTAAAATAGTAAAGATTGATGATTGCAGATCTCTTGGAAATATGAGGATGTGACAGTGTTAAACCTATAGCAGCATCTGCTCTTAGGAACCAAATTTATATTCTCCTAGGCTGGACATTATGTAATGATCTTTCATTCTTTTTCAATTTATGCAAAATATGCAAATAACTTCATGAATTATCCTCTTTTGTTAATCACTTGCAAAATGGTTAAAGGTCATCTTGTATATTATTCTTTCTGGAAAAGTGAAAGGGACTGTACATTTTCTAGGCCGCCTTGCAGACTGCATGATCACCTACGTAGTTATCTTTATTTTTTAAAAGCATTTTGTATATCAAAATCCAAGGGAGAAGAAGATAAGAAAGAAGCTATCTGTACCACATAGCTATGGCAATTTTGTAAAAGTTTTGTAAAATTGATGCCACCATGGTCCTTAAAGTGCGTGTGACAGTGGACAGGGTATAGAAAAGACTCTCCATGGCATCATTATTGTGGTACCACAGTTATTTCTCCTCGGCTAGAACTGGAGTAACCAGTCTAACAAAGTCAACAGCTATGTTATGATGCACCTTAGGAGCAGGGGGCCATACCCCACCAGCAGTTATATTGTTTTGCTTTTTATATATAATCTACACTTTCCTTAGGACTAAAGAAGAGTATCTTGGGGTGAGCAAATAGTGTGTAATCATAAACCAATTCGGCTATGAGAGCTGGCTATTCTGAATCTAATCAAATAGGATCTTGAATTGAGGCCAAGTACATGGCCTCTGCCACACTGCCCAATAAACTCTATCCTCAAATCAAAGAGATAAAAAAGAATCCAAGTTTCTTATGGACATAAAAACAAGAATATAATTGAAATCCCATTCTCAGAACACTTTTTTTTAAAGTGTGTATGTAGGGCAGCCCGGGTAGCTCAGCGGTTTAGCGCCACCTTCAGCCAAGGGCGTGATCCTGGAGACCCAGGATCAAGTCGCACATCAGGCTCCCTGCATGGAGCCTGCTTCTCCCTCTGCCGGTGTCTCTGCCTCTCTCTCTCTCTCTCCGTGTCTCTCATGAATAAATAAATAAAATCTTTTAAAAAAGTATGTATGTATGTATGTATTTATTTTTTTGAGACACAGAGAGAGAGGCAGAGACACAGGCAGAGGGAGAAGTAGGCTCCATGCAGGGAGCTCGACATGAGACTTGATCCAGGGTCTCCAGGATCACGCCCTGGGCTGAAGGCAGGAACTAAACTGCTGAGCCACCCAGGGATCCCCCATTCTTAGAACATTTCTTAAAATTTTTGAAGAGATGTCTTAAAGAGGAGTCTCATATATTATTATTGTATGGCTTTCAGTGATACAAAGACTCGCAATGCCTAACTGAACACTTTGGGAAACTGAGATACTCATTTTTTAAGCCACTAATGTCTTCTTTATGAACTTTCTGTCTGAGCGAACCGATGTAGTTTAGCTTTCCAACATTTATACGATTACAAGTCAAATGTCTAAGCTAGCATAATTCAGGAGACATTAATTGGATTACATGGCCACGTTCTGTAAAGTTTTCTAGAAACTAGATCCTCCAGCTTTCTTCTATCACTCTTGGCGGGGGGCCCTCCGTTTTAAGAGTATGGATTTAGGAAGACATGCACATACCGGCTTCCATCAATGTCAACTCTCCATATGTTTGCAATTAACTTGCAGTAGACAGTCATTCTGGAAGACTCACTTATCAACATAAAATGTCAGAATGCTTCCGTCCCCAGGGGAGAGGCACGTTGAAAGACAGACTGCAACGTTTGTCCAGTTATATTTGCCAGTTCTCTGTAGCTGCCTTAAAGATGAGGTGGATAGGTCTTCCTTAGAATATAGGTTCTCAAGGAATAATTTTACACAGTACTCCAGCTGTGAAGCCACTGAATTAATGCAAATTGCCGGTGATCGTAAAGATGGTAAAGTAAGTGGGTTGGCATCTTGAAAAACTTAGCTTCCAATTTGAAATGGTGCCTAAGTGACTGCCTCGACACAGACCAGGAACGTAGCTTAGGCTTGGGCGTAGCCCATCAGAACGGTGTGAATTCACGTGGACACCCACCAAAAGTAGATGTGGTGACCTAGCTGAGCACTGTCCCTGGGGATGACCTAATTCTGTAAAATGTGCAAGCAGTGAGGGCTCTTTACCCAGCCAGGCAGGACGGCAGCCTGCTGCTCCAGTATATTTGCACCCAAGAAAAGTAATAATGTATTCTAGGACTATTTCTCTTTAATATGCTGCCTTTATGAAGTTGACCAGGTATTTCTTTTAATGAATGGTTCTATTCATTTAATCTTTAATTCACTAAAAAAATATATTTATTGATAAGACAAGCACTGGGTGTTATACTATATGTTGACAAATTGAATTTAAATAAAAATAACCATATTTACTGAGCGGATTCCATGGTACACACAGGTGCTTGATATACAAGAGTTTGATTTTTCCAGGTGCTTGTTATACATAAGTTTGATTCCAAATATCATAAGTATATTGGCCCAGATTCCTGACAGAGTGGATGTTCAAAATTATTCATTGAATAAATATTATGAATCCAAATTAAAATTTGACAAAATTTGATAAAAAAATATCTCCTGAAGACAAGAGAGGGTAAACTAAGTCCTTTACCTTCTGAACTACTCTTCGATTTAGAAATATGGCAAAACTATTTTACAAAAAAAAAAAAATAAGTCTTATGATTTTTATCAAATTACTATTATCATCCCTATTTTATTTTGCTCAAAATTTCTTTTTGGAAATCCATAGCTATATATTTGCTAGCTTTTACTCTACCATCCCTTACAGGAAATTATATTAATGAAGCAATCTTGAGAAGTCACCTTTTCCACTTCCTATAAACCTCCTACTTATTGAATACATTTTAATTCAGTGAACTTCTAAAGACCTGTAAGACATATCACCATACATCATTTCACCTCTGACTCACTTCTGCCCAAACCCAAAAGCTTAATTTTCTTTTCTTTTTAAATAGCTAAATAGCAGACAAGAATTCATAGTTGGAGAAGTTTGAATTTTGCCTATGTTACCACAAAACAAAACCGGGATGCTATACAATTATGAATCCTCCTGAATTACAAGAAAACAGTAATAGGGAGGTGCAGGCCTCATTTTATGTCCTGATAATATATGAAGCTCTAGGTCAGGAGTTCTCTACATGTAATTCCCCAAAGGAGCAGCATAAGTATCCACTGACAACTAATTAGAACTCATTTCGGGGGAAAAAGCAATCTATATTTTAACAAATTCTCCTACTGATTCTGATTCACTGAAAATTTTGATAGCACTTTGCATATTATCTCCCTCCTTCACCCTGTAGCATCATCTATCTGCTCTTTTAGTTTAAGGAATTATCACATATCAATGTTTAAAAAGAAAAAGAGCTACTACCCTTAAGTAATAATCTGTTTTTAAAAGCATTTTTCAATCACTCAGCGGAAGTCTACACACAAGGTCATTGGGAAGGTAAGATTTGGCCTGTGTAGAAGTCCTGAGAAGGAACCCTCGAGAGAGTCTGGAGGTGCATTACACAGTTTGTGAAGCAGAAAGTACCTTCAGTAGATATCAGTGAATCCGACAATAAAAAGTAATATATTATTAGTTAGGAGAGTTCAAGCACAAAGTGCATCAGTGTGTGAGATATCTTCAGATTTAAGTTTTTCTCATAATAATACAAGGCCCTAATGTCAATTCAGAATGAGCCAATGGAACACAGGAAAAACATTTCATTTCAGTAAGTCAGAAATATGTACTACGAAAATTGGTGGAAGTGTCCTTTTGGTTCATTAAGAAATACAGAAATCACAAATTCAGCCTCTATTTTTCTGTGGACTATTAGCCTCCAGTGTCCTACAATAGTTTGGAGAGATATAAACACTATTTTTTCCCATCAATTCAGAGAGGTGACAACAAAAGCCTCAACAGAGAAACAACTGAATGCAACACCAGATTTCTAAGTCTATTTTCCAAAAACTTGCGTCAGCCTTGTATGATATGGTAGCAAGAGAGCATAGTGGTAAAGAACAGAGAGTCTACAGCCAAAATGACAGGATTTGCTTCCTGGGTCTACTACTTACAAGGCGGGTGACTCGAGCAATTATTTCACCTCTATCTACCTCAGTCTCCTCACCTATAAATTAATACTTACTGCCTCTTAGGTTTATTCTTTTGATTAAAAGAGTTAATGTTTGTATTTTAACAAATACTTAAAACATTTGTAAAGACTAGTATCTGGAACATGATATGAATTATGAAAATATTTATTAACAAACATATGTTCTACAGTATTGTAATTATAGTTTTAAGGCAATATGTATGTGAACATATCCTTGCAGTTAAAAATAAAACTATACAGAAAATTAAGACATATGTAAGATACAAAAATCTTACATCGCTTTTACTGACTAATCTTCCTAACAATTCTTTGCATTGAGACAATGCAATTTGTTCAAGACATTACTTCCTTTGCAAAACATTACGCAATGACTATGAAAAAGGCCAAGAATGAAAGTGTATTTATATTAATAATTAATAGATGATAAGTCCAAGTAATTAACGTTTCATAGACGTGAAAATCCATTTATTAGTAGCTGGCCTTGGATTGCTAGTATAGAGAACTATAATGTCAACAGATAAAAAATTATTATTAAATATATATGTTAATCAAGTGAAGTACGTTGCTTGTATAAATTGTTGAGGTATGTTTCTGTTTGCAATAACCCATTTTAATAACAATGGAGAATCAGTAAATGAGAAAACTTTCATGGAAGAAAGCATATTTTTAAAAGAATCACCTATAAAAAGTTATATTTGACTAAAATTTCTTTTCAGTGCCCCTATTAAATACTGTCCATGGGATATATAAGAAATATGATATTGTTAACGAAGTGCTATCTGTAATAGGTGAAACTCAACCTATGTCCACACAAATGAATACAATCAGTTTGTTAATATTAAACAAGTTGACCATTCAAACTTCAATTTAATCTCCATTTCCCAATCTTAAAAAAACCTTGTTTAGTTTTACAATTTCACATGTCCAATTTACTTACCTGACACTGAAAGAGCCAAAACTCCATCTTTGTTACACATGTGAATCAGCAACTTGTAACAATGCTTCCTGTCAAGTAATTTGCTGATCTAACTACAGCAGCTAGAGAAAAGTCACACCTTTTGTCTTTCTCCCAGATAATTTGGGTTCCTCCTTGAAAGACTATCATCAATCATGTCCAGAGTAAGGCTCTAGGCATTCTTTCGCTACAGTTAAAGCGCCACCTTTATAAAATAGCCCTTTCTCCCAAGAGAGTCTAAAGCAGTATCATTGCCAGAAAAATCCAGAATTAAAAAAAAAAAAAACACTGTCCCCTTAAAACAATATTGCCACATACAGATGACAAAGAAAGAAAACATTGCTTTTGACTCACTGTGAGCTCTTCTCCTTGCTTCTACATCTTCTTTCTCCTATTTTGTTTCTGAAAAACAAACAAAAGCTAAAATCTTAAAATGAAGAAAAACAGTTGATGATGCATATTTTACACGATCTGCTCATGCAGATTATTTTCTATAATTATGAAATGATTAAACAGTAAAATGTTGTGGTGTTGAAACACAAGGGGTATTAGAGATACCCATGATTCCCCAACATAAGAGTGTTCACTTTAAGAACAGGCACACTTATTTTTTCCATCCAAAAGAAAGTCTTCAGGGAACCACTCCAGAGGGGACATAGCATTGAGGAAACTGGCATAGAAGAAACAAACAAAAAAGATCAGAAGAAAGACAAAAGGCTAAAGGACTAGACCTTAATTTAAGATGAAATCATTGATAAATAACAAGTAATTGGCATTAGGCATTTTGAGAAAGCAGTAGAGGAACTCTGATCATTCACAGAATTAAGATATTATTATATAAAAATATGAATTCTGAGCATATACTGATGCCGGGATTAACACTGCTGTGCAATCTGGGAAAACAACTAAGATGGTGATGACATTACTAATGATAAATGCTTTATAATATGTCAGACGTTGTGGTAGGCAACTCGCAGATATCATCATTTCAGTCTTCAAATATTTAATCCCATTCTACCGTCCCATCCTGCAGACACCATGGCTTACAGGAGACGGGTGGCTTGCTCAAGACCACCGAATCATTAAGGAAAGAGTCAGTACTAGGAAAGCAGCTAACACCATAGCCAGTGCTCTTAAATCACTAAGCAACAGAAGCACTATTTTACCGTAGAATACTATGGGCTACCAAAACAAAACAAAATCACCAAAATCCCAACAACGAAGAAAGGAGATTGATACGAACAGATGGCACATTTTTACCCATATATAAAGAAAACATGAGAAATAAATATAAGAATCCCGGGTATACTATTTATAATTTGTCAGATAAATTGTGTTAAATAATGGTATACTCTTCTCATTCTTTACAGTTGGTTTATCCATTCCATTAATCTCTTTGTTAATTTGAAATGTCCTGAATTAATGGTAAGATTTCATATAGCTATCTGGATCTGAAGAACTCCGATTTACTCATCTTCAAAATTCTGGTATACAGAATTCAGAGATAAGTACTATCGGTTTTATTTTTTTTATTTATTTTTTTAAAGATTTTATTTATTTATTCATGAGAGAGAGAGAGAGAGAGAGAGGCAGAGACACAGGCAGAGGGAGAAGCAGGCTCCACGCAGGGAGCCTGACGTGGGACTCGATCCCGGGTCTCCAGGGTCACACCCTGTGCTGAAGGCGGTGCTAACCCGCTGAGCCACCCGGGCTGCCCCCAGTACTACTGGTTTTAGAATGCTGTCTTATCAGGTTTGTAACATTAACATCACAGAGCACATATTTTATATTTTCTGAATTTTGTTAAACTTTAACTCCTTGGGGGAATCTATGTACATTGAAGGCAATCTTCATCAAAATTTTTTAATGTTATGTAGAGATACTAAGCTCACTTCTTTATTTTCCATCTGCATGGTGCCAGCACTGCAACTGTCCCTTCTCCTACTTGTCCTTTAAACCTCGATGGAAGAAACTACGTCCTGGGCAGTGATTACAGTAACAATTATCTTTACAAGGAAGTGAAGTAATCAAACAAGCTTAGCCTACCTTATTATTTTTGCCTTGTGCCATTTAAATCCAGATTTAAACATTTTTAAAAAGATTTTATTTATTTATTCATGAGAGACACAGGCAGAGGGAGAAGCAGGCTTCCTGTGGGAAGCTGTTGCGGGACTCGATCCCACGACCCTGGGATCACACCCTGAGCCAAAGGCAAGCGCTCAACCACTGAGCCACCCAGGTGCCCTAAATTTAAACATTTAAACTTCAGTTTATACTATGAATTTTATCAGCAAGAAAAAAGTATAATAAAATAACCATCTATCTCCACTTATATGTCAAATCAGATGGAGGCTTCTCTCGCCTGCTTGCTCTAAATACTGGAATGAATGACCAGCTATTCCTAATAATAACATTGAGAAACAGTTGTTGGCAGCTTACCATGTATCAGGCATTGTGTCTTATTTTACTAAATTCTTAAAAATTGTAAGAGATGTCAATCATTATTATCTCACTTTTATAGCTGAGGAAAATGCGACTCAGAGAGAAAATCATTTGCTACGTTGTCTTACCCAAGATCACACTATTAGTAAATTGTGGTGGAGACAACTCTTAAATCAAAGCGGTTTGTCACTGGGATTCATGTTCTTATCCACTCTGCTTTTCTGCCACTCATTTGAAACTCTTTTCCATTAATTTCTAGAACACGGCTCACTCGTGTGTTTAGCCATACTTTTAAGAAGCAAACTTACTACCATTGTTTCCACTTTCTGTACCTGTTCATTAAAAGCTGTAGTTATATATTTTTTATTACTTCACTGCTCTCCCACATTTACTAATTGACCACAAATTCTTCCATCCTTAATCACTTATATTTCAACAGTTCCACATCTAGATACCCACTCTTACATCCATCCTCAGTTTCAATATTAAATTCCTGTTTTTCTATGTATCTGTTTTTACTACTTCATATAGGTGTCTCAAAATAAAAATGTCCACGTCTGAACTTGTTGCATCCCTCCAACTATCTCTCGGCTTTCCTATGTCACTGATGGGATAGTAACACCTGTCAATCTATGTGATAATTACACCCAGCCTGGAAACATAGGAATCATCTTGGAGTTTACAAATTCGCCCCCAGTTTACAACCAAACTCCCTTGATACTACATCCCAATATCTCCTTTTCCATCTTTTTCAGTGACTTAAGATAGATTTAGTAGAAGTCTTCAATATATCTCACTTGGGTGACTAAAATTGTGCCCCAAGTTTTCCTCTCATGCCCATTCTTTGTCCTCTCTAATATATATTAAGGAGTAATATCAAACTCACATCTTAGTCATTTAACTACTGCAAAACACTGAAGTTCCTTAAGAACTACAAGCTATTAAGTTCCTAGGTTTGTCAGACAGAGCATTTCTGGATCTCATCTTTATTACTCATTTAGCATAATTCCTTGCCTGACACTCCTGCCCCTGAATCCGATACTTCATTCACACTGGATTGCTTGAAATTCTCTGTATTCAGTGTCTTTGCATGCACTGTTGCATATATCTAAGGTTTTTTTTGTCCTTTTCTTTACCTAGGAATGCATTCATTACAAGGGACCATAATCACATACGGTCATTCCATATTCTTTCTTTCATGACCATTACACATATCACTGTTATATCACTTCTCAAAATGAATTGTAATAATGTTCTTATTTTATGTTACTAGATATAAACTTCCTTCCAAGCACCGACTGAGATTCATCTTTATTTTGGCTGTGCCTACAAATGCCATAAAAAACACACAATAAATATTTATTGCATAAATAAATGGATGACTGAATGGAAGGGAAGTGTCATTTGTTCTGGACTTCAACATATAGGCAGGAAGAAATTGAATCTGTGTCAGTTCCACTGTCATAAATAAATATAAATGTATTTTGTTTCCCACTTTTTAAAATAATACTTGTCTTTAATAATGAGTTTTATTTTAATTTTACTGTATATTCCTTAAATTATTCTAGGTAAAAAAACATTGAATATGTCTATTCAAATAGCATCAACATATAAATTATGATTAAATAATCTATTATAATGACACCAAGTCAGGCACACAATAAGCTATCAAAAAATGTAGCTGAGTTGGGGTACCTGGGTAGCTTAGTCAGTTAAGTATCTGCCTTAGGCTCAAGGTCACGATCCAGAGGTCCTGAGATAGAGCCCTGCATTGCGCTCTCTGCTCATCAGGGAGTCTGCTTCTCCTTCTACCTCTCCCCCTGCTTGTTCTCTCTTTCTCTCTCTATTTCATATAAATAGAATCTTTAAAAACAAATGTAGTTGGATAATATCAATTATCTAAAAGGATACATAAAAAACTGGGATCCCTGGGTGGCACAGCAGTTTGGTGCCTGCCTTTGGCCCAGGGCACGATCCTGGAGACCCGGGATCGAATCCCATGTTGGGCTCCCAGTGCATGGAACCTGCTTCTCCCTCTGCCTTGTCTCTGCCTCTCTCTCTCTCTCTCTCTCTGACTATCATAAATAAATAAAAAAAAAAATTTTTTTAATTTAAAAAGGATACATAAAAAACTTTAATTTCTTAAAGTATTAATTGAATTTAGGCATATTATTTTTATGTAAAATGTGATCATAGGGCTTGCTTTTAAAGTTCAATAACAAAGAGGAGATGTACAAGAAAGCACTTATCTTCAAACAGTCACTCTCTAAATTATCCAAATATCTTTAATACAGCACATGAAATAATTCTAATATACCAATGTCTAGCCCTCTATTGAATTAAAGTAGTATAGAGAGTCTAGGTCATTAAGCAGACATATATCTGCCACCAAATGTCACTTTTAAATATAATTTGATGCACTATACCAAAAGAAACATAAGCCATATGCATCAAATATTCCAGAAAGGTAGTCTCTTTCAACTCTGAAAATAATAAAACAGTAAGCTCAAGTGTTTGTTGCCTAAAGGATATTGTATAAAATATTGTTAAACTCTTCTGCAATAAAGCAAGATCTATATGGATGGAACACAAAAGTATAGTAAATGAATATTCAGTATCTGTATAAAAAATGATTGGATTTTCAATTGCATTAAAAAGGACTATTCAAATCAATAGCCTATTATTTCAGAGGACATACTCTATTTCATAAATATGGTGCATAATAATTAAAAGTGCTGCTGTCAATAGGCTGAAGGTTAATTGCAAAAGCAGCGGGAAGGCCAGTGTTGGCTGAGTAATATTCAAAATTAACAGTCAAGTGTAATGAACATTTGTACATCTGCAAGAAATGTTTCAAAATTAATCTTGCATTGAGTTGTGGGTGACTGTAAATGTTTTTCACAAATACTATGGACAGATATTAAAATATCTGTGAAGTTAACAGCAGCTAATCGTTCAAAAGCTCAAAAATCAATAAATAACACTATTTATGTATGCCTATGTAAATTTTTTTACCAATGCAGTCCACTTTAATGTAATATGGTCTTCTACAGATTCGTTATTGTTCTTAAAAATTCATATTATCCACATTAACCTTTAAATAAAATGGATATTATGGGTTTTACCCAGAGCTAAATTAGAAACACATATTTGTAAAAGCCACAAAAAGGGAACTCTGAAAATAAAAGAAAGGATGTAATCTAACTATAAGGTTGCTTTTATTTATTGAATTTTTATAACTATAATAAACTATAATGTTTATACTTGCTTTATTGACATGTGAACTACCAAAATAATACATTTAGATCAGATAATACAACAGCTAAGGAACAAAAATAAATTTTCTTTCCTTCCTTTCAAATTCCGTAACCTATCAAAGGTAACCATCATCACAGTTTGGTATACATTCTGTATATTTCTCTCTATACATATAAACATTTGAAAATATGTGTGTATTTTTTTTAAGTAGGCTCCAAGCCCAGCATGGAACCCAACAGAGGGCCAGAACTAAGGACCCTGAGATCAATACCTTCACTGAGATAAAGAGTCAGATGCTTAACTGACTGAGCCACCCAGGTGCCCTGTATGCATATATTTTATATTTTCCTACACAGATAAAACATACACATAGCTCTGCCACTTGCTGCTTTTGCATTTAAAATGCACATCACTCCAGGTAAATATAGATCTGATCTAATCTGCCCATATAATCAATAAATAAAGATCCAATCTATTGTTTTAATGACTGAAAATACTTCTATACTATGGCTAAATCACATATTTTTTTATTGTTCCCCTATTTATAAACATTCATATTATTCACCAGTGGATCTTTTTAGCATTAAAAATGCAGCAATAAACACACCTAAGTGGTAGGATACTTAGATCTCTAAGATTTTCAAAGGTGAAATCTCTGGGTCAAAGGATACACATGTTTAAGAAAATTATTGGTAAATATTGTCAAATATTTTCTAAATGTTTGTAAAAATGAGATATTTTACCATTACCATATATAATGTCCACTTTTTGTTCGAGTAATACTCAACATATTAGATAGATATAGATATTATAATAAGGCAACAAAATAAATACATCAAAAGAATAAATTACTATAAATGATTAAGTAATATTTTAATATTTAATATTATTACATCAGTTTACATAGTTAGCAACCCCAAGAGATTCTATTAAAAACATTAGAATGACTGACTGAATTGGCAATGTGTTTGCATATAAAGTGAATATGGAAAAATAAGCTATTTTTCATTACACTAACAAAAGCCAATTGAAAATGGTATTGAAAAAATAACCCAAAAATAAAAAATAAAAAATAAAATAAAAATAAATAAAAAGAAAAAAAAAGAAAAAAAAAACCATTTATGGGGTCTCTGGGTGGCTCAGTCAGTTAAGCTCTCAACTCTTGATTGCAGTGAAAGTCATGATCTCAGGGTCCTGAGATGGAGCCCCCACATGGGGTTCCAGGGGCGTGAAGCCTAAGATTCTCTCTCTCTCTCTCTGCTACTTACCCTCTATCGCTTGTGTGGGCTTTCTCTCACTCTAAAGAAAAGAAAGAGAAAACAAAAACCCAAATTCACAATGCAAACCAGAAATATGAAAATATCTAAGATTTAATTTTACAATTAAGGTAGGACTTATATGAAGAAAAAAAAATTAAATTAACGTAATTATACCAAAGATTTAAAAACGGATTGAAGATATCATGCTCTGACATGAAACAGAAATACATCCATCTTCAAATAATATTTTTCATTAAGACAATTTTTATCTGAATCTAATGTGTTATGCTTAAAATGATTAACTGATTTAAATGATTGAAATATTGTATGGAATGATATAGGAAAAGTGTCAAATTTTTCAGACATAAGAGAGATGCTACACCTACCAGCTATTACAGGTCTTACAAGACACTGGAGAAGTGAAATTGTTAACAGCTTTTCACCCACGATTAGATCATTGTCCATGCCAAGCAACACAACTTAGAACCAGTGTATTAAAATCATGCGAAATAATTTCTCTGGTCAAATAGACTCAATAGAATTCAGAAATTAAATTTTTAACTGTTTGGAACCAAATTAAAATGAAAATACAAAATGCCATAACTGGTGGGATTTAGAGCTGCAAAATCTCCTTTAAGAAAGAAGAACATATTACAAGAGACCACTGTCTTTACCATACTACACACACACACACACACACACACTTATTAGAATAAGAATAAGCAAATAAGTAGGACAGACTAACAATCAGAAATACAATGATGGATATGGAAATATACCCATGAACACAAGGCAATTAGGGGTAGAACTTTAAAATAAAGTTTGATTTTATTAGGAAAAAATAATTAAATATATATATTATATATATATGGCCTACAAGAGCTATGAGTTAGGAAAAATATGTATACTATCATATAAGTATTTAAGTTCAGTAATTATTTTAAAAGAATATTTGTATTACATTGTGTTATTCTTAAACAATATAGAAAAGCCAAAACTCATAAAGGAAAATGTTGATAAACCAGACTGTATACAAATTTTAAATCACTCAATGATAAAATATATCTTAAGCATCGCTAAAGACAAGTTACAATTATGAGAAAAGATTTCTAATACGTCTCAGACAAAATACAGACCTCTAATATACACAGCTGGTAAAGTAATTCTGGAATACTAATATAATGATGCGATTCAAAAGGGGAATTTTCAGCAAATAAGAAAGTTGTTTAGTTTCACCAGGGGCCAAGTAAATGGCATTTAAAACCATGATATACTTCTGGTCCAAAATATTGGCAAATTTCAAAAACGGATAAAATCATGTGAGCACGACTGCTTACAAGTGTCTTTCATCAGCCGTACCCACGTGGAAGGTGAAGGGTCACAAGTGGCACCTGAAGGAAAATAAACTGGGGAGCACAGCGAGGGCAGCTAGATCTTAAGTGACTAGAAAACACAAACCAGGGGTTCACGAGACCAGCAAGAATAAAGGCAGAAAGGACAACGGAGCAGAGGAGCAATCACAGCGGGAGCGGGTCACACTTGGCCTCAATAGCAGCTGTTTAAAAATAATAATAAGATGCAGGGACCCACCACGCGTCCCGGTAGGGCGCGGCAGGTGCTAGCTGCCTGGGGGGAATTGCACTGCTGGGGATTTGCCCCAAAGATGCAGATGCAGTGAAACGCTGGGACACCTGCACCCCGATGTTTCTAGCAGCAATGTCCACAACAGCCACACTGGGGAAGGAGCCTCGGTGTCCATCGACAGATGATGGATAAGGAAGCTGAGGTCTATGGATACAGTGGGATGTTCCTCAGCCGTTAGAAACGACAAATACCCACCATGTGCTTCGACGTGGATGGACCTGGAGGGTATGATGCTGAGTGAAGTAAGTCAATTGGAGAAGGACAAACATTATATGGCCTCATTCATTTGGGGAATATAAAAAATAGTGAAAGGGAATAAAGGGGAAAGGAGAAAAAATAAGTGGGAAATATCAGAAAGGGAGACAGAACA
Source organism: Canis aureus (assembly GCF_053574225.1). NCBI lineage: Eukaryota > Metazoa > Chordata > Mammalia > Carnivora > Canidae > Canis > Canis aureus. The sequence continues at coordinate 4,097,701 of NC_135644.1, forward strand.
TGAGAGACTCCTAACTCTGGGAAACGAACTAGGGATGGTGGAAGGGGAGGAGGGCAGGGGGTGGGGGTGACTGGGTGACGGGCACTGATGGGGGCACTTGATGGGATGAGCACTGGGTGTTATTCTGTATGTTGACAAGTTGGACACCAATAAAAAATGTATTAAAAAAAATTAAAACAGGAAAAATAAAAGAATCTCAGGGCCCCCGGGCTGCAGCCCACTCCCCCCACCCCACCCCGGGGAAAGCCTCTAGACACTTTCGTCTGCCCGGAGAAGCGAGGTGCAGCCGAACCTGCCCGGCTGGGACCACACAGATGGCATCAGAGCCCCGATTGCTCCCGGCCTCACTTTCCCCATCTAAAACCTTAGACCCGATCTACGTTGTGAGAATTAAATAAAAGCGCAGGGAAAATCAATGGCACCGTGCCTGGAAGGGGAGAGCCGTGTCCCCAAAGTCGCCCCCCTTCCCTCCTGCCCGGGCATCAAGGATGCTCTACCCACCTTGCCTTGCAGGTGAGTGAGCCAGTTAGCAAGTCGCTCGACGGAGTCATCTGACAAAACATCAGAAATGCAGGGCTTGGTAATGGGGCTGACGTCTTCTTTTTGTTTCTAAATGCTAAGCAGTTCTAGTTCCGTCTTACTTTTACTTAAATCTCATTTTTAGGTTTATTTCCCTTATTTCATTTTAGGTTTATTTTTCTTATTTCATTTCCTTATTTTCCTTATTTTATTTTTCTTATTCATTCTAGTTGTGTCTTACTTTTACTTAAATCTCATTTTTAGGTTTATTTTCCTTATTTCATTTTAGGTTTATTTTTCTTATTTCATTTCCTTATTTTCCTTATTTTATTTTTCTTATTCATTCTAGTTGTGTCTTACTTTTACTTAAATCTCATTTTTAGGTTTATTTTCCTTATTTCATTTTAGGTTTATTTTTCTTATTTCATTTCCTTATTTTCCTTATTTTATTTTTCTTATTTCATTCATTCTAGTTGTGTCTTACTTTTACTTAAATCTCATTATTTAGGTTTATTCTCCTTATTTCATTCTTCAGTATAGGGGCAAAAGCCTCACAGGTGGAAAAACAAAACCCCATTGGAGTCCCCGCCGTTCCTTAGGCCCAACCAGCTACCATCCCTCACTTGTGACCTGTGCAGCGAGAAAGGGGCCAGAAGAGAAAACCCACCACGGGATTTCAATAACCAAAAGAAATATTGTCTGTAAAATTCTTCTTTTGGTCACATATGAAATCCTTTCCTCAAGCGGGGTTTTGGCCTAGAGCTGATGCTGAGATAAAGATCCGAGGGAGGGTCGTTTTTGGGTGATGGGAACAAAAGCAAAAGGAGATCCTAGGAGGGGACCCACCGGGGCAGGGCAGTGGGCCACCAACCCCGCTCCCTCAGCCTGAGGGGAACAGAGGGGGCATCCTAGGAGGGGACCCACCGGGGCTGCACAGGGATGCTCGTCCCCTATTGAGCCCAAGCCTAAGGCACTGGCAACCTGCACCGCCTGGTCCGGCGCCTGGTCCCCGGCGTTCAGCAGCCACGTGCGGGCCATCACCTTGCGGCCTCGCTGGCAGGGCCCCTCCTGCACCTGCCCCAGCAGCACAGCCACGCACCCCCACCTGCTGCCCAAGGAGTGGGGAGCAGCTGGGCTCGGCCCAGACCTGGGGTTCACAGCCGGTGACCTGCAGGGCACCTGCCGCTCTATTAAGCCAGTGACATCTGGAGAAGTCCGTCAGCAACAGGACGTGCCCCAGACAAGAGCCCCAGACCCCACACCCCCGGGGATACGCGAGGCCCGGTCCACGGTAGGATTCCATGGGGCCCAGCCCCCCCGGTCTTCTCTCCAATGACCAGACTCTACCCCGCCTGGTTGGGATTCTAGTGCTGGTGGTGCTGGTGTTTAATCAGCTCCTATAAATCCTAAAACAGGGATCCCTGGGTGGCACAGCGGTTTGGCGCCTGCCTTTGGCCCAGGGCGCGATCCTGGAGACCCGGGATCGAATCCCACGTCGGGCTCCTGTGCATGGAGCCTGCTTCTCCCTCTGCCTATATCTCTTCCTCTCTCTCTGTGTGTGACTATCATAAATAAAAAAAAATTAAAAAATAAATAAAATAAATCCCAAAACAAAACCCACCACTATCCCCACCAAAACTGAAACAAAGCTATAGATTTTTGCACCTGCAAACATTTAGTTCCCCAACTTACTGCCTTGAATTTTACAACGACTAAAAGCCGATGGTCATACTTATAAATAACTACCAATTAAAAATGCTTGGAACTTTTTTGATTGTCCCTTTGGGGGTTGCTTCCTCGCGTTTCCTTGTATCGTCCAAGTGGTCACGGCCGCAGGGCCTACAGCCAGCTGCCACAGGCTGTCCCTTGAATCTCTGCCCCGCCACGTACTAATTCTGTGCTCCCTGGAAACTATTTAACATTTCTGTGCCTCAGAAATATTCATTATTGGTACAAGGAGGGAAAGTAATATCATTGTACTTGCAGAAGGACTGTGAGCATTGAGTAAATGATTCAATACAGGGCACTTGGAATAGTGTCTGACGTACTTGGGCAGGACCTCCATAAGCAGTAAAAAACATTATTTACAAATCATGAAATGTAGAGATGACATAAGAATCTACATTTGTCAAAGGACTATCCGGAGGCCTGACTAAATTACAATTCCTTGTTAGGTCTTTCTGCCAACGTATCTAAGCTCTTTATAGAATCATAACTTTCTCATAGTAGAACGTTCTCTAAGGTTATGCCTCAACTTGAACACAACTGTTACGTGCAAAAAGCACTGGAAGGAGCGAGAGAATGGCATAGGTCAGAAGGGTAGGTGATAAAGAGCCCTAGTGTAGGCATTTCGTGCTCATTTGGATGCCATCTACAGACTCCTCCTCTGTCCAGGAACCATGTGCCCAAATTTCAATCAGTAACTTACTCATTTTTCTTAGGGTAGGATCTTGCCCTTTAGACTTCCCACATGAAAACTGGAGAAGACGCCAGCAAACAAGCAGTTTTACACTTTAATGAACTTATTAAGCAAAGTCTTTTTATAACCCAGATTCTATCACATGATTCAAAATTACAATTCTAGCTTGGAAAAATGAACACCTTTGGGATCAGCTAGAGGGGCGGGAGAAAAGTGTGGAAATCACATTCTAACTTGATTGTTCCCCTCTCTTAAACATGATATTCTATAATTAATGACTGCTGTTCTCTGAGTTCCCGTTAAAATTTCTGCTGTCCTCTCTTCCCTGCTGGTAACTTTCACAATGATTTGTATCTCAAGTCAGAGGCAAAAAAATACTCCTACAAATTAGGCCACCTGGTCCTAAATGATGAATTGACTTTTTCCACCCACAACAAAGGGGGGAAAAACCTAGCCAGTCTCTAGTATTAGCTTGATCCTAACTCTTTACTTACGCTCAAGAACAATCCTGAATATGAATCAAATGGTCTCTAGTGACTCTGTCATTAAGCCCATTAGAACCGATCATGAGGTCAAGGCTTGATATTACTCTTCCCACTAACACTTTTATTTAACTGCCAGGTGCCCCACTGCTCTGGCTCTCTCCTCCTTCTGCACAATGCTTATTACTATTGAAGCTGGGTCACATCTTCAAAAGCGTTCGTTTCACTACTTCCTAATGAATGCTTGAAGCTTTCCATAATACATTAGTTAAAAAAAATACTAAAGATATTATTATTCATCTTTGTTTTTCACCAGAAGTTTTATTCAAAATTTTTTTCTGCTAAAAAAAAAAAAAGTCTAAAGATTTTTGGACAACTTATCGACCCAAGAACGTTTTAATAATTATTCACCTCTTTCTCCTCTCCTGGATGGTAAACAAACATATGGATGGAAAGGATAATAACGCAAAATGCCGTAATGTCTCCTTCAGTGTGAACTCTTATCAAGCAATGGTGAACTTTTATGTTGGACTGTCGTAACTTGAGCACTCCTCACCGAATTTACCGTTAGATGTCTTCCCACCACTCTAGAACGTGATAAAAGTGAGTCCACGTCACTGCAGTGAGTTGGCAACGCTTTATAAAGATATGTCTAGGGATCCCTGGGTGGCGCAGCGGTTTGGCGCCTGCCTTTGGCCCAGGGCGCGATCCTGGAGACCCGGGATCGAGTCCCACATCGGGCTCCCGGTGCATGGAGCCTGCTTCTCCCTCTGCCTGTGTCTCTGCCTCTCTCTCTCTCACTGTGTGCCTATCATAAATAAATAAAAAAAAAAAATTTAAAAAAAGATATGTCTAAATTCAGTAAAGCTAAGCCTAATGTTTTCTTTCCCATTACTTTTTCTTCCAATCCTTTCCTTCTCCATGCTTCCTTTTAACGTGGACTTGGAAAACTTAAATAACTTTGGAATATGGAGTCATATTTCACACAGAACTCAGGTTCTACAATTAATTCATTGGGTAAAGTCAGAACATTCCATCTTAACACAGATTGCAACCCTGCTTACTAAGATCTTTAAATCTACAAAATAAACACAAAGGCATATATTTCATCACATAAAGAAAAAGGAGCAGAAAAGATAGACTAATGGTAGGATAAAATGCTCAGTATCTACAAAATTGTCTAAATTAACCATATCCTTGCTTCTCTCTGGTTTTGACTTTTGGGGACACACAAGTAACAAAGCGCCTCTCTTTCTTTTTCTCTTTCTCCATTCTTTCCTCCCTTCCTTACTGGCATGCACAGAAGAAAGGAAGGAGTGGAGAGGTATAATTGAATCAGTTTAAGTTAATCTATGATATATAGCTTTACGACATTATTTTTATTTTTTTTCAGTTGAACAAAAAAATCATTTTTCAGAAGTTCAAAGACTGTGCATGTGAATCCTCCTCTCTTCTCTACTTGCAGTGTAAAATATAAGGTCACATACCACCAACTCATCAGTGCTTGCATAGGCCAGATCCATGAGACAATCATTCTCATTTTATCACTAATGTTCTGGGATTTTTCATTTTAATTTATCAAAGTAAGCATTCCTATCACCTAGTTGAGAAGTGAATATTTGTTTAAGTAGATCAAACAAGAAAGAAATATGCCAGAGTTAGAGTTAGAGTTCTCTTCATTTGGAAGGATCTCATGGTGACACAAAAATCTAAAGAAGTGCTACCAGTTTTAGACCTCAAAAATCTTGAACCAGGATCTAGTCAGCTGCCAAAGATATCAGACACACATCTCAGAAAATAAAGCTTCTTTCCCAGTGTCTCAACATAGCAATCCCAGACAAACAGACTTTGGTCTCGCTTGGCTCTGCAGCTTAGCTCTACAATATTTATTATTCCTTAGAAAATGAATTACTACAACTGACCAAACCAAAACACACATCTATACCTATGGCCAAAGGGCTAGATCTCTTATCAGAAAAAAAGAAAATGAGAGAAAAAGTACACTCAACAATCAGATACAATAGCTACCTGTGGCCCTTGAGATTTTCATTAGGTTCAAGATCAGCTTTGCCATATCAAACACTTTTCTTGTAGTTCTCTATAATGTGTATTATAAACACGTCCACAAGTCAGTCTCTAAATAGTCCAGAGATTTGCATTCTTAGGAAAAAATAATCACTTTTATTTAAAATTCTACATTTTGCTTCAATGCTAATTTGATGAGCTAAATATGTTTAGATAGATAATTGGGGCTGCACACATCTGGAATCTTAAACCATGTACTCAGAAAGGAAAGGACAAGCTTTTGGGGTCTATGAACCATGAAATGCAACAAATAAGAAAATAAAAGCATTCTCCAAGAGAGAGTAGAAAGTTAAAGGTGATAAAAATAATTCTGACCAAATTTTTAATTCAATTTCATTATACTTTCCTAAAACTGGTCAATTAAAGAAATTATGTCAAAAAATTGGGCTAAGGCAAAATGGACTAATCGATACAGAAACTTAAAAGAACACAAATCGATAGTCTAGTTCCTGTCCCAAAACAAAAGCCACAAAACTAAAACTCATCTTATTTTTGTCAATAGTTGTTTAAGAGTACTTTGGAAAACTATAAAGGAGTGTTATCAGAGAGGTGAATAAATGGGCTAAAGTCCTGACTAATCAATAGCATCTTTTTTCTTAAATTTATAAATATGTTTCGGATATCTTCTGCGAGATCCAAAAATGACTGGATATGATAACATAGTTAGCTGATTATTCAAAATCTGAAAAAAAACTAATCAATCTTTAAATTCTTAAAATGAAGCCACTTCATGAAAATGTATAAGCTATATACATTTGTGTAAGGCCAAATATAAGTGCATAAAATATTCAGCTTTTTGAATTTAACATGACTTGTTTATATTGCTATTTAGTTTATTACACTTCCAATCTCACAGATGTCTAAGCTTCACTCTTTCCTGTCTAATCAAAGTGTACACTGAAAATCCAGATAATTACTAGAGTGTCCATAGATATATCTATCATAATCATGCCAGTAAGTTAGTGACATTCCCATTGAAAAATAAGATGGATTATTTTCATATGGTTTAAGAAATGGTAAATTGCTGGGCAGTTACTATGTGCCAGTCATTTTTAAGGCCATTTAAAGCATAAATGTTTCATAACAAAGCATTTGTCATAGAAATTAACATATTTTATCAATTAAAAAAAGGTCTAAAACTTAGAGACAACCACTAATCAACAGAGCCAGAATTGAATCCGGTTCAACTCCAAAGCCAATGGTATTATTTACTAGAGTAAATTGTCTCCTAATTATAGACTTACACTGGTGGGGAAAATGCTTTCCAACTATTTTTTCATTCCAACGGGATGAGACAGCTCTGTCCATTGCCACGTGACTTATAGCAACTCCCTGCAAATAAAATACACTTCCAAGTGCCAGGCTTGTCCATGCGACTTACCCTGATCCCTGGCTGTGAACACGTGTGACGCATGTTGCATCTCACAAAGTTCTAAGAGATACTGAAAGCTTCTACCACTTGTTCTTTTCCTTGTACCTTGAGAAAAGCATGTGGTAAATATAGTTTGCTCCTCTTACCTGACCCCCAGGTGAAAAGCCATGAGTAGCAGAAGAACAGCCGGTGACGTTTAGCATCAGGGAAGAAAACAGTGTGTGTTACTGTAAACCCATGCGATTTGGGGTTATAGTGTCATTGCAGATGGCTCATGAACACAGCCCCGTGAACACTGATGAACAGGGTCTTATCGTTTCAACAGCTATAAAACAAATAGGATCTCATCAGAACATTCTGCTTTTTATTAAAACTAAACTTCAAGCAGAGAAATCGTTTCGCATTCACCACTCACTACCGGTAAGTAATTGTTGTGCTTCGCAGCACGTCTTGGGCTGCAAGGTGACACATGAAGACTAAACCACTTTAAGGGTAGAGTAAAAAGACAGGAGAAATCTGGAAATCCTGTGGCAGCACTGAGTTACCGTCACAGGCCTGCATTACACACCTCCAGACTTCTTCTAGAGGGAGAAAAATTCTCAACTCAAACTTCTATGGTTAGGAGTCTATTACTTATGGCCAAATGTACTCAACTGTAGCAAGAGGTCTTTCAACTGCCTAAGAGTCCTTCAGGTAATGTCCTTGGGGTGAAACAGTGAAGAAAAGAAGAGGGGAGAGAAAGCAGAGAGGAGAGAAGAGAGGCAGAAACAGGAAGTTAACTAAATAAAAGACACCAGCTCAATTATGACACACTCATTTCTCCCAGATGCATATTTTCAGGAATTTCCACAGTGTAAAATGATGGGCCATAAAATTACCATCCTTCTGCAAAGAGATTGATTAGACTTGCCAAATGCTCCTTGAGAAATACTGGTTTTATCCCTGTGGAATAAAAACTTTACGCAAGTTGATAGAATGTCTCAGATTAAATCATTCTCTCTCTCTTGGTGATAAAATTTCGCTTGGTCATAGTATATTATTACACAATATATTACCAATATGTTATAATATATTCCTTAAATAAATTGCTATACTCATTTGCCAATGGTTAATGTGATAAATTTGCTCTATGTTCATAAGTGAGATTTGTAGTTCTTTTTGAACTATCAAGTTTTTTTCTAGAACTGTCCATTCTTTCTCAAATAGAGGGATTTCCAAATTGTTTTGACTTTACGTATTTTAAATAGCATGTACATTACCAATTCAAAACATCAGATAAAATTAACATGCGAAGCTACCTGTAATACCTGGTGTGTGTGTGAACGTCCCACCTATGCTATCGTCAATTTTGGATACTTGTACTGACGATTGTGTCAGCTTAGATTATTTGGCCATAAAATTTGCCCCTTCCCTCTAGGTTTCAATTTTCTTGAGTTGTTTTTCAGAACAGTTTTAAGGTGACAAAAAAACCAGAATGGAAAGCATAGAGTTCCCATACAGTTCTCTTCCTTTCCTGCCACTCCTACCTCCTCCCGAGTTCTCTATTATTCACACCTTGCATCAGTGTAGTACATTTATTATAACTGATGAGCCAATGTTGACACGTTAACCAAAATCCAATTTACATTAGGATTCACTCTTTTTTGTTGTACAGTCTACGGGTTTTGACTAATGCATAAGAACACGTATTTGCCACTGCAGTATCACATGGTATAGTTTCACTGCCCTACAAATCCCCTATGCTCCAATCATTCATAATTCCCTCCTTTCCCTAGGTCCTGGTAACAACTGATCTTTTGGCCGTCCCCATAGGTTTGCCTTTCCCAGAATGTCATATAGTGGAATTCACAGAGTATGCAGCCTTTTCACTTTGTCTTCTTTCACTTAGCAAGATGCATTTAAGTTCCCTTGATGTGATTTGTTTGTTTGTTTTTTCTGACATGAGGCCTCAAGCAGCCCAGTGAAGATGCTAATGAAGAGAAACCAAGGCCCCATGACAAAAGTCAGTAACATCTGGCTTGTCACATAAGAGGGCTACCTTGTAAGGCTGCCTTGAGCCTTTGGAGGACCTCTTCTCTGGCTGGCAGGTAACAGCAACCTCATGAGAGACACTAAGCCAAACTGTGCACCCAGGACACTCAAACATCTTACTTAGAAAAACCATGAAAGACGATAAAGGTTTTAAGAAGATGAGCTAGGGCATATTTCCTAAATAGCAACAATAGATAGTCCAGGGCTGTAGAGTGTCTTCAAAGAATAGTTTTTGCTGTGCTCCACAGGTTTGGGTAGGAACTTATAAAACCATTGCACTGTTCCCTAAGAATTTGTATTGTCTCTTCTCATTTTCTTTGCTGCTACATAGACGAAGGAGGTCAGAAGGCTGGGTGGCAAGAGGAATGGACGCGATTCCTGATGCACACGCTGCTGGCTGGGCTGTGAACACAACACCTGGCACGGCTGGCACTGCTGTCCCGGGTGCCCCAGGTCCCCTGCCAACCCCGTGCTCCCCGTGGCAGTGCAGCGCGTGGGCTCACAGGGAAGGCAAAAATCTCAGTCCCGCTGGAGCTCTGATACAACTTTACAACCGCATTACAATTACTCAGCATGTTAATTCTTTTTCTTTTATCTCTTCTCAACTGAATATTGAGTGAAGGCAGAGATATGGGATCAAATCAAATCTAACTTTTGAATATAGTGCCAGACAGATTGTATGGGCTGAGCCCCACCCCGCCCCCCAGGATGCTGGCCAAGTCCAGGCTCAGAGCTTACATGCATTGCTTAGAGTTCCCGCAGAATATTACTTGATAAAAGCAGAATAAAAAAGATACGATGGTGGGTTAAAGCCATTATTTTCCAGTGTAGAAAAGAATACTCAATATTAGAAAGTTCACGATGACAAATAGAAAAGTGATTATATCTGTTAATACCGCAGCTATTATATTCTGTTTCTAAACTGACCTCTCTTTTTTTTTCCCCCAGGTATTCGATGGTGACATAAGCTAGGTGAATCCCAAATGATGAGTTCTCTTCTCCTTTTTCTTCTTTGCATCATTCCCCTACCCTCGAGTCCTAGTGGTGATTCCTGAAGTCTGTAGTCAAGGTCTTGCCCTAGCTTTCCAGTCTACTTAACCAGGAGAAGTCTCCTGACAAAGAAGAGCCAACAACGTAGCTGACTTGGGCAGGTAAGGATGGCAGGTACGCAGTCAGGACTAAGTGGCACATGTTAGGTATTATATATCCACTACAATAAAAGCCTTCTAATACATGGCGAGCTTCACTGACTTGTGAAAATTTCTAACTCTTCAATAATCTATTACTTATTATTATTTCTTACTAGAACAGATGTGAAAACTGGTAAGACATTCCTGGAAAATAAAGATTTGACTATGACTCTTAGAGTCACGCATCTATAGTTTTATGACATCTTCAAGACATCATTATTATATTCAGACACATCTTGTCGATGGTCATTAAATTAGCAAGAATTGCCTACATTATGGCTGGTCTTTGACAAGAACCCCCTGGACGAATGTCAGTTTCCTGCTTCAGAAAGGTACCGGGACAACTTCACAACTATTAGATAACAATGTACATTGGCTGTCACATGTGATAGAGGTGACCTCCGAAATTTAACTATCTTCTAGTTTCTAGACTATCAAGAAGATGTCTTGAGCTTCAAATTGGAAGCACCTATCTTGTAATATATGACAACCCAATGTATGTACAAAGCTTCTAAAATCTTGAACATAGTTTCCTTTTTATTAGTAGTATAATTTTCTAAATAATACATGCTACTTTTTAATTTGTTCTATTTTATGTTTATAAATATATTTTACCTTTGTGATCATTGAAATGACTAGTCTCCATTTTGCACAATTCCTTGGGCCATTACCTCAATGCTTGATAGCCAATACCTCAGGAATTTTTAACTGATTACTATCCTATACATTATTGCATTTATTTTATAGATCATAATTAACGCCAAATGTTTGAAGTAATTAAAGCAATAGAGAGACTTAGTTTTTTTCTTTTTCTTTTACATTTTGTCAATCATACATTCAATTAAACTGATTTTTTTTAAATTACGGCGGTAAGGTTTATATGAGTTCAACTCTTCTAGAAGTCTGTCCTATAAAAGTAAATAATTAAATAGTGAGCATGTATCATTGCTAAGCAAAAAAAATTATATATATTTGTAATGATAAAAGAAAGAAGTCGCTAAAGGAAGATGAGGTAATCATTTAAGAGTGTGCAAAACTAAAACCTATTCTAAGAATATAAAAGAAATATTTCACTAAATTTTTGAAGACCTTCAAGTAAATACGTTTTGTTTAGCAGATGATACTGGTTATAAACAGGCTATGTCACAATAACAAATATAAGCAAGAGTTTTATTGATTAGATGAATATTACTCACTTACAAAATTTAATATACTGGTAGCTTTTAAATCATGCAGCAGATGTTTAAAAGGATAATTCAACTTACATATGAGAAATGATATGGCTTCAGAAACTTACACATTATAAGTATAAAAAAGAATTACTTATCCTTTTGAAAGTATACATATATTATGACCTCCTCATGATTATATTTTCCATTCTTTATATATATATATTTTCCATTCTTAGTGAGAAAAACATTCTGAAGAAAGCGGTAATGAAAAGTTTATCAGGGCACTTGAAAGGAGGGTTGTTAGTCATGCATGTTTCTTATCACTAGCTCTAACATGGAATATAAAAATAACAAGTATTTTAACTTAAACATGCTACATCCACATGTTATATAGAATATTTAATGCAGTTACTCACAAGATCCTATTCTCATCAAGCTTTTTGCATATTTCATAGATTTATGCAAGCAGGTAGTAGAAATATATTTCTGGAGCTCGAGAAAGCTATCTGAACCTCAGTAGAATTCAAAGCCTCAAGTGTACTGTTTATAACTGAAAAAATTTCCAGCTGAAGAAAATGAGCCTATGTTAATAATAGCTATAATAAAAAAGAGAGTGAAAGAAAAGGAGAAAATCAAGAGAATCCTGGAAACTTGTAGTATTTAAAGGATGCATGAGCCACAATATATGAATATGAAGGAAGGGATGCAGAAGACACTGGCTGGAGGATATAACTAGAAGGAACTTCATAAATTCTCAAGGTATCTTTTAGCTTGCAATTATCTTTACATAAGAACTATCAAGACTTATATGCCTTATTCATAGAAAAAAACCTAAGAGCAGCATTTTAGGCACTATTGCAATTCTAATAGGAAAGACTAATATATGGAGGCAGCAGTAGCTTTCAACATCAAAGTATACCACCTGGGCAATGACGGATCCTACTTTCCTTATCAATTGTTTCAAATAAGAATAATCTATGTGAAGGTTCTATGTGATATGAAAATCATTCTACAAATTTGTTACCTCTGCATCCAAAAAGATATGCATGGCAAAAGAAATTTGAAGTCCCCTTGGAGGGATACAGAGGGTCAGAAAATGACTTTTTTTAATATTCAGCCCCATCTTATTTTGTGTCAGTATGTTAGCTTAGAAGTGTGTATGGGGGTGTGTGTGTGTGTGTCTCCATGCACGTGCGTGTGCCAGGGGTTGAGGGATGGGGAGATAGTTATTCCTTTCAGGTTTTTCTTACTTCTATCTAGAAATGTATAGGATATACATTAAAAATGAACATAATCTTTTCCCAAATCTTTAACAGATTGAGTTGAGTTTGAAGTATCTTTCACCAGGAGAATCTATTCAATAGCACTTTAAGATAAGGTCATCAGAATTAGCTAAGCAGAAATAAAAAGCATCGGAGTTTGTACAGTTTGGCCAAACTCTGAGCAGGAAAAGAGAGAAGGAAAAGGAGAAGCAATACACAGAACTGTAGAGAGCAGGGGTTGACCAAGGACCAAACTGTTCTCTGAGCAAATGGAGTTAAGTGTCTCTGTCTTGCCCTTGCAAAAGACCTCCACCTAGAATATTAGAATTATAATGAAAAAAAAAAAAAGATATTTCAAGTGTGTTCAAGTGTGTCTGGTTAGCTCCATCTTGTGGGAAGTATGGGGGAGGTGTTAAGGGAAGTGATGGCACCTCAGGTCACAGTAAACTGTGAGTCTGCCTTGCTCCAGACCAGTCTACTCCATGTGGATCGTACGTCAACACACTGGGCATCGCTTGGAAGATTGTCAGAACTTGCAATGTTTCAGCCCCACTTGCAACCCACTGATCAGAATCTGCAACTCAACAAGATTTCAAGGGGATGAGTGTTCATATTAAAGTCTGAGAAACATGGCTCTAGAGAAGCATCTATAAACTGCTAAGCGCCACCGACACTGGTCAATTCAGCATGAACACAAAATTCTGTAGTTATTTGATGTCCTCCTCCCTAGCATTGATGCTGATGAGTCAAGCAAGACCAGGATGGGAAAGAAGTTCTCCCACGCTGGTGTCATGAGGACTGGCTGCTTGCCAATCATCAAGCACACCTATGGGTTGTTGCAACAGAATGTGGGTGGCCCCTGACGTACAGTGATTTAATGATTTTTTTTACTTTATGACACTACAAAAGTGATACATATTCAGTAGACATCATACTTTGAATTTTGATTTTGCAGGCTATGTCATACAATATTCTCATGATGATGGACAGTGGCAGTAAGACACAGCTCCCAGTGAGCCACACAATCACAAGTGTTAACAATGATACGCTTTGCAACCATTCTGTTTTTCACTGTCAGTACAAAATTCAATAAATTACATGAGACAGTCAATACTTTCTTATAAAATAGTCTGTGACAGATGATTTTGCCCAACTACAGGCTAATGTAGGTATTCTGAGCATATTTAAGATAGGCAAGGCTGAGCTATGATCATCAGTAGGTTAGATATATTAAATGCATTTTGACATGATATTTTCAGTTTATGACACATTTATCAGGACAAAACCCCATCATAAGTCCATGAAAATCTGTATTCATCTTGGCTTTAAAGTAGCAATACTAAAATGTTTCATAAAACATTTTCTAAGAAAATACTACAAACTTAAGCAAACTGAAATGCTTCATTTTTTTGTAAAAAAAAAATAATGGGTAATAGAGCATTTTCTTTAGAGATCAAGAAAAATGTTATTAATACACTTATATGAATCACATGAATAAATATGTAAGTATATTAATTAGATACTGTTCCTTGGTTCTAAATAGAAATATTATCCTATTAATGTTTAATGCTCTATGAAAGAAAATAATTCACAACTAAGCTGTTTAATTTCTCATTTTCTGCTTGCAAGTTTTAAGTAGGTTGTTACAGGTTATAATAAAAGATCTTGTCAGAACTTATTTCCTGGGGATTTAGCAAAAAGATAATGAATGCACTTTCCCAAAAGTTTCAAACTATAGTTACCATATTTAATAAATTATTTTTCAGTTCCCTCTTAGTCCATCTACCATATTCATTAAAGAGAGCTTGCATATTGAGAGCCCAGAAATCAATCCAAATACATTCCCCTAAATCAATTGCACCCAATGGGCTGATCTTCAGATAGCAAATACTTACACAGATTGTATGATAATGGCATTGGGGCCCATTATTAAACAACCTTTCCACTTTTGGAAAGATACTGGTCTGGAAATTTTCCGGTAGAGGGAGATTTCCAGAATAATGCTTTTTCATTGTGAGTAATTCTATGTTTTATGTAAAGCTAGAAATGAAAAAACATAAATCATTTTCTACTTACTTGTAAGAATGAAGGTTGTGTTAAACTTAGTTACTCTAGAGATGAAAATGTTTTATGCTAACTATAAAATGAGAGGAATTGTAAAAAATAAAACAAACAGCTTTATTCACTTGAACAGACATCATTTTTAAGAGTCTAAAGGTAGTTATTAGCTGATTCAGAAATTATAGTAATCATTTGAATATATAAAATTTAAAAATATTATACTTACTAAAAACGAGTGTTTGAGGTTAAAATTTTTATTGTGTTTGCATCCCACAAATTAATAAATATATCAAAGATGACTTCTAGGATTAATGTAATTTTTTGAGAATAATTTAAATTAATGCTACATTTAGGAATAATTAACAGGATATAGACATTATCTGAGATTTTTAGAAATATATCTCTGAATAATAAAATTATCATTGTAACAAATTAGCATTTTTTTTTTTTATTTGACAGAGAGCACACATAAGCAGGGAGAGCAACAGGCAGAGGGAGAGTGAGAAGCAGGCTTCCCACTGATCAGGGAACCTAATGTGGGTCTCGATCCCAGGACCCTAGGATCAGGACCTGAGCCAAAGGCAGAAGTTTAACCAACTGAGCCACCTAGGAGCCCTACAAATTAACATTTTTCAAGAATGGAAGTGATAAGAATATATATAAAATTGCATAGGCTAACCAGAAGTTCTTATACTAATAACCTTCCAGTGTTACTACCATTGTTGACTCTCAGTACAAGCTAACAAAACACAATAAAATAATGCAAAAAATAATAATAAAATAATGCTTTCCAATTACACTACATAAACTGATTTTTTCTAGAAAGCTTTATGAGTATGTAATACAGACATTGAACCTCCTACTTTAGATATTAAATAGGTAATGAAGAAAAGCTGGGAACTCTTTTATTGAAGATTTTTAACGTTAGCCCCCAAAGACGCCTATGAAATACTCCTAAAATATAAAATCTACATAGCCCTCTTGTAGCATTTGGTAGAAGAGATTAGCTATCATTGCAATAGTGCTAAATTAAAAAAAAACAGTAATAATAGAACATTAACATTTCTGGAAATAATCTATACAGTTCAATGAGGTCTATGCAGACTAGGAGCGCATGTATCTTTCCCCTAAACCCACCTAAGTGTTTCAGCAGTTATGAGGTAGACTCTAAGATGGAAGCAGTAATGATGATAAGGTTGAAGCACTAATAATAATAAGGTTGCAGTAGCCTGAACTAGAAGAAGTGGGCATCTGGTCCTGCTTCATTCCTAAACTTCAGTCTCTATCATGACCTGAAAAACTCTAAATATAATACAGTTCATCCCTGGCCCAGTCTCTTAGACTACCAATAACATAAAGCAGAAAAACTTTAAGAAATTCCAGCCTGACACGGAGGGACAACACATGATGAACTTACTGCCTACTAGTCTTACTAACTGGTCTGTGTGGATAATTAGGCTTCCGATCTGTTACAGATTTTGCCTTACCTGTACCCCAGTGCTTATAGCTAAAGTATAAAGTATAACTTTGTTCCCTGTGCCTGAAACTCTGAATCTCCGCACTGAAAATTGTTTTTTTCCCAGATTCTAGGGTTGTCGTCCTATCTTATCAACTGTTAATTCCCCAGGGACTGAATCCTGTCCTTGAATCCTAGTCCAGTGGAAGAGGGTCTCTGCTACTTGACGTTTCCCTTAAACCCCTACATATGTTCTACTCCTGACTTCTCCATTCCTAGTCTGACTTTTTGACCTGCCCAATTGGTCTGTTGGTGAAGATACACACCACATATGTATTTTTATGCACTTAGAATATCATACCAAACTTGATTATCTGCTATGAAGTTGGCTATTTCCTTCAGTAAAATATATATATAACTTTGATGCTAGGTTTCATACTATCTCTTCCAGGATATGTCCTCAGACACAGGAAGCCTTGCCATGTTTTAGGCTCTATTCTATTTCATAAAGAAAAAACATACAGATGCTTGGGAAATTCTAGGTGTGTCCTGTTAGATTAAGAAGATTCTAACAAATTAAAAATGGTACATGCAGGCCATGATAATGTGCTTCAGAAATCTCAAGAAACATGATTGACTACTACCCACTGAATTTACGTAATATTTGTGCTGAGGCCACGCTTTGCACGGGATGCTCCATGCCAATAACTGAATGCAGCAGGGGTACTAAAGCTAACACACTCCTGCCAGCAACTTAGCCCCTGAGTACTCCTCACTGACCAGGCAAAAGATTTCTTAGAACTGAACTACAATCAAAGACTCTTCTTTCCGACCTTCCTTTCTACATCTCCTTCAAAGGTGTCAGTCACACATTGCAGTCTGATGTGCTCTTCTGACTTCCCTCATTTTTTTCTCCCATAAATTTTCCCCAAAAAAATCTCTTGCATTTTTAATCCTGCTGAAGGGTGTACAATATGCCACCCAAAAATACACCTCTTTGGCATAAGGATTATTTTGAACTGAAGGCACTTGGAAAATGGCAAATACAGGGAGAGACTTTCTCTGAATTCCCCTTATCTGTCCCAAGATAGAACCTCCAGAAGGAACACAATTGTCATAAATCCCTACCCATGAGTTTCATCAACCAAAGAAGAATGACTTTTATCACAAGAGAGGAGACTATAGGTCAATTCCACACTCAGATAAACTTTGTCACAAATTATCGTCTCCCCCTCCCATACTCGTTCTTCTAGGGACCCATTCATCTTCCCTAAAAATCATTTATTTTCCCTTAAATTCCCTCCCTCATTAAAAGACAATGTATAAGCTCTCAAAATTCACCATTTGAATATTCATTTTTTCCTGTTATCCTCTCATGATATAATATTAAAATTAGTAAGTTTGTATATATTTTGCCTGTTAATCTGCCTGCTGTCATTCCACTTCATAGATCCAGCTGTTGAACCTAGAACAGTGAAGTCTCTCCTCCACTACACTGCCTTGGTGTCTGCTGCTCAGATGACCCAAACAAAGCTATAACAATGATGGCATTTAGATAACACATTATATGATTTTTATTTTTTTTACAGATTTTATTTTTTATTTATTCATGACAGACATAGAAAGAGAGAGAGAGGCAGAGACACAGGCAGAGGGAGAAGCAGGCCCCATGCAGGGAGCCCAACGTGGGACTCTATCCCGGTTCTCCAGGATCACGCCCTGGGCTGAAGGCGGGCACAAAATCGTTAAGCCACCTAGGCTTCCCCATTATATGATTTTTATATGTTACTGCTGAATAAAAATTTATCTGCAGTAACATGAACCTCTAAACAAAATAAAATTTGATATTTGGATCTCTTTTTTTCAATCTTTTTAAAAATTTTTTTCTTAAAAATTTTTTTTTCTTTTTTCAATCTTGAGAAGCTTTATTTTTGGTAATATAGTCATTAATTTCTACTAAAGCACTTATCTGGTTGGACTCTACTGGGAATATAGACTAAAAGCCAATCAATATTTCAAAGAAATACATCAATTTTTATGATATTCTGCTCTGCTCTAAATCATTTTTTAAAGCAGTGAAATGAAGATTATGTTTTAAACCTGGCTATTAAAAGAAAAAAATAGTTCTACTATATATTACAACTATAAAACAAATGTCCTAAAATTAAAGGAGAGATGGCTTCTAAAGATAATTAAAAACATCAACTCATTGTTAAAAATATGTCAGAATACTTGCTTAGGTAAAAGGACTTTAAAACAGAAAAGCATCAGAAAAACATTCAAACAGTTCAAACATGATATGCAACTGAACTTATTAGCATAAAAGTAAAAGCAAAGAAATGCTAAAATGTCTCTGAGCTACTATAATAAATTAATGCTTCAGTTAGGAATAATTAACAGCATATAGACATTATCTGAAATTTTTAAAAATGTATATAAGAAGTATTTAAAATTTACAGTGTATATCCCCAAAGGTATAATAAGGGCGTTTCAAGTCTAGTAGAAGTAATGGGATTTCAACTGGAATTAGTCAAGAGAAATCAGCTGCGAAATTATCTGTAAATTTTCTAAGTATTGGAAAAAGAACATAAAAGGTAAGATAACACCTTACTTTTTGACCCTATCCTTAAGTATCCATATAATAAATTAAGCAGTAGAAAACACGACATATGTTATGAAGTATAGTTCTAAGGTTGGTCTTATTACTTCTATTTTCTGCAGCTGAGGAAACCAGACAGGTATATATTGTGTTTTTGTCACAAAATTAATCTTCAAATTTCTAATCAAAGGACAGAATGTGAAAATTTAAATTCAATTCAGAAAAAAAATTACATCAGACTTTTTTAAAGCCAACTCAGAAATCCATATCATTTACCATTTTCTAACATCAAAGAGTCAAAGTTGTTTTCTATTCCTTGCAGAACAAATTGTAATAAGACACTTTGTGGTTTGACTTCTTCTCTTTTCCCTACATATGACTGATATAAAAGCTCATACCAATGATACGGACATTTTCCTGACTCGAAATACCTACTTTGAACTCTCCTCCCAAAATAAAACATGTTGTTTTTATTATACTCTGGCATTTGTGTTTGTGGGTCATTCTGTAAGATGCTTTTATGTGTGGTTTCTTTAGACCATGTCTTTGATTTTCTACTATCTACTTTTGAGTACCTAATACAGAGGTTTTCAGGCAGTAAACATTCATAATATGTTTTTCATCAACAGCGTACAGAATAATTAATAGTAAGACTGCTGGAAGATGGATTTTTTATTAATATTTGTCAATGTAATAAATTACCATACAGAATCTACATCTCAAAGGGATATTCATGTAAGTCATAGTATCCCAGAAATCCCCATCTTTTCAAAATCTTGTAATCATATTAATCAACATGATACAACACTTGTCAGTGAAAAACAGGATGAAATTAAAAGGGGGAAAAAAAGCTAATAGCATTGACAATGTGTAAAAAAGAGTAATGTAAAGAAATGAATCTTCCACAAACTTGCGCTCCCTCGACTACTGCGACCCAGCACGCTGTAATCCATTCTAAAGGTTTACGCTACAGTGACATGACAGCTTGTTTCTAAGTCATTACTCTGGGGTTTACAAATTAAAAATGCTCTTTATTGTCATCTTAATGAGATGTAAAATTATAAGTTCCCTGTCCTCTCGAGTAGTGAGCTTAGAACAATAGTTAACTTTACAACAGACACTGATGGATTTCTTAAACTCCTTCATCCTAAAATACTCTATACACCAAGGTGCCATATTTGGGGGTAGCATATCTTGAGACCCGTCACCTCCTACATGAGAATAGAAAGCTCTAGTGATATTCAAACATTTAACAACATCCACGGCATGATCATTTCCCATATGGATATGATGAGGGAAACAAATGCAAAAGAAATGTAGCTGAAATAAAATCTCCTTACAGCTTGCAGCCCACTGATACCTGAAAGATGCAGAGTGTGATGGTCCTTGAGGAACTCATGGCTGCCTTAATGTTGGTGTCTTGCTAGAGACTAAAGCAATCTTATCTTAACGGCAGCTAGCCCCTCATGGTCCTGAAAACCTTGCTTCAAAACTCCTTAGAAACTTACCTGATCACTCCCCCCTCTCCCTCCACAAACTTAAAAGTATATACCTGGTCACCCCTCACGACACCATCACAGCTCTTTCTGCCCACAGGCCCTGTCCCCGTGCTAGAGCATCAACACCTTTTTGCACCAAAAACGTCTCAAGAATTCTTTGAGCCATTTGCTTGCGAACCCAACGTCAAATCACATCATTCCGACAGATAGTGCCTAATTATGAAAACAAGACGACTGTACAATGGCCAGCAGGCTTTACTGGCAACACCTCACTGAATTCACGTCTGCATAAGAGCAGCAAGGACCACTCTGGAGTGAGTGGCCAAAGAAAAAGGGGGAAAAAAGGCAGAGAATCAAGTTAGACATTTATCCAGAATTACCAAACGGAGACACGATGGTAGTTCAGGGTAGGATACAGGAGAGGAGTTGAGAAATAGCCAGAAGTTTTAAAGTACATTTGAGGAGAGGACATATGATGGCAAAACATTTGATAAAACTGTAGCCTTTGATAATTTGGAAGGCAGATCATGGGCCTTCAGAGTCTACAGTTTTGAGGGAAGGATATAGATAAGGTCAGATTGAGGAGCGTAGAAAAAAGCAAGAAGATGGGAAAAATTCCTATTTAGGGCGCATGACTGTTAGCTGTTGCCACAATAATGCTGCTGCCTAACCTCCAAATGACCTAAATTCTACATAATAAGTGCTTATGAGTCAAGTAATGTCCAGACTGACTGTGGGGCTCTTTCAAGTATTCAGTCAGCGAGGGTGTGAGCAGGGAACCTTCTGGGCCAAGATGGTCTCTACTGGGAAACTCAGCACAACTCCCCGAGGTTCTCACCCTCTCACAGGTTATGCTAAGTTTGCTCTCACGACACCAGCAGAGTTCCCAGAGATAAAGCAGAAATATGCAAAGGTTTCTGTGAGTCTTTGTATATATGTTTGCTAACCTGTCACTGGCCAAAGCAAGACCCGTGAACAACTTGAGAGTCAATGTGGGAGGAGGATGAAAAGTAAAACGGCAGAACATGGATGTAGGGAGGTCACTGATGAGACCAACACATCAGAGGGTCTCGGGGGTTGCAAATAATAAGGGACAATGAGGCATGATTTTTGCCCAAATCCTTTCTCAAAACCCAAATAAGATTTCTGGAACAAGGACTTTGCCTTCCTATTGTACCTATTGTTAGATATAGCACCAAGGCAGCTGTACCAGACGTAGTTTGCTAGAAAGGTTCATGACTCAATAAAGCTATTATTTATATTCATGGTTATTTTTTATTACAGCAAAAGGAAACAAATCAGCAAAGGCAAAAAAAAGTGAATGGGGCAAATTCCAGGAAAAACCAGATGCAAGCTTCTGAATGACCTTTTCCCAGGGGAATTGCATGGATGCACCTCATTTTCTGAAAAATGATGTATAGCAGCACATGCAAAGTATCATTAGCCAGGGAAGATCACTCACTCCTAGGCATCCGGGGTTCTTACTGGAGGTGACTCATGTACCCATATGGCACCTGAGGGACTTTGGATATCCAGACATCAGTCCCAGAGAGTAAAGACAAGAGTACACCATTAATCACATTGTTAGCATAAGCTCTCCAATCAAATGGACACCTCATGGCCCAAGGCCTCACGCATACAAAAACAGGTGCACACTGCGAGTTACACTGTTGGCATAAACCATCTGATAAAAGTGGTACTAAGCAGGCATCAAATCGCAGGCATACAAAAATGCTCTTATAGGGCCGAATGTTATAAGGGCACAGAGCTCATCTCTCAGGAACTGGCCAAGGGCCAGTCTTGATGACAAGCCTTTCTTGAGAACGTGAAGGGTGTAAGCAATCAAGGCCTGCTGGATTAATACTTTCCAGTACAAAATAATAATAATAATAATAATAATAATTAATAATAATAAAAAATAATGGGATCCCTGGGTGGCGCAGCGGTTTAGCGCCTGCCTTTGGCCCAGGGCGCGATCCTGGAGTCCCGGAATCGAATCCCACGTCGGGCTTCTGGTGCATGGAGCCTGCTTCTCCCTCTGCCTGTGTCTCTGCCTCTCTCTCTCTCTCTCTCTCTGTGACTATCATAAATAAATAAAAAAATTAAAAAAATAAATAAATAAAATAAATAAGTAAATAAATAAATAAATAATAAAAAAAACCTCTTTCCAGGACAGTAGTAAAAAATAAAATGAGGATAACGGGGTGGGGCCAAACACTATAAAGTCCAAAAAAAAAAAAAAAAAAACCCACAAAAACCAAAGCAGGCAAAGATCCATGGAAAGAACTAAGGATATAGAAATTGGTACAAGTCAACAGCTCAGAAAACTGCTAAGTACTTGAAGGAATTACTTTGATAAAGAAAGAAAAAATAATGAAGAGGGAAAGGGCCTGCATGGAAAAATATCTGATAATTTTCGCATTTCTAAACTAGCCCCAACAGAAGGAATACTTTCCAACCCCTCTTGCTGATGAATGACACACATGGACTGCGCAAGAGAAATAAATGTAGCTGTTCCGTATGTCATCATGGTCCTGGACTCCAGGGTGACAGCTTAAGTCTCATTCTAAGTAAAATACTAAAGATAAACCTACTAAAATACGTTCATATCCCACGTGTAAAACCATACAGAGTTTACTGGAAGGCAGCAAAAATAAATCAGGAGAGGTGTCATGGTTTGGGGTAGAAAGATAAGCATGACAAGTCAGTTTTCTTCAGAGGGACCCATCAGTACTTTGTTACTCAAATGGGGGATGCAAATGGGACAGTTCTGGGAGACACAGATCACACGTGCGATTTGTAAGATAATGTATATGATTACACGTGTAGCAGATGATGCACCTGCCTATGTGTATTCAACGTGAGATTTTACACATATACACACCCATGAAACCACCACCAGGATCTCGATGACAAACTTCCCACACACTCAGAAGTTTTCTCCTCTTTGTGATCCGTGTCTTCTCAGTCCCCTTCCTCACAAGCAAAACAGTGGTTTGCTTTCCGACAGTACAAAAACAGTACGTGCTCTTTAGGTTTTTATGCAATTAGAATCATACTGTATGATTTTATTCTTGCACTTATAATTGGAGATCTGTGCATTTTTTTGTGCGCATTAATCTTTTTTATTGCTAAGTTTATTGCTACAGATACACCTCAAATTGTCCATCCATTGGCTGCCGAAGGACATTTTTGATTGGTTCCAGGTTTAAGGATTACAAATAAAGTGATTGTGACCAGGGACGCCTGGGTGGCTCAGCGGTTGAGCATCTGCCTTTGGCCCAGGGTGTGATCCTGGGGACCTGGGATCGAGTCCCACCATCGGGCTCCCTGCATGGAGCCTGCTTCTCCCTCTGCCTAGGTCTCTGCCTCTCTCTCTGTGTCTCTCTCATGGATAAATAAATAAAATCTAAAAAAAAAAAAAAAAAAGTGGTTGTGACCATGTGAGTGCAAGGCTTTGTGTGGACATATGCTTTCTCTTTGCTCAAGGCCTAAGACGAGGTTTGCTCTGTCATAGGACAGCAATACATGCAACATTTTAAGAAAATGAGACTTTTTCCCAAGATGCTTGTATAGTTTTACATTTCAACCACCGACGCATGACCATTCCGGTGCCATCTCATGCTAACCAACACTTGTTTTCACGAGTCCTTTTGAGTTTAGCCACTTTGACAAAAGCCATTTAGCCATTAATAAGCATGTATGGAGTGATGCTGATTTGGGGGTGGGGGGTGAGAGTCATTTGTTTTTAACTGAGAAGAGGCTTATAAGAGACTCCAGCACATCAGTGAATTTTCGTGAATGTCACCACTTTTTAAAACTTATAAGTGAAGTACAGTTGGCATACAATGTCAGGTTTCAGGTGCACAATGTGGTGATTTAACAATTCTAGACATTTTTCAATGCTCACCAAGATAAGTGCAGTCGCTTCACTGAACTATAGCTTAAATTCACATTTCTCCGAAGATTAGTGACATTGAGTACTTTTTCATGTGCTTATTTCCAATCTGTGTATCTCGTTTGGTGAAGTGTCTGACTCTTTTGCCTATTTTTTAATTAAGTTGTGTACTTATTGTTGAGTTGTAAAAGGGCTTTATATATACTAAATATAAACCCTTGGTCAAATAAATAGTTTGTAAATATTTTCTCCCAGGGCATGTCCTGCCTTTTTATATTCTTAGTAGTGTCTTTTGAAGAGCAAACACTTGTAATTCTGACAAAGCCTCATTTATTTTCTTTTTTTTTCTGTTTTTCTTTTTAAAGAAACCTTTGTCAAACAAAGGGTCATTAAGATTTTCACCTACGACCCCTTCTAGAAGTTTAGTTTCTATACTTAGATCTATACTTATGTCCATTTAATTTTGTACGTGGTTTGAGGAAAAGTTTGTCTCTTGTTTTTAATGACCATCATTGCTTCAGCATCATTTGTTGAACAATGCTATTTTCCTACAGAACTGTTCCGGAACCTTTGCCAAATTTCAATCAGCCATATATAAATGGGTCTTTTTGTGAGTTCTCTATCCTGTTCCATTACTCTAATTGTCAATATTATGCCATTCTGTTTACTATAGTTTTATTCTAAATCTTGAGGCCAGGTAATATAAATCTCCAAATTTTGTTTCCTTCCCAGTTATTCTAGGTGCACTCCATTTCCAGTGTAAGTTTTAGAATCACCTTATCAATTTCTAAAAAAAAAAAAAAAAAAAAAAAAAAAAAAAGTGCTGAGATTTTGATTGGGATGGTGTTGATTCTTTATGTCAATTTAGGGAGAAATGACATCTTAAAATACTATCTTCCTTTCTAGGAGCGTGGTGTATCTTGCTATGTGTTTAGATAGTTGTGGTTTTTTTTTTTTTTTCTCAACAGTGCAATTGTAGAATTGTGTACAAGTCTTTTGAATATCTTCTGCTATTCTTAAATGTTTCATAACTTTTGATAGTACAAATAGCACTGTTTTCAATTTCAACTTCTAATTACTAGTATACATATAGAAATAAAATTGATTTTTTATTTTCATTTTTTGTTTTAAAGATTTTATTTATTCATGAGAGACACAGAGAGAGGCAGAGACACAGGCAGAGGGAGAAGCAGGCTCCCTGCAGGGAGCCCAATCCCAGGACCCCTGGTCATGACCTGAGCCGAAAGCAGACGCTCAACCACTGAGCCACCCAAGAACCCAAGAAATAAAATTGATTTTTGAAGATTGATTCTGTATTTTGCATATGTGATAAATTGAATTACTTCTAATAGACTTTATAGTTTCCTCATATTTTTCTCTGTAGATAGACCATATCGTCTGAGATTAGATTTTAATTCCTCCATTCCCATATTTATGTTTCTATTTTTATTGCCTGATAGTACTGCAGAAACCTCAAGTAAGATATGATGGGATCAGACATTTCTATCTTGTTCCCGTTCTTAGAGAAAAAACATTCATTCTCACCATTAAGAATAACTTGAGCTACAGTTTTGATGTGCAAGCCCCTTATTGGATTGAGGTTTCCTGTTACTAGAATTAGTTTGCTGAGACATTTGTTTTTCATGAATAATATCAATGTTTTTTTCCTAAATCTGAGAGGATTATAGTTTTTTCTTTTATCGTGTTAATATGAATAATTACAGAAATGAACATAACCTTGTTTTGTTGGTAGAAGCTAGATTTCTATGATTTTATATTCTCCCCTATATATTATTAAAGTCAGCATTAAAATTTTTGTTTAAGCATTTTATCTATGTGACAGCTGGTGTTACTGTACTTTTCTCCCTAACAATCTTTTTCAAGTTTTTTATATTAGGCAGATGCTGGCATCATAGTAAGGTTTTTAAGTATTCCTTTCTCTTCTATTTTCTGGAAAAGCTGATACAGAACTATTATTTCCTCCCTAAATATTTGGTAGAAACCACCAGCACAGGAATGTAGGCCTGGAGATTTCTTTATGGAAATGTTTAATCTACAAATTCAATTTCCTAAAAATAAATTATTAGGTAATCTCTTAATTTTTATAAAAAAATATCAATTTCGTCTACTTTGACATTTGCACCAAGTTGCTCATAATAGTCCTCCTGTGTTATCTGTAGGAACTACAATGATGCCTCTTCTCTCATTGTTAATACTAACCATTACTATCTCCCCCTTTTTTCCCCAATCTTGGCTATAGTTTTATCAATTTTAATGATTCTTTCTTAGTCCATTTGGGTTTCAATAACAAAAATACCCATGACTGGGTGGCTTAAACAACAAATATTTACTTCTCACAGTCGGAGGCTGCAAAGTCCAAAGATGAAGACACCAACGTATCTGGCACCTAGTAAGGGCCCACGTCCTTATTCACGGGTGAATTCTTGCTGGAAGGGACAAGGGAGCTCTCTGCAGCCTCTTTTATAATCCCATATCCATGAAGGCTCCTAATAATCTCTCAATGACTCCATCTCCAAACACCATCGCATTGGGCATTAAATTTCAATATATGAATTTTGGAGAGACACAAACATTCAGTCTATATCATTCAAAGAACTAGTTTTTTTTTTTTTAAGAACTAGTTTTTATGTATACTAATTTTTTTTATTGATTACGCTCTTATCTTTATTAATAACTATCCTCAAGCTCACTTTTGTTCTAGTTTCTTAAGGCAGAAAATTATGTCTTAGGTTTTGAAGTTATCTATTTTTCTAATATGTTTTTTAACCATATTAACTTCCTTTAAGCAGTGCTATAGATAAATCTCACAAATTAATATGATGTTTTAAAGTTTTCACTCACTATAAAATATTTTCATGTTTCCTTTGCAATTTCATCTTTAAACCATGGATTACTTAGACGTATGCATGCTTTGGGGTTTTTTTTAAGGTTGCAAATATTATGAGACTTTCATATCATGCAATTATTGATTTCTAATTTAATTCTATTGTGGTCATCAGTAATACTTTGCATGATTGGAATGGTTCTCAAATACAATGAGGCCTTTTTTTTATGAACCAGAATATGATCCAGAAACATTTTTATACTTGAAAATAATTTCTTTTTTTTTTTTTTCTGTTGGATGGAATGTTCTATCAATGTCACTTAGGTCAAGGTGGTTGATTGATCTATCCAATTGTATACCTGATGATTTTCTCTACATGTTATTTATATTACTGAAAGAGGGGTAGTGAAATCATCTGACTCTAATTATGAGTTTGTCTATTATTCTTTGAAATTCAGTTTTTGCTATATATATTTTTTAAAGATTTTTTTTATTAATGAGAGACACACACAGAGATTGAGAGAGAGAGGGAGAGAGAGAGAGAGAGAGGCCGAAGCAGGCTCCATGCAGGGAGCCCGAAGTGGGACTCGATCCCGGGTCTCCAGGATCAGGCCCTGGGCTGAAGGTGGCACTAAACCGCTGAGCCACCCGGGCTGCCCATGCTTTATATATTTTGAAACTTTCTCATTGTGTTGTGCAAAGAGTCAGGACTGCTAAATCCTCTTGATAAATGTACACCTTTATCATTAGTAAAAGACCTTCATCTGAGGTACCATTTCTTTCCTGCTGATAGTGGTACCCACATATGCAGAGTGCTCTAACCACCTATTATAAATCTCTAATAGTAGGCATCGATTCAGTACAGTCCCAGGATTGTCAATAATATCTAGGGCCCCTTTTGCAATCTTACCAATGGGAATATTCTTGTTAGAAATTGATTAAGGATTGGATGCCTGGGTGGCCCACCCAGTCTGTAAGCCACGGACTCTTGATTTAGGCGCAGGTCATGAACTCAAGGTTGTGAGATGAGCCCTGCATCATCAGGCTCCATGCTCAATGCAGAGTCTGCTTGAGATCCTCTCCCTCTGGTTCTCCCCCCATTCACATGCTCTCTTTTTCTCCCTATAAAATAAATAAATATTTTTTTAAGAAATGGATTAAGGAGACTTAGGAAAATTTAATTCATACAGATAGGTGGTAGGGTAGGTGGGTGGAGACTTCTACAGCAGAGATCAGAAGACAGAACCATTGAGAGATTAGACTGGAGATGGTGGCTGGAGTTTAGAAATAGGATATACCTTTGTGGGGACAACCTATAAAATATTATGCTCTTCAATGTCTTTTTCCTTTAGCTCTTAAAATAGTTATATTTTGTCAATAACTGAAAACTAGTGTATTTATGTGTTATAATCCCCTTTGGGTTTTTCCTGAACTTAAAGAAAACAACTTTACTATGTCAAGGTTTTGTGGGATAAAGTAATTCTTAAAACCAAAGTGAAGTTATTTCTACCCCAAATTAAATAGCCATATCTGTCCCATACCCTTTGGTGCCATCCCTATAGAGCCACACCAGGAAGGTGCAAGCCATGGTTTCCAGACTTCAATGATATGAAAATACAGTCGTCCTTGAGAAAAATCACACTTAAGAGAAAAAGACATGGGTTGTATTCAGCTTATAGTCTTTCTAATCTCTCACTATACATACATAGTACACGTGTGTATAATATCCTTTCACATATACACAAACATGCTATACATTTGAGGATATATAAAATGGTATATAAGATGACATGTATATGATGCATATGTATAGCATGTACACAGTAAATTATTTAAATGAATAATCAAAATATGCAGACAAGAAGGTTATAATGGGCTGCCAAACATATAATTGCAAGTATTTTTCACAACAGAAACAAGTCACTGTATGAATGAATAAAAACTATCTCATAAAATTTCATAAGTTAATGGTTAAAAAAAGTTACTCAGAATAGTTCTTTAGTTATGAAGAGTCCACAATTAGAAATAAGTCCTCAGTGGTATTTCTTTATTTCTCTCCTGGTCTAGAATGACTATTCAGATAAGGCCATTGCCAATAATAACAGTGGTAATAATCAGGATCTCTTTTATGCTAATAAAACTGTGGGGTAAAAGAGTCAGACATTTAAATTAGGTCATACAATGATCCAACTGAGGGAGATTTTAAAATACTCTTATAATAAGTATTTTTGCAGCCCAGACTCAATTTGAAAGTAATAGTCCACTTCTGAAAGATGTTTTAAGAATTTTAAAACCTAAAGCCATATCTCTATTTCCCCCATGAAAAGATTTTTTATAGAAGGCTTTGCCTTAGGATTCACACATGGAGAAGTGAGCACTTTCAGTGAGCTTGGTCAGTTCTAGGTGGTTCCATGAGATTTGTGCAATTACTTTCCCATTTTATAGATAAAGAAACAAGAAGAGAGAAACTTAGTGACTTGCCACAAAGATAGTAAGAGAAAGAATACAGATTGAAAAGTCTGACTCTAACGCCCTTGAACTTATCTTA
Organism: Canis aureus; assembly: GCF_053574225.1. NCBI lineage: Eukaryota > Metazoa > Chordata > Mammalia > Carnivora > Canidae > Canis > Canis aureus. The sequence goes on from NC_135644.1 coordinate 4,127,139, forward strand.
AAATATTTTCTGATACTCTAGTGCTCATTCCTCAGTACCTTTAATATTTCCCTTCAAATCTTTTTTTAATTTGTTTCCATTCTCTCCTACAATAACTGTAGACATACTTAAAGTCAAAATCCAAATAATAAATTAAAAAATACTGATAGCTAGTATCAGAATCAAGGGGGTACTCTAAAATATATAGTATTACTACAATTCAACAGGTAAAATATCAAAAATTAATAGAAACAGAAAAATAAGGATTTGTTTGAACAATTAATGCTTTAGTAAGATCCATGTGGTCCAGAAAAATATATTGCCAAATCAAACTCTGTTTTTTATATATATATAATTATATATATAACTTATATATTTAATTTAAAATAATTTATATATATAAAATTACATATATACTTTATAGAGAAAGTATATATAATTATATATTATATATAATATATATAATAATATACACACTTTATATATAATTATATATAATTTTATTATATATATAGTTTTTTTAGAGAGAGATATTGAGAAAGTATGAGCTGGGGCAGAAGGGGCAGAGAGAGAGGGAGAGAGAATCTTAAGCAGGCTCCACACTCAGCATGAAACCAGATGCAGGATTCAATTTCCCTGAGCCAAAATTGAAAGTCAGATGCTTCTGGTAAAATATCTTAAGAAAATAAATGACTTAAAGTAACAGAAAGAGCAGGAACATTACTTAGATCTAAATAAAGGTTATCCCTACACAGACTATGAGAGAAATGGAATCAATAAACATGAACTTTTTTTTTTTTAAGTGGATGAGCTTATATTTTGTCTGACTTTCTAGATGTTTAAAGTGGATAAGTAATTCCAGTCCTTCTTACCAGAAAGATAAATCTAGTCCCTCTAACTTCATCATAGCCAAGACTGGAAGTATCTAATGATACCTACTGGTGGACAGAATAGAGCAGAAAATGGAGATAAATTTTTATAAAGTTCTTTCATTAGTCAGAAAGTGGTACAGGTACAAACTTAGGGTAGCTTTTCAAAATGAAAGAAAATTATCCAAGAAGAAATCATTATATAAGCTAACAAAAATTAATTTGAAAAAGATCATAAATTCAAATGTAAAAAATATAGTTCACAGAAATAAATGTATGTGTGTATCTCTATAATCCTGGAATAAATTAAGTTTTAAAAAAAACAAGACACAAACACATGAATGTAAAAGAAAGAAAGACACATACATGGGACTTTTTCATTTTTTTTAAGCTTTTATTGATTTATTCATGAGAGACACGGAGAGAAAGAGAAGCATAGACGCAGGCAGAGGGAGAATCAGGCTCCATGCAGGGAGCCCGACGTGGGACTCGATCCCGGGTCTCCAGGATCACGCCCTGGGCTGAAGGCAGGCACTAAACTGCTGAGCCACCCAGGGATCCCACACATGGGACCTTTTTAAATAAAAATTTACACCATCAGATGATTAAACTCTTAGCCATAACAAAGTGACATTCACTTATTTAAACAACTAGATTCTTCGACAAAATAGATGAAGCGATGGTTTTGAGACCATTGGACAACTAGTAACAAAGCCATCCCTGACAGAAGAGAAACAGATGAGGTGGGGTTTACAATGAACTCAGCATATTGCCCGGAGAGGATTTCCAGGCACAGCAGAGAAAGAAGGAAGTAGGCTTCATAAATTATAAAAGCAAAATGTGAAATTCTGAGAGGGCAAGTTGGCTAGAATTTGAGACAAAAGTAGACAAGAGGAAGGAGTGAGAGAGGAAGGGAGAGAGGTTGAAGGGAGAGAGAGAGAGAGAAGGTGAAGGGGAGGGAGGGAAAAGGACAAGGGACCTGCAGAGGCATCCCTTCAGGCCTTTGGCTGAATCGGTTTGGGGCATGCATGTGAAAAAATGACCCAAAGCCAGAGAAAGAATAGCCATAAAATATTAGCAGTACAAATTCTGCAACTACACAAGTCTGACAACAGTGAATGGTCCTCCCCCAGATGGAGTCAGAAATCCATCTAATTAAGAAGACATCGTTGGGTAAAGCCTTAGAATAGTTTTTCCTTTAATAGTAAGATCTAAATAGCATGCTTCTATCGGGGTGGTACAAATCTACACACTTGATACATTAGATAGAGCTAAATACACACAAACACACACTCACTTATCTACGTACTTGTAAAACAGGTAAAATCTGAATAAAGCTGATAGATGGCATCAGTGTCTATTTCTTGGTCATGTTGTTATACTACATGTATACTATACAGCATGCTACCAGTGAGGGGGGAACAGAGTGAAGGGTACATAGGATCTATCTATCTACAATGACTTCAGAATAAAAAATAATCATTAATTTATAAATTAAAAAGGAAATTTAGTCTTAATTATATATAATTAAAATATGCTAATATTTTAAGAACTGTGTACTTAAACTGTGTTTCAAGAACTGTCTACTTCTCATATTCCCTTAGAAGGAATATATCTACGCACAAAGGTCAACTTTGTTTCTAGGTTTTTAGGCTTAAATCACTCCTTTTCCCTATGGAGCTCAATATTATGAGATACTTCATGAGATAAATCAAGCACTTGAGAGATAAGGCCTCATTGCTTCTTCTCCCCTTCAAACATCCAGAGATGCAGCATCCTCAACCCCAAAATTTCCCTTCCCTTTCTCCAGAAAGGAAAATCCTGTTATTGCTTAACTTATTTTAGTAAGTAATAAAGGACTCATAAAAACTCTAGAAAACTACCTTGGATAATGCGGATTTGATCATTTCCTGCTAAGTCCAAGCTTACTGTGCTATCACATATTAAATTCACCATTTCTTCCCAAATTGCTGAACTAATTGTCCTCTGTCAAGCACACTAGTTAAAAATAAAAGAGATGGACTATTTTCCTTATTGGAGACATACATTTCCTTTGAACTATTATTCTCTAAACCTTTGCAAAGTCTTGCCTTATACCTAATACTTCAGTGACCATCAATTTTCCTCAATCCTGCTATATGCTTAAAAATGTTATCATTAGGGCATCGTAGGTTAAGCATCTGCCTTTGGCTCAAGTCATGATCCTGAGGTCCTGGGGTCAAGCCCCACATTGGACTCCCTGCTCCAAGGGGAACCTGCTTCTCTCTCTCCCTCTGCCTGCCACTCCCCTTGCTTATGTTCTGTCAAATAAATAAATACAGTATTTCTTAAAAGAGAGAGGGAAAAAAGAATGCAATCCCTGTTCCTGGTCTCTTTTCTATTGCAAATTTAAATGGAAAAGGACTCATATGATACACAGCTGATCTGTAACATACGAGCTAGCCTTTACAACATTTTCTTAGCCTGGATCTGGTCATCTGACTGCGTTTTCACGACTCTTTATAAGCGCTAATAATCATTTTATTCCTGATACTTGCCTGGACTGCAGTTTGCTAGTACATCCTATCCACAGTCTTAAATGACTCTTCATAGTTATTGTCACATCAGATAATTCACAACAATTCTTACTTAAATGAAAAGAGGTGGAGAGAGTAACTCCAGTACAACTATAGATGATATTTTCTAAACAACCTCTTATTCAATAGAACTCTGGCAATGGCGCAGTCCTGAACACCATAGATTAGTATCATGAAGCCTTTATCTACCTTTCTAGCCCTATCTACCATTTTTACCAAATGACAAACTGAGAAATAACACAAATACCCTGATAACTGGAGGTTGACCCAAAAATAACAGCAGCCCATGGTGTCCCTCCTGAATTTAAGTAATTTAATAGAATATCGACATCTGATGACGTTACTCCACAACCATACAGGACAAAACAGACTACAAGGACATCACCCAATGACAAAAACTACTAAATCCCCCGCTCCCCTGACCAAACAACTAACCACTACTTCAACTAAGACAATTCTAGCTCTACTTTTCCATCTCACCTCCTAGATTAAAAATTATGACAATATGCAATTACTACTTTGCCATCATTCCATGACAAGTACTAATTCAGAACAGAATCCCCTTTTCTTTTCCTTCTCACAAAACATCCAGGATAAACAAGAGTAAACAGCCCATGTTATCCTCTACCGAGACAACCTACAATTCCACACTTGCTCCATCACCCTTGCTATAGCGAGTTAATAAATAGTGTTGGACTCTAGGTGCGTTCCTGGTGATCTTTAGACATTGTGGTCTATCAAGCTCACATACAACAAGAGAGATTGTTAGATTCCTAACATTGGTTAGCCTGTGGATTAAATGCTATTTTCAGGGTTTGTGGATGTGAATGTAAACTAGCACAACCACTTCAGAAAATTCTCAAGCTGGATCTACCTACCCTGAATACATAACTGTCCCATGGTGCCCAAGAGTTCCATCCCAGGTTTACATCCAAGATATAAGGAAATCCATCTCCACTAAAAGATAAGCATGGAATGTCCGTGGATGCTTTATTCATAACAGCACCAAACTGAAAGCAAGCTAAAAAAAAAAAAAAAAATCTATCCAAAAAAAAAAAAGTAAATCACTTATGTAAAGTAGTACACAGCATGTAAAGTGAATGAATTACAATTACAGTTAATATGAACTAATCTCAAACACAGAATGCTGAGCACAGAAGCCAGACACTAGATGTACATACTAGAAAAATCACTTTATATAAAGTTCAAAAAGAGGTTCTAATGCAGCAAGAAGTTAGAATATTAGTTACACTTCAGAGTATAGTCACTAGTAGCACAAGGAAGATGTAGGAAACCTCTGTTTCCTGCACTGGATTACATGAGCATATAAATTTGTAGAAATTCATAAATCTGTGTATATAAGTTACGTACACTTTTTTTCTTTTTTACAATTTTTGCTTTGTTTTGGGAATTGGCAGTCATCTGAGGCTTTATTTGGGAAAAGATACTTGAATTGGGTTTTAGTTTGGGCCGTGGGCAAGAGGGGATAACCAAGGCAGTAGACACCACCCCCCAAAGGGTATGCTAAGGACTGAGGCTGAGCCTCAGGTATGCTCCTGTCCCAGACGCATCCCTGCACAGCTCCTTCCCTCAAAGGCTCTATGGCAGCCACAGGAGCGGGGAGACTGAGGGGCTATGGTGCTTATTCAGTTGGACAGGAGGACATCAGAGGACTCAAATACCAGCTTCCCATCACGGGTCATGATCTTCTTTACAACTATGGCGTTGGAGGAGCGGCCATGGATGAAGGAGCTGGAGCCCCCACTAGAGCCCAAGCTGGACTGGAAGGAGCTCAAATTATAGTTGAGACCAGGGCTTCTGAGGCCCCTGTAGCCGAGCTCAGCCCACCTTAGAAGCCAATGGTGGTCTTAGTATGGATATTCGTGTTCTGCCTCCCAGCCTCTAGCCAGCTCGTGTCACCCTTCAATAGCTTGCAGAAGATGGTGATCTCAATGTCCTAGGCCAGCTAGATGTTCATGAATTCCTGGTAGTCATGCAGCTGTCATGCTATGTCCTAGTTGGCTTGCTGCAGGGCAGCCTTGGCCAGCTTGGCACTGGCATCCTTAATGTCTAGCTCCTTGTGCTCCTCAGTATCAACTCTAGCAGCCTCCAGGGAAGCCCTCTGGCCTTTGAGGCCCTTTAAATAGGCCTACAATCAGGTGATATTCTGGTTCATCTCAGAAATCTCCATCTTTGTGCGAGGGAGGTTAGCCCCGTGCTTCCTAGCCAATGTCTGCAGCTCCTCATACTTGATCTGGTACGTGGCCTTAGCCTCAGCCCAGCTCCAGCTGGCAGTGTCCTCATACTGGGCCTTGACCTCAGCAATGATCTGTCCAGGGCCAGGGAGTGGCTATTGTCCATAGACAGAACCATGGACATGTCTGAGACCTGGGACTATGGCTCATGGATGTCCTCTTCATACAGCTGCCTTAAGAAGCTAATCTCATCAGTTGGCACATCCAGGTGGGATTCCAGCTCTCTCTTGTTTATGTAAGCTTTCTCCACATCCTTCTCAATGAGGACAAATTCATTCTCCACATCTGCATGCACTTTGACCTCCCTCTATCTATTCTTGAAGTCCTCCACCAGCCCCTCCAAGTCCACTGCTACCTTCAGCTTCTCCTGGCCCAGTGTGTCCAGCTGCTGCCTAAAGTTGTTGATATAGCTCTTCACCATGTTGTCCATGTTGCTCCAGACTATTTTCTCCTGCTGTAGAAGGCTCCACTTGGTCCCCAGAATTTTGTTCTGCTGCTCTGTGTGCTGCATCTTGTTGATGAAGGAGGCAAATTTCTTGAGCATCTTGTCTGCAAATTCTGGGTGCACACAGTCTGGATGTTGAGGTCCACCTCCAGTTTAAGGAAGTTCAGCAGCTCTAGTTTACTGAGACATCTGTGATGCCCCCCATACTCCTAGCCCCACTGCAGCTCCCAGCCATTCTCATGCTGGTGCCCAGTTCACCCCTAGGAAACTGCTAATACTGACCATTTGGGAGAAGGCAGAGGAGCTGATGCCAGCGCCAGGGGCACTCATGTGCAAGCAGTTACTAGAGGCCCAGGGACTGGAGGTAGACACTTACAGGATTTTTGGTTCACCCTGATGGACATGGTGGAGATTGGAGGGGAGGCGAGCCGGCTACACCTTATAGAGATTTGAGAAGAAGCCAAGAAGCTGCTTGTAGGTAGGCTAAAAATTCTGAATTTACTGGTTTTCACAAAAATGCAGTACACACACCAAAATTTAACTATCATTCTTGCGTAGTAGGATTCTATTTTTTAAAAAACTACATTAAGTACAGTTACTATATCATTCAGAGTCCACTATTAAGCAGATGGCATATCAAAAGCTTAGTTGAAAGAAGTTTAAGGAAGAAACAATTTCTAGAGGTGTAGGCAGAGCTCAGTAAACCAACATGCCGTGGTGATGCACCCAGGAGCTAGCAAGAGTAGGAAGTTCTTAAGCCTCATCACAGAAGGGGAAGGAGTCACTATAAGCCAGCAAAGAGCGTAGTTGCAGATAATGAGCACCTCAAAGAAAACAGCCACTGACTAAACCTTAGACTGGCAGAGACAGGGAAAAGGAAATAATTACCTTGACCTTTCTTTTCCTTCCCACAGTCAGCGCTCACATGGTTCATCCAACCAGAACCAGGGGGAAAGGGATTTCAGTAGGTGTAAGTTGAAGAAAGTAGTTTCCCAGAGCACAGAGTAGAGCAGAAAAGAGGATGGAAAGAATCTGCAAGGGGAAATGGAAAAAACTAGCAGTTGTAGAATCTATAAAATATTTACAATGGACTATTTCAGAGAAATGGGTACTATCTGCCTCAATCACAAAGGAAAACACGTACTTTTCATTCTGCCACAAGTTCCTTAATTTTTTTCAACTTCCTTTCTCTGAGACCAATTGCTGTTTGATTTATATTTTTACTGCTTCATTTTTAAAACATGGGATCTTTATATTTTGATCAAAATAAAATAGTATGATGAATCAGGAGAGCAGAATTTTTTTCCCAAATTTTTTCCCAATTTTTTTCCCCAAAAAAATATTTTTTAGCAAATAGCAGTATTAAACATTTTGTGTGGATCTCAAAAACATCATTCTCTGTTTAATATGTGTTACAATAATTGTCTTTCTAGACTTTTTGATTTCCAACCCATATTCTAGACAAGTTGTAAGCAAATACTTAGTTCAAACTGCTCTAGTCAAGATAATCCTAAAGTAGCAAGATAATTGAAGATTCACTTTCAACCATTTATTCTTTGACTTGGACTAAATAGTCTTATACAAAAAACTCAGTTTGGGGACGCGTGGGTGGCTCAGTGGTTGAGCATCTGCCTTTGGCTCAGGGCATGATCCTGGGGTCCTGGGATCAAGTCCTGCATCAGGTTCCATGTGGGGGGCCTGCTTCTCTCTCTGTGTGTTTCTCATAATAAATAAATAAAATCTTAAAAAAAAAAAAAAAAACTCAGTTTGTATTTTAGGCTACTTTGAGGAATATATGTTTTACTTGTAATCTCCCTCCCCAAAAGAAAAGCATTTCATATTGTTAAGCAATAATATAGTATTAGCAGAGGTTTTTTTCCCCATCAGCTAAAAAGAATAATATACAGCTAATAAATTATTGTTTGCATAATGAGTAAAAAAGATTTTAGACGTTGATATAAATAATTAAAATTTGATATCTACACAGGACTAAAGATTATCATCTCAGATATTTTTAAACTTTTTAAGTGACATTTTTTATGTCTTTAAAATCTGATTATTGGCATATGCATAAAACAGTTTTAGAAAACCTAAATGATTATCATTATTTAGTTAAATATTGCTTTTAAAAACTTTCCAAATAAGAACAGATAAAAAATGTGATCACCCTAATCTAAATTCTAATCAAATGTCTATAAAGGGAATTCGGTACTTTAAATTAAAACTATCTTCTGAATGTGTAAATCAAAGTTATGCTTATAAGTACTAATTAGATTGTCTTTAATTAAATCTCAGTTATTCATAATAGAAATTTTAAATATCATTAAAATTATATGCCAGAAGTAATTACTGAGAAAAAAAATCTAATTTTGACAATCTTGCAAAAATCCCATACAAACATGACTTTTATTTCACTCTTCAGAATTTCACTTTACATAGTATTTTTTAGATGGGTAAATTTGGGCATTATTAACATTTTACAAAATAAATATCCTTCTCTCTTGTTACAAAATAAAAATTTTGAATACCCTCTATTCAATTCCATAGCACAGGTTGAAGGCAAGCCTTAAAAATCAGAAAAGTGTGGTAGGATATTCATAATGATCTCCCACCCCTCTCCCCATCTAGTAAAAAGAATGGAAACACAAAGTCTCAAAGGAAAATCTCACATAAAATAACATTTACAAACTATAAGGCAGATCTTAAAATGGTAGTTTTGTAGCTGTATTTTTTAATTAGACAAAAAAAGAAGATTCATGTGTCCAAAATAATTAAGGTGTTGTAGAAGTGTCAGGTACAAGCTATTCTCTATTAAAAAGCATGTATTTTCCCCAATGTTTCTTGTACATTAACATAAAATGAAACATACATTCCCATCTCCACATCTAATGATAATTTATTTTTATTGTAACAGGTCAGTGATGAAGAACTCACTTCATGTTGGTGACTGTTGATACCACTACAGAATAAGCAATCATGGTTGCTGAGCTGATACGAAGGAACATATCATCAAATCACACTCACACCAATCGGAACCCTTATCCAGTATCCAGCTTTACTAGGAATTTCAAAGATGCAATCAAGGAGGAGACAAAGCACAGGCAAACAGGGACATCTCGCATGGTTCCCTCGGTCTTTCTGTCCCTCATGGGGCATGTGCTCTCTAGTCCAGATTAATAGGGGAGGGGCTGAGGTAGGACAATAATAATATTTCCCACAGAGGTTACTAAATATCTAGTGTCCTCAGCCTCAGCACTATTAACATTTTGGGCTGGGTATCCTTTGTTGGGGTTGGGTGGGCTGTTTTATGCAGTATAGGTTTACCAGCATCTCTGACCTCTATTCAACAGTCATCAGTAGCAACTACTTTGTTGTGACATGCTTCTAGATAATGTCAGAGACATGGTTCTGGATTGCCGAAATGCTCCCAGTAGAGAACTGCTATTTACCGAGCAGTCTCATCTGGCAAACCTAAGAAATCTTGTATACCAGACCCCAGACCACTAAATTTAAACAATTGCAAAAGCCCCAAGATCTTTCATTATAGGTTGTGCAAGTTGATCACAACATTTTCAGATTCTAGGACTTTCTATAAGGATAAATTCAGCCTCCCAATCCAAGTATTTTTCATGCCAAGTCACAATTCTCATGAAGAGACCGTAATTTCTCTAGACTAGAGTAGAATGAAATGGCCACGGTGCTTTAAGTCATAAAAGTGGGTACACTGTTCTTCAAAAGTCATCTAAATGCACTCCTTCAGTTGAGCCAGCATCATTTCCTTCTCCATGTTTGCGTGCCTCCTCGTCATGCCCTCTTCTTTATGTGACCTGGATCTTTCATCCATCATGTGTCCTACACACAGTAACTGAGCCTGATAGTCATTACCTCCTCCTGAATATTCCCTTGAATTACTAAGAATTAGATTACAGAAAGCATTTAAGATTAGGAAGCCCTCCAGATCACACATCTTACAATCTGTATCAGTGGCATTTAATTAAGTGTGTCTTTCTGGTCATGATAAAGGAAGTTCAGGTCACATATACTTGTCACCATTCCAACTGCTTAGGAAGGATTATTCTATTTAAGGATAGGGGGAGTTGGTGGGATAAAAACTCCTCTCAGGGGAGTTCTGTTCACCCCTTGCCATTATCCACTGTGGCAAATTAACCATAAGAACATCCAGATTTATCTGCTAGCAGAATTTTATGACCACTAAGAGATCAATTGTCAAAACAAAAGATTCCTTCTTTTTTAGTGGAATCGAAAACTAGCAACATTGCCCCTGTAGTAGTTTTCTGGGTCTTCCATAACAAATTTCCAAACTATGTGGTTAAAAACAAAACTTTATTCCCTTGCTGTTCTGGAAGCTAGAAGCCTTAAATTAAGGTATTGTAAGGGTATGTTGTTTCTGAAGTCTCTAGAAAAGGATCCTTCCTTGCCTCTTCCTAGTTTCTGGCATTTGTCGGCAATCTTGGTGCTCTTAGTTTACTGATAACGTTCATTATTCCAGTCTCTGTCTCCATCTTTACGCAGCTACCCTCTGTGTGCCTATGTCCAAATCTCCCTCTCCTGATAGGATTCTAGTCATTGGATTAGAGCCCATCCTAGTCCAGTTTGGCCTCTTGTTAACTTCTTTACATATAAATCTACCGCCAAGAAAGATCACATTTGTAGGTTATGGGTGGCCATAAATTTGGGGAGACAGTATGCAACCCAGTATACTCCTTGATCATTAATTGAGGAATCCTTATCAAAAATAATTCAACAGACTTTGCTTAGTATTTCTTGGTAAAATGTCTAAATTCTCTATCAGATTACTCCTGGTATATTTAGTCACGTGAACTTAGCCTACTACTGGCTGTATGGTCTTACAAGCAATGAGTTTACTAGGGTTATTATGTAAATGAACAGGACATTTCACTACAAAGCCACAGAGGCATAAAGGAAACTTCCAGTATCAAGAAAATTCAGCCTTAAAGCCTTTCCTATTATTATCTCCTGCTAATCAGACTGTCTTTTTCCCCCAACAGTGCTGCCAGCAAGAGCCAAAGAAAAAAATTTTTGCTATGTTTTCTACTACATGTCAGTCTCTGTCAATCCACCTAGCCAGTCCTTCCAGTTCTAAATCTATTTCCTCCTTATTTTAATTGCAAGATTTTCCCTTGTAATGTGCCTCCATTTCTTTCTTCCCTTCATAAGAATGAGTAGCAGTTACCCAAACATCAGATTTTCACCAGATTTTTTTCATCCTCTCCTTTTTCTTGCCAAACTGCCTTAGCCATTCTTTTTCATGATTCTGAAAGCCTGGTTTATCACACCACCTAAGCTAACACAAAGGACTTGACTGTTCAGATTCCTACAAAAATATCAAGCTTTACTAATGATCTTAAACATATAAACAATTAAGAAGTTCAAGCAAAGCAGAAAAAGGTCTCTGATATGTTGTATTCATCTCTCAGTCCTTCCAAGGGGTAACTATCCTTCGATTTCTGGCCCAGAGTTATAGATTATTTTTTAATGAGGTTGGCACATTAACATACAGAATTGTGTGTTCAGACGATAAAACATCTCCATTTTATACTCTACAGAGTTGTGTGATCTTCTTCTTGGAGTCCTTATTTATACACCCATTAATTGTAGGCTTGTTTACCAAAAGCAACTGTAAATCAGGGACATCACTGCTAAGACCATTCCTCTACAGAGATCGTCTTCTAGCAAATGAATGGGCAAATATGGACAAAAATTGCCCAAAGGTTCAATACCATAGACCATGTCATCTGCGTGTTTTCTTTCCTCAGGACTGAATCCTTATTTAGGGGGACAGGGATGGATCACAAGAAAACTACTTTATCCCCTTCTACCCTAGATATTTTTCTAGGGGTCATTACTGCTGATGATGCAATATATAATGATAAAGATGGGGGTAAAATCTTTTTTTTTTTTTTTTTTTTTTTTTTTTTACCTTACTAAAGGAGGAAGAAATCTGCTAATGGTAAAAGAAGTCCATATTTGATGCTTTCCAACAGATAGTGTTACGGAAAAAAAAAGTCGTCATGTTGTCATGTTTGAGCCTATGTAAAAAAATAATTGAGATACTTAAATATGAACACCTGAATGTATCCATGAAAGTGGGAACGTCAATAAACAAGGCTGCAGAGAGTCATCTACAGCCCTAATGATATAAAACACTGTATCAGATCTTAAAGAATAACAGGATCAAAAATCCAAAATTTTAGTCTGTTGAAAGATTTAAATATATTATTTTATTAAATTATTAGAGAGGAGTTATCAAAAACTTTTTAAAATATTATAAAATTTTAAATATCTTTAAAATACTTTTAAAAGGAAAAAATAGACTAAGAGGAAAAATAACCAAAACATGATTTTTTACAAGATCAAAAGATAAAATAGACTAAGAAAGGGTAGTGTAGTATTTAATTGGAAAAGATATGTCGAAGAGCACGAGCTAAGAGCCATACATAAATGACAAGATCATTAATGAAAACAAAATGAATTTTAAGAGCTGAAACAGTGCCTACATCATACCATTGCCTACAAGAGAATTTATTTTATTATTAGATATATGTTTGATGTTCTTAATGCCAAGGAATTCTTCAGTTTCACTGGCAGATTCCTCAGTTTCCAGGAGACTTAAATGTGCAGTTATATATAATATGTCCTGAAAGAATTTTATATTCTCATATCTATGCACATGCGTATCTATACTATAAATGGTGAATGTACCTACTTTTTAAAACACTGATCACATATAAAATGATCCATAGAATTAGATTGCTTCCATTTTCGAGATTTAAAATCCTGATATTTTTACATTATAGAAAAGCATCTTCAAGTAAAACCCAGCTTTAAATTCTAACCTTTAAAAATAACTTTTATTGGAAAGCCTACAAGACCATTTTTCTTCCTTTTATTTTTTAAAGTAATGGTAGTCCAACAAAATAGTTGTATTTTATCCTTAGACCTCTGTCTGCCACTTATAGATAACATCATGTGTGTTTTTAAAACTAAACAAAGGTTAAACTGATATGACTTAAACCAAAACCTGTTGGGTATATTGTAAAATACAGGCAGTAGAGGCTCTTATAAAATACGTAAGAGAAAATTTTGCTCACTTGTTCAGACTTTGAAATTTAATTAGTACACAAATGATCAAGCTTAAAGAAAATTTCTGGTATTGATTTCTCTCAGTTTAGAAATTTTTCAATGATTACATTGATTTCTTTAAATATAGCCAAACATTCTCTCAATGGTTTATACAGAACCTGTTTCTCTGAAATAAATATAATTATGTCAAAATTCCTTTTTAATGATGGTAATTGTAAAAGCAAAATAACAAAAATAATAAAACCTCAGATATCAAAAAAAACTTGGACAATTTTCCAGTATTTATTATAAACTGATTGACCTCCTGGCATTGTTCTATAGAATCATGATTCAATAGATAATCCTAGTGGTGCTATCCCATCCCTCTGAGGAACAGCTGTATTTCAAAACAAAACCTGCTGTTTGGAGCATTTGCCCTCACTATTCCTTTTTTTTTTTTTTTAAGATTTATTATTATTATTTTTTTATTTTAAAGTGAGAGCATGCATGAGTGGGAGGGTCAGAGAGAGAGGGGGGCGGGGAGAGAATGTCAGACAGACTCCATGCTCAGCACAGAGATCCTATGACATGAGATTATGACCTGAGTCAAAACAAGAATCAGAAGCTTAACTGACTCCACTACTCAGGAACTCGTCTTTATTATTCTTGACATAGCATTCATCCTGAAGCCACCTGTCTCCTCTGTGCACTGTGTTTATTGGTCAGGCCTATCTCTCCTATGAGCTGCTGTGTGGGCCTCTCTTAACACCTTGATTTCAGCTGTCCTAAGGACAAAATAGGATGATTTAGTTAAGTTCACATAACTAATTAAAAAGCAACAAATTAATCATATATATCTTTTATTTCAATTAGATCACTCCAATTCTAGAAACTGGAAATTTGGATTTTGAAATTTATAAAAATTCATTTAACCAAAATTCATTTAACTTAGTGATAAGCTAATATTTTCATTTTTTTATAATGAAGCCAATTCATTACACAAACATACTATGTGTAATGAAGTTCTTATATGGCTACACTTTGTAGAAAAGGAAAAAAAATACCAGAGAGAACACATTACATTTTGTCTCAATCACGCATTATTGATTTAAATACATGAATTTGGGGGAGCCTGGGAAAGTAGTGGAGTAAAAGGACCATAAGCTCACCCTGTCCTGTGTTCACAATTAGGTATCATTCACATTTGTGTAAATAAACCAAGAAGGAACTAAAAACTGACAGAACAAACTCCACAACTAAACAGAGAGGAAGCTGCACCTGAGAGGTGATAGGTTGGATTTTTTTGTTGTTATGTATGTTAATTTTAAATTTTTAAAAAGATATGTCAATTTATATGCAAAGTAGACATGATTCCTAGACAAAAGGGTACCTTCTATATGTTTCACATTCAGACACTTCCCCCTTTACTTCACAGTTGTCCAATTACTTAAATGTATTCTTTGGAATTTCTGACTGACCATGGCAAATCTTCACAAAAAAGTCTCTTTTTCCAATTAATCAATCTCTCAATAATATCAAACCAAGAAGCACTGCACTAAGGCACGCAATAATTGGCAAGAAAAACAGTAATAGAGAAACAATTTTAAAAATTGCAAGAAATAAAGAAGACATCCATGTACAGGGGAAACCTCATAAGGTTATCAGCTGATTTTTTAGCAGAAATATTGTGGGCCAAAAGGAATGGCATGACATACTGGAAGTGATTACAGGGAAAAGTCCAGGATACCTGGCTGGCATGAATAGAAAACACAGAAATAAACTCATACTTATATGGCTAATCTTTGACAAAGAAGGAAAGAACATACAATGGGAAAAAGCTTCTTCAACAAATGGTGTTTGTTGGACAAACACATGCAAAAGAATGAAACCGGATGACTAGCTTATACCAAACACAAAGATAAATTCAAAATGGATGAAGGACATAAATATGAGAACTGAAACTATAAAAGTCATAGGCAGTAATTTCTCCCACATTGAACATAGCAACTTTTTGAGGCAAGGAAACAAAAGCAAAATAAATTATTTGGACTTCACCAAAATAAAAAAACTTCTGCACAGCGAAGGAAACAACAGAACTAAAAGCCTATAGAATGGAAGATACTTGCAAACAACATTTCTGATAAAGAGTTAGCATTTGAAATACATAAATTACTTATACAACTCAACAACCAAAAAACAACCCAATTAAAAATGGGAAGAAGACATGAACGGACATTTCTCCAAAGACGACACACAGATGGCCAAAAGACACATGGAAAGATGTTCAAATCACTCATCATCAAGGAAATGCAAATCAAAACTAATGAGATATCACCTCACACCAATCAGAATGGCTAAAATAAAAAATAAAAGAAACAAGAAGTATTGGAGAGGATGTGAAGAAATAGCCTCATGCACTACTGGTGAGTGCAAATTGGTGCAGCCACTATGGAAAACAGCATGGACGTTCCTCAAAAACTCCAAAATTGAACTACTGTATAGTCTAGTAGTTGCACTACTGGGTATTTACCCCCCAAAATATACAAAAACATTAATTCAAAGGGATATAAGCAACCCAGTGTTTATTGCAGCATTATTTACAACGGCCAAATTATGGAAGCAACCCAGGTGTCCATCAGTAGATAAACAGATAAAGAAGTAGTGTGTGTGTGTACACACAATGGAATATTATTCATTTCCATAAAAAATAATGGAATCTGACCATTAGCAACAACACAAATGGAACTAGAGACTATAAAGATAAGTGAAGTCAGGCAGAAAAAGACAAATACCATGATTTCACTCATATGTTGTATTTAAGAAACAAAACCAAAGAGCAAAGTAAAAAGAGAGAGAGAGAGAGAGAGAGAGAGGAGATACAAACCAAGAAACAGACTTTTAACTATAGAGAACAAACTGATGGTTCCAGGGCAGGTGGGGGGGTGGATGGGGGAAATTAACGATGGGTATTAAAGAGCACACTTATCATGATGAGCACTGGGTAGTGTTCAGAATTGTTAAATCACCATATTATACACCTGAAACTAATGTAAAACTGTTAAGTATATTCAAATTTAAAACAACTTAATTAAAAAGGTTTATATATAATATATATAAAATATATATAATTAAGATATATAAAATATATTTTTTCTAGAAACTCAAGGTAAATCCATGAGGCCTTATACCTCCAAACTCTTTTCTATGATATCTCTTTGAAGTAGGATTATATAACCCCTCAGTCCCCACCTGGAGAGGACATATTTGATAAATATGTATTGGTTTCCTACAAGGCATATACTAGGAGTTAAGCTCTCATGGTGCACAATGAACCAAAGAAAAGAATCCTGCTTTCAGGAAGCTTGCAGTTTAGTGGAGGATATACACTAAAACAAGTAAACGAAAATTAAATAAATAAATAAATAATAAATAAATAAATAAATAATAAAAATAAATAAAAACAAGTAAACGAGTAAAAATGACCAACTATAGTAAGTGATATAGAGAACAAACGAGGGGCACCTGGGTGGCTCAGTCAGTTAAGAGGCTGCTTTCAAACTCAGGTCATGATCCCGGGGTCCTGGGGTTAAGCCCCATGTTTGGCTTTTCTGCTCAGCAAGGTATCTTCTCCCTCTTCCCCTCCCACCGCTCTCTCTCACAAATAAGTAGAATCTTAAAAAAATAATAATAATAAAAAACAAACTGGATACTAATCTGGAGAAAAGAATAAAGTGAAGGTGAGAACCTTGTCA
The DNA here is from genome assembly GCF_053574225.1 of Canis aureus. Classification (NCBI taxonomy): domain Eukaryota; kingdom Metazoa; phylum Chordata; class Mammalia; order Carnivora; family Canidae; genus Canis; species Canis aureus. Next base: position 4,144,119 of record NC_135644.1, read on the forward strand.
ATAGGATAGTCTGGAAGGGTGACTTTCTGGTTGAGATTTCAAGGGCAAAAATGGATAATTCCACAAAAAGCATGGCAGAAATGAATATTCCAGGCAGTGCAAACAACCTGAGCAAACCTTGAGAGCCACAAAGAACTGGGTTTATCCAAGAAGCTGAAAGAATCACAGTTTGACTGCATCTGGAGGTAAAAAGGAGAAAGTAGCAAGATAAGAGTTTGGAGACCTCAAGGGCCAAATCATGAAGGAACTCAGAACACACAGTAAGGAATCAGGACTGGTTTTAACTGCAACGAAAACATTGAAGAAATTAAACAGTGAATATTAAATTGTATTCAGGTAACTCTGATGGTTAACGGAGAAAGGGTTGCCAGAAGGTGAACGTGAAAGGGAGACTAGTTGGTTCTTCTGGGAGCCAAGAGAGAGGTGATGACGTTTGAGACAAGTATTACGGTAACAGAAATACTTGCTGAATTTCATACGGGAATGAAGTGACAGAAAGAATCAAAGATAACTGAACAACCCACTGGTTTAAACAATTAGTTGAACGTTCCTGCAAAATTATGAGATGGAAAAGTCAAAGACCAAGCGAGGAAAGGAGTAGAGAAAAGGATCATAAGAGAGTTCCATCTTGAAGTCTGAAATGTCTCTGATAAACCAAACCTGAAACATCTCTTAAGGCATCAAAGTCTGTGAGGTTAGTCTGGAGCATAGAAAAAGTTCCAAAATCTACACATGTAATTATATAAAGAAGAATTACATCCACTCAGAAATCCCTGCCTACTCATTAGGTCTTACTCACCATTACGGAGTTTACCTTGAGGTTATTGTATTCTCTTTTACCTGGAATTCAATGTTTTTCATTTTTACTGATTTCCACCTTGTCTTTCCCACAGCGAGGAATTTGGTACAATGTTTATTTTGACCTAACATACTATGTGTTACCTAAGACCTTCTCTGTGTCTGGAATTAATACCTAATGTCTACGTTCCCACATCTGTTTCCCAACATTTTTCTCATTGCTACCTTCCACAGTGGCATTTATAGACTATTTTTTCCTAATTTCTCCCCAGGAAATTTGACTACTATTGATAGGTTATATCTGTTGGCATAATGTATGTCTATCCGAGCTCTGTCCATAAAGAAGAATAAATACAAATATTACTTTTTATTCAATATAGGACCAAGAATGACTAAAAACTTTCAAGTAAAAATTTAAAACTGTAAAGCTACTAACTTAATATTGTTTATGCTGAGTAATTTTTAATGTAATTCATTTACTTCAGCAAATTGTATCAAATTATACATGCAAATTAGCAGCATATATAAATACATAATAGCAATGTAATGAAAATTCTAAAATTAATAATTCAAAACTTATTTTCCAGCAAAATAGCAGAAAAACTAAATTAATTGCTTAAAAATTACTTTTAGTGAACTTAACTTTTAACTTTTGCTTTATATGAGAAAATAACTTAATTACCTGATAGTCTGATAGTCATTCAGATATTATATTTTTCTTTCTCTTTTTGGTACCTTATTTAACTAATCTGGGTTGACTAATGCTATAGAACTAAATAATAAAATATAAACTATTTTTTATTCAATTTCCAGAACCAACCAACACACAAAAGCAATGAAAATCACACATAAACCACCAGAACCATAAAGCAGACAATGACAGCCAAAAGGCACCTAAGGGTGACCTTCCTACAGGACTTCGAGATTGAGCAAATGACCAAGATACAGTCCTCCAGTTGCACCATCTATTCGCTATAATTTTGTAGCAATGATCTTGCAAACATTTTGCATATCTTCCAAGAACTCAGTGTCAATCAATGCCATTTTTGTGATACCTAAAAAAAATCCCATGAAAGAAACTGAATATCAAGAAATAAAACTCTGTAGGGTATACAGTTGAGCTTTAGATGGCCACATACCATGGTAATAAAAACATTTTTTTATCCCTTCCTCTCCAAGAACCAATTTTTGTTACTTTGAGGGTGCTATTGTCCTGAGAACCAAGGTCTGAAATCATCCCAGGTCCAAGAGACTGTAATGTTGCCCCATTTCCAGCTCTATAGCTGTAGACTAAACCCGTTCACAGATAGGTTTCTAAGAATTTCAAATTCCATACATCTGGCTTCTCAAGACATAATTATTTCTTTACTATTAAGTAACATACATTAATAAATGTAAAAATAATTAACCAAGTCATAAATTCAAATCTTACTTAAAATGAATTCCAGAATCTCTGGCATATAATTAGAAATATATATATATATATATATATATATATATATATATATATATATATATATAATAGCAATAAACCACTATGACATTTTCTTTTAATTCTATGTTGACTGCCACATAAACAAAGGTGTCAACAGAAGATGGTCCAAAAATATAAACGGTATGTGGAAAAACTATTTAACGACTGGCACAGGTTTAAAACGTATGCTTTTATTCATTTCTATTTCAGGATACTTTGCCCTCATTTTCTTCCTTACAGAAACCGCTGATCCATGCATGGATAACCTGGTCCAGAGCTGTCTGAATGCCAGCAAATCATTTGACAAAACCAGGCGAACTTCAAGATAACCCAAAAATCTTGCTGGCAAAAAAAAATCTAAAGAAAATTACTGTTTAGAGAAAGCTCTTTTATACACAATGCTACAATTTGGAAAAAAGAAAACGGCAAGTAGCTAATAATCACTACCTCGGCTCTTTCTTTTCAATCTTGGGAAAATTCGACTCCCCAAAATACATTTTTAAATACAGCAAAAATACAAGAGAATTATCTCTGAATAATTTTCCTTAATTATTCAAAGATGAAAAGTTGTGTGGTTAAAAATAGCAGGATTTAAGTAAATAATATTTTTAAGTAATCGGCAAAAAATCTCAGCTGGAACAGAAAGAGTCTTATTATCAAATTTAGTAAAGTACAGAGCAAGACACAAGTGGCAATTTGCTGATCACACGGAGAGGGATGCGTTTGGCAGAGATGAAAGAAGTGAAGACAGCCCTGGAGTAGGGAGGCTCCCCAAAATTACATCTACACTCTGTGTGACCATAATAGGCATATTGTACCTAATAATCATATCTCCAGAAATCTCTCTAGTCTTTAAAATAGCTAATGAATAGTCGTCTCGATCTGCCAGTGATTGAAATAGCTTAGGACACACTTACACAAGGAAAAAAATGCCCCACCCAAGTTCAGCTTGGCGTGCACTGCGGAAGAGGAGCTTTCAAAAATCCCCCCCACCTCTCTCCGACTTTGAAGCATTAGACCTGTAGCCTAATGTTCTGAAAGCCTGTATTTTGTTTAAAAGCAAGGGTTTTGTTGTTTTTCTTTTTTTTTTTAATTTGAACAGTTTGTCACCCTCTTAAATTTATAATTCTCACTTTCTTTCTAGCTTATTGTTCCATCTTCTGTTTTAAACGCCTCAAACGTAAGATCCATTAAGTTTTAACTTACTCTGAATAGCACCAACTATAATGCCTTTTGCAAATAGGTGCTTAAAAAGGCTTGAGTGATAGAATGTTGATGTCGACATAGGGCCCCAGCAAAGAACAGAATTGTTAAAAAGTAAGAGAAAAGTATGAGCTTGGCACAAACAGGGTTTTTAATCTATAAATGTTGATTAATTCGCCTGAAAGACATGTTTTAGTAGAGTTGAAAATACATCAAAATAATTAGCATGGTACCTCCTAACAGTAACAACTTTAAATAAAAATCTAAAGTCAGAAGGATTCGGTCTTTAGAAAAATTACAGTTAAGTGCCTATTCCCCAGAAATTGAGTTGGGTTGGGGTTATAATCACTGCAACTATCAAAACCAAGTTTTGACATAGAGTTTTTGGCTTTATTTTTTTTTTCAGAAATATACTTTCTGATTATGATAATGCCAAAAACCTGAAGATCTTCATCAATGGATATTTATAGCTGCTTCTTAACAAATGACTGACAACTACCTGTATTCAAAGCACTCCCCACGTTAGCAGCTCAGAAAGCTGGGTAATCATCACCACTGAGTAGCCATGTGACTTTGAGAAGGTCATTTTATTTCTCTTAAATTTAAAAGTGTCTCCTTTATATATTATAAAAATGTTTTCCCGTTTCCTCCCAGCAAATTTCAAATGAATAAAAGGGTTTTATAGCATCAGAAATACCATTATCGTAATCTTGGTGGTCATGATGATACCAACCATGAGGACAATGAATTAGACTAGTTTTCACATATATTTTACACAAAGGGCTTTCATCAAAGAGATGTTATCAAAGGGAAAGAAGATGACAAAGTTCTAAGTCTCTAAACGTTGTCTCTCATCACTCTCTATAACCCTAGGTTTAATGGGATCATGTGGTATATATTGTTTTACAATTATTTATTCTCAACACTATATCTATATTCCACATCAGAGCATATAGATTCATTGCATTCTTTCCAGTTGCTGTATAGTGTACCAGGACTTAGGAATACTAAGGTTTATTATTTAATAAAACTACTCTAATGGATAAAATTAAACATTCTATTTCTAGTATTGTTTATGCACTGCCTTATTCCTGTGTAGAGAATTACCTAAGAATAAACCCCAGGGGGATCCCTGGGTGGCGCAGCGGTTTGGCGCCTGCCTTTGGCCCAGGGCGCGATCCCGGAGACCAGGGATCGAATCCTACATCGGGCTCCCGGTGCATGGAGCCTGCTTCTCCCTCTGCCTGTGTCTCTGCCTCTCTCTCTCTCTCTCTCTGTGACTATCATAAATAAATAAAAAATTAAAAAAAAAAAAAAAAAAAAAGAATAAACCCCAGGAATGACATAGCATGTAAAAAGTTATATTTTCAGCAAAACACGTGTTTTCCCCATGCATACAATAAGACTACCCTTTGCAGCTCCATTGCATCTGAGTGGGACCATGTGTTCAATTCTGGAAAAGGAAATGTTGGCAGAAACAGTATAAAACCCATGTTCGGCCCCTAAATCTCCCATGAGATCCTCCGCTCATTCTCTGCTTCTCAGTCTCCTAGCCAAATGAAGGATGCTAAATAATTCTATGCTGTGGAGTCATTTGTATTTCTTCTTCCATATCTTATTCCTATTTTCTTTCTTTCTTTTTTTTTTTTTTTTTGCATCTCATTCACTTTTATTTGTAAGATTTCTACATCTACTTGTGAAAACACCTTTGTGTCACATATGAGGCAGATAGCATTTCTGTGAGTCTACTACATTTTGTCTACTGGTCATTTACAATATTTTTTCATTTATAATATTTTTAAAGATTCTGTCATCAAATCTATTTCTTCACTTTTCGCTTGCGGTTGTTACACTGTATTTTGAAGAACCTCACTCCAATCCTTCACAAAACACTCCTAGAAAATTCCCCAACCCAGGGGCAGCTGGCTGGTTCAGTCAGTGGAACATGTGACTCTTGATCTCTAGGTTGTGAGTGCAAGCCCCACATTGGTCCTAGAGATTACTTTAAAAAACATTTTTTTTAATAAATTTTTTTAAAACTGTTCCACCTTTATTCATGGTAGGTCTTTTGTCATTTCATTTTTAAAAGTAATTTTACAAAGTTGCTGAATATTTTTATTCTAAATCTTTTATATTTTCATTTTTAAAAGTAATTTTCATCCATTTGTAGCACTTGTTAAGGGAAGCAAATTAGGAATTCAACACTTTTATTTAAATAACCGACCTTTGGCAAAGTATCATTTATTAATAACCAGTGTTTTATCTAACCAGTTGAAGTATGATGATTTCCTATCAAATTCTTCCGTGATTTGTTTCTTCCATTGAAGATAATAAATAGTAATTCTTCCTGGGTGCTTTTAGGATTCTTTCTCAATGCTGAGTCCATTTTCCAGGATATATCATAATCTATTTTCCTAATTATCCTATTGATATATAAACCCTTTTTATGGACTGATTTAATTATTTTACAAAAGATGTCTTCTAAATTTTCTTTATCTTTGCTCCACTTGTTCTATACTTTTCTTCACAAATGCCAAGTATGCATATAGTGATTTGCCGTTTTCTGGTTCTTACTTCTATCAACTGCTCTGGATTAACTTTTATCTCTGTTCTTTTCTGCCAAATTATTTCTCAAGTATTGTCCTCAATAGCTTTTGACAGCTTCTAATAAGGTTTTTATTCCTGTAATTATTTCTTTTCTAATCCCTTCCTTTTATTCGGACATCTTTTTGTTATTTGCTCTATCTTAGCTCTTATTTCTTTTTTTGTTTCTATATTTCTCTTCTTTTCCTGAAAATTCACATTCTTTTCAACTTCCTTAAGATTTTTTAAAAGTTTTCTTTGATTTGGGAGAAGCAATGTATTTCCATGTGTCTGGATGAGATTTTTTTTTAACATGCTTTTTTTCCTTCACTTTCTTAAAAATATTTATAGGCAAATTTGATTCGGATGCTTTCTATTACTTTAATTTGTGTGGCTATGTTTCCCCTGAAAAAATAAGACTGAAGTATCCTTCACTTTATGACGGGACACTGACTTGACTATGTCTTTGGAACTTGAGTTGTAGGACCGAAGACTGTCTTACAGTCCGTAGTGACCTTTGAGTCATTTATTTGCTCAGGGGCAACAGAATGATGTGATAATAAATAAACTAAGTGGCTCCGATATGGATTTGTTATTTTTTCCATACTTTGTCACTATATTGTATTTTTTCCTCGGTCTTCAGAAAAATGCAGTTTCGAAGACACTGACTTCAGAATTCAGCTTTCACACCCTTGAGTCCAGTCTGGATCCTGGCGGCTATAAGCATTTTGAGTTTGTTTTTAATGATTTTCAAGAGTTTTCTGCTTCTGTAATTGTGGTAAGCAGCTTCATGGCTATGTTCCACATTCCTGCATCTCTTCTTCTGCCATCCAACATCAACCCTAAGGTATTTGTCTTTTTTTCTGGTCGTCTATCACCAGAACTTCACATTTCTTTCCTTTTCTTGTTTTTTCTTCTTTTTCCTTTGTGTGTGTGTGCATGTGTGCACTTATAGTTACATATTGATGATTATATTTCAAAAATGTACCCTCTCTCATTTTCTTTCAGGGAATGTTACACTACAGTGGGATCTGGGAGTTGCCTGCAAAATCTCAGTTATTTACTTTAAATTTCACTATCTGGTAAATATCTTTATAGTCTACTGCACAGTGCGACTGTTTCTTATTTTATTAGCATGTGCGCTGTTGTTTATTTGTTTTCCTATTTCACATGATTCAAGGAAGGGAAATTAAGTGCAGGTGGTCTGCAATCCCTACTAGATATTCTGAATTCTGACTCGAAGGATTGATTTCTAGACTACTTCAAAACACGTGTTAAAAAAAATTAAGCTGATTTTTATATTCTTAAAAGATATGACTCAATTATGACTTTGACAGCCAGACAGACTACCAGGAAAGTTTTGGCTTTAATCTCTTAGCACCATAATTCCTGAATATAAATTACTTCTTAGTGACTAAAAATCAAATTTAACAGCCCAGAGGAAAGAACAAAGCAGCGGACTAAAAACAATGCAACAGGTGGGCTCACTGGAGAGAATTTAAAGAACAGAGTTATGAATGTTGATTCTTCCCAAGAATAAAAAAGCAGATCACCTGCAAAGGGGAATGATTGTCCCAGCAGAAATACTGACTGTTTCAAGAAGATGGGGCAATGCTTCCAAAGATCTAAGAGGAAATGAATGTGAATCCTGCAACCAAAGTATAAATTAAACAGAGACTAGAATAAAGACATTTTTTGGACACGAAAGGACTCAGGAGATTTGCCTCACAGACACGCTTATTGGTGAAATCCAGCAAAAGTGAAAGGGAGAAAACCCAAAAGAAGGAAACATGGGAGTCAAAGGAAAGCAGAAACATGTCAACAAAGACATGATCCCAGATGAGGACCACACAACAGGTCTGGGAAGCTGGCAGTCAGATTGGAACGGGCAAATGTGGAGCCCCAAAAGGGAAGACTGAGGAAAAACTGGAAACTGACCGACTGAATGGAGGGGAAAGGAGGCTATGAATAATTGGGGGTGGGGGGAATGGTCATTTAAAATTCCAAATAAAAAAATAAAAAATAAAAATAAATAAAATAAAATTCCAAATAACTATTTTTAAGCACAAAGAGCTGTGATTTACACAATCACAATAATGAAGACACTATATACACATTTTTGACTGAATCAACCAATAGACAAACACAGAAGATTTAATTATGATTAACATGATAATATAAATGTCATCAACCCTCACATTATAGAACTAAGCTCACATATAACAGAAATAAAGAATAGGAGAAAGGAAACCTCAACAGGAAGTTTTGAAAAATACAATTAAAAAAAAATCTTCTCTGAACCCAAACACCTCTCCACAAAGGTGGTGAAAAAAGAAATCACTTTTGTTATAGTGTATTAAACTAAACTGTGATACATAGCACAGGCAATATACTAAGACAGTGCAAAATCAGGAGAAAAAAAACTCACCTTCTTATATACCCGAGGAGATACAACCTATGACATACATATTATCAAGATAAACAATAACTAGTCCCCAAATGAGAGGATATGACAACACCATTTGCAAAACATAATTCATCCTAACTTTAACTGGTGACCATGTGTGTTAGCTAATTACCATTATTCCGAGGAAAACCAAACTGCCATTATGGCAGGAGATCATTCTGCAATTTGGAGCAAGGTGCTCACTGAAGTTAAGTTTCCTACCTTCCCATAGAAAGAGAGATATTGATGGTTCTATTTCAAAAATGTGCCCTCTAGGTCCTCAACACATTTCTAGGTCATACATAAGCTTACAAAGGGCTTGGCTAGCCTTCAAAAGAAATTTATATACTTTTCAAGGAGAGGAGAAAATACTTAAAATTACAGGTATTCTAAAGTGAATTATCGGAGTAAAAAGAAGATGAGCAAATCTCTTTATTTCCAATGGGCATAATTAAACCTCATTTTTAATCTGTATTGGTAGTTACAGAAGACAACGGTGTTAATTAATGGCCTCTTCTTGGAGAGCGGGCTTTAAGAAATACCATCTTGACTTACACATAAAATTAAAATGTGCAGATTTTTTTGAGGATAGACAAATCCTCAAACTGAAATAGCAATCAAAATATATTGGGAATGAAAGGGAAGGGAGTATTATATAAATAAGCTAAATTCTTATTCTCTGTAGCTAATAATCAGATAAATTAGGAAAAGCACCAGAATTCTAGTATGTACATATTTGGGGAACTGTAAGATGAAAACAGCAAAGAAATTAGATATGGTTGGCACTGAAAAGCAAGAGTTGGGTGAAGGCTGTTGCTTATCCACATACACATGACCTTTCTATATTATTAGAAAAAGAAAACATATGGTACATTTTTTAGTGACCCAACCTAGATGTATTAAAATTAAAAAAAAAAATTAGTGGAGAACTGGCAAGAAAATAATCTGTTGATACATGATTTGAAAAAGCCCATTTACAGAAACCTTTGCTTATGTCTAATTTTCAAAAAAGGAAGCATTACATGTGTGTGGGCATTGGAGTGTGTATATCTGAAAACATTTCAAATTAAAGAACTTTTTATTTTTAAAAAGAACACTTACAAAAATTTTAAGTATGTAAGATAACATAGTTAACACCTGCATGCCCACAACTCACACTGAACCAAAGCCTCCTGTTGTACTCCTTTCAAGAAGTCTGGTTTGTGTTTTAAAACTGGATCCACTTGCTTGTCATCTGCCTCAGAATGTCCATGTTTCTCATAAAATTGAGGCTTACCAATCCAGTTTCAGGACTGGCTCTGTTTTGTAGCTACAAGGAATTTTTTTTTTTTTTTTTTTTTTTTTGCTACAAGGAATTCAAGAAGAACAATTTCTGCCCTCACCTGCTCCCCTACACACACATCTCAGGGCACTCAACTGAATCCTGCTAGAGGTCTACACGGTCCCATAGCATTTAATTTCTGGAGCACAAGAATCGAATGGTAAGTAACATAATGTACTTACATTACCTTCTCCCATTGGTCCCGGAGGTACACTGTGCTCCCAGCTGGACTTTCCTCCCAAAACTTCAGTATTAGGAGTCCTGGCCACTGGTTGAAGGATCAGACCTGATTCTTTTAGAGTTTTAATTTTTGGACTTCATACTGGATTCACACTATGCCTAATATTGAACTCCTGATGTCTACGTAGGCAACCTTACCCTCACCATCTCTGTAAATGGCCACATCTTCCTTTTGGTTCCTCAGGCCACAAACTTGCAGATAACTATGACTCCTCCCTTTCTCTCCTCTTCTGCAACCACCTATCAGCAAGCAGCTCCTGTAGACTCTAGCCTTCCTCTGCTCCTCCCCACATACACGGCCACAAACGAGACCCCAACCAGCTTCTTAGATTCTTGTAATCACCCCTCTGAGGGATGGTCCCTTGACTACACTTACGTTCAAAAATCTCAAATCTCAACACAGAAGCTTCAAAATGTTTTTAAGTACATCAGGCCATGTCTTTCACTCAAAATGTTCCCTTTCACTCAGACTACAATCTAAAGGCATTATTGTGGCCCACAAACCTCTACTTTTTCTCATCTATATGTGTGTGCATGTGTATGAATATATTATATATGTATGTATGTATGTATCTCGATAATCCCATTAGGATGCAAGCTCTAAAAGAGGAGGACCTTTGTTTTTGTTTGTTTGTTTCTTTGTTTTTTTTTATTTACTGCTTTATTCTCAGCACTTGTGAAAACACTCATGTAAAATGACACTTCTTCATGGAAGCCTTTCTTGACCAACCCACACTCAGCCTTAGGTTAGTGTTCTGTAACACATTCTTATCAAATGCCCTCCTGTGTAGTGCCCATAGCCTTGTAAATCACATCATGATCGGTGGATTATAAAGATTCCACTAAAAGTTAAGCTTCAAGAAACTTTTAAAGATTCCACTGAAAGTTAAGCTTCAAGAAACTTTCCTTGAGTACAGGGGCATTAAGTGTCTGCCACATAATGTTGCATATATATATATATATTTCTTGAAAGAAGGATGGTTAGCTAAGAAAATGACTTCCGGATTCCTACACTCTACCCATCCCAGACTACTTATAGTTCTTTGGGGTCTCTCATTGCTCTCTAATGGAACTATGCTATTTCTATTCCTGATTCATTTTATTTTATTTATTTGAGAAAGAGAGAGAGAGAGAGAGAGAGAGAAAGAGAGAGAGAGAGAGAGAGAAAGAGAGAGAGAGAGAGAAGGCACAATCTGGAAGAAAGGGAGAAGAGGAAGAGAATCTCAAGCTGATTCCCTGCTGAGCACAGAGCGCCATGCAGGGCTGAACCCCTGGACCCTGAGATCATGACCTGAGCAAAAATCAAGGTCAGATCCTTAACCTACTGAGCCATCCAGGCACCCCTCCTATTCCTAGCTAATTTCTATGACTCAGAAAAAGCTTAGGAGCATTTTCAAACAAGATCTGAATCTACCCCTGAAACTGTCACATGGTACCTCTGTGCCACCACAGTTCATTCATTTATTCATCCAACAACCATTTTTTAAACAATTTTTCATCATACTGACCTCGATGCTGCATATACAACAGTCAACAAAACAGAGGCCTTACCCTCATGGAGCTGACATTACAGCGGGGGAAAGGACAACAGGGTTGGTGGGAGGGGAGACATGGAATCTTAAAGAACTCTATAATATAATGAATGCCATGGATTGATGAGCACTATGATGAAAACATAAAATGATACCTTGCTTTGTGGATAGAAGGTACTGAGCTCGTACTTTCAGAAGGGGAGCAAAACAAGTTCTTTTTGAGATCTGGAACAAAGACAGTGAGAGAGCACACCCTGCAGGAATGCCTGGTACCCCTGGATCAAGTCCCATATCCCAGCTTCCTAGTATTTTACCACACATACGGCTCAGAGCAGAGAACTTCTCCAATTCTGACACCAATCCCAGGCTGTTTCCTGCCCCCCCCCCATATCACCAAGCAATTAACTCAATTCTAACACTACATACCTGGAGATAGCATCAAATCCTGCAGGTTAAAGTCTCAGTCTTACAAGACTGCTGCCCACCCCAGCCCCACTTCAAACACCAACCCCAAGTCTGGTCCGTCACCTGCACTTCTGACCAACTAGCTATAAATGGAAGTTCCAAAGACCTTTGCACCATCCCCACTCCTACTTTCTGTTTGATTAATTTGCTAGAGTGGCTCACAGAACTCAGAGAAACAGGTTATTAACAGGATTATCAGTTTATTATAAAGGGATATAACTCAGGAACAGCCGGATGAAAAAGATGCACAGGGTGAGGGCACATAGGAAGGGGCACAGAACCTTCTTGCTCTCTGGGCAGCCACTATTATTCTCCACATGTTTGCCAATCTGGAAACTCTCTAAATCCTATCCTTTTGGGTTTTTATAAACAGGCTTCATTACATAGGCATGATTGATTAAATCAGTGGACATTGGTAATTGCACTCAATCTCCATCCTTTCCCCTCCCTGGAAGTTGGAGGCAAAATTGGGGGTTCTGACCCTCCAATCACAGGGTTAATTCCTCTGGTGACCAGCCCCATTCCCCTCCACCCAGTGTTACTTTCTGAAAGTCACTTCACTAACATTAACTCAGATGCGGTTGAACTAGGTTTGTTATGACTATCAAGATAATGTCATCATTTTTATCAGGAAATTCCAGGTTTTTAGGAAGTCTGTGCCAGGAATAGGGATGAAGACCAAATATATATTTCTTATAAGTCACAGTATCACACCTTCTTTAGAGGATTCCCCTTAGGTGTAGAGAGTTAAGTGCGGGGGACCATATATTTATTGAGTGAACCCTACCTCTCCCTCAGGCATCCAAATGTAATGACCAAATGGTGTAAAAATACAAAAGCCCAGTTCCTTTGCTCAAGATGCAATTCATGCTCCACCGAGGAAGAGCATTTTCCCAGAGCCTTCCTTCTCAGAAAGCCATTACCTACACTGGAATCCTCATCTCTGGGTCTATTTCTGAAAGAGTCTGACATAAGACAAGAGAAAAGAACATTCCATGCATAAGAAACGGCAACTATCAAAGTGATAAAGAATATAGTTGATATACTTTGAGGAAAAGCAAGAAAGCGCCTATGGCAAAAGTATGAGAAAAGTGGGATAAGAAATAACATCCAAAAAAAATATATCAGATAGGGCCTTGACTGGTTGGATTCTCCTCTCCACTCCTCCCATGCCTACCCACTGCTCTGGAAGCTTGGGAGCAAGGTATGTCTTGTTCATTCCTCTATCTCTGGCACCAACATTCTTTAGTTACTTAATACAAACTTACTAAATTTGCTTTTCTTTTCCTTTAGTAAATTATCACATGATATTTGAATCTACTCTTATTGCCCATCAGCGACCTGAATATTATTTCCCCTGATATCTTAGGAATATCTTTAATTTCCATTTTTATGATTAAGAAAACAAAAGACTGGGGCACCTGGGTGGGCTCAGTCAGGTAAGCAGTCAACTCTTGATTTCAGCTTAGGTCATGATTTCAAAGTCCTGGGATCAAGCCCCACACTGGGCTCTGTGCTCAGTGGGGAGTCGGCTTGAGGAATTTCTCTCTCTCTCTCTTCTGCTCCTCCCCTCACTCACTCACTTTTTCTAAAATAAATAAATCTTTTTAAAAAATTTTTTAAAATAAAGACTGATATAACTGTAGCAATATGCATAGAAACTTGAGTTTCATAATGAACAGTCTTATAAGCTGTAAAAGAGAGTGTGAAAAATCACCTAAGTAGCTAGGGCATTTGTGTTATACAAACTGCCATAGTGTTTAAAATAAATCCTGAATATTTTCCAATTATGAGTTACTTCTTTTTATGTCCATTTTATATATATATATATATATATATATATATATATATATTTGAAATGATTGGGTAAAATCCTATATATAGGATTTTACCCAATCATTTCAAATTCATGCAATAAAGTAAAATATAAGTATTTAATTATATCTACTTTGGACCTAAAAGGATGGATACTGATACAAGTATTTCAGATGAACTAGGTCTATACCAAGTCCCAATGCCAAATGTTTTAAACATAATTCCATTATCCACATTCACAACAATAAAAATATTTCCAAGAGCAAAAGAACTATCCTGTAGGTGAACCTGTTTGTACCCAGGTAGGTGGTCTGCCAAGTGTAAAATGAACCATTAAATATTAATAACTACTAATTTCCTGTATAACTGTCCTAAAAACATTTACGATATCTAGTAAGCTCTTTGCCATTGCCCATGAGTCACACTTAGCCTCTGGCATTGGACTGGATCCCTCAACTGACAACAAAGTAGTTTTTATCTTTAGCAAAGCTAAGGGTAAGTTGTGAGCTTTAAATTGGATGCTTTTAATAATGTTCAGGTTTCCTGTAAGGTTTGACTTTTAAACAATACCTTTCATTTATCTGTCATGCCCATATCATACCTTATCAACAACATATCTTTTCCTTAATAAAATAATAAATTTCCTCACTGTATATCATTAGTAATAGCGTAGTATACTAATAGCATTAGTATCAGCTCACTGTGACTGCCATAAACTTACCACAAACTTGATAGCTCAAAACAACAATTTGCACAGTTCTGGAGACCAGATGGTAGAAATCTAAAATCAGTTTCACTGAACTGAAATTAAGATGCCAGCAACTCTGCACTCTGAAGGCTTTAGGGGTGGGTCTGTTCTTGGTCTCTTCCAACTTTTGATGGCTCTTACCATTCCTTGGCTTGTGGCTACATCTCCCTCTGCTTCATCATCATCTTGTCTTCTCCTTGTGTTTGTGTCTAAACACACTCTTCCTATTTTAAGGATGCATGAGACAGCATTTAAGGCCTACCTAGATAATCAAGAATAAGCATCTCCTCTCAAGGTCCTTAACTTAATTACATCTTTTGCCACAAAATGTAATATTTGCTCTTTTACCACGTAGAGTAATAGTCAAAGGTTCTTGAGTTTAGGTTATGAACTACCCATTACCCATCAAAACCCACTTTTTTTTAATGGAGAAATATTCATAGCGCACTGTTTTAGATCTTCCTCATTTAAAACTATCAGTATACAAATAATGTTTTTAAAGATACATAGACAGAAAAACCAAATCTTGGGAAGGAGAAATTTAACTAATTAATTGATTCCATTTTCAGTTTCTTCTCCCATGCTGTTCACCTGCAAAATTATATATTCTAAATAATTCTTGAATGACCTACCTGATTCTTTCTTCTTGGGCTTCTGTAAATTTCACAGAAAAGTCTTCACCTTATACAATCTGTCTCTGAGCCCAATAGTTCATGGTAAGAACATGAAGAATCCTACAACTAACATTAACAGTCAAATCAGCCAAACTTCATAACTCCTCAAGCCATGATCACAAGGATGCATTTCCTGCCATTTCCCAGTTAACCACATCTTTGAAAAAGAGATCTTCCAGTTTCAAGCTATTCAAAACTCGTATCTGTGTTCCACCCAGAACAACAGAATCTACACACCAAACCTACAGGATCAGCAACACAATTTTTAGGGCTCAGTGCAAAATGAACGTGTGGGACCCTCTGATCCAAGAACTATTAAGAATTCTAAGATGCTGACACCAAACTATTAAGCCAAGTATGGGGTTCTTCTAATTGTGGGCACCTATGCAACTACACAGGCTACATCCTCATGAAGCCAGCCCTGCCCTATCTTTAGAGCTTTACATCTATCCCCAAGATAAGCACCTGAGCCCAGTTTCCTCAGTTTGATTTGAAGCAATATACCCTCAAGCGTTAACATTGTTTTATATCCTCAGATAATCCTTTACAAACCAATAGAAAATAATAACTTTGCTAAATGTTGGGAAATACCTTTAAAAGGTAAATATCCCCACATATTTCACTTTGGATGTCATCTTTCAGTAATAGGAAACTCAACTCACGTTCATTTAAAAAAATAAAGGTAATTGTTGGCTGATGTGGTTGAAAAACAATCTAGGAGCAGGGTAAATCAGACATAATTTGATTTAATAAATGTTCCTATTTCATTTCTCTGAAGCCTCTTATCTTTACCCTTTTCTGCCTGTTGCCTGTGTTCTCCAAGTGGTAGTTACTGGCCTTAGCAGTTCCAGGTTGGGTTACACACAACAATGTCCAGAGAAAGAGAAATCATCCTTTCAATACAGGTCTTCTAAGACTAAAAAGTCATGCTTGGCAGAAGCCCCCAGTATATATTCCCTAGAAGCTCACTGACTCATGTAGAACCAAGTGCCCACTCCTGAACTACCATCATGAGGCCAGGAAAATTCCCCATCCAGGCATGGATGAGTCTGGGTTCCTGAACTATGGTAAGGAGAACAGGGTTTCCTTTAGACAATAGAGATCTGGACTGAGTGGAAAACAGCAAATAGCCTGAAAAAAATTTAAAATCTAGGTAGGAAAGTGAGGGTGAGGGAGGAGACCAGGGCTGGACAATGTGCCAATTTTTACTGAAAAATCTCACTGAATTGCTAATGTATGCGTGTCTGAGCTTTTGTTTTAAAATTTATGCTGAGAGAACTGCTAGTAAAAGTTGGGAGAGCTAAATGATAATTGTTTTAATATGTATTTGAAGGATAGTTGACATATATTAGTTTCAGGTGTAGAACATAGTGATTCAACAACTATATATGCATTACAAAATGCTCACCACAGTAAATATAGTTACCATGTCACCAAAATTCTAGCAACTTTAGTGAAACAAATTCCCTGTGCTGTACTTTTCATCTCTGTGACTTACTTATTTTATAACTGGATTATAAAATTATAAAACTTCCTATAAAGATAGGAAACTACCTATTTTGTAATCCTCTTCCCCTTTGGCAACCACTAGTCTGTTCTCTATAAGTCTGTTTCTATTTTTATTGTTGCGTGTTTTCTGTTTTTTAGATTCCATATGTAAGTAAAATCGTACAGTATTCATCTTCCTCTAATTGACTTCACTTAGCATAATACCCTCTGGGTCCAACTATGTTGCTGCCAATGGCAAGATTTCTTCCTTTTTTATAGCTGAGTAATACTCAATTGTTATATATATATTCCACATCTGTATCCATTTATCTGTAGATGGACACAGGCCGCTTCCATATATGGCTATAGTAATGTTGCAATAACCAGGGGTGTAAATATCCCTCTATATTAGTGTTTTTGTTTTCAATGAGTAAATAGTCAGCAGTGGAATTATTGGATCATGTGGTATTTTGACTTTTAGTTTTGTGAAGAATGTCTATAACTGTTTTCCAGAGTGGTTGTGCCAATTTGCATTCCCATCAACAGTGCATGAGAGTTCCCTTTCCTCTACATTCTTGCCAACAAGTTACCTCATGTCTTTTTGATACATGCCATTGTGACCAGTGTGAGATGATATTGCAATTTTCATTTACATTTCCCTGATGGTGGTATTGAGCATCTTTTCATGTGCCTGTTGACTATTTGTATCCTTTTGGAAAAATGCTTATTCAGGTCCTCTGTCCAGTTTTAATTAGAGTTCTTTTTTATTTGATGTTGAGTTGTAGGATTTCTTTATATATTTTTTGGATATTAACACCTTATCATATCTATCATTGCAAACATCATTTCCCATTCAGTAGGCAGCCTTTTCATTTTGTTTATAAACAAAATTTTAGCAAATGCAAATTCAAAAATACATTAAAACTATCATCTATCATGAGCAAGTGGGATCTATTCTACAGATACAAGTTTGGTTCAACACACGCAAATCAAGTAATATCATATACCACATTAACATAGTGAAGGATAAAAATCATGATAATTTCAACAGATGCAGAAAAAGCTTTGACAAAATCCAACATTTATTCATTATATAAACTCTCAACAGAATGAGTATACCTCGACATAATAAAGGCCATACATGTTAAATCCACAATCAACATCACACTCAATAGTAAAAAGCTGAAATTTTTCTTTTAAGATCAGGAATAAGACAAGGATGTCCTCCCATATCACTTTTTTTTCAACAGATTACTTGAAGTCCTAGCCACAGGAATAAGAAAAATAAATAAAAGGCATCCAAAATTGGAAAGAAAGTAACTGTCACTATTTGCTGATGGAATACTATATACAGAAAACCAAAGACTCTACCAAAAAAGTTTTAGAACTGATAAATTCTATAAAGTTGCAGGATATAAAAATCAATATGCAGCAATCTATTGCATTCCTATACACTAATAATGAAACAGCAGAAAGGGAAATTTGAAAATCTCATTTACTAGCTTGTAAAGAATAATGTATTTATGAATAGATTAAAACCAAGGAGTGAAAGACCTCTTCTCTGAAAACTCTAAGATACTGGTGAAAGAAATAGAAGATGGCACAAATAAATGGAAAGACACACCATGCAAATGGGTTGGAAGAACCATTATTGTTAAAATGTCCATACTATCCAAAGTAATCTACAGATTCAATGAAATTCCTATCAAAATACTAATGGCATCTTTCACAGAACTAGAACAAATAATCCTAAAATTTGTACAGAACCCCAAAGACCCCAAATAGTTAAAGTAATCTTGAGAAATACTAAAGCTGGAGGTATCACCATCCCAGATTTTAAGATACACTACAAAGTGATAGTAATCAAAATAATATGATACTGACACCAAAACAGACACTAGAGCAATTAAACCTAATGGACAAAATAGCCTGGAGATAAGCCTATGACTATGTGGTCCATTAGTCTCTAACATAAGAGGCAATAATACACAATGGGAAGAAGACAGTCTCTTCAATAAATGGTGTCGGGGAAACTGGACTGCTACGCACAAAAGAATAAAAGTGGAGCACTTTCTTACATGATACACAAAAACATACTCAAAATCACTTAAAGACCCAAATGTAAGACCTGAAACCGTATAATCCCAAAAAGAAAACATAGGCAGTAAACTCATGAACATTGGCCTTAGCAATATTTTTCTGGCCAGGTCTCCCCAGGCAAGGAAAATAAAAGCAAAAATAAATAATCAGGACTATATCAAACTGAAAAGCTTTTGCACAGCAAAGAAAATCATTAACAAAATGAAAAGATCGAGAAATCTTAATGACTTTGTTATATACTCTTTTGAAATGCAAATTCTAAATGATTCTTTAAGTTAGATTAAATTGATTATTTTCAATTAGAAAAAGTAGTGCTGGAAATTTGTTACCAAAAGATATCACAAAACGTGGGTAGTAAAAAATTAAGATGAAGGACATATATATAACTATATAACAACTTATGGGATCATTCACAGGGCCTAAGAAAACTGTGTAAATACAGCTCCACTGCCCCTGCTTTTTCAAAGATAGTGCATATAACTACAATCTTTAAGTAAGCTTATTATGTGAAAGACTGAATGTTATATGATATTAATATAAGGAGAAAGACTTTATTTAAAATATAGGCAAAAGCAACGTTTTTCACTATCTTTGAAATAAAGTATTCTAACACATTCCCTGTGAGAGAATATGTTTACTCTGGTAAATATAAGCAACACTTCAATGATACGCCCTAGGAGATGTAGAGAAAGAAAAGAATTCACCTGTCATCTCACCTATAGTTACTTGCAGCTTATCTTGTATTTGATGCTAAGTATTTATCAACCAAAGCATAGTTAAGAGATTTCAAAACATGTGCACAAATAAAATGTATTATTTTATTGTTGACTCTCCCTCCACTTATATCCATCATGAAAATTTAAGTGACAAATGCAAACTTGCCCCTACTGGCAATATCATTGTGCCTCCATTAAACACTTGAATTTTGCTCTAGAAAGGTATTAGAAAAAGCAAATTGTTGACAGAATGGAACATTATTCACTTCAATGTGCTTTCTACGTTCTCTTATTTTCTTTTTCTTTATTGCCCACTTTAAAAAGGTTTTCTGATAAAATGCCAGAATTTTTTTTTTTTTAAAAAAAGCATGTAGGTCATAAGGACAGAAACAAAAGTATGGATATAATATTTTACTTAGAATAATTTACAAAAAAAATACTTATTTTTTAAATGGATTTATGAATAAATGGATAACAAATCATTTCTGGTTCCAAAACTCATTAGTATAAAGTACTGAACCCTTAAAGTTTTTTTGTATGTAAATTATATAGGGAAACTTATACCATGAAACCCCAAGAGAACATCTGCCTACAAAAGAAGACATTTTCTCAATACTTGAGGATAACTATTGTTATCTTCAACTAGTGTACAATTAATGTCCTTCTTCCAGGGGATCCTTTAGAGTTCACAACACTGCCATTAATGTACTTTCAGGAAGGTTGCTTGCAATGGTGTTTTCCTTAAGGCTAATAAAAATGAGTTTCCTAATAATCAGTGTGTATAAAGAAGTGAAGTATTTGTGAAATAGCCCCATTCTTCTGTATTATCTACCCCAGCTTTCCCTTTATATTTTTTCACCCACTTTATCTCTCTTCATGTACTATTTTCTTCCCTGTCATTAAGGCACTTAGAAAGCCAGCATAGTTTTCTTTTGCAGTCTGAGAGTACACATCTATCCACTAGATATTTTATTTTACTCTGATATAAATACAATGCGATCAACTTATATATACTCAGAAGTATACGATTCTAAGTTTGCAGACCATGTAAATAAGATCATCAAAAAAACATGAATTAGCAAGATTTTTCTTCAAACACATGTTATCCCATGATTAGAAGATCAGTATGACAAAATAATCTGCAAAGATGTGACCACATTTGGGTGGGGAGGGGAGGGATCCTGAAAAGTAATGGAGCTTCCCCTTCCCTAGTAACCATCCCAAAAGGTTAGCCAGGACTGTTTTTGAAAAATAGGTTTCCCTTGTTCCATGAGAAAGGTAACAGATTTTGGGGGGTTTTGAAAGTATCTATCCAAGCGGGTTGATTCAGGCATAGCTAAAAGGAAGAGAGAATGAAACATGTTACTGAGTGGTTATATGCCCATAAGAGGTTCCCTTGAGCCTAAGAATAAAACATACATCACAGGTTCTGGCCCACTAAATCGCTGCTGAGACACACTCTGGCATAAGAGGCAAGACTTCTGATGGAAAAGCCTACATGGTCATACAAGAGAACCGGTCAGCTAAGTGTCATATATGGGCATTCAGCAAAAATTTCCAGGCCCTGTCTTGTGCTTATGTGGGTTGTGAAACTCTGGGAAAAAGCCACACGTGGTCTTCCCAGAGGTTGGATACCTAATAGGTAGTAAGACACTAGCACTCAAGAGCTCAAGAATAATGGAAGGCAACCATCATTCACTGAATTATTTAATGAGTACTTTCGACATGCTCTGCACTTTGTACTAAAAGCAAGCCTGCTTACCCAATTTTCCCAGAATTCTATAGATTCTGAGGTTCTCCTCTAGTCTGATGATTACAAATCCCCAATATTTAGTGATATTCAACTTTCACTGAGCCTGTTAGGTCATAGCCAGGACTTCTAGAAAAATAAAATGTGAAATTTCTTCCTCAGGATATCATGAATCCTTTTGGACCTACTCTATCCCTAAATACATAGATGGTAGGCCATAGTCCCAAGTCCTAATCCTGCTATTCATGTAGCATGGACTATCACTTTTCCAAATCCCCAGCTTTCTCACTTATAAAAGGGGAAAATATCAAAAAAAAAAGGGGGGGGGGAATATCTGCATCTCCTAGGTACACATATAAATAATATTTTCAAAATCCTACAGATCAATGGAATTTTAGGACTGGAGAGTTAATATAATACACTAAGCAAATCTGAGTAAGAAAAACAGGTTTTAGGGGGTTCTTTCTAAGCAAAGTGGGCCATTGAAGACAACTGTGCCACCAACTAGACTAAGAAAAGCTATTACTCTTACTAATGTGGTTTAAGCTTACATTATTAGAGTCATAAAACGTTTGGAATTTGAAGAGACCTTAGAGATCACCTAATACCATCATCCTCGTTTTACAGATGAGGAAATTGAATCTTTCCTCACCTCTTGTGCAGTGGCAACACACAAACCAGACATTAGCATGAAAAATCTAAATTGATGCCAGTAGCAGCAGGAGGCTGCTTACTTTATGTATTACATTTTAAAGGGAATAACACAAACCATGACCTTCTGCTAAATTAGGAAAGAATCGCTAATACTACATACAAGGAGACTGCAGACAAGATTAAAACTATGATGACAAAAGGAAAAACATTGTGTTGCCTGGCAGGGTGTAAGTTTTCTCAGGGAAGTTCAATGTGTGGGAAGGATTGCCTTAGTTCTATGGATAGTATTTAAAAGAATTAATATATATATATGTGTGTGTGTGTGTATTTTATATATATTATGTGTGTGTATATATATATTTTATACACACACACATCTATGTAAAGGCAGTGAATATCCTATAATACACACACATAAAAGCAGCAACTTCCCAATATCAACTCTTGCCCTATGTTGTTTAGTGCACATTTATTTTAAATTAAGAATGATTCACAATTTAAAATACTGCAATATATTCAAAATGCATGGCAACTTTTCAGAGTAAGTATGCTGATTTGAATGTCTGCAGGGACCAAGCAGGCAATGTGAATATGTGAAGGAAGCCCAGTACAAAGCAGTACTGGATAACATTTTCAGTGCATAACCTGAACCACAGGTCTGAAAGAACTCGTACATGAGATGTGTCTCAGAATGCTGAGGAAATAGTTCCTGAAAAATACATTTTCTGATTTTGAAGGTACCTGTTAGAGAAAGACATCTAAACATTAAAAATAAAAATTGGAAGAAGTTGAGAATTGGAATAAAATCTTATTCTGCTTTTTTAATTTATTCTTATGAAAAAGATTCAAAATGTTTTTGTTTGGCAGATAGATAATACAAAGAGATTGTAAGACATACCTTAGCAAATATTAGTTTGGGTTTTATATTTGAGAATTGTGAATTATCAAGCAAAGTTTGTGTTTTCGGTATTTTCTTTTATACTAGCTCCTCCCTATTCGAGCTATGAGAAGTTCTCATTAACTGCCTTAATTAAAGGTTGACCAAAAAGAACCAAAAAAAAAAAAAAGTCAATTCTTGGGTTTAAAATTTCATTGTCTACTGTAGTGAACTGGTCTACTTCGATTTGTATATATACAAATTTGGGCGACTTCTCAAATAGAATTTGAGATAATTCTGCTCCTCATAATAGAAGTAGAGCTCAGTCCAAAATTTGCCACATACACCACCATTTACTGGCAACCTAACATACACATATAAAAGTTACACGTGGAAATCTTGAAGATGTCTTGGCTTTCCATCCTTCCATGCTCTAAAACTACCTTACATAAACAGCTTACCTGAGGCAAGTGTGACAATGTTCTAGCATCGGATACAGTGAACTGTAAGTAGAGGATCAAGAAACCTTCCAATTAAAAACAGGATTACAGAATCATTCATGGATTAATGCTAGAGATCCATTCTACAACAGGTTTCGGGACAGATGACAATTATTATATTCTTCTTATGCAAAAAGAGAATCACCTCCTGCCTCAAAGAATAGCCAGTCTACTAACATCATCAATAAAAGCTCATTTCTACTGCTAATTAACAAGTCACACCCTTTGCCAGTGAAAATATATTTCTAATATTATGAAAAGAAACACATTTCTTATAGTGATAGGAGGTAGGAATAGTTTGAAGCACTTGTAAGATGGTCTCTGAGTTTGATTAAAGATTAGTTGATAACTCCTAGGCTGGATATTCTGATGAATCCAACTGAATGTTCTTAGAGATTAATTTAAAGTAGCTAAAATACCTGAAATATTTATTTATTTATTTATTTATCTATCTATCTATCTATCTATTTATTTATTTATTTATTTATTTATGTTTTTTAATTACAGGCATTGTATCATTCAGGAAAAAGGGCTTGAGGGGAAGTATCCTAAGTAAGAAAGATTCTTTCTTAGAGACTAGAAAAGGTTCCTTGGGCTGATAGGTAAGGGGAAAAGTCAGAGAATACTTGAAAAAGGAGTAAGACCAGTTGGGACAGAGACAAAAGACACGAAACAAGAACTGTAAAAAACTGAAAAGCTTATGGAGAATGTGACTTAATATCTGGAAACCACCTATTTTAAAAGAACTGTTTTTCTCATCCCTCCCCCTAATAATGCCAGCAGAAAAACCTGTTCCTTTACTATTAAAATAAGCACTACATATTACTATACATAAATTATAAAAGGGATGAAAGACAATAATTTTTTCTAATAAAAATCCTTCTCCTTGAAGATTTCATAGTGCAGTGAGGATAGACATTCAAACATTTTAAATATGATACTGTACATCATATAAATATACCCCAAGTGCTTCAGAGGCAGAGAGGTCCATTTAGCTGAGCCAGAGGGTTCGGAGAAAGCTTTCTGGAGAAGATTATGCTGAATAGAGTGTTTGATTTAGACTATTATTTCTTTTTAATACTGGGGACAGATGATGACAGGTAGTAGTGGAAGACATAATAGAGAAAAAGTTAACAGATATTTAAGAAAATAGATGGGAGTGGAAGGCTGTCATGGGCAGGGTGGGGATTATGAAGAAAAATGTCACCGACTACTAGCCAGCTCTTCACCAAGCCTAGTTCCTCCTCCTCCCGGGCACTCAGCTGGACTGTACCAACTCTGGTGTAATCATGTTACTTAGTTCCAGCCAACAGAATATATTTTCAGAGATGACACATCCTGCTCTAGGTCACTCCTGCCATGCCTGGTCCTCCATGTTCTTCTCTTTTCTGCTGATAATAGAAGATATTGAGATGGAAAGTGACTGGTTTCTAAATTGCCTTTGGAAGGGACGATCGTGCCAATCAGTAACATTCAAAATTTTATGTTGAATGGAAAACCAACTTTCATTCTGTTTGAATGATTGTACACTTTGGAGTCTGTTGTTATTATAAGATACCTTCAAGAAACAATATAGGAGCACAAGATACTTGAATGCGGATTGATAGTTGTGCCAACATCTAAAATAACACAGATGGAAGAACAGGTTTATGAAAAAAGATGACAGATCAGTTTGTCACATTCTGTACTGAGGTGTCTGTGGGATGAATCCAAACGGGATATTGAAGAGACACTGGAACATTTGAATAAGAAGGAGAGGAGGACCTTAGAGATTTAATAATTTAAATGATGATATTCAGTAGTTCAGACTTAATTCTAAATGTGATGAGACATTAAAATATGCCTAAGCAAGACAGTGACAAAGTTGTATTTGTCTTTGAGAAAAATCCTTTTGTATAGAGCGGAATATGAGTCTAGACACCGAGAATCAGTCATGCTTAAGGAATTTAATCTTCAGAGGGTAATACATTAGGGCATTTCTAATGGGGAAAAAGACAAAAACTTTTCAAGCTTGAGGTCTACCCTGACCAACAGATGGCCAAGGCAAACTGGATTCTGTACTAAAAAGTAGAAAAGAGTATCTTCTTGCTCGGGTCTTGTATTTCTCAAAGGTCTGGACTGCTAGTGTGAACAGACCAGAATCAAGTTGGCTATTCAGCGCTTACCATGTTCTCTTCTTAAACATCAGGAAGCCTCAAGAGAATGGGGGTACTGCGGAGAAGGGGTACTATACATTCGCCATATAATTTATCATCCCAAGAGGGAGACATTTCTGAGACTTAAAGAGGGTGCTATGAATAATCGTGTGGGACAAACACATAAGTCAGAATTGTCCCAGGCAAATGTGTGACCCCTCTATCCACATGATCCTGCCATACCCTGCCGCACAGTATATTTTGATGAATTCAAAACTCAGATCAGATTCTACCAAATATATAGTCATAGAGCATATTCTTGTCAGATTAAGGAATTCTTCACTCTCTGTCCTCAGCTACTGAAACAAGGTCTTTCCAGAGAAGGTTTGCTCTAGTTAAATGACAAAAATATCCTGAAACTCTGAGTAAATAATCCAAGAATGGAATTTATTATATCTTTTTTGCATAAATAGAAAATAAATTCCAAAGGGTTTCTTTTGGCTTTAGAAAAAGAACCTCACCATGATCAACGCTTGACATCATCCAGAATACAAAGATGTCAATTTAAACATTCTTAAGAGGATAATTAAATCTCCAGACTTTTTGAAGTTACTGGTTTCTATTTCATAGGACTTAGGACAACTCTGAAATCTTCAGATTTCCTCACAGACTTATTTTTACCAGTTAGACTTTCAAAGGTGACTTTATTAACAACAGCAACGACAAAAAAGAGGTCAATGATTCATCTTTTTACAAGTCATCTTGATGAGCAGGGTAGTAAGATGAATACATTCGTGACATTATCACTTCACCATTTTATGAGAACTCATTTTGTGATACCAAATAGCATCTGCTGTTCTGCAACTATCAAGGAAAAAAATATACGCCACCTACTTTTCGGTCAAGAGATATTTGTTTTCCCCAGCAATCAGATGACATAAAATTTTAAGAAAAATAATTACTTCGTTAGAGGTGAGTTAAAAATGTGAAAAAGCGGGTCCCAGAAGCATAGAACTTTCAATACGAAGTATGCGAGGAGAAAATATAAGTAAATGGGATATTATGTGATATTGTGAATCTAACATCCCCGTGTAGAAACAAATACATTTTGAGGTCGGGGCCCATCAACATTCTCGTCAGATCAGATGACGGAGTTTTCCACAAAATGAGGAGAGGCAGGATTGGAGGGAACTCGAGAACTTGAGGAAGGGTCCCAATGGGCCATGGAGCCCATAATATCGACAAGGATAATATAAAAGCCAGGAACTGTACACAATCTAAGATAGGTCTCTGTGTTCTAGGACCTCATAAGCAAAAAATTTCCTTTCCAGCCAGTTTTCCCTTATGTTTTAAGAGAATAGAAGCAAACTAGAGTCTCCAATTATTACTTGGGTAAGGTGCACAAAACTGATGAGGTCACTGAGTTTCCTTCCTTAGGTGCTTTCTCCCAACACACAGAGTATCAATGAAAGCTAAGGTAGCCATGAGATGTTCACAGCATGAAAGAGTTGCGTTGGGATTTCCAGAGCAGCACGAGGAGCCCCAATCTAAGTGGATGTTGAATGGTGGGGTGCAGAGCAGTCAGGAGGGTCCTTATATCTACCTGCTGTCCTAACGTTTTTGGGTCCAGAGCTTGGGATTACAACGGTTTTATATTTTGTAGCACCTCAAAATAGGGGACACTTCCTTTGTAGCCATAAGCACAGCTAAAACACGAAGCTTTTACTTTCTCATTTAATGAATCTTCTTTGGCATTCCCAAACTGATTTTATACTTGCTAACACCAAAGTCACACTTCAAAAAAAATGTAATTTCCAATATGTACCCTTGTTTCCTGCCTCTCAAGAAATATTACTGTTCATGGAACAGTATCCTACACTCTAACCTTTCTCAAAAGGCCTGTCTTAGCCATGATTTTAACCTGCTCATTCATCTAATCGTCCCATCCCCTTCTTGAATCTTGCTGTGGCAGGAGTCACCCATTCTGGAAAGTGGGCTTTGTGGGCCTTATGAGGTGTTGCTGCTGCTCCTCCGTGTACCTCATTCTAACTCCATCACAGCACTTTCCAAACTGGCCTTAGGATACAATATACTCCCAGTTTCCTCTGTCCGCCCCACGTCTGCCAACACGGTCTTCAATGCATTCCACTGTAATGAAATAAATATTCTAAGCTGCCATCCAATACGAGTTGGCTATTAAGGCGGTGGCTTAAATTTTATTCAAGGACTAAGTTCTGTGGAATACTCGAAATGGCTGGCTGGTACAACCACAGCCGCTGCACCATTTGTGAAGACAAATTTACAGATTCTGCAAAGGTCACTATTACGTGCGTATTTTCAACGATTTTAATAATGAAACTTTAAACACTACACGGTGACATCCCCCAGGTCTTGCCTCCCGGGCACACTGATCATAAAGCTTACTTGATGTGTCACCTACACTTGGTTTAGTTAAACCAGAACTACGAGGAAATTAAGTCACCTGGATATAATACTGGATCATACGTTTTTAGAGACAGTAAGCTTTACAAAGATACCAAGAGGTTATTATGTTCAGGCTTGAAAATATTTATTTTTTGATTTGTACTTTATTAGAGAACTTTTTAAAATAAATGATTGTCATGGAATTCTACAGGGCTTTCAGCACTTTCTTCAGCCTCAAAATATTAGCATGGGATTGTAAGTATAAAAATCTAACAAGGCTGAGACTTTTAAAATGAATCTTGATTTTAACATTTCTAGAATTTGAAACTCTACTAAATGGATACCTAACATACTTATTTTAAAAAGAAGATGGCACAGCAAACAACCAAATGAAAAGGCAATCTATAGAATGGAAGAAATATTTGCAAGCCATCTAAGAGATTAACAGCCAAAATATACAAGGAACTCATCCAACTCAATAACAAAAATGATAATAAATAACCTAAGTTTTAAAACAAAGAACCTGAAAAGATATTTTTCCAACGAGGACGTACAAATGGCCAACACATACATGACAAGGTGCTTACCATCACTAATCATCAGGTAAAACAAAACCACAAGTGGGACGCCCTGGTGGCTCAGTGGTTGAGCGTCTGCCTTCGGCTCAGGTTGTGACCCCAGAGTCCCAGGGATCGAGTCTGCATCGGGCTCCCTGCAAGGAGCCTGCTTCTCCCTCTGCCTGTGCTTCTGCCTCTCTTCTCTGTGTCTCTCATGAGTAAATAAATAAAATCTTTATTAAAAAATACACAACAATATATCTCCTCACATCTGTTAGGATGGCTCTTATCAAAAAATAAATTAATGTTGGCAAAGACATGGAGAAAAGGGAACCCTCATACACTGTTGAGGGATATATGAATTGGTACTACCACTATGGACAACTGTATGGAGCTTCCTCATAAGAACTACCATATGATCCAGGAATCCCACTTCTGAATTTACATCCAAAGGAAACAAAATCATGTATCTTGAAGGCTCACCTGCACTACCATACTCATCGCAGCATTTTTCATAATAGCCAAGGTACAGGAAAAAACCTAACTACCTGTCAATGGATAAATGGATCAAGGAATGCCCCCCCACACAGAGAGAAAATATATTATTCAGTCATAAAAATGAAATCCTGTAACTTGTGACAACATGGATGAATCTGAAGGGCATTATATTAAGTGAAATAAGGCAGACACAGAAAGACAAATATGATCCCATGGTATTAATTACATATGGAATCTAGGAAAAAAACGGGGGGATGTGATGGATGTATGAAATAACTTGGAAAGGACGATCACATCACAATCCACATGTAGACCAAATCATCATGATTACACTTTATATATCCTTATGTATCTTACATTGTATATGTCAATAACAAAAAAATTAGAAATACTGTAATATATACTTGAAATTTGCTAAGACAATAGATCTTAAGTGTTCTCACCACAAAACCTCTCCCACACACACCATATAAAGGGGAACTATGTAAAGTGATGAACGTGATCATTTCACCATGTACAGACATATCAAGCCATCATATTGTACAACTTAAACCATTTTTGTCACTTTTATTTCAGTGAGATTGGGGGGTAAATGAAAGACATCGCAACAACAAAAATAGGAAAACAAGTTCAACAGAT
Source organism: Canis aureus (assembly GCF_053574225.1). NCBI lineage: Eukaryota > Metazoa > Chordata > Mammalia > Carnivora > Canidae > Canis > Canis aureus. The sequence goes on from NC_135644.1 coordinate 4,173,756, forward strand.
AAGGAGGTAAGCAGCAGCCCAATCCCCGCCACCCCCCTCCCCCGCCAGCATGGGTGAGCTACAGGAAGACTTGTGCCCTCCATGGCCACCACTGGAGGCTTCCCCACCAGGCCAAGAGGCCACAGCAATCCTTTCTGGGACCTGATAAAAGCAGTGTGGCAGGGTGAGAAGAATGGCAGTCCCGGAAAGCCTGAGGGATCTCGGGCTACAAAGGAAGGTTGGTGTGGACAAGAGCTCAGCTCCCCTGAGACAGCAGCTGCACAAATCTAGGAACCTGGTTGACCGCCAAGTCCCCTCAGAAGGAGACACCCCTTCATCCTGATAATGCCGGGCAAAGGCCTTGTGGCCCAGGGGGTGAACAGAGCCCTGAAAGATACTGGTACTGGACGAGAGACAGGGTAGGATAATGGACCACATTTGTCCAACCAGAAGTACACACACACCACCACTTGGGGAGATTTTCTGCTCTTTATAGAGGGCTTGGGGAAATAATATGAAAAAAAAAGCTGCTCTCAACTTTACCCACCAATCTTTTTAAAATCAACTTATTTTTCTATATCTAGGCTTTACAAATGTAAAGTCAACTATATATAATAAAGCAGTTAAAATCACCTGACCTGTAAATAACATTCTGTAAAAAGAAAAAAAAATTACCTTCTAGGAATGAAAGTTCCTAGAACTTTTGAAAATGAAGTTGTTGGACCATCTCTAGAATTGACATTTCTGCATTTGATCAATGAGTTAGAGGAGACAAGATGGAGCAGGAAGTCTTGTAGAGACTGATTAGAAAATCGAAGGTATATTTCATCTATAACTGGTATATTTTGAGTGAGGAGAATGTCTAACGTGCTCAATTTATATATGAAGGAGTTAAATACCTGGGTTCATAAAAATGTGTATAATTACAATCATCAGAGAAGAAAAGTATATATCCCAGTGTTACACAAAAGTACAAATAAAAGAGAATCTTCAGAGATGATTCTACTACCAAGAGGAAAAAGTACTATGCCAGACTGCTCACGTTTAGAAGTCATATTTATATTATAACCTCCCTTCTGGGGTGTAGTTTATATTTCGCTGCTGTACATGCAGTTAACGGTGTTAAGTACTTTTCAAAATAATTAGTTGTTCTGGATGTTCCAAAGTGCTTTGTATTAAATGTAGTAAACAAACACGTTTTACAGATATTTTTTTATGAAAATTCTTTGAAATACTGTTTGACCAAAACACACCTTTGAACAGCACACATGGCACACTGGTTTCGAGGAGGAGGGAGGAAAATGAAATGCAAAGGGCCCTACACCATCGTGTTCAGAGTGAAGATTGCTGCCCCGCATGTCTGTGCGTTTTGTTCTACTTCACCGTGTATGTAGCATATACAATGGACAGACAGGTCCTAATTTTACAACATCCAGTCTTTCTAGATGGTAAAGGTGTGGCCAGATTATGACAAAAGGAAAAGTGGAAAAATAATACATTTTGTGTTAAACCTCATAGGAAAGACAGCCTTCTGAAAATGTGAGCCTTACAGTCCATTGGGTGGGAACAGGATTGAGAAAGAGGGTTCTAAACCAGAATGGTCATATTCCAAAGACACTTGCAGATTATAACTGCCGTTAGTCGTGTGCAGCTTATCCAAGGTTATTATATATGATCAAGTGAACTTCTTAGTTTAAGCAGCTGGTCGTGTTAAGAGCAGATGCTGTAAAATAAATTTCTGTGAAAAATCCATAGAAGACCTTGTCTTTTGGAAACGGAATTGGTAAACCACTTCTATGATTAGTATATGCTGATGTTGTTCAGTGGTTTGGAGAAAGAGGAAAATGATTACAAAAGATAATTCGCAGTTATGTTCATAGACGGGTAGTTTCGGATAAACCATTTTTCTCTCTGTTGGATATATTTCATTTTGCTGTGTTTTTAGTGTGTTTAATAGAAAAGTGAGTCCTAATTGTATAACATCTAGTGACTAGACATTAATATTGCAAATGTAGGAGGCTTAGGTTCAGTAAAAATAAAATTAATGCATGTTGTGTACTTTATTTTGAAACTTATAGGAAAGCTTCTCTCCTGTAAATGACTTTTCAGAATGAATTGTTCAAAACCTCTACACGTTACAAATGCCTGTACTTGTTCACTCTGTTGATAGTGGAGAGAAGGAAATATTTAGAAGATCACGCCGGTGGATTAGAACCATTTTTATGTTGGTAGTTTTATTAACAGTCGTGTTTACAGAGTAGACAAGCTCCTATTTGAAATATCTCATTTTTACAGATGTTTAGAAGTACGAGATGTATTTAAAAGTAGAGGTAGGGAAACACCACCCCTATTGTAAATATCTTTTTTAAATTGATGAGTAATGTCTTTGAAGATAGAATCGTTAATCACCTCTTTGAGCAGTATATTGTCCGCACTCATCCATTGGGCTGAAAGAGGTAGAAGGCAAGAAATTGCACACGTTCTTTTCCCAGTGTATACTAGAAATTTCTGATTATCCAGTGCCCCATATAGGATTCTTAAGAAAAAAATTTCCTAAACTGTATGTATTGTGTATGCACTGGACAAATAAGTCATAAATGTATAGTAAGTCTCTAAACAGGTGACCAAAGTAGAGTTAGTAAACTAACACATTTTGTACACTTTGTGTTAAAATTCACATAAAGGCCGTCTTCTGAATATGACGCTCGGAATTAAAATTCTGAAACCACACCGAAGGCACACCCGTGCCGAGACTCAACCACTGGGTTGTAGTGGAATGAAGGAACTGAAAAAGTAAAGGATTCTAGACTGGAATGTAGACATCTAGAAGACACGTTGAGACATAACTATTACCGCATGTGTGGTTTATTCAACACTACGGGGCGCATAGTAGACAAATAGAAGTATCTGCAACACAGTCTTTGTTTAGAAGCGTACAACATGTGTTAAGGACAGAGGATGTGAAATAACACTTTTCCTTAGGGATCACAGGGACAACTGCCTTTTGGAAACGGGACTGTTAAGCACAACTTCTCGAAACAGAATATGGACTGTTCCCTGGGTGAACTTGGCACCCGTGTTTCTACAAAGCACAGAAATTCAAAAACTGCTACCTACTTCTTCGCTGTGTCAGCAATAATAATAAACACGTTATCAATAATCACACCATTCTTTTCCCAACAGTAAAATGAAATTACCAAATATATATTCGAGATCTAGAGGTCACGTAATGAGAGTCAGTTTGCCACCATCACGGGCGACACAAACCACACACGATCGATTGCTTAGGGATGCTGCACGTACACAGTTCAGTGGATGAAACTTCGGAAACTGGCTCCTTGGTTTCTATACTTCCCATTCTTTCTTCTAACTGCAAACTTGGGTATTTTTTTTTAAGTGTCAAATTTGCTCCTAAAATAGTTTGATTACGGTCTTAAAAAAAAAAAAAAAAAAAAAAAAACTATGTTCCAACACTTTTAACACTTCACTTGTTAATTATATCAGTTAAACAAAAATTCGACACAAAATGTGCATTGATATTTACCTTTACCTGAAGCCAATTATCTTGGAAATTTAAGTCAGCAACCACACAGCACAAAAGTAAAGGTATTTTACAGCTCCCGAGTTTTTGTGGAGTCCTCTAAGCTGTAGTCTTAACACCGTGTTTGTCTCACAAGCACATTTGTCAATACTGGTGAGAAGGATCGGAGTGGATGCTAAGTAAGAGAAGGCAACTTAAGCAGCTGAAATAAAAAAGTTTCACTCTAGGTCCTCGAGTCTACAAAGTTCTCCAAGATCAGCCATCAAAATTCTCAGCATGCAATCATTTCCCGAGACCCCAAAAGAAACGGGAGTTGCTAAATAGTCATTAGAATAGTTTTACCTCTTGAGCCTACCTTCCCTTACTCTCCCTAAATCTATCCTTCAAATAAATCAAACTCCATTTTCTAAAGTGGAGTTTCAACCAACAATGCTTTTAACTACATTTCTATTCCACTTATTTTGAAAGCCATTAAAGCAGAAGAAGCTATAATTCCATCAGTTCTAAAGTATGGATTAAGAAGTTTCTCTTTAAACAAAGAAAATAAGGAATGCAGATAAAACAACTAACACGGAATTAGATCACATGAGTAACACTGGGGGAAAAAAATGTGAATGTAGGTCACAAACTTAAAATGCCAGGGATTATGCTTCAGTGTTAGCAGTTCCATGGATGGCTCTTCCCAGTCAATATTTGCTGCTTCAACTCACACATCAACAATATTTCTCAGACTAATTAGCTGTGTAAGTGGTGATTTTTCTCCAATTAGAGAAACTTGGTTATTATCACCCAAATTACTCCAGAGGGGCTTTTTAAAATTTAAGATATCAAATAAACTTATGTTTTCTGCAGGTTCAATTTCCACCTTCTCTGCTGATGAGAGACAAGGGAGCCGTAAGCCTTCAAATTGTGTATTTGCTAAAATTACTACGAACAATAGAAATCCGATTGGTTTCTGATAATCACTCATTTTATCATGTCCATGTCTTCTACCATGGTTCAGTCTGATAATGAGCAAAAGATTTTTTTCCATCCAAACACTGCGTTTTGGTGATTATACAATAGCACCCACGCAGCTCTTTAAGCGGCGAATTTCAAGATAGATAGATGTCCTTTGCTGGCTCAAGTAGCCAAACTTTTATTACTTGCCTTACACACAGCATAAAACTTCACTAAATGAGTGTGAAAACTTGAAATCCAAAGTATAGTAATAGAAGGAAGATATTATTCCAAGGCAGAACCATATATCTTAAAATAAGCCCTCATTTTTAAAATGTGTTCTCCTTATCCTACATGGAAAACCACTGTCATTAATTCTGACCCAACTTCTCTCTCATTTATATCAATAAATCCCCTGACAAGCTTAAAAACTTTTTCTACCTTTATTGTCTGACAAGAAGACAACCCACTGTGAGAAATAATGGTGCTCATAAATGAGAGGCAAAGAAGCAATAACAGTTTCATTTACAGATCATTAAACAAGAAAGTAGCTCAGAGAAAAGATCTCTGTTTAAGGCTCTTACAGGCAAATATGGGCAGGCCCAGCTCAGCCAGGGAAATCCAGAGGAAGAAACTTCCCTCCTCCTCTACCAAAGAAAGATGAAGCAAAGCTCTCAACGAGGCAATAACGATCTGTTCTGTCAAACATCAAGTCACTACACAGAATTTAGCTCTTGAAAATACTGAAATGTGGGACGCCTGGGCGGCTCAGTGGTTGAGGGGTTGCCATCCGCTCAGGTCATGAATCCGGGGTCCTGGGTTCCACTCCCGCGAGGAGCCTGCTTCTCCCTCTGCCTGTGTCTCTGCCTCTCTCTGTGTGTCTCTCATGAATAAATAAATAAAATCTTAAAAAAAAAACTTAAATACTTTTATTAAATAAAACATTTGTTAAATTCACTATGTCAAAAAAAAAAGTTACTGTGTCAAGTGGAATATGCCCTTTACTATAATATCCTAATTTTTATAGGTAATAAAAACATGCACGTGTGCATGCTCACACCCACACACAATTCCTAAAGATTATAGCAAAAAAAAAAGGAGTTCCCAAAATATGTGCCTACCATTTTTAATCCCACAAAATTCAAAGAAGTGTTTTTTTAATGTGTTTTTCTAAAATAAGTGTGTTTAAATGTTTTTCTAAAATAGTTCAGAAATGTAGTAAAATCAATACCTCTTCTATAATTTCTTGCATAGCCTTTTTGCTTAGAAAGCGCTTCCTCACTCAGATGTCATTTTTAGATTTCTTGACTTTGCCCTTTATCTTCTTTATTGTCTTTCTCATCTTGATAAATGGCAAATCCATTTTACCAAATGCTCGCCACAGACAACTTTTTACTTCTTTACTTTAAATTTTTGTCCTATGGCCTGTATCCTTTGTGTCTGTTCACTTTGGTTTTATAACATATTTTCAAGATTTTTCCATATTGTTGGGTATCAGAACTTTGTCCCCCTTTTATCTCTGAATAGTTTCCCACTGAACAGCATTTTTTTTTTTTTTTTTTTTTTTTTGCGTGGAGGAACCTTCTGGATAAAGTTGATATAAAACATTCTTCTACAAGTACTCTTGGGAAAGACATCTTTATTTCTCTGTAAGAGCTAAAAGCGAAATGGCATGTGGTACTCCCCACTGAAGCTGGGGGCAAGGAGGTGGGGTTTGTCGGGGGGTGCCTTACCTCGGCCTCCTGGGTAACAGCCGTTCCCTCTACTACTCCTGTCCTATTGAAAACGTCCTTTACCTCTCGTTAGCCGAACCCCAGTACCCCAAATCTGTTCATTCTTCCTACTAAGCTTCCCTCTTCCAGGCGCTGCGCACCTTGTCTGCTGAGCGGATTCTGAATGGCACAGCTTAGCCACGGAGAAAATGTATAATATAAACGCTGCTGACAAACTAATTTTCCAAAATGTTGTGCCAATACACAGCCCCATTAGCAGGGGGTCAGAGATCTGGTTGCTGTCCCTTCACACCAGTGTCTGGCATTGCTGTGGTTTTGATTTTAATCAGAAGACCAGCTGTGTACTAGGGTCTCACTTCGGTTTATTTTTCATTTCCTGAAGACTTATATGCTAAATTTTGTGAAATAGAGCAAAGGCTTTTATCCAGTGTTACCTGGATTGTCTTCTGACCGTTGGATTATAAGAGCTCTTTAAGCATTCTGGATACAAGTCTGTCGCCGCCCCATTCAATTCTTTCAACTTGCGATGGGCTTCTATTCTTAAGCGTGTCTTTGGAAGAGAAGTTTTTAATTATGATGAAATTTACCATTTTTTCTTTTGTGTTTGATATTTTGTATGTCACCAGAAACCTTTGACCATCCCAAGGTCATGAAGATAAAATGCTACACTTCCTTCTAGAAAGCTTATAGCTTTAACTTTTATATGCAGGTCTACGGCCTCTCTTTAATAAGGCTTGAGACAGAAGCCTATTTTTCCCTTTCCACATGGATAATCAGTTGCTCCAGTATTGCCTTTTGAAGAGACTTTCCCTCCACTCATTGAATTACTTCAGTACCTTTACCAAAAATTGATTAACTAGAGGTGTTTGGGTGGCTCAGTTGGTTAAGCACCTGGCTCTTGATTTTGGCTCAGGGCAATGATCTCAGTGTCCTGGGATCAAGCCCGGCATTGGGCTCCATGCTCAGCAGGGAGTTTGCTTGAGGCTCTCTCTCCTTCCCCCCACTTACTCACACATGCTCTCTAAATAAACAAACATTTTTTTAAAAAAATCAGTTGACTATACGTATGTGATTTTTTATTGCTCTTTTCCCTGAACTGTCAATCTAGCCTTATGAGAATACAAGACTCTTTGCTACCATAACTTTATGGGAAATTTTCAAGCAAGTAGTATTGTACAACCTATTCTTTTTCCAAAATTATCTGTCTACTGAAGGCCCTTTACATTGCCACATATTTTATTACTGGCTTGAAAATTTCTACAGAAAGGTTGCCAAGACCTTGAACAAGACTGAAGTCCATGTGATAGCTGAAAGATGTGAAGTGTTCTAATCCATGAAAATAGTATCTCTCTTCATTTACTTAGGTCTTTTTAAATGTATCCCATCAACATTCTTTTAGTGCACGGGTCATACAAACATTTGATGAAGTTTAATTCTAAGTATTTTTGATGCTTATATGAATTGTATTTCACCTGATTTTAATTGTTATTGCTAAGTATACTAATAATTTTTATACATTCCCTAGAATTTTCTGTATAATTATGCCATCTGGGAATAAAGAGAGCTATTTTTCCTTTCTAATTTGTATGCCTCTTGTTTCTTCTTGCCTTTTTTTTCGCTAAGACTTTAAAGACAAGCATATGGTATTCATCATCATAAAAGAGAAAGTCAAAGAGGGAAGTAAATAGTTCCCTCTAAAAGTTCTTAATCAGGTTTGCTCTCTTCCCAACTTGCCTTTCCGATTGCTCATCTGGCCAACCACCCCTTGCCCCACGTTTACCACCAAACACAGTCCCACAAAGAGGACAGATCACACATTGAAACAGCAGTTCATCCGGTGATAGATGTTTTAAAGGCGACAATGACTTATAGGCAGGCAGTGGTTTCCAGAACTCTCTGAGAGCTCCCACCTGGCCAACCCACTTTGGTGGCCGGTCACAAACAACTTAACAGATTTCCCTCAGCTCTCATTCATTCATCCACGGTGGTGCTGAAGGGGAGTGTGATTAGTTGCTGTTCCTCTGGTCTCTCATCACTATCCCCACTCTGCCCTGTTTAACTTCTCCCAGACTATATGAACTCTATCCTAAATTAAATATTGCATTTCCACAATTGTTGTAGTTCTATTTTCCTGAGAGAATTCTCACTGACATACGGATACATAGAAAATACTTAAAATTGCCTTTGATCTCCTACTTTATTAGACTTTTTTTTTTAACCATTCTACAGATTTCTCAGTTTCTTTTCTATGGAAAGATGTTATCATTTGATACTTTAGTCTCTTCTTTTTTATATACGTACATGTTATTTTATTCTCAAATTATTTTAAGGAAAGCATTAAGAATAATGTGAATTCTGGGCAGCCCAGGTGGCTCAGCGGTTTAGCGCCGCTTTCAACCTGGGGTGTGATCCTGGGGTCCCGGGATTGAGTCCCGCATCGGGCTCCCTGTGTGGGGCCTGTTTCTCCCTCTGCCTCTGTCTCTCTCTCTCTCTTTCTCTTTCTCATGAGTAAATGAATTTTAAAAATTCTTTTAAAAAAAGAATGATGTGAATTCTTATGTCTTCAGTGATTGGTAGATAGGTCTCTAGTGCTTTACCATAAAAGTAGTTTTTCCCCCTTAAGGTATGTTCTTCATCATATCAAAGTCATATCCTCCTCGTAGTTTCTATTAATATTAAAACATCTCTGGATTTTTGGAGACATTTGATCTACCACACTTGATTCCTTACAATACTCGGTCAAGTTGTAAATATCCATTAATACTCTGCTGAATCATATTTGCCTTAGAGTTTTCCTTTATCTTCACCGTTTATTCATCAACCGTGCCCTTAGTTGCAAATAACAGGGTCCCGCCCCCACATTCAGGCCTCACACTGGTCTAATTGGTTTAGTAGAACTGGCTCAAGAGCTGAAAGTTAGATTATAGATTCTTCCCTTGTGAGAAACAGAAAAATAAAAAGGACATGCAAACATACGCACCAGCCATGCATGGTCGATGTCTACTATGAACCAGACCTGTTCAATGTTACTTTGAACAGATTTTGTGATCAGACATACAGCTCCTTAATACAAAATTCCCATAATTCTCTGTTTTCGTTAAAGAGCCAAAGAGTAAATATTTTAGGGTTACGGGTCGTGTTCTCCGTCATAGTACCCAACCATGTCATTGGAGAGCCACTGACAGTACACAGATGAGGTGGTGTGGCTGCGTTTCAGTAAAACTTTATTTACAAAACAAGTACCTGGCCCACAGGCCATAATTTGCCACCTCCTATTCTAGAATATATACTGAATGGAAATACCTGTTCCTCAAAAGTCTAAAAGAACTAACCCAATTAAAACTTGGTATAAAAGTGGCAAATTTTGCCCTTTTTAACTTTTTTTTTTTTTGCTTGAATTTCCTCTCCATCTATGGTCGTTGGTTTCTTTTTATGTCTATTTACCATGTTGTTATTTGTCCTATTACTTTTTTAAAGATTTATTTATTTATTTATTTATTTGAGAGAGAGAGAGAGCTAGAGCACACAAGCAGAGGGAGGGGCAGAGAGAAACCATCTTCAAGCAGACTCTCTGCTGAGTTCAGAGCCCACAGAGCCAGATGCAGGGCTTGATCCCAGGACCCATGAGATCATGACCTGAGCCAGAACCAAGAGTCAGAGACTTAACTGACTGAGCCACCCAGGTGCCCCTTATCCTATTACTTTTTATCCTTAGTACGTTATCTTGTTTCTTGGGGTTTTTTTGTGTGTTTGTGTGTGTGTGTGTGTGTGTGTGTGTGTGTGTGTGTGTGGTTTGGGTTTTTTTTTGTGGTTTTGTTTTGTTTGTTTTTTGCTGTGGTCTCTTATAGACAGTATATATTTGGATTTAGTATTTAATCAATTTTCAAGTTTGGGGTCTTTCGTTATACCCAAAGCACTGGAAGTTTGATTATAACATTCTTTGAAGAGCATATATTATAAATATGAATACAAGTAAGTAATGGGTGAATATCTGGAATGAATGTCAACAGACCACTCTATTTTCTAGCAACATAATGATGGTTATCACAACTATTTCTAAGCATTAAGCCAGAAAATTAAGAGGCAACAATAATATGTGAACACAGACTAATTACTTTTTTCCATGAAAAATAAAAACAATGAGCATTTCTATTAATAGATGTGTCAAATGTAACTGTACCTACAATATTTATAGTAATTAGCAAACTTAAAATAGTAACAATTTGTATTTTTAGCCACAGATGAAAAATACCCCTCGCACCTTTTCTTGTATTTCATATTTTATATTTAAATTGCTTTCTTCACATTTAAAGCTTTACAAACAATGTACCAGTATTCCTGGCTTTATGAGTAGTAGCATAATCTAGGGCACAGATTTGACTATCTAGAGGCCGAGTCCTTTGATTCATCACCAATAAACTAAGAAATTATAGTTCTAAATATAGTTCTAATTTACAATGCACCACTTGCATCAACTTCAGCCAAAAGTTGGTTTTCTGGGCCTCAGTTACCTAAGGTTTTCCTTTCCCACACCCCAGGGCTTTATGAGAATCAAAAGATATAATTTGCAATTTCACTTTCAAAGCAAGTGACAATAACCATTGTTTGAATTGTCTTTTCTTCTTTAACATCTTTGAAGCTCAACATGGTATCAAGATACCCTTTTCTAAACTAATGGCACCAGTGCACTAGAAAAATTAGAGAATAATCAAAAAGTTTATGATCATCTGTTTGAAAGACTACTTTGACCAATAATACGTATACAACATTTGTGAAATAGGGACTATAGAAAATACCATACAAGAAATCCTATATTGATAATCTAAAAACTTCCTTAATTGGAAAATTATTATTAAATTATAAAAAATTAAATGTGGAGCTTCTTTAAAGAATTCTTTAACTGTATTAAAATATGATCTATTTTATTTGGCATGTATATTTTATATAAAAAAAATTTATATGCTGAATTAGGTATTTCCAAAAATGAATTGGGAAAAAGAAAAAAAACTGCACTGATATTTGGCTTGTTTCCAGTTTTGTTTTGTTTTCTTCCTGTGTTTCTACTCCTTTTGTTTCTCCAGCGCCCAACATCTTCAAGGTATTTTTCTTATGAAAGCCCACTGAGACACCTCTACTTAAACTAGTCCCTTTTCCAAATATTTGAACCTTCAAAGTGGCATCTCTCTTCCCCTGCCCTTTGCCATGCATCAAAATTTCTAGTCCCCTTATACAACTGGATTTAAGAAGCATCAGGGTGAAAATAAGTCAAATAATCTACCTCATAACAAACGACAGACTTTTAACCCTTCCTATGATGTTTGCATTTTTAAGGCAGAACCAAAAACATCCTCATGAATTGACAATCTCTTTTTTCAAAAAACAGATCACCTGAAGAATTAAATTTCCAACTGAAATTAGGACTTTGGGGGCAGAGGTTCATTTCTGAGAGTACTCTAGGCAGCAGGTAAAATTTGGGAAGGGGCTTTTACCTCAAAGGATGGACGCAGGCATAAATAACAGCATCATGTTCCGATCTAACCCTACAACACAGAAATCTCCCTGCAGGCCATGGAAACATATTTTGTACTTAGTGTACATTGTACTGAGGAGCAACTGCCGTCTGGAACATGTAGGTCATCCGGGGGCAGTTAGGACAAACAGTACCACATATCTTAACAGCTCTTAGGGGTATCTTTCTAATACAGTTGAGTATACTAACCAATGTTCATTATGATGAGCCTGAGTCATCAAGAAAAGGGTAAATTATGCTCAGCATGCTCCGTTATTGAGGAATGACCTATTAAAAAGAGGATGGAAAAACCTGCTTAAAGCAGAAAGATCTAGTTATGGGGAGAGTCCAGCAGAAAGCCACTTGCCTTATTTCTTTCTTCACAGCAATCCTTTTAAGGCCTCTCAGGATAGACTATGATTTAGGGACAAACCCCAGGTCAGGGTGAGATTCTTCTATACATGCCAGTTAACATTCTCCAAGGTAACCCACAGCTTTCTCATCTTTTAAAAACTACAAAAAGCTCCGTGAATCAGGTGTTACTAGTCATGTTATCGCAAAGAACAATTTTTCTTTTAACCTGTCATTAACCCAATTAAAAGAGAGAACGCAGGAAAGTGGAACACAGAGGCAGAGGATGAGGAAGGCCCAGGCTCTCTGCCTGTCGCCTTGCCTAGTGCCCGGGAACTATGCACAGGCTGATAGCAAACAATCACACTCAATAAGAATGTATCTTGAACTCAATTCACATTCCATCTGTATTTTAACGGTAATGACATACAATAAAGTTCTCCTGGCATTTCATCTTTTCTTATAGTAATTCAATTCCTTTTCAAGGTGAAAACTCAAAGACATTCAAACACAGAGAGGAATTACCAAAAAGTTTAGAGGAAAGCCCATGTTCATAAGATTTCTTCTGAGAATCACTCCTCTCTTACCTTAAATAATTTTAACTGAACTTTGAATTAATGTTTCTAGTTTTTAAATCAAATTTCAATAGCATATTTATGGAAAATAGATATTAAAAATTTAGGAAAGATAAACAATGGAAAAAATATTTAAGGCAGCAAAAATTTATGCTTTCAAAATCCTTAAAGCATCCTTGTGCCTCTTATAAAAATTAAACATGAGACAAATTTGGCAGAACAAACTTCAAAATATCATTAGAATTCATGCAAAAGTAAAAACATGCACCAAAGTATAAATTTTAATACATGTGTGATGAGCACAGTGTAAAAGTAACTAAATAATTTTAAGACTTAAAACATATTAAAATTTTAAGTTGAAAGTTTCTCCAGCAAAAAAGAGATTGAAAATAACTATAACAGTTTATTGCCTCAAAATTGATTAGTCTGAAAATCTATATGAGAGAAAGAATAACTTTCCTAAAGCCCATACCCCAGATTGAAAATCATATTCCAAGTAGGTTTTCTTTTTATTCCATAGATTTTCTCATGAACCAGTCACTGGTACATTTCCATATTTTTCAGTTTACTCTTTAATATGCAGTGAGAATATGGAGTTGTTCAACAAAATATATATAATTCATTCTGTGCTATAAAATATACAATGTGAAAAATAAAAAAATAAAAATAAATAAAATATACAATGTGAACATCTTAAAGTATTTCATAAAATATATGAGCTTCAAGTAAAGCTTTCAGTCTACATATAAACTCATCTTTTATGGAGCATATTTTCTTTATTTTTACTTTCCTGGGCTAACTTTTATTAGGAGTTTGGGGGTCGAGAAATGCCGGGGCTGAGTGGCATATTTCTGTTGGGTGGGGTAATAACGTTAGAGCCCTGCCATTGTGTTGTTCATCCAGTCCTGAGAATGCCCACAGCTCATCTTCTTCCTCCCATCTTCCATAGTTCCCTTTGGTTGTGTCTTGTGTTACCACCACAGTCTGTCATTATTCTCAGTGGAGAGAAGCTGAGAAAATGGGTCTAGGCCACTTTATTCTCAAATATCTTTAAAACTAAGAAATAGAAATCCTTCCCTCAATTTTTTAAATTTTATTATTCCCCCAGAATCCTGACCACTCACATGTAAGAATAGTAAAAAAGGAGGTTTCTACTACTATCTTCCAAGCAGATCCTCCCTTGCCAGAGCTATTCCAGGAATTACAACATCCAAGAAAAAGCCCAACATTTGCTTCAGTCTAAAAAATTACCTAGAATTTAGATCTTAATTGAGATCACTTCCGCTGGAGAATTGATGAGAATGGAGAAAATAATACATTCTTCTACACCTGCCCTTGTTAATTCCCCAGCAATTATAACTGTGACTGGTACAAAGTAGGGACTCAATAAATTGTTGCTGAATATTTGAATAAGTAAGTTCTATACGCAATTATCAGAGCAACAGAAAAAATAAACAGTACGAAACCCATCATATAAATGTATGGCCTGCACTCAGTCTTAAAAGGAAAAAGTCAGTTATTTGCAGATTATTGAGGAAGCAAGAAGTTTTAGAACTACATCTATCACAGTTTTTAAACACCTGCATGATTCCATTAGGTTCGTAGTGTCCATTTTTGGCAAACGGTACTTACTAATATTTCTCGACTCCCTGAAGCAGAGTAACAAGCTGCATGTTTCTATTCCACCATCTCGGAGCCAAGATATTTCATGTGCGCGATTTATCAGTGATTGAGTGGTTATTGTAGACCTATTGAGAGACTCAGATATTTGCTTTGAAATACAAAATACAAGAGCCTGACTTAGAACTTGCAAGAACAATACTTCTAGAAGCAAGAAAACATGAAGGCTCAAACTAGAAATGTTGATCTGCCAGGATCTTTCATCTCCCCATATGCAACCAACAATGCACTGGGGGCAAGTCAACCTGCAGCAAGGCACATGGAATTGCTTACCACTTTTCCCTTAATAGAGTGATAAAACGTGCAACTTGGAAATAAATTGCCAAGTCCAGTCCTATTGCTACTACTCTCTAGCTCTTCAAACGAGGTAAAAGCAATTAGATTAACTATGCCTGTTTCCTGATCTGGAAAGTGGGATTAATACCTAACTCAGAGGGTTTGGGAGAAAATTAAACATTTGGTACATGTAAAGCACAGTGTCTGGCATGGAGTAGACATTTCACACAGCCATTATTCTTTTTACCCATAGTAAAAGTAATGTTTATCCATAAAAATACTCATTTTTTTTGCTCTTGTTTTTAGTTTAAAACATGCTAACAAAAAAGTTAAGTCATAATTGAGGTTCTAGCCTGTTTTGCTGATGCAATTTTTTTCTCTTATAAAGCTTGTGCTTTTCATTCTTAACATGGCCTTCTCATTTTGTTTCCAAACATCTTAAAACAGGCACCGTGTCATTTTCTTGTTTTATGACATATTAATGCAATCTTGTGTGTCATTTAGGAGGAAACAAAACATATATATTCTAAAATCAACATGAAATAATGCTAAATTATGTACAGTGTTTGGATATATATGACAGAGATTTAGTGCCAGGGACTCTGTTGTCATAAACAAGTCTTGTAGAAACAAAAATGAAAAGTTAAGAAAGTAGAAGAGATTTAGTTGCTGCCTATTTTAAAAATAACAAACTTCTAATAAAATACGAAGGGAAAAGAAAATTTATTAGCCATGGGGAGAGAGACTATTATTAAAGAGATACAAAGAAAATTATTAAAGAGATTTTGTATTAAAGAATACAAAGAAAATAGAGTCAAATAGAAAGATAAGTAAATTAAGTGACAAAAAGAGTATACATTATATATCAACAATCAAAATAGTATTTTTTTTATACTTAACCGCCACCTCCACTGGGGAGGATTTCACTTTTATTATCTTGCTTAACCATGCAAAAGTCAGTAAAGGAATTTCATCACACATGAAATTTTTTCTAAGGCTGAAACCCATATCTATAGTAGGAAGATTTCTTATTTTTCTACTATTACAGGATACATTTTTGAAGTTTTGAAAACTACTTTGAATATATTCTACTAGTTTCCAGCTTCATGTTTCCCTTGAGATAATTGAAGCAAATAAAAGATACCAACATAATCTCACATTTACTTGAAAAATTCTGCAACATCTGAAATAAAAATCCCTTCCTTTTGGAGTAATACAGAGGGACTTAGGAGTGCTATTTAACTTTTCCTCTTATGAAACATATCATAGGGATCCCTGGGTGGCGCAGCGGTTTGGCGCCTGCCTTTGGCCCAGGGCGCGATCCTGGAGACCCGGGATCGAATCCCACATCGGGCTCCCGGTGCATGGAGCCTGCTTCTCCCTCTGCCTATGTCTCTGCCTCTCTCTCTCTCTCTCTCTGTGACTATCATAAATAAATAAAAATTAAAAAAAGAAACATATCATAAAGCTTTCTAAGCATATAAAAGTATCAAAGAATAACAGCTTGCACGTGGCTTGTGCCCCTCACTCAGATTTAAAATATTGAGCATCTCCCTGTATTTTTCCAGAATATGTTTTGTAAAATAAATAAATAAATGCTACTAGAAAATCAAAGCCTACTTTCTCCTTCCTCTCAAATAGTTTTCCTCATCGCATTTCCTCAGAGATAAGTAAAATTTAGGGAATATCTCCCAAGAGATGTTAATTTTATCTTTCATTACATACACATGTGCCTGCAAACAATATGCAGCTGTGCTTTCCAGTTTCTAAGGTCTGTATAACCTAATACTGTATTCTAAGCTTTGCATTTTTATTCAAAGCTTGTAGACATTAATTTTATTGATATGTGCAACTAAAATTCACATACTCGCTTCTATGTAATATTTCACAGAACACAGACCTCCACGTATTTACCCAATCTCGGCTGATGGGCATTTGGGTTGTTTCCAACTTTAAATGATGAAAAGCAAGACTGCAATAAATCTGCTGACAGGTGTCTATTTGCATGATACGCCAGTTTCTCGCGATTTACTTATGAATGAAATCACAGGGTCGAAGACTATGACTTCATAATTATACTTCAAATGTCATCAGAAATTGTTGAATTCCTCTCCAAAGTGACTAACATTTACAGTACCATCAGTAGCAAAGAGAATTTCCATTTCTCCACATCTCTAGTCGCCAGTCTCTGAAATTTGTCAACTTTGTAGGTACAAAATGACATCTAAGTTTTAATTTAGTTTGGATGGGGGGGTCCCTGGGTGGCTCAGCAGTTTAGGGCCTGCCTTCAGCCCAGGGCGTGATCCTGGGGTCCTGGGATCGAGTCCCACGTCGGGCTCCCTGCATGGAGCCTGCTTCTGCCTCTCCTTGTCCCTCTGCCTGTGTCTCTGCCTCTCTCTCTCTTTCTCTGTCTCTCATGAATAAATAAACAAAATCTTTAAAAAACAATTTTAGCTTGGATGCAGTATTCTTAATACTAGTAAATTCCATTATTATGATCATACTCCTGGCTCAGCTTTATAAAATTTTTTACCTTTCCTTAAAATAAAAAATAAAAACAGTTTGCCCATTTCCTGCGTCTTCCAACTCCCAACTCTGGCAGTCACCAAAATGTTCTCTGTATCTACGAGTTTTTTTTTTTTGGGGGGGGGGAACCCTATGTATTTATTTATTTAATTCCACACATAAAAGAGCTAATAGAGTATTTGTCTTTCTCAAACTTACTTTACTGCATAAAGACCTCTTTTATGTATGGAGTTTTGAGGGGATCCTTGTTTTCAGATATTAAATCACCGTTTCCTTAGGACTAAAATATACATTGTAATTTTTTCCAGTTTGTGCCTTCAATTTGAGGTTTAAATCACTGCTTTCCTATAAAAGCTTTTTTACTTTTATATTTAAGCCTTAAAAGTGGAGTCAATTTTTATAAATAGCAAAAGAAAAATTTATAAAAGCTTTTATAATATATGATCAATCATTAGCAAATTCATTGGTCAGTTCTTTTTACCATCTTTCTATAATGACGTACTCTGGACACCACTCTGTTCCATCGGTACAATTACCCATACTTGTGTTATACTATTATTGAATTGGCTATAATTTTCTATCTATCTATGTATCTATGTATCTATGTATCTATCATCTATCTATCTATTTATTTAATATAGACACAGAGAGAGAGAGGCAGAGACACAGGCAGAGGGAGAAGCAGGTTCCCTGCAGGGAGCCCGACGCGGGACTCGATCCCGAGTCTCCAGAATCGTGCCCTGAGCCAAAGGCAGGCACCAAACCGCTGAGCCTCCCAGGGATCCCCCTATAATTTTCTTTAAGTATTAGTATCTAACATGGAACATTTCCCTAATAGCTTTTTTTGTAATATTTTCTGTTTTATATTAATTTCGAAATCAGTTTATAAAGAATTTTACAGGAATTGATTTGACAAATTTGGATAAAGTTATTATATCTTCATAGTAACCATTCTCCCCATCATTTACTTAGGACTCTTACAAATAACTGTGATTTATTCATGAAGATCTTATACATTTGATGTTATATTTATTCCTACATATCATAGATTAGGGACATATATAGCTATTAATAATTTTTTACTGAAGTTTTCTAATTTTTCATGATTAATGGAAAAATATTACTAAATATAATATAGTGAATATACAGTTACCCACCTGGACTATCTTAAAACTTGTCTGTAGATACTGCTTTAAATTTCATTTATTCTGTTTAAGATTTGCTATGTTTCTTGAATCTGTGAATTTTTATCTTTCACAAGTCCGGGAAAATTCTCATCTGCTATTTCAGCAGTGTTTACTGTGATGTTTAAGGCATCAACCCCATTATCAACTATATGGAAGTATAATATACATAGATTACGTCTTCTCATTATCAGTTATTCATACATCATGTTTTTCCTCAGTTCCAAGAATTCTTTATGTATCAGACTTACACATTCCAAAAATTAACTCCATGTTTTATTCCCAATAGTGGTAACAGCGTGTTACCTTTTTAACAATATAGCTATAGGCTTATCAATTTATTGTTTTCAAAGAATCAGCCCATTTCAATGAATTTCTCTATTGTTTGACTATTTTTATATTATTATTTTCTGCTCTTACATTTGTTAATTTCTTATTCCTGTTTAGGATTTAACTTGCTCTTATTCTACCTTCATAAAATGGATGTTTAGTTGTTGATTTTAAGTGTTTCTCCTTTACTGCCCTGAACACTTAAACTATAAATTTCCTCATAAGATCTTTCATAGATGAACTCCACAAATTTTTTGCAGGTTGTGTTATATTATTGTTTAGCTAAAAAAAAAAATTTCTGCTTCTGATACCTTTTTGATCATGGATTATTTAGTATTTTATTTAATAGTGGTGTGTCTTTCGATATCTTTCTGGTATTCATTTCTAATTTAAATGTTTAGTGGTCAGAGAATAGATTCTGTGTGATTCTAATTCTTTTTAACAGATTCATATGACTCTAATCATTTTTAAGTTCACTGAGAGTTGTTTCACTCATCAACATATGGCCAATCTTACTGAATGCTTTATGTACACAGGAGAGAACCTGAATCCTGCTGTAGCTGGGTAGGATGTCCTGTACATATCAATTAAGTCCAGTTGGCTGATTATGTCCTGCAAGTCTTTTATATGCTTCTTGATTTTCTATCTATGTATGCTATCCCTTAAAATAGAAATAATAAAAAAATAGAAATAATCATGGATGAATCTATTTCTTCATTTCTGCCACTTTTTGCTTCTAATATTTGGCGCATAAATACATATGACTGCAATGTCTTCTATTGGATTATTCTCATTATTAAATGTTTCTTTATTCCTTGTTCTAAAAATCTACTTAATCTGATGGTGATACAGCCAATCCAGTATTCTTATGCTCAGTATTTGTATCAAAGATAATCATTTACATTTGACTTATACATGACCATAAAAATGATTTTTAACAAGCTTATAGTTAAGACCTGCTTTTCTCTCTAGTTTGGCCCCCTTTGCCTGTTGTTCGGAATGTTTAAGTCATTTAGACTTAACGTAAAAAAAAGTATGGCTGAAAAAAAAAAGTGTGGCTGTATCTAAAGCTACCATTTTTTTCTGTGTTCTTCTCATCAGTTCACTGATCCTATTTTTGTTCTTTATCTTCTTTCTAATGAAATATTTTTGTATCCTTTCTTACCTCTGACAAGACTGATGAAGGAAAAAAAATAATCAAATTACTGTATACTCAGCATATAGTAAAAAGATAACAAGCCAAATATATAAATAACTTTATGAACATAAATTCAGCATCTTAGATGCAATGAACCAATTCCTTAAAAAACAAAATACTGGGGGCAACTGGGTAGTTCAGCGGTTGGGCATCTGCCTTTGGCTCAGGCCATGATCCCGGGGCCCTCGGATCAAGTCCTACATAGAGCTTCCTGCAGGGAACCTGTTTCTCCCTCTGCGTATGTCTCTGCCTCTGTGTGTGTGTGTGTCTTTCATGAATAAGTAAATAAAATCTTTTTTAAAAATCTACATCTAATGAAATGCATAACCTGAAAAGTCATACTATTAAAATAATTAAACTCATAGTAAAAAAAAAAAAAAATCACCCTCCATAAATAAAATCTTCAGGCCTCTTTTGCTTTACTGACAAATTTTTCCAAATATTTAAAGAAATTATACTAATTTTAAAGCAGCTATTCCAGGAAATAAAAAAGGAGGGAACATGTTTTTTTGAAGCCAGCATTACACCTTCATACCAAAACAAGATAAAGACAGTATAAGTATAGAGCCATCCTCTATATAGACATAGACATGAAAATCTTCAACCAAATATTATAAATTTAACATCATACTAGAAGTTCTAGCCAGTGTAATCAGGGAAGATAAAGAACTAAAAGGCAAATTGGAAAAGAAGAAATAAAAATTCTCCCAATTCATAAAAATTATGATTGTCTGCATGGAAAATCCTAAGTAATCTATACACACACACACACACACACACACACACAGAGCTAATAAATGAGTTTTAGCAAGGTGACAGGATTAGAGAATAAAAAGATCAACACTAAAATATCAAGTGCATATGTATGTGAGGGTAAATATATTTACAAGAGTTCTAAAAAAATGAATTACTTAAGTTCATATCTAGCAAGACATATGTATTAAATCTACAAATATGAAGAAATCAAAGGAGATCTAAATGAATTATCGATTGGAAGAATCAATGTAATAAAGATGTCGATTCTTCTCAACTTGACTGCAAATCCAAAGTACTAGCAAGTTTTTATAAATATATATACAAGCCGACTCTAAAATTTAAATAAGACAAGAAACTGGACTAGCTAACATAATTTTGATCAAAAATAATGTTGAAGGAATCATACTATGCAATATTTACAATATAGTTACAATAATTAAGACAGTGTGGTATCAATGGAAGGACACAGAAATCAACAGAAAAAAACTCAGAAACAGATAGATACAAATATTTTTTGTATTATTTTTTTCACAGACACAAAAGCAATTCAATTGTACTGACTTTTAAACAAATGACGCTGGAACTATATAACGCATATACTAAAGAAATGAACTTCAACCTAAAACTTCCACCTTATATTCAAATTTCTACACACATAATTGTAACGTATAAAACTATAAAACTTTTAAAAGAAAATATAAGAAAATCTTGAAAAACTGGTGTTAGGCAAAGAGTTATTAGATATGACACCAAAAACATTCCGCATAAAGAAAATGAAAATTTTGACTTTATCATAATTAAAAACTTAGTCCACAAAAGACACTATTGAGAGAAAAAGATAATCTACAGATTAAGAGAAAACAGATGATCCCATTATCTGACAAAAGACATCCAGAATATATAGAGAACACTCAATATTCAACACTAAAAAACAACTTAATACATAAATGGAGGAATAATTTCAACAGTCACTTCACAAAAGATATACAGATGACCAGTATGATCAGAAAGATACTCAACATTATAAGTCATTGAGAAAACAAAAGGTAAAATCACTAAGAAATACCACTACACACCAATTAAAATAGCTTTAAAAAGATCCTGGCAATACCAAACACTGAAAAGATTGTGGAGTAATTTCAAATCTAATATGTTGCTGGTGAAAATGAAAAATGGTACAACTTCTCTGGAAATCAGTTTGGTATTTCTTAAGAAAAACATATATATGTACATTATCACCCAGTAATGCCACTACTCACAGTTCACACTAGAAAAATAAAATGTTCACACAAAAACCTGTACGTGAATGTTTATAGGCAACTCCATTCAAAACAAACAAATGATTTTTAAAGGGTGAGAAAGGATAAATAAATTGTATATTCATACAATGGTAATCTAATGAGCAATGAAAAGTAACTTAAATATTGGGGTTCCTGGGTGGCTCAGTTGAGCATCCCACTCCTCATTTCAGCTCAGGTCATCATGACCTCAGGGTCATGGGATCCAGCCCCCCAGAGGCTCCATGCTCAGTGGGGAGCCTGGTTCCCCTCTTCCTCTGCCCCTCTCCCACGCTAACACTCTCTCTAGAATAAATAAATAAAATCTTTTAAAAAAAGAAAAGTAACTTAAATATTGGATTATTTATCAACTTGGATGAAACCCAAGCGCATTATGGTAAGTGAAGAAACCAGTCTCAAAAAATGTCATGTTATATAATTTATAGGACATTCCCAAAATAAAAAACAACAGTGATGGAAGGATAGCATAAGGGCTTTTTTGTGAGTAAAGAAATGGTTTTCTATCCCGATTGCAATGGTAGTTATTCACATCTATAAATAAAAGCAAGCCAAAGAAAAATGAATTGCCTATAAACCAGCTAGGTCTGGTGTCTTTTTGCAAAGACAATTTTACTAAAAATTCGTTCTCCTAATAATGGTTTTATTTTTTAGTTCTTGCATTTTTACACTTTTCTAGAAATTGATATGCTATCTGTGCAACTGCAGGAAGTTATTCTAGTGGATCTATACCTTTGTCCCCTTATCATTCCTATTATGTTTTTAAATCTATACCTTCTAGGTGTTTTAGATAATCTTGTCGATTTTACTTAGTCAATTCTATTAATATATTCAAAGAATACATATTTATTGAATTCTATTTATTTACTTCATATTTCCTTGTATTTGTTTTCTTTTTTTTATCTTCTTAGGTTAAATGCATGTGTTTATTCTTCACTAATTTTACTGTTAATAAATGAATTTAATAAATGACTTTAAATCTGCCAACTGTTCATGTCTTTTCCCCTTTTCATGATTGGATTGTTTGTTTCTTTGGTGTTGAGTTTTTTTTTTTTTTTTTGGTGTTGAGTTTAATAAGTTCTTTATAGATCTTGGAAATTAGCCCTTTATCTGATAAATATCATTTATCATTTGCAAATATCTTCTCCCATTCTGTAGGTTGTCTTTTAGTTTTGTTGACTGTATGCGGAGAAAAGGGAACCCTCATACACTGTTGGTGGGAATGTGAACTGGTGCAGCCACTCTGGAAAACTGTGTGGAGGTTCCTCAAACAGTTAAAAATAGACCTGCCCTACGACCCAGAAATTGCACTGTTGGGGATTTACCCCAAAGATACAAATGCAATGAAACGCCGGGACACCTGCACCCCGATGTTTATAGCAGCAATGGCCACAACAGCCACACTGTGGAAGGAGCCTCGGTGTCCAACGAAAGATGAATGGATAGAGAAGTGTTTTATGTATACAATGGAATATTACTCAGCTATTAGAAATGACAAATACCCACCATTTGCTTCAACGTGGATGGAACTGGAGGGTATTATGCTGAGTGAAGTAAGTCAATCAGAGAAGGACAAACATTATATGTTCTCATTCATTTGGGGAATATAAATAATAGTGAAAGGGAATATAAGGGAAGGGAGAAGAAATGTGTGGGAAATATCAGAAAGGGAGACAGAACGTAAAGACTGCTAACTCTGGGAAACGAACTAGGGGTGGTAGAAGGGGAGGAGGGTGGGGGGTGGGAATGAATGGGTGACGGGCACTGGGGGTTATTCTGTATGTTAGTAAATTGAACACCAATAAAAAATAAATTTAAAAAAAAATCTGCCAACTACTTGGGAATCAAAAACCTTTAACTACTTCGATGTCAGGATTCTGAGGCTGACTGAGTAGGAAAAAAAAAAAAAACTTTCCTTCAATTAACACTAGCCAAGTACTGACAAGTTTCATTAAGTACAAATTTTTTAGCTATTAATATTAATATATTTAGAAACACTGATTTCCTCATCATTCCAAGAGCTGCTGAGGAGTGTATTCATAAAGGTCTAAAAGTACTCTTTTTAACATTGTTATGAATTTCTAATTTATTCTGATCAGAGAAAATGGTATGATATCAATTCTCTGGTATTAGCTATGACTTCTCTTGAAACATAGAATATGACAATTAATGTAAATTATGCATTACTTAATTTTCTATTTTACATTTTTAACACTAAGCTTCTCCCTAAGAGCATTCTCTATATTCCATACTTCCCTATTTACATGTAGAACCTTGATTGTATTAATAATTACAGCTGAAGGTAACAATGATGCCTACAGATTCCAACCTCTTGAATTCTAAGTTTGTACAGGACAAGAGAATATTACTTGTTGTGTGGATTATAGAAGATATGGAAGCAATAATGAAGGATACTTTCAGGGGGCAAATAAATACAATGGATTATTATTTTTGAGTTAATATGAATTAATGGAGGCTATCTAAACCTAAAGAAGTTGCCTGGAATTGAAGAAATTCAGCAGACAGGAGCACTTAAGCAAATTTCAAGATTGGTGAGAAATCTTTTGAGATTTTAACTAGGTAATATTACTAAAATAAAACTTTGGTCAAGACTGCCAGTATGTGATTTACATTTATTACAGAATGGTTCCAACTAAGGAATCTGCCAACTACTTGGGAATCAAAAGACCTTTAATTACGTGGATGTCAGGATTCTGAGGCTGACTGAGCAGGAAAACCACCACCACCATCCATCCATCCATCCATCCATCCATCCATCCATCAAGACACAGAGGAAAGATGGACTGCGGAGCAGCCACAGTGACACCAGAAGCCAAGGTCAAGACAACAGCAGAGGACTGGCTGCCGAGGAAGTCCAGGCCACCAGAGGAGGCAGCCTTCAAACTCCAGGAGCAATGGTGGCCCATCAGGAGAGAAACCAAAGCACTGGTCAAAAGCTCTTGTGTAATCCTTTCCTCTCTTACCAAATATTTTGCTCTATCGGTGATTCCATGAACTAGAGCTATTAAAAAATGAGACTAGAAATTTCTACTTGGCCCAATTTCTGAGGCTTTAAATAACGTGACATTAAAAGCAAGTATTATTTTTATAATGTCAATACGTGGATTTATATACCAGATGAAAGATTAGAGGAAAAAATTCCATCCTGATAGGATATTACCTAATCATTTCACAAAAATATACAATATAGAATATGTAGTAAATAGTCATTATTGCCATAAGTAAGAGGAAATTCTCTCCCTCTGAAGCATTATTTATCACCTTCTGAGAAAAGTGGAGAGAAAAAATATAGTATGAATTGAATTCCGAATATTTTAGATCATAAACACCAAATTTTTGTCTTTCATTCTTTGATTTTACCATCAACAATTCTCACCCTGGAAAAAATCTTTCATTTGATTTCAGTTTTTAAGGTGCATGTATAATTGAATACAACTGTTCTTTATTTTTTTTCTAAGATTTTATTTATTTATTCATGAGAGACAGAGAGGCAGAGACACAGGCAGAGGGAGAAGCAGGCTCCCTGCAGGGAACCCGACGTGGGACTCGATCCTGGGACCCCAGGATCACGCCCCGGGCCAAAGGCAGGGGCTAAACCACTGAGCCCCCCAGGGATCCCCACAACTGTGTTTTATTTATGCAGTGTCACCAATCTGATTTTGGAACGCAATGGAATTAAACCCTTGTAAGGTTTAGTGGCAGGGCTCAGTATCAAATCTGTAGAGGGAAGAGTTAAATATAAACCTGTAAAATGAGACTTTTCTGAAGTTTCCCACCCCAAAGTACAGGATTCATTAGCCCATGATTTACAATAACTAGAAGTCAATATATAATGAAAAAAATCAGCACTATTTTTTTTTTGATTCCTGTGAACAGAAAGAATTCTCTTGACAATAGAGTGGCAGCGTCTTCAAAAGGTACATGCACCGTGTATTAAGAGCCTAATGACAGGAAAGAATGAAATCAAAGATATCTGTGCCATTAAAAGTGAATTATATATGCGCCATCTTCTTACCAACCTCACCATGGGTTACAACCCAAATCTACTGAAATTGTAAGAAAGAATGATGACAATTTATTTAAGTTACCATTTTTAACAATGGTTGCTGTGTTATGATGTCAGATATATTTCATCTTTTGAAAAGTGCAAAACTTTGTAGCTTCTAGTCCCAAAGCAGCCACCACAGAGCACAGCAGTATAAGAGAGAATGGCAACTGGGAATGGAAAATCTTTAATCTCGCCTACATAACGCTAGGAGAATTTTTCCTTCATGGCAAATGAATTCTGAACTAAGACTGAAAATATTTCCCTTCTTGGTACTGGGGTTTATTTTAGGTTACTTTCACTTCTGTCTAACAAGGAGGAAAATACAAATACATAAATTTTCAGGTTAGACAGAACAAGGGAATTTTCTTCCAACTTCTATCATTCTTCAGGTAATCAGGAGAAGAAAAGGGATGCTCACCGTCTTGCCCTAAGAGCTCACACAAACCAATGGCGAAAAAACAAACACCACAAAACATAAAAAAAAAAAACACACAACCAAACACACACACACACACACACACACACACACACACACACACGGTCCTCAACTCAGCATCCTATATTTCTCTTAGGACTTTTCCCTGTACCTCAGGTGAGAAGCATCACTACCAGCAGGTCTTGAATATGCACCATATTAGTGAGACCAGAAGACATGCTCCTACTGCACCAAGATGGCCCACTGGGGAGGCATCAAGATTAAGGAAGCCTCTCCCGTCACCCTGATTCTCAGCACTCACCGCCTTATGTGTTCAGTTGTTTGTGTCCAGCTGACGATGTGCGCTCAACTACTTTTCAAAGAAATATACTTCCACAGAGTCAAAACTAGTAAGAAACTCTCCTAATAAACATGTTTATAATGTAGGCTTTAAGGCGTTTATGATTAGTCACTTGTAAGAATCTAAAGCAAATTTCCCCGATCCTGATGGCTCGTTAGGATAGTCTGGGACACTTCTAACAGAGTAGTGATCCTACATTCCCAAGGTGGGGTCTCAGGCATCCGTTGTTTTGGGAAAGCATTTTGGATGAATTGACATTCAGCCATGATTGAGAAATTCTGATCTAAAAGTAGACTTCCGCACCGAGCTTATTAGGCCAGAGAAAGCCAAGTCCAAGGAACATGTTCCTAGGACCTCCTCTAGCTATGGATAGACTTTTGTGATCAAGTAAGTTGCCATTTCCTAGGAGAGGATAGACTGAGACAGGGATTGATTCATATTCCTACTCTCCCATTTCTCAGCTGTGTACATGCAGGCACTTCGCCAAGTGCATAGCCTCTCTGCGTCTCAGATTTCTCCCACGAAAAATTGGAATATCGCCTACCTTACAGGGCAGAGTAAGAGAAACTAAATAAAAGGCCTAATAAATTGCAAGAATTCAATGTCGATTCATTCTTCTGATATTTTGTCTATCATTTGAAGAAAATTGTGTAGAAAGAACATAGTTCTTTTGCCCATTTGACAAGTATTTATTGAACATTTATAATATACACATGGTCTCTACTCCCCAAAAGAAATGTGCTTGACTTTCTCAAATAGTTATGCACATTCTCTGTTTATACTGTATCACATTCCACTTACTCTTCCAACATTCAATGCCTCCTCATATGATCAAAATGCATCAAAGTCGATTGACCTTCACGTTACCAAGTCCAATGGAAAATTTTCCTTCTTTCAATCCACTCTTTTCATTTTCTTTTACTACCTCATCTTCTTAAACTCAGCCTTTAAACATTCAAATTTTTCAAAATTAGATTTTAGTCTTCTCTTCCCCGTTCGATTATTTCTTTTTGATTGTCCTAATCCACATATTTTTATCTCCAGCCCCTATCAAACTGTCACCAACATCTCAGTGTTTCAAATCAAATTCAAACTCCACAAATCCAAAATTGAACTCATGCTCATTTCCTCTTAATACACCAACTCTTTAGACCAAAAACTAGGGAATCGCCTTTTTGCACGTCCCTCTCACTCCCTTATCATTCCCAATCAACCACAAAATCATATCAATCTTGTTTTCTAAATATCCCTCCAATCTATCCACTCTTCTCCATTCCACTACCAGCCATCCCAACCCAAATCATGACCATCTCTAGCTGGACAAGGGCATCTGCCTCCTACCTTAGGTGTCCACAAACACTCATGTTCCCTCTGAACCCATTCTCCAAAGAGGAAGCTTAGCTTTTCAAAAAAGCAAAATTTTGTATACTACACTCCAGATTAAAATGCTTTACAGGTTTCTCATTTCTTTTAGGATAAAAGGAAAAAAAAAAAACCCTACACAACCTACAAGGACCTCAGATGAATGATTTCCCTGTTGTCCGCTTCTTTAGCCTCATCTTCAATCTTTCTTTCCTCACTTATTTTGCTCCAGCCAAAGGGCCTTTCTCTCAGTTCCTTTAATTAGCTATGCTCCTCTCTACCTCAGGGTCTTAAATAATTTATTTCTTTTTGGAATACTCTTTCCCAGCTCACTTCTTTTGCCTACTTGGCTGTAATTATTTTTCAGATGTCAGTTCTGATATTGCTTTTACAGGTAAGCCCAAGTTAGTTCCCCCTGTTATGTGCTCTAAAGTCCCCTATGCATTTTCTTCATTTAATTTCACTATATTTTGTCAATATTTCTTTGTCTCATGGTTTTATTAATGTCTTTCTGTATATAACCTTCATGAGGAAGGATCTATTAAATCTATTCTAAAGCCAGGAAAAGCACAAGAATGACTCCTAATAGGTAATAAACACCCTTTATTTATAAAATAATATTTTTTTTTCAGTGAGAAATGGAAGAGTGAATATACACATAAATTAAGTAGCAGTTAAATATTCAGCATATTGTAAACTCTTATATGAGCTGGATAAAAAGAGGTCAGTGGGATAGTAGTTAAGGAGAGTTACATATGCTAGAGAAGTAGCTTTTAAATTTGTTCATGTGACCCACAATAAAAACATTTTATATAATAATGATCATAGATGCATAACACATACATAAAAAAAGACACACACACCCATATTCATAAAGGCACAGAAATACAAACAACCTGGAAACGTTTCACGAAGCCATACAAAATCTTCACTAAGATATTTTCTTTCCTATCCCATTCTTTTCTATTGTTCTATTTGAGTTTTTACATGATGGCAGGACATGTAAAATTGATTTCATGGCCCACTTAGAGATCTCAAACTACATTTTAAAAGCCACTGCTCTAGAGAAATGTAAAAAGCACCCTGCAACACTGATTTTGCCTAGATATTGAAGGATGTGAATAGAGCCAAAGAAGAGATGGGTACTTGAGAGAGAAGGAACAGTCAGGACTCGGCCAGAGGAAAAGGCAACACTGCCATGACTAGACATATCTGCCCGTAGTCTAGTAGGTAAAATAACCATTATTAGGGTTACCTAATAATCAAGGTGAATCTTGCATGAGAGATTTTACACCACCAATGTGAAATGATGGAAAGGATTTTTGAAAAAATTGTAACTTGGAAGTAATGAGAGTGGAGAATGGAAGCTGGTTAGAGCTGCTCTTGATGGGAGATACTGAGAGTCTCATGATTGGAGTAGAGACTGCAGGGACGGAGGGGAATGGTTATCAATAATGCCCATGTTTATTGATCAATAAACATGGTTATTTTCTTATTCAACATTTCAGAAAATTTTGACATAGTTTACCACACCTTTCGTCTTAAAACACTTTCTTCTAGTGGTTTTCTGAATGATGCATTCCCCTGACCTCCTTCCTGCCTCACTGAATGCACCTCTTTAATTTTCTTAATGGTCTCTACTTTCCTGCCTCTGTCAGTCTAGTTCTCTTTCCTGAGCCAGTTCATAGCGTCTCTACACCACTAATCCTTGAGGCTGTCATACAGCCATATGGCTTGAAGTATCTCAGTCAATAAAGAATTCCTAAAGTTATATCTCCAGCTCTGTATATTCATTCACATACTTGATATGTATGTGATATCCCTACAGACCTATCTAACAGTGATTTCAGCCTTAATCAAAAAAGAACATGTTTTTCAGCCTCAAACCTCATAATTTTCCCCTCTGGGTTGTCAGTATCACTATTCACTCAGTTATTCAATCCCAAACAGATTTTTCTTGGATTTTATTTTACCACGCCCACCCAACTTCAATTATTAACATGTAGTAAACCATCGAAAACAATTTATTTCTCAGTGTGTTCCGTAGGTTAACTAGACTGAGCTGGGCAAAGTGTACCCGGGGTCTTTTATGTGATTGCAGCCAGACAGTAGCTGAGACTAGTGCCCCCTAAAGACTTGACAGCTCTGACGACCCAAAAAGGCTTCTTTACAATACCTGTCTGATATCCTGGTGCTCTTTGCTCTCTCTTGCTCACACACCTTCTCACCCTGCCCTCGGCCCTGTGACTTTATTTATTTATTTATTTATTTATTTATTTATTTATTTATTTATTTATTTATTTATTTTTAATCGTCCAGGGCTACTTCATGCAGAAATGTGGTCTCCTCACAAAACCGTGGTCTCATAGGGGGAGCTGCTTCCAAGAAGCAGGAAACTAAAGTTGCCAGGCCAGTTAAGGGCTGTGCCTGGAACTGCCACTGCATCATCAGCCCTGCCACATCGTCTAAATAGAGGCAATCACAGGGGAAAAACCCAGATATAAAGCAATAAAGAAGAGACGCCAATTCTTCTTGACGGAAAATGGCAAGATCACATTGCAAAAGAACACGACAGATGGGATTTAATGTTGTGGCCATCTTTGAAGCGTAACCTGCTATTTCCCACACCACACCTCGTCCTTAAGGGTTTTTCTTTTTCCAGGATGTATCCTTAATCAATTCAGACTCCATTCCTAGTACTAATGCCCAACCCCATACCACCAGATCTCAATGAAATAACCTCACCTCTGCACTAACTTTTGTACCCTATGATTTTTTTCTCTACATGATAGAGTTGCCAACATGTTACAAAGCTTTCTATACTTACCTTTATGGACTTCTTTGTACATGCCCAAGGTTTCTATTTTAAAGCCATAAACTTCAACGTGATTATATTCAGAAATAGGGCCTTTAAAAGGCAATTAAGATTAAATGGGTTTATGAAAGTGGGGCCCTGATCCAATGCTATTGGTATCCTCACAAGAAAGGACACTAGAGTTCTCACTCTTCCCCACATCTTCCCACACGCTGAGGAAAAACCATGAGGACATAGCAAGATGACCATCTACAAACAAGGAAGACAATTCTCACCAGAAATGCACTCGGCTAGAAACTTGATCTTGTATTTCTACAGTTGAAGCTACCCAGTTCATGGTATTTTGTTGTGGCATCCCAAGCAAGACACACATCATCTCCAATTTCCCACCTTCCATTCTCTTTTGAACCTACTTCAATTAGTCTTTCAATTTCAACACTCTGTCGAAGTGGATTTTTTCAGTATCACCAATGATCAATTTAAAACGTTCTATTTTTTAGTCCTCAGTATTTGACAACACTCAGAATTAAAATGCCTCTTCAGTTGGCTTCCAGATGACAGACATCCTCTGTGCAGAGTTTTTCCTGCCAAACTTGCTTACCCTCCTTCAGTCTCTTTTCCTTATTTCTTTTGATTGCTCTGACCTCTATAGGGCAGGATGTCAAATCTTAGTCCTTGGATAGCTGGTCTTTTTTTATATTACCCTCCTTTGATGTTCACATCTAGGCTCACCATTGCAAAATGACCATAAAAATGGAACCTATCTCCTAAGGCTATTATCGGTATTGAATCTATAGAAAGTACTTAGAAAAGTATCTGGTGTATTAAAATCCCAGTATAACTTGTTAACTGCCACTTTCTTAATACATTATTGTTTTAATACCATCTATATTAAACTTCCACATTTATGTTTCTCTGTTAGTCTTCCCCTTTAGATTCCAGATTTCCAGATGATCCTAAGTGGAAAGGTTACTTTAGATAGGACAATACATCCATAAAAGCAGGAGGAAAGGCAAAGTAAATAGACTTGGAATCAGAATAGTCACTATAGTTGAAGTAGGCATTTTCTTCTAATTGCTTCTTTGTTCACAGCAAAGACAAGCCGCAAGTCATCAACAGATGGTGAAGAGAAAACAGGACATGATGGAGATCGAAGGATCAAGAAGGTGAAATGGTCTCTTAGGAGAATAGGACCAGGAACAGACTAGAGCAGAGAGCTTATTCCCTGGCACATTAAGAGGTGATGGGAAGTCTGTGCTCATCAATTTCACATGAGTCTACACAGCATCATTATGTGGCTCTTCTCCAGCCATACTCGGCAGCAACTGAGGTCAGCACTTCTCACATCTGAAGTGGGCAGATGGGTAGATTTAACTGGAGGTTAAGTTAAATCAAGTAACATAGAAGAGGGATGACAGAATCGAGGCACTGAGCAATGGATGGGCTATGATGATGGATTGTGGAATCCAGGCTGATCGTCACTGCAACCTTTGCCTTATTTAATGCTTTTGCCCTTGAATGTCACTTCATCTGAAAGTCACATCGCCACTGTTATTTCTCATTCCTTGCACTAACCTGGTTTCTTGCTCATCCTTTTAACGGTTCAGTGATACTTGTTTTCATGGAGTCTCTCACATACAAATTCTAGAATTCAGAGCAGTGGTCATAGTGTGGTTTTCAAAACAGAAATCTTTTTATCTAAAAAGAGTATTTTCTAATATCAGATTGTTTCCCTGCTGATATCAGAAATAGCCTCTCAACTAGCATTTATAACATAAATTAGAGATGATATAAATTCTCTCCACGGCTTACCTAACCGTTGCGTTGTTCTAATTTACAACCCTAACTTTGGGAGTTTTTTTGAATCTCATGTGTGTGGAAATTTTTCTCAGGTTGCTGTAAGTAGAGGATCCAGTCCAGTTGGGGCTATCAACACAGCTCTTTCAGATAATATTCACATTCAATCAGATTCAGATTCAAGAAGAGTTTTGTTTTTTACAACCTTAACCTGCAAGATAACAGGTCCAACTGCCATGGCAAGTAGTAAGAATCAGAGCCTGGTTGCTATGCCAAATAATTTTTCTGAAAGCTAGCTGGGATAAACTTCTCTGAACCAGCACATCTATCTCACTTGAGAAGCCTTTTGGAGCAGGGTCTTCACCGTACTTAGCACATCCTCCATTGAAAAATAAACTCAGAGCGCTGCTCTCACAGAAATGTCATTCTTTGTGGACTGTTGCAGCAGCGTGTTTTCAAAAGTATTTGCAACGTCAACATTTGCTCGTATTAATTATCCAAGGACTTCATCTTCAGTTCCTGTTCCTTTGAGCTTCCTTGCCTAGTTTCTAATGCTAGTTTCCTATTCTAGAACTTTTAAAACTTTGTTTTCTATTAAAATAACTATCGGATATTTCAAGGACTGAGCAGGAGGACAAAGTTAAGTGCATGGGCTCAGGCATTCATTATGAATTAGAAGATTAAAGACAGAAAAGTCAATGAACTCTGCAGTGATTAGCCCAGGTGATTTGGAAGGTAGACAAACCACTGTCAGAAAGTTGACAGGGAGGGATATTTGGTGGAAGGTACTTAGTTTTGTTTTGATGACTGCAAGTCCTTTCTATAAAGTTTGCCTCTGAAATCAATACTATGAAGTCTATATATATCAGGTATCTCTTAATGGAGGGAGCACTCTAATCAATCAAGCAGCTGTCCTAATAAAATGGCTGTGCCTAAAGGGGAGGGGGGGATGTAATAACATTATAAGCACTGAATTTTCAAAAAGTCAGTGATCTATTTGCAAGGAAATTCCCAAAAAGTATAAAGGGACAAAAGAAGGTGGCACTTAGGATTGAGGAGATCACGTATGCACATGTATGCACTTTAGAGTTTTAGGTCAGTCAGGCAGGCCTTTTAAATATTAAAAAGCATTTTAGTGCAATGGTGTTAACTAAGCAAATTACACATTTTAATGAATCACATTTTTTTTAAGTTTACACTTTTCAAAGAAAATGCCACTCTTTTGCAAAAAGGACTACTACAAAATTCTACAGAATTCCTGCCGTCAACTTCTGAAGTCTTCACTGATACTTTGGTCTTAGTTTCAAACTGTGATAGCTTTTCAAAGCCTATTTATAATTACATTTCTCAAGGATCGAGAGTTCAACTAGAAAGAAGTTTCTAGAGATTTTGGATAGGTATTCAAAATACAGGTATTAATACAAATATTGACTTTATATTTTGTTGAACATCTAGATTTATTGTCCCTCAAGGCAAATATTGACCTTATCTTCCAGGTCAATAAATCTCACTGTTCACTGCAACAAAAGTCAATATCTGCATCATAACCATTTTCTCAGAAAATAACTACTTCTATTCATGCTGCAATGATCAGCGTTTAAAAATTAATGCTTATTAAAAGGAAAGAACACACAAATAAAAAAACATAACCGGCAAATTAAGGCTTAGAACTTGATGAGTATACAAATAAGTAATTCTAAATGAATCTAGGATGTCTACAGCTTTTATATTAAGATTTCGGATTTAAAAGTTATTTTTTTTCTAAGAAAACAAAAACCATTATGAGCAGTAACTAGAACGGGAAAGGGAAGAAGTGAGCATGTGTCAAGAGTTTAGCTGTTTCATGGTTTTGCTGCTTCGGCTTCCACCTGTTTGGCCGAGTGGCCTGTAGGAGCCTGACGTTAACAGTAGCCCCTCAAGCAAATGCATGCCCTAGATAGCAGGCTGCAGAGCCTCAAGTAAATGGAAGTTCCTGATAGGACATCCCCAATAGCCCTTGTGATAAACCGGGTCCCTGCCTCTCGGGGTGTTTCCCTTATGGCTACTTAGATCTACCCCCGTGGAGCTTACCCTGCTCTATATGAGTTTATCAACCTGGCCACAGCCCAGGAACACCAAGGTGCTCCACCAATAAATCCGAACAAGCATGTGCCCCAAGTCCTGCAGCTCTGTCTGCACCCTGCCCTGCCCTCCCTATGTAGCCCCTCCACACCTGCCACGAGGCTTCTCTAAGACTTCAAGTAATGAACCCCTCTATTTCAATCCCTTTTGGTCTTCTGTTAAATCATCTGACACCTACCTAACAAATACTGATGAAGTTACAACAGCATGTAATCTTATGTTTCAAAAAGTTTTACTTTTTTTTCTCCTAAATTATGTATCTTTAGGTTTTTCTTAGCTATGTATCTTAGGAATCAACTACTGTCTTAAGTTGTTGACAATTTGGGGGTTGCTTGTTACTTTCACACAAACTTGTCTGTATTTATATAGTACCTAAAACAATAATGGATTGAATTAAGTAGTTCTTCACATTATAATAATCACTTATTTGCTTTTGTAGGTCTAAGATAGTGAACAATCTTTGTGGAAACTTTCTATAATTTACTGTGAACTCTTTGATTCCAGACTTTTGAAAAATAAGTAATTTATATTCTATCCTGTGGAAGTCAGAGTTATCTATCCTACATTAGTATCTGTGGGAATAATGGAGAATTTGGGAATTGTCTTCTTTATCCTGGAAGATGTTTTAAATGGCCAATGTGAGCATTAGGCATCTCCTCCATAAGGAGATGGTTTACACTATCTGATGAATGCCTGCCATTCAGAAATGATATGTGTCATGTCTCCACCTCATATCTTAGAGGAGGAGAAAGACTACCTTTGCTTTCTGGAAATAGATCTGATAGATGCCTGTTAGGAGCACTAAAACTATTATACCCAGTTCTCGTCTCGACTTCCAGAAAGCAAAGGTAGTCTTTCTCCTCCTCCAAGATATGAGGTAGGGACATATGACACATATCATTTCTAAATGGTATACTCACTTGGCCTTATAGGAGACGGTGGAGCCAAAATCATGGTGGAGCCAAACTTCTGCAGGAGCCTCAGTCACAAAGCATGGAGGAAAGCAGGCTTGGAAAATTACCTTAAACCTGTGGTTATCATGCACTAATAAGGAAAAAATGTCATATTAAAGCCACTGATATGGAGGGATGGATAATTTCTCATTACAATAACCTAAGATATTTTTACCTCTCTAGGGTCTAGTGAAATGATCAAGAAATCTAGTGCTAGACATAATTCTTAGCTTGTTTGCACTTACAGAATCAATACAATTATTGAGGTTCCTTTTATGTTGCTGGCCCAAAATAAAGAAAAATGAAGAAAAAAAAAAAACATGGACTACCTCATTTAAAAATACAAGAGTCATTATTTTTCCCTTTCAATTATTTTTTTTTTTTTTTTGCCTCATTCCTAAATTCTTCTGCATTCATCACTAAAAGTCCCTCCAAGTTTTGCCTTTACCTAATTTGGCCAAAGGCCAGACGTTTTCAATTGTGGTTCTCATTAAAATTCCAAACATGATTTCTTCTACTGTCACCTAATTAAACAACTTCCCCTTTTGAGGGTACTCAGCAATAATACTGTCACTTTTCTATATACTCTACTGACTATAATTAATTATTACTTTATCTAGAACTTAGTGGACTATAATTCTTCAGGCCGATTTTATAAGAATTATGGTCTTGACAGAAACGTAATCTTGGAGAGATTACCCTGCACCATCATTATGAGTCTCTCTGTGGCAGTATATAATCCTATCATTGAGTGACAATGCCCATGGATCTTGGCACCCAGCTACGTAAGTTAGTGGCAACAATATTGGAAATGGCAGCCCATTCACCTTTCAGGGTGACAGCACTAATATAGCTGCTTCTCTTCATTTGTGCTCTAGAGGCTGACTCAGGAGATATGATGAAAAATCTTAGAAAAGAAGTCTGTCGCAACGAAAGTCTCCCAATACAAGGCATGTTGTCTCCTTGCCAAATGATGAGGCTTTTGTCTCATTAGAATGAGGCTCCCTAATTTTAGGATGCTGAATGTGGAACAGGGGGCCTTATTCTCTTGATTATCCACTCATCATTTTCTCTTGAAAGTTATTTTCTTAAAGCCTGTTGACCTCTGGGATTCTTTTCTGTTACTTTCTTCTATTGCATTTGATAGGATTCTCTTTGCTTGTTTCCTAGACTTATTTTATAGCATTTCTCATTTAAAAATAAATTAAACAGCATCAAACTAATGAATGTATTCCTCAGAACAATGAATTCACCACCACCACCACCACCCCCCAAGCAGAATAAGTTGAGCTGCTATTCTTAAGGGAAAAGCTATTATTTAATTTCATAGGCCGCTATTGCCTCTATCTATATGTGTGTATATGTATGACTATGTAACGTGCTACCTTATAAATACAATCATTTCAATATCAAAACCAATTCAGAAATTAGTTCCCTAAACATAGGACATAGGACATAAAAATTACTTAATCATGTTATTTTATTCTACTATTGTTCCCTCCATCTTTAGTCCTCACTACACAGCAAACAAGTATTTTAACGCACCAAAAATGACCTAACAGAGTTGATCATTTTTAAAGGAAATACATCATTTCTATTAAGCAAATTGTTTAAGTTAATTGGGAAAAAATAAAAAGGTG
The DNA here is from genome assembly GCF_053574225.1 of Canis aureus. Classification (NCBI taxonomy): domain Eukaryota; kingdom Metazoa; phylum Chordata; class Mammalia; order Carnivora; family Canidae; genus Canis; species Canis aureus. The sequence goes on from NC_135644.1 coordinate 4,211,161, forward strand.
TTGTGGTCTCAGATCTCTTTCAAAGTACACAGACAGTGAAGTTTATTCCATTATGTTAGTTTGGTTTATTATTCTCTTCTAGCATTCCCATGTAAAGTTTAAACATAGAAAGTATAATAAAAAAGATTTATGAGAACCCTTTCAGGTACCCTGAACCTATCCTTTTCTTCTATTCACAGCTGGAGACACTTGATCCCCACTCAACCATGCCCCAGGCTTTAGATTTAGTCTGTCTTTAAAAGAGAAAATTTAGCAGATGATTCATCATTAAATCAACTGATGATTCCAGCTCTACTTTAACCTCCCAGTATAGGAATACATCTGAGCCCTAATAATTCAGTTCCCTTCTTATGCCCAAGAGGCCTTATCTTAAACATCTGCCCAGTTCTCTACTTCTTCCTATGTCAGGATCCTCCCTTGCCCTACTATTTGCAAAAACTTTCAAAACTAAGTACAACTTCTGAATTCAAGTTCAGCAGAAAGAACAGTCTGCAGGCAAGCAACGACCCATCTATCTATGTCACTTAACACTGACCACTTCTGGAGTGTGTTTCATCACCTGCCTTCTGCCCAGCTATCTATTAGCATTTCTCTATCATTTCTGATACTGAACAAATACCTGAACTGAAACCACACACTCTAGGAATGAATCTTCAACCAAAACTTGAGACTCCCTCCCTGTTCCTATATCTGACATTGGCCAACACTTCTTACTGCCAATTACCAGCCCCACTCTAATGAAGACATGCAGTGCTACTCTCAGATTTAAACTGAATTATCATGCGTAAAACATTATGGGTCTTTTCTCTAGGCTATTGTCACTAGTATTCATTTCCTTTTTTTTTTTTTCTAAAGTTTTATTTCTTCTCCAAAGATCAGAGGTATATTTGATCTATTTATGGCATTTAAGAATAGGGTATTCTTAAAAGGTTTTATTTATTTATTAGAGAGAGAGAATAGGATGAGGGGAAGAGAGAGAATAGGATGAGGGGAAGAGAGAGAATAGGATGGGGGAGAGAGAATAGGATGGGGGGAGAGAGAATAGGATGAAGGGAAGAGAGAGAATAGGATGAGGGGAAGAGAGAGGGTGAGAGACAATCTCAAGCAGATTCCTCAATAAGCACAGAGCCTGACCCAGGGGCTCAGTCCCACAATCCTGAGGTCACAATCTGAGTTGAAATCAAGAGTTGCATACTTAACCAACTGAGCCACTCTGTTGACCCAAGAATAGGGTATTTTAAATGTAATGTGAGATCCCTTATTCAAATATCATGAATCTCAGTAAATATTTCATAACCTTGATCTCATTTTTATTGTCATTTTGTGAATATTTTTTAAAGATTTATTTATTTGGACATAGAGAGAGAGGCAGAGACACAGGCAGAGGGAGAAGCAGGCTCCACGCTGGGAGCCCGACATGGGACTCGATCCCGGGACTCCAGGATCACACCCTGGGCCAAAGGCAGGCGCTGAACTGCTGAGCCACTCAGGGATCCCCTGTAAATATATTTCTAGAAGGAAATTGCTTAATTTATATTTCTGGCCTCAAAATATTTAAGCTTTTATCTCATAATTGTGTAATATTGTATAAAAAGCCGAGGTAATGAAGACCATATTGTGATGATCAAACACAAACTTTAATAAGATTTTCTCCTTGTGATCCTAACAAGAAATAATTGTCTATTTAAAATTCACATTTTAAAAAGCAATGATAGAGACTTTTAAATATTTTCAGAGAAAAAAATGAATATTTTTCTCTGTAATGTCCCCTAAAATAAGAATCAACATGGTCTCTTGTTCTTGTGTTCTCTCCATAAAATATCTTCATTTTGGTTCAGATGCATATGGAACTATAATAAACAACAATCAGGTAAAGCTGTAGAATCTTGTATTTCATAAAATCATTAAATCATCCTAGGTTTTCAGCAAATGCTGACTTCTCACTTTGAAAGCTAAGGCAAATAAAAGAGGTAATTGTAATATTCTTATATCAGCTTATGATTTTCTGTAAAGTTGGTACTCAGAGAATGAAAAATAGAATTATCTATGAACAGTGTGCTATTAAGAATTATAAATAGAAAAAAATAAATTCAAATACCTGTGAACCTCAAATGGCAAAACAAATATGATGTGACTTTGTCAAAAAAAAGAAAAATCCAAAGATTCCAACCTTTTTACTGTCTTCAGTAAAAAGTTTCATAATGGTACTTACTACCACTTAGAATCACTTACCGTCACTAGCATTTGGATTCCTGAAACTACCTATTAAACAACGCAGTGAGAATTTGCTGATGGCAAGACTTCCACAAAAAATTAACATTTTTCTGAGTGCTTACTAAAAAAATCACCCTTTGCAAAAGGCAGGCCCAAACCTCACATGATACCAGAAACTGATAGGTTGATAAGGGTTTTTACACAAAGGTACAGGAAAAAAGATGACAATGAGATGTATTTTCATTAAGAATAGATATGGTCAGCTGACAGCTTTGAATTTTGATCTGAGGCAGGCTGAAGAGAACAAGAAAGATGATACGCAGAGTCATCCAGGCAGCAATGACAGCTAAAAATTTAAGAAATGATGGGTTTTTTTATGAATTATAAACTGAAAAGAGAAGATACAATGGTCTGGATAGCACCCTAGAAGAGTAAAGTCCAGGATCCCAGGGAACACAGCATGTGAAGCTAGTGATGGTCAGAAAGCTTACAGACAGGATGTCCTCAAAATATGCCCCTGCATTTGATTATCAGGAGATTATTAGAGGCATTTAAGGTAACAATTTCAGTAGAATGATCTAATGGGACCCCACAGATCTCTAATGTAACACTGATTTTATTTATGTACATGTTATTTGTATATCCCTGTATACAGCCACATACGCAAGTGTATATTTTGTACAGCTACCATTTGTCTGTATTTTTACGTATATACTATAATTTAGAAAGGACACAAAACATGGGCTTGCTGCTCAATGAATTCTCACAAAGTGAACACACCCATGTCACTAGCATTCAGGTTAAGAAAAGGAAAATTGCTGGTCACCCATAAGTCTCAAGCCCTCTCCCTACTCCAGTAACTACCTCCCCACGCATGGGCAATCAATCATCTATCATTTTAAAACCAAAGCTGTTCACAGTCCTTGAAACTAAACACGTGCATTTTGAGTTCACGAATTTTTATTACAAAACTTAGGAAGGAAAAAATAAAAGAGTAAAGAAAATGAGTGTAAGTTATGCTATCATGACCCAAGTACTCAATATTTATAATTTCTATGTCATGTTGGACATGAAAATAAACTCCAGGAGGAGATGCCAGAGAAAAGGAAGATACAATCCCTCACTCAGTGATGGTTTGTAATCTAGAACTGTCTTGTTCCTTTTGAGAATAATATCAAAGTTATGTAACCTAGTGCCTAGAAAAAGACCAAAATATTACAGTTCATTATTTGAGATATTTATTTAAAAATCATGAATTCAGACAGTGAGACTCATGTGTGTTGGTAAACACATACAAGGTTAGAAAATTAGATTGGAAATCACCTTGCTTATCAACCTTGGCCCTGTCAAGAACATTGTGATATCAACTGCCCAATGCTACCGAACCTCCAGGTCACTGTATCACCAACACCGTCATTCTCAACAAACTGGGGCCTTCCAGAATGAAGTAGATGCCATGAGGTGAGATCTCCCTTAACAGCCCACTACAAACCTACAGCCCATATTACAACTCCCGCATCCACTAAAGAAAGATTCTGTCCTTAATTTATGGAGTACTCAGTAAAGGGAAATCCTACAGAACAATTAACTCCATTCTTCCTCAGAATCCTACATATTCAGTCAAATCAGGTGCTTTACACTATCCAATAACCTGTTTTCCTTGCATATATTCAACTCCTGAATCTTAGTTGTATTACCCATATTTATACATGCTTAGGTTTCTCATATCTTAGAATTTAAAAGCATTCCCTGGATTCCCACATCTTGCTCCAGTTATTTTTATCTTCCCTACGTAACAATTAATTCAAGAAACACTTTCTATACTCATCTCCATTTTTTTTTAATCTATCACTTGCTTCCCAACTCATTTCAGTTTGGCTTCTGCCCTCGTCACAGTTTTTTTAAAAAAAATTTTAAGCAAAAAAATCTATTAGTGGAAGTCATGCTGCTAAACTGAAAAAAAAATAGGAGAAGAAAAAGGAAAAACAGAAGCCCCATAATTAAATACTGAATATAAATTCAAATATTTGTATATACTTAGTGACAGAAGCACACAAAGTATATAAAGCAAAGAACAAAAAAAGAGGCAACTGACAAATTCACCTTCCACTTTTCCAAAGGTGGAAAAGTCCAATAAAACTTCTCAGTAACTAGACCAAGTTGACACAAATCTGAAAAATTAAGGAAATGTGAATAGCATAAAATATGGAGTTTGATCCAAAATACATATAAAGAAGATGCTCAAAATTTGAGAATATACAATAAGTCACTACTTTTTAAAAGTCTACTATACTAGACCATAAAAAAGTCCTAACAATTTAAAAAATTGGTATCACTTTCTCTGATAAAAATTCTATTTAGTTAAGAGTAGATATCAAGATTTGTTACAAATCTAAATTTAAAATAGTATAATATTAGTACTACTGCAAAATTGAGTGATGGAAAAAATGGTGAGCCCAGGAATAAATTCAGACATATAAAAACTTGATACATGATGGACCTGACATATGATAGACATGGACTACTAAAATTAGGACCTTTCCTCCTGTTGCACATAAAAATCAATTCCCGGTATAGTGAAAACTTAAGTATGAAAGATTAAACCAAAAACCTTTAGGAAAAAATTGGAGAATACCTTTGAGACTTTGGGGTAGAGACAGCATTCTTAAACAAGAAAACGTATAAACCATTTTTAAAATATTAGTAACTTATTACAATAAAACTAGAGCAGTCTATTCATCCACAGATACCATAAAGACAAGTCACAAACTTGAGGAATGTATTTGCAACACATTTCTATAAAATTACAGTATCCAAAATATATCAAGAATTCAATTGGATTTAACAAGTATCTCAGAGAAGAGGAAGCACAAATAACTCAAACCAATGAAAAGAAATGCACAACTCTGATAATAATCAGAAGACTAAACATGATAGTGACAATAAGATTTTATATCCACTAGGATAGTACAAGTTTAATTGATTAGATTTTCTGATATTAGAATCAACACAATTTACTGATTAGAATGTACAATAGGAATATCCATAGCTTGATAGTATAAGTATAAACTGATAAAACCAATTTGGGAAATAATTTGACATTTCCTTAGAAAATCATACATATTCCATAACCCACTAATTTCAGTTAGTTATAAACTTTCAAGAAACTCATGCTAATGTGTGCCAGCAGGCATGAATATACACATTTGTAGATGTACTGTTTATAATTACACAGGCTCATAACTAACCCACATGATTAGAAAGAAAATATTCATACAAATTATTGCATATTTGTACAAAAGAAAACCATTAGTAAAATAAACCATAGCTATATGTTCCATCATGTATATCAAAATTTGATATTATAAAAAAGTAGTAAATAAAAATATTTGTGTATATATTCAGGAATGGGAAAACTAAACAATATGGGTTTTTTTAGTGTTAATACATCAATTAAAACATCACAAAGAAAACTAAGGACACAAAACTCATTATCTCTGGGCGATCATTGAGCTGAGTCACACAGCAGATGCCTAAAACGGCAGTTGTCAAGGTGTGTTCTGGGGACTCCCTTACAACCCCTGAGATGTCCCTTAGCAGCCTATGAAATGAGCCTATATTCATGCTAAGATGGTCACCTGCATTTTTTTTTATCAATTTTAACCAAAGTGACATATTAACTGCAACAGAGTTGAAACAAATATAAAAACTTACCTGTTTCTTTTAAACCAGACATTAAAAAGGTTGGCAAAAATATAAAACAATGCCACTTCTCACTAATTTGTCTTACTTTTGGAAAAGATGGATATTTTTAGAAAATGTGTTACTTTCTACTAACATGTATGAGCTTATTATGTTTAAGTGAATATTTTTTTTAATTTCTCAATTTTAAATTCTCACATGGTAAACCCAAGGAGATAAAACATCTAAACAGAAGTTTTTTGTGCTTTCAGCAATTTTTAAGGAGTTCAGACAATAAAATGTCAGAGAACCACTGGCCTATAACACTCTTCATGTCCTATTTAAGCTGAGTAGTGGGTATATATTTTTTCATTTTATTATTTTAAAAATATGTATATTTAGTCCACCCTTGAACAGTGCAGGGGTGATCCCTCTCACAGCAGAAAATATGCATATAGCTTTAAGTCCCCAAAACTTAACTACTAAGTGTCTACTGTTGACTGGACATTTAGTCATCACTGATAACAGGTGATTAGTACATATTTTGTATGTTAAATTATACACTGTATTCATTTTTTAAAAGATTGATTTATTTGAGAGAGAGAGAGAAAGCATGTGGTGGGGGGAAGGGGGGCAGGGCAGAGGGAGAAAATCCCAAGCAGACTTCCCCGAGCACAGAGCCCCATGACATCATGACTGAACCTAAATCAAGAGTCAGATACTTAACTAAGCCACCCAGACGCCCCTATGTACTATATTCTTAAAGTAAGCCACAGAGAAGAAAATGTTAGAGAATTACAAGGAAGAGAAAGTACATTTACAGTAAATGACTAAAAAAACCCCCATATCAATGAACCCATGGGATTCAAACCCATATTGTTCAAGGGTTAATTATATACATTCTCCTATACGGATAAAGTAAATTAAAATTTAGAGTTTTTTCCAAACCATCTACTGTCCTTCATATGCAGAACTTTGAAAGTACAGTCAGGTATCAGGTTTTCCCAAGAAAAAGATGGCTAGATTGAGAAAACAAAAACAACACAAATATATGCACAGACACACTTATATACACATAACCTAATGCTAAAAGACAGCCTATAAACAATATTGAGACTAAATGTACAGGTATTTTTTGTTGGTCAGGACACGTTTTATCTGTTTCATGATTCAACACCTTCTACAATAGAATAAATTGAGTCTATTAATTTACCATAGATTAGTACATTTCTAGGTTAATAGTATCTGCTTCTTCAGTTATTTTGTAAGAGTATTTGATTGGTAATTGATAGCAAATCCCTAAGGGACAAATATGCTGGTCTTTCGCATCTACCCATAGCAACTATGTTCTTCCTCAAGTACCAAGGATGCAAAAAATATATATATATATTGATTACCTTGGTCAGTGAATTGTGTTCTCAACATCACAGTATGTTTGTGATATACCTAAAAGATCACCTGGAGAATCATATCCATTCCAAAGAGAATATGTGTCAACCTAGAAAAATGCTTAGAGAAGATGAGTAATCATTAGCTGCTCCATCACAGTGATGAACAAAACAGATGTGAATGGTCCCTGCTCTTAAGGTGCTGAAAGTGAGGACGACAGTCACAAGACATGTCAACAACTGTAATTCTAACTTGTGACAGATGCTATGAAGGAAAGTCCCACAGTACCATGGTGAAAACTAAGGAAAGGAGAAAGCAACCTATTCTTGACCAGGTAGTCAAATACAAGGCATCTCTGAGGTGACAATGAAAATGACACCTAAGAATGAAAAGAACCTAGTCATGTGAATGCTAAAAAATAATAATAATAATAATAATAAATAACCCACCTCCCATTTTCAGGAATATATGGGTACAGATCCCAGGATGGGAGGGCAGAACCAGGAGGTTAGAAGACCTAAGAGAAGGCTGGAGCCTCATGAATGAGTGAGTGAGTGAGTGAGTGGCATCTAGTAACACTTGAGAGTTGGTCTGCCATCAACCACACCATGCAGAACCAACACAAGGAGGCTGACTCAATTTTACCCTAAATGCAATGGGAAGCCCTGGAAGACCTGAAGTTGTGACAAGGTGTGCCATGATACTTCTTAAGTTTTTTTCAAAGAGCACCGTATTTCCTCCATGAATAGATTGGACAGGAACAAATGCGGAAGCTGAGAAGCCAGGTGAGAGACAATGGCCATAGAACAGACAACACAAGGTCTGACAGCGGCTTTAACTACTTGTGAAATAGGTGTTTAAAAATGTCACGTCAGCACTTTTTCATCTCTAGCACGTACCTACGCGTTCAAGTTAACGACCTCTATTAAAACTAATGTCCTATAAAGCAAGTTTCTTCCCTGAGATCATCCAGCTAAGGCATCTGTGAACTTGAAGTGACAAAATGACCAATTGGCTCAGTATCAAAGACGGCAATCTTGAGACTGTTCAAAAGTATAATGCACGAGAGGTTAATTTACCAACTCAGATCTTGGGTTTGGCTAAAACACTCAGAATCCAGAGAAACACTTCATCTTGCCTGTGGTGCACCAAAGAGTCCAAATAAAATCTCTTCCAAGCCACTTTGCCAATGAGGCAACACCAAGAACCCTTTAGTCCTCTATCTTGAGGAAGGTATACACAGCTAATGATCCTTCCCACCAGAGAATGACGGGGAGTACGTCCTGACTCACAAGGTATCTCCAGGATAGCAGAGAGGAGATCGAGGATTCCCAGGTCATGGCAGTGTGACCCGTGTCAACATCCGTGGTGTTCGTGTGGTCACTTACCAGAAAACCTTCTAATTCTGTTTCACGCTACTCTGAACACTGACAACATCTTACTCTGAAGCTCTAAGTAAAAGGACCTGAGAATCCTTGATATGCTTTAACTGAGGCCTGGAAAAGAACAATTTTGATTAGTGAGAATTGGTTTTTAAGACAAGACACCTTTTATCTTGCCCACCTTTTTACTTTAGATGAATGTCAGCAAGACTTCACCAAACTTGCAGAATGATTATGTTCCAATGAAGGAGAGAAAACTTAATAACAAGCAGGTCTACACGGAGTTATAAAAATCTATGCTGTTTAAATTTTAGTATCCAATTATTTTTAAAACGTGAATAGCTAATCACCATTGAAATCTATTCTAGAAACACTTCTGTTAAAAATATTTCAAGGGAAAAACATATTTCGGGGAGGGTGTTGGGGGGAGAAAAACCTAATGCATTATAAACAACACCTACAATGTTTAACAAAGGACAAAATTTACTATTTCACAGAAGGGCCGACATTTATAGTATATGTTGGCTGCATCAACAGAGAAGACGAAAACAGATAACTATTCCTTAAAGAATGTCCTATCTATATCGGAGGGAATAAGATTAGTTGGTTATTATTTGTATTAAGTTTGTATTAAGTTCACTGACCTAGTTGTTTCCACTTTAAGTGGAAAACAGGAACACCACTAACCAAGAGAAAAAGATCTGAGTATGTAAACAAAAATAACATAATTAATCAATTATTCACTGGCTATGAATTCACATGTAGAAATCAGATTTTAATTTCCTCTTGACAAATGTTTCCTGATTAGGATTTATGAGTTATGGAAAAGATATAAAAACTAGCATTATTAAAATGCAAAATACTAAAACTCAAACTGCATGCAGTTTATGCTTTCCACCCAGAAAGTACAGGTGACCTTAATACTCTAGCTAAACTGAAAAAATAATTTGTATAAATAGCGCCTTCTAGTTTGTAGCACATAAAATGAAAGGACGGTTAAAACCAGGTAAATTATGAAAATATTATAGAGGTAAAAAATTGTCAATTGCCATTTAAAGTGCAGATATTTCATTAGTAAGATTAATGTGATTTACTGAAATCATTAAACCTTTAAAATTTTGAGTAGAAGCCTTCCCCCCACTGTACAATCACTTTCCTGAGAGTAATATTTTAAGTCATTGTCTGAAATCTGAATTTTTTTTTAAAAATCATAAAATATGTAGGAAGGCAATGTCATTTCTACCTCCTATTCATGTGGCTTGTTTTCCTTTACTGTATATTAATTTAGTGGTTACAATCTAATTAACATCAGCAGACAGCGGTGGACAGATAAAGAAAAAACCTGAAGCAAAGGTCTTTAATTCAGCAAGAGTTTTAAAAGCCTCAGGTAATTAGTCAAACTTACTCACAGAATTGTCAAGAGTGGCTTAATACCTGCCAGATTAAGGGAACAAATTTATTTTGCTCCACACAATTAATGCTATATCTAAAGGGAAAAAAAAAAAGACTTTCAAAAAACAAAAACAAAAACAAAAAAAAACACTTTTCTTAGAAGAGGCAGGTATTATTCCATTTCCCCAAAAGGAAAAATAATGAAAAGACCTACATCTTCACGTGTTGCATTACATAGCTTTTGTTCTTAAACCAACTTATGTGCATTTAGAACAGTTAAAAATAAAATCTACTGACAATGAAGTCATAAAATAGCATCAGCAAAAGCAAATAGCACCGACAAACACCGGGGGCATCTGGCTTTTTATGGCCCCAGCCTGAGCCACGCTGCTCGTCATCCCCTTAAACATTCACAAACCTTATCATCAAACTCCTCTTCCTCTAGGGAATCCAGGTCATGTGATGAGGTTCCCATAAACTGAGTTTGCTCTTCGCATCCAGACTAGGACAGTGACAAGAAACAAGACCTGCAACCCCTATTGATCATGGTCAACCTAGCGACCTCTGTAGGACTTCTCTGCCAGAACTGGATGGAGAGGTGTGTTCTTTCTACGGGACTTCCTAGGCTGGTGGGATGTGCATAAGGACGGTTGGCCGTCATCTTATCGCCAACCAGAACGAACGTGCTTGGTTTCCTGGTAACAAAGAAAAATCATACAAAGAGCACAATTCTTAAACACAATCAGCAGAGCTTATGAAAGTGAGTATTGCCCGTATATAAGATCTCTGCTCTGGCAATTTCGGGATGCTGTTCTTTAAGGGTAAGAGGGTTGCTAAATTACCATGTTAGGACTTCTTACAACCCGCCAAGACCCCAGCCTGCCCAAGCAGACTATCACTGCAATATCACTCCTAAGCATAGATCTCCTGTGGAAAAAAAAAAAACCCAGAAACTTAAGAAGCTACTCCCATTTTCCATACTCCAGCCCATGTGTCTTTGAAAGCATTTTTGATAAAAGTACCCCTTGCACGTATCACAGTAATATATCATTTTTCTAAGATTTATGTGTTAGAATGCTTACCTTTGTCAAGCCTCAAACACAGCCCTATTCAGACAGAGGAAGGAAATTTGTTTCTAGGGAAAAGAAATTCCAATTAAAAAAAAAAAAAAACACTGTTGGTAGTAAGACTGCTGGTGGTCATTTTTTGTGGGGTTTTTTCAGCCTTCTGGAAATGGAATCAACTCTCAGTCTCGCCATTGCCAGTGAGCTGACACTATATCCTGACATCAGGGTAAATTGCTTTCTCCTGGCCAGAGATTTTTCATCCATCTTTATTTTTGTAGATGCTGTTTTCTTTCTAGAACTGTCTTAATTTTTATGTTTTTTTTTTCCCCCACTCTGGAAACTACATTTCAACAATCCCTTCTCTGTTACCAGTCTTCCAGGTAGATTCATTGTTTATGCCGTGTTCCTGCATTATTTTCACCCTATATTTGACCTGTCACTTAACTTTGTGCCTTGCAGTTTACCTGACTGCATGTCTGTCTCCCTTGCTGGACCATGAGCTTCTTGAAAGTATCATGTCTTCTTCATTTGTGTTTCCTTAGCTTCTAGCACAGTACGGCTATATAATACATACTCAATTTTTATCACATGAATAAATATCCTTCACAAGTATGTTTTTAAAATAGGAACTAATAAATAGAATATAACATTCGGCAGACTACATAAAGAATAAAGAAATGGATAGATGCCGTGAAGAATTCATCTGAAAAAAAAATCTTTAAAGCTATTAATTATAGAATTGCATTCCATGTAATTTTAGTCTCACAGCATATTAGTCAAGTTTTTGATACACCATATATTATTACATTACTAATTAGGCACAAATTATAAAAACATATAAAATAGTAACAAAAGGTTGTAATAATTATAATGAAGAAACCAGTAAGATATATATATATATATATATATATATATATATATATATATATATATATATATAACAGTAGGTAGTACCAAACACTGACTTTAATTTAAATCGATATTTTTATATAGACCCTAGAAGCTTAAATTCTTTGAATCAAATTACAGCTAGAAAATCAAACTAGGGAAAAATTAAGAAGGTTAAATAGAAACTTTGTATTTTTTTTAAAGATTTTATTTATTTTAGAGAGCGAGCAAGCAAGGGAGCACAGGCTGGGGCAGGTACCAGGGTAGGGAAAGAGAATCTCAAGCAGACTCCACGCGGCACTCGATCTTAAGACCCTGAGATCATGACCTAAGCCCAAACCGAGATCGGACGCCTAACTGACTGAGCCACCCAGGAGCCTCAGAGACTCCTAACTCTGGGAAACGAAGTAGGGGTGGTGGAAGGGGAGGTGGCAGGGGGTGGGGGTGACTGGGTGACGGGCACTGAGGGGGGCACTGACAGGATGAGCACTGGGTGTTATTCTATATGTTGGCAAATTGAACACAAATAAAAAATAAATTTATTAAAAAAAAGAAACTTTCTTTTTTAAAAAATAAAATACCCCTGCATTCTAAATATTAAGTAAGCCCTACTTGCTACATAGGCTACAGAACCTGACTACTAAAGAACTAATTTACAGTCATGGGTGAAAGTCTTCACAGTTTATTAGATGTCCTATCGCATAAGGTAAATATCTAAGATTATCACCTTACAAAATCTTAGGCGCCAAAACATTCAGGGCTCCAGAGTTCTGTAATGATTGTACCACAGTCAAGTAATGAAGATCTATAACCTTTTGTTGTAAACCCACAGCGCTGCGGATCTTTGCATCAGGTAGCCTTGGTGACATGTGGCGATGAAACAAACATTACGTATTGTATTTTAGTTTCTAAAAGCAGGAAACAGAATAGATGAGGTGATTGGAGCATCCGAATGCACTGGCCAGCATAACTTGACATTCATTTTTTGAAAGGCAGTAGATTGCAGTTCTGAGGAACCTATTGCTATGTTAATCTCTCTGGGAAAGCGTTGCTCTGTGTGTAACAGTTTCAGAGCTTTGAATTTCTTATTTCAAGCAATGAGTGGCAAAAAGAAACGCTTTCATATCAGAACTGGCTGTTGTCTGAATGAATTTAAACAACTGAGCAATTCCCTAAATCACGAAGGTAGGAGACCAGAGCTCTAGCACGGGGAAAGCAACAGTCTGAACTGGCGTCTTAGTAGCCTTGCCATCCCAAAATGAAAATCAGAGAATTGCTCATCAGAGTCACTGAAATGTCAATGTTAATCAATCTACTATAGAGAAAAGAGGAACAGCTGGAAAATAGTAGGAACTGCTGTTTTTCCAAAAAAGCATTTCAGCAAGACTTTATTGATCATGCACAGAGAACTAAACTGGGAGTCCTAAGGAATAAAGAGAAAGAAGAAACAGGGTCATTTTCTGATCTCTTGCTGGAGTTTCCTTTCAAAGGAAACCTGATTACACACCTGATCATGTAAAAATTACAAATACCTCGGACTTTCTATTGTGTGAAACCTACAGATGTAGAAAAAATATGGCCAATCTAATTAAGATCTGCACATTTAAGAAACCAAAGAGCAGATTCTAGTCATCTAGCTCTAACTCCATAGAGGACAACTGACCTAACTCCTTACGCCTCCCCACTCCACGCATTAGATTCATTACATTGTGTTTTGGGAATGTTGCCAAGTGATAGGGAAACATCATCTCTGCAGCCTCTTAAACATCTTAGCTTCTTCCAGCTTTTTAATGTCTTACACATGATAATCCTTCCCTTGCAGATACAGGCGTTTTTGAGTGCAAAATCTGAATTAAGATTCAAATTCCTTATTCTTCTCCCTTCCTGACTTCATAAAACCTCCCTGACTCTCAGTGGCCTGGACTTCTCCTTCACAAAAAAATTAGTACCTCTTTCAAGTCTTAGGTCCCAAATAAACACACCCTCTGTATGTTTACTTGGACTTCTTCCTTCTTCTGATGTTAAAATAATCTCTTTCATCCCAGGATTACCTCTGTACGGAAAATCCTTCTCACCACTCTGGATCCCAATACCTTACATCTTCTTAGGGATTATTAACATTTTAGCTAAGGATTATTGATATTTTAGCCTCTCCATCTTTAGTAGGACTTTCCCATAAACATTTAAATATGCTAAAATATCTCCCACCTTAAAATTATTTTTATCTGCACTTTTTACTCCAGATACTACCGTAACCCTCTTTTCCCTTCATAACAATTTTTCAGTAGGTTGCCCTATACTAGTAGTCTCAGCATTCCAGAAGATACAATCCACTCCATGTGGAGGTGGAAGTTAGACAAGTCTTCATGGATAAAGTCTTGACGAATGAGTATAAAGATTCCAGGTGGCCAAGGTGTGGAAGGGGATTAGACGTGGATAGAAGCCCACATGCCAAAATACAGAGGCATAACGGAACCTCGCTGGTCCAAGAAAGAGTATTCACACCTTTTCTGGTACGAACTAAGTGTGTGTGTGCTTGTATCAGAAGCAGGATGAGTAAGGGTTGGAAATGTAGGTTATTGGCCAGGTTGTAAACCGCTTTTTAAATCTGATTTAGACTGGCATCATTGACTAATGAAACATCAGCAGTGAATAACATGCCTAGTTTTGCATTTTAGAATGATAACTCCTCACTGTAGATTGTCTCAAGGGCACTCAAATAAGACAGTCTCAGTATAAATTCTGGCTGTGCCACTCTCTGCATGACCACAGATAAATTTATTTGATATCTCTGTGCCTCAGTTCTCTCATATGCTTAATAGAAACATTAATAGCACTTAAGGATGAGGATTAAAAGAGATAACGTATTTTAAGCCCTTACCACACAGCTCTGTATACAGTAAAAAAAAAAAAAAAATCAATAAAAGTTAGTTGCTGTGCACTGTTATTCCATTTAATACTTATTCCAGGTAAATATTATGGAAAGAGAATTAGGTATAATCCCCTTGTGAGTGAAGAAAGCTTGTGGCAGCATCACTTATAATTTTGAGAGAGTGGGAGGAAAATAGAGAATTCTTTAATTTATGTTTTAATCTGTTATCAAAACAAAAACAGCTATCAAATTAGGAATGTATATTTAGAAGGGCCTATCAACATACAGTCTATGTGGGATGCCTAAAATTCCCCTTGAAAAGTGAAACAGGATGCTATGATCGCTGACAGAAGAGAGCATGCTCTCTCAAGGGCAACCAAGGTGAACACCTGAAAGAGGCATCCATACTCCAGAATATCTGAAAGAAAGGTGTAACGAAAGATCCCTACGACTGCTTATAGGGAGAGGATATGCTTTCTCATACGGTTGAAAACCACAGTGCCTCCATATGGGGATACCTGTCCTCTAATTGTGCAAAATCCAAACATAGGAGATGTTTTGTATGGGGAGAGGATGGTACCTTTCAATGTGTTCGGTAAGGTTAAGCCTAGAAAGATAGATAGATGATAGATAGATAGATAGATAGATAAATAAATAAATAAATAAATAAAATTTAAAAGAATTTAAAAAAAGGTTAAGCCTAGAAAACAAACAAATAAAAAATCAAACATGAGTTCAAAGGAAAAGTGAATTCTAAGTCTAGCCAGTACAATGTAAGATCATATTAGAACCAATTACTAGATATACCCTAAATAGAACAAATATGGTATAAAGATTCTTTGTGACAAATTCAAAAATAATTATAGGTTTGTATCAGGTATCAAAATTACAGTGAACTAGAGTTCTAATGTCCGCGTCTTTGTTATACTGATCAAACAACATTTAACAAATGTTAAAAATTTCTCTGAGTAATTCAATAACTCAATATGGATAACTCAATATGTTAAAAGGAGTTCAACCATGTAATAAAGTATTGGTCAGTCAATGAGAACAATGCTACCTCATTATTATAAAGCACTTTACCAAAAACTGCTATATTTCCCCCATCCCTTTTGCTGGAAGTCAGTCAGAGCATCTAGCACTTTGTGGTCATGTCAAATGTCAGATCGGAGCATCCTAACGCAAAGCAAAAAGAAAAAAAGAAAAAAAGAAAAAAAACGTGAACTGGTGCAGCCACTCTGGAAAACTGTGTGGAGGTTCCTCAAAATGTTAAAAACAGACCTGCCCTACGACCCAGCAATTGCACTGCTGGGGATTTACCCCAAAGATACAGATGCAGTGAAATGCCGGGACACCTGCACCCCGATGTTTCTAGCAGCAATGTCCACAATAGCCAAACTGTGGAAGGAGCCTCGGTGTCCATCAAAAGATGATGGATAAGGAAGCTGAGGTCTATGTACACAATGGGATATTCCTCAGCCATTAGAAAGGATGAATACCCACCATTTGCTTTGACGTGAATGGACCTGGAGGGTATGATGCTGAGTGAAATAAGCCAGTCGGAGAAGGACAAACATTATATGGTCTCATTCATTTGGGGAATATAAATAATAGTGAAAGGGAATAAAGGGGAAAGGAGAAGAAATGAGTGGGAAATATCAGAAAGGGAGACAGAATATGAGAGACTCCTAACTCTGGGAAATGAACTAGGGGTGGTGGAAGGGGAGGTGGGCGGGGGGGTGGGGGTGATGGGCACTGAGGGGGGCACTTGACGGGATGAGCACTGGGTGTTATTCTATATGTTGGCAGATTGAATACCAATAAAAAATAAATTTATAAAAAAAAGGGGGGGGGAGAAAGAGAAACAAAAAAGGAAACCCTTAACCCCCCCCCCTCCCCAACTGTAGAACTGTAACTCCAGAGTTCAAATTCAAAAGAAGAGAAAGTGGCAATTGAAAGAGGTGATGGCGGTGATAATCCTATGAATGGGTTTCTGATTTCTCTCCTTGGGGGGTGGGGGGTGGGTGGAGAATGCTCATTAGGATTTGTAGTTGGAGGTTAACCATGTGAGCCTTATAGAGTCCATCCCCTGAGGTGTAACCAATTCACTGAATGAGGTAGCTCCAGTCGTAGGAAGTGAAGTAAATGTCACTTCATTCTTTCCCGTTTCTGACCTTCTTGGGCTCCATCCAGGGACACTCCCCTCTGTAGCCCAACAGACCACAAGGCGATTTCATCCCCGTCAGATATTAGCAAACTACCTCATGTTTGGTACCAGCAAGTCCATTCAAGCTTAAGATAACCATAAGGCCCAGTTCAGAGCTGCTCTCCTTCCCCAGCCCCGTGGAAAACCTGCACTAAGGCAGGCAAGTCTATCCTATATTAAGTTCAAATGTGCTTAAGCAAATCCCAGAATGTTAAAAATGATAGTTTTTTTCTTTTCCACGTGAGGAAGTTCAGGGGTGGGTGGTCTAGATCTGGAGGGGCGGTACACGCAGCCCACAGGGACTCAGGCTGCTTCCCCAGCCTCCCCTCATTCCCAGCACGCACCTTCCACCTCAACCTCAAGATCCTGTGAGGATTCAGGCCAAGTCCATATCCTCCCCACAGGAAGGAAAAGATGGGGAAAGACCCGCCCCCTCCATTCATGCGCACGTATCAGAAGTCACAGATGACGCTGCTGCTCGCATCCTGTGGGCCAACGCTTGGCACAAGGCCTCATTTTGTTTCAGGAAGACCGAGCTCTGAGGGGCGGCCCCATGCCTCGTTGAAAATCAAGTAGCTGCTCACGAAGGAAGAGGAGAGAAGACTGTAAGCGACAGCCGGCATCCTTGGGCCCAGGGGCCCGAAGCTGGGGTCTCCCAGTTCCCGCCATACTCTGCTACTTCTCCTTCCCCACTGTTGCTTCTGGGTTATAGCAGGTCAAGCAAAAGCAAGAGGCATAAAGTGGGCAGTCGGCCGACTCCCTCATCATCTCAGTCTGGGGCCCTGATGAGGCAAATGTCCACTCTTCCTCTTCAAAACGCTTTTGTGCGTCCCACACGGATTCCCAGGAGGAGCCTGACTTCAGGCTGCTGAGACGGGTGTTGCCTTCTCCTCTGGCTGTGAACAGTCTTGCTTCACTTCCGAACTTGGGGCAACCTACCCTCCGAGAAACTGTCTGTTGCCATCACGTCATCCTGCCCATGACCTGTGCGATCAGTGCCAGCTTCCTACTGCACGGCCCGCACGTGAGCCACAAAATAGGAGCCTTTCCTGGCATTTGTGTACGTTAACTTCTTAATTTTTCATCCTTTGTGCCTCAACTAAGACAAAAATAATAATTCCCATTTTTAAGTTTCTTAACAGCATTTATGAGGTAAAGCAAACTGCACATAATGGAAGTATAGGACTAAGAGCTGACATGGATGCGCCATGGAACCATCACCAGTCAAGGTCACAAACACGAAGAACATCCTCAGAGCTCCTTGGTCCCCCTGGGGAATCTTCCTTCTCTTGCGCTGCCAAGTCCCCCTCCTATCCTCAGGCAGCTACTGACCTGTTTTGTCACTCTAGAGCCATTAACCTAGAACCTCATAGCAATGGAATCATAGCATCTCTGCTAATTCCAGTCTGGCTTCTTCCACTTACCACAATGTTTTTGCCGTTGGTCTATGTATACCATGCATTAACCGTTCTTTTCTTTTTATTGCAGATAAGTTCCTGGCATAAAAATTCCATATTTTGCATGATCATTCACCAGTGGATGGACAATTAGACTGTTTCCAGTTTTGAACAGGACAAAAAGCTAGCGCAAGCATCTGTATACAAGTCTTTGTATAGAAATGTTGGCATCTCTATAGAAGTTGAATGGATAGATATATGGTACGTAGATAATGCAACTATTAAAACTGCTGGTGTTTTCTAGTAGTTGTGCCATCGTGCATCTCCACTAGTGGTGTCTAAGAGTTTCAGTTCCTCCATATTTTCACCAGAACACAGTATGATCATTATTTTTAATTTTAGCCATTCTAATATTTAGTGTAATGGTATTTCATTGTGGTTTTAGTTTGCATTTGCCTAATGATTAATGACTTTGAACAACGACCCGTGTATTTATTTGCTGTCTGTATTAATTTGCTAAAGAAGCAGTTGGAGAGGCACCTGAGTGACTCACTCAGTCAGTTGAGCATCCAGCTCTTGGTTTTGGGTCAGGTCATGATCACATGGGTCTTGGGACCAGGCCCCTAGAAGGTTCTGCACTGAGCAGGGAATCTGCTTGAAGTGTCTCTCCCTCTGCCCTTGCCATAACTCACGTAAGCTGTGTCTGAAATAAATAAAACTTAAAAGAAAAAGAAAAAACAGGGATCCCTGGGTGGCGCAGCGGTTTGGCGCCTGCCTTTGGCCCAGGGCGCGATCCTGGAGACCCGGGATCGAATCCCATGTCGGGCTCCCGGTGCATGGAGCCTGCTTCTCGTGTCTCTGCCTCTCTCTCTTTCTCTCTCTGTGACTATCATAAATAAATAAAAAAAAAAAAATTAAAAAAAAAAAAAAAGAAAAAGAAAAAACCAACAACAGGCAGCTACCACATATTATCTGGTGGCTTTAAATAACACGGGTTTATTATCACTCTGGAGGTCTGAAGCCTGCAGTGAGTCTGATTGGGCTAAAACCAAGGCGACTGGCCAGGCTGCATTCCTCTCTGGAGGCTGTCAGGAGTGTTTTCTTGATTTTTCCAATCTTCAGAGGCTCCCCCTCACCCCCACAGTCATGGCTCATGGTCCCTTCCTCCACGGCCAGTAATGCAGCTTTCTTACATTGCATATTTCTGACCCAGACTCTTCAGCAACTGTTACGCATTTAAGGACTCTGATTATATTGGGACCACCTGAATAACCCAGGCTACTCTCCCTCTTAGAACGTCAAACAACTGGCAACCTTAATTACAACTGCCACCTTAATTCACCTTTGCCATCATGTAACCTATTCATATGTTCTGGGGACTGGGACATAGACCTCTTTGGAAAGCCCTTATTCCGCCCACTACACATTTATCACCTGTGATAAAGTATTAGCTCAAATATTTTGCCCATTTTTTAACTTGTTTCATCATGAGTGTGTTGAGTTATTGTATACTTTGGGTACAAGTTCTCTAGTGTGTGGGAAATATCAGAAAGGGAGACAGAACATAAAGACTCCTAACTCTGGGAAAACAAACTAGGGGTGGTGGAAGGGGAGGAGGGTGGAGGGTGGGGGTGAGTGGGTGACGGGCACTGAGGGGGACACTTGACGGGATGAGCACTGGGTGTTATTCTGCATGTTGGTAAATTGAACACCAATAAAAAATTAATTTATTAAAAAAAATAAAAATTAAAAAATTAAAAAATATTTGATGGCCTGTGGCTTGTCTTTTTATTTTTTTTATGTCTTTCAACGAGCAAAAGTTTTAAGTATTGATGAATCTTAATTTATCCGTTTGCTCATGGATAAATATTTTAGTGTTATAGCTATGAAATATTTGCTTAACTCAATATTATAAAGGTTTCTCTTAGATTTTCTTCCAAAGGATCCGCAGTTTTAGGCTTTACATTAGTTCCATAAAACATTTGAGTTAATTTTGTATATGAGAAATATTCAGTGAAGTTCATGTTTCTGCGTATAAATATGCAATTGTTTTGACACAAGTTACTGAAAGGACTGTCATTTATCCCTACTTTGCTTCTTTGTCAAAATTCAATGTGTAGTTCTAATTCTCGGCTCTCTATTCTGTTTAATTATCTGTCTATCCTTAGACAAATACCACACTATCTTCATTACTGTAGCTTTAAGTCTTAAAATCAGGTAGTATAAACCCTTCAAATTTCTTTTTCTTTGCCAAAGTTTGGCTACCTTAGATACTTTGATGAGGCAATTTGTCAATCTAAAGAAAACTTTGATAGGATTTTAATTGGGATCACACTGAATATATACACGTTAAGTTATAAGGAAAAATGACACAGTAATGATATGAGGTGTTTGAATTGAGGTCTCTCTGTTGTTTAGATCTTTTTAAATTTCTCTCAGCATTGTTTTGAACTTTTCTTTTTTTTAAGATTTATTTATTTATGATAGACAGAGAGAGAGAGAGAGAGAGAGAGAGAATGGCAGAGACACAGGCAAAGGGAGAAGCAGGCTCCATGCCAGGAGCCTGACGTGGGACTCGATCCCAGGACTGCAGGATCACGCCCTGGGCCAAAGGCAGGCGCTAAACTGCTGAGCCACCCAGGGATCCCTGAACTTCTCAATGTACAACTTCTATGCATCTTTTAAGAGATCTCTAAGCATTTTGTGTTCTTTATACTATGGTAAAATGGCATTTTTAAAAATTTCAATAGGTGTTTGTCTTTTAATATGTAGAAGAAATGAAATCCTGTCCCATACTCATTGATGTGCTGTTCACTTTGTTTTCAGTTTTTCTGTTTTTGGTTGTTAATATTTGGATAGCTTCTATTGCTAGAAGTTCACTAATCTTTTCTTCTGCAGTATATCCTCTTATTAATTCCATTCAGTGCATTTTCATCTTAGACATTGTCATTTTTATATCTGGAAATTCAATTTTTGGGGGTTTTTTGTATCTTCCACATCTTTGCATAATTTTTATCTACATTCTTGAACATACAGCACACAGCTACAACAACAGTTTTCACATCCTCATCTATTCTATCATCTGTTCCATTTCTAGGTCATGTTTGTATTGATTGATTTGTCGCCATAAGTCCTATTTTCCTATTTCCTTCCATGCCTGCGAATTTTTATTGAAGTTTTGCCTTATTGAGTACTGGATATTTTTAGACACAAATATTCTTGAGTTTTTTTTTTTTTCTGGGATGCTGTTAAGTTGCTTGGAAGAGTTTGATCCATACATGCTTTTAAGCTTTATTATATAGAGAACAGAACAGAATGTCGTCTACAGCCAGTATTAACCCACTAACGAGGCAACGCACCACAGAGTATTCTACTCAATGGCCATCAATTATGACATTTCCCACCATATCTGGATGGAACAGCAACTGTTTCCAGCCTTGCCTGGAGAGCATTCCTTCAACCTCTTCAACCCTTTCGAGGGGTTTTCCCTCTAACCACGTCTAACTCCCACACATGCACGTGCTGATCAGTGCTCAATCGTGGAAGACATGAAGGAAACCCGTTGATAATTCTGAGTTCTCACTCTCTCTTCTCTTCTCCACCCTGGGCCTCACAGATTATCAGTTCCATCTCCTCAGTTTAAAGAAATTGCTGGGCTCTTACTGGGTTTCTTTCCCTGTGTGGCAGCCTGGAAACTTTATCCATGTAGTAAGCAATAGAATTTGCCTCATTTTTTCCCCATCTCTTAGCAACTACTGTCTATACCTCACATCCAATGACATGAAAACTATTGTTTCATACATTCTGTTCATTTTTTTTTTATTTCAAGTAAGACATTATTATAGTAGGCAGAAATCTGACATAGCCCCCATAAGATTCTTAGGCCCTGAGGTATGCATGGCTTTTCCCAGTTACGTAATCTAATACTAATCTAAGTACTACTATGATGAGATTTTGCAAATATAATTAAAATCTCCAATCAGGTGATGGTAAGATAAGGAAATTGGGTGATTATCACATAAATCTTTTAAAAGACAATCTTTTTCTCCAGCTAGCTGAAGAGGAATTCAGAGATACTAAAACCATTAGAAGGATTCATACCTTTACTGACTTTAAAGGGAGCATAAGGCAAGGGTTTAGGAGTTGAGAACTGTCCCCAACCTCCAGCTAGCAAGAAAACAGATACTTCAGTCCTATAGTATCAAGAAAATTAATTTTACCAAGTGAGCTGGTAAGAGGGACCTTTACCTCACCCCCTTTGGGGGTGAGGGTCTATGTCTTCTATAAGAATGCCTGTCGCTGGATTTAGAATCCACCGGGATAATCCAGGATTATCTGATTATCTCAAAAATCCTTTAATTATATCTGCAACATTGTTTTTCTAAATAGGTAACATTCACAGGTGTCAGGAGTTAGGAGGTACACATATCTTTCTAGGGGGCTAACCATGCGATTCATCTTATGATGAAATTATCAAAACAAATGCTCCTTTCCCAATACCCTACAGTAGTTTTTTTAAAAATATTATTTGAAATGGTGAAGCATCTTATATGTAAACGTTAACTGGTCACTGCTGGCCAACGGTTGTACACTCATACTTTGGGCTGTTTTATGAAAAGGAACCAGTGCAGACAGAATGTGAGTGCTTTAAACTACATTTGAGACATTTTCTAGCGAAGCAGAAAGGACAGAAAGGTCCCCAAAATAGTTTATGTTTTCTATTTAAGAGAATCATGATTTATAGATTGACAGACCTCAAAATTTCCCTATCTCTGATATCAGGTAAAGAAGTATCCAAAGCATCAAACTATGATGGTAAGTCAAGTCAGTAGCACTATTGCTATAAGGTCTTCTGATTTTTCCAAATGCGTTCAGCTACACAACAAACCCCAAGATAAATAACCCAGGATATCCTGTATGGCCTCAAGTTTGCATTTTGGTGAATATAAGAAACCCAGGAAATCATGGAGCCCTATGTATAGAAGTTCTCTGTTCCTAGAAATGACAGGTTGAAGGAAAGGAAAAAGAGATCCAAATATTTCTTTGACCTGCAATATTATGTAAGTTTAAAAGGTGAAATGTGATAATTTAATACAAGTATATACTGTGAAAAAAGTTTACCATAGTAGTTAACAGATCCTTCACCTCATACAATTAACTTTGTTGTTATTCTTGTTAGGATGAGAACATTAAAGCTCTATCGACTCTCATAGCACATGTCGAGTACATACTACAGTGCTATTAACGACGCTCACACCACCATACATTAGATCACAGAACTTAAGTCGTCTTATAACCAAAAGTCTGTACTGCTTGAACAATGTTTCCCCATTTCCTCTACCTCAACCCCTGGCACCCACCATTCCTTTATTTCCCTGAATTTGATGTTTTTTACATTTGGCACGTAAGTGAGATCAAACAGTATTTATCTTTCTCTTAGTTCACTTAGTCAATCCCAAGAGGGCCTGAAACCACTACACCAGCAGTGAGAAGAGAGAGGATAGGATAGGATCTAGGAGACAGAAAGAATAGGATCTGGTAACCAATGGAATCAAGGAAAGAAGATAAAGATACGCAAGTGTGGGCATCAGAACACCTGGTGATATTATTAACACAAAGAGATGCCAAAGAAAGTTATACAGGTTTCAAAGTGATTATGAATTCTGCTTTGGATGTGTCTAGTTTTAGGTACCATCAGGACCAACTTTTATTTGCTTATCACCACAGCACATTAGCTGCTTTTCACTGGCAAGGCACTATGATAAACACGTTAGGTGCTTTTCTTTTAATCTTCACAATCGCAATGGAAATCTCATTATATAAAAAGGACTCCAAACTCAGAGAGGCTAATTAGAGAAGAAAAGTTTCCTGGAAACTGACCTACACTAACTCTGTGATAAACCCACAGGAAACCCTGTGGATGCTGGGAGCCGGGGCATTATAAGATGGGTTTTCCATGAAGGATGGACTCTGGAGTGACAATTTTTCTCAGCCACTTAGTTTACGTCTTAAATATTTTAGGGAAGGATAACGTGTCCATTATCCAAAATGTTGAACTCCTAAAATAAGAGTACCTATTATAAACTACATGGAGAAAGGTTTTAATCTGCGAGGGAGCCTAGTAACATGCTTAGATGAATGACATGGTAAATTGCCATCATACGGAAAGAAAAATGGCTTTACAACCAAGTAGCCTGGGACCAATGCATCTTCCCCCAAATTTAAATACTCCCAAATATACACCCCTTTTCCTACACTTATTCTTAACTGAATATCCTTTATCTTCAAAAGTTTCCAGTATGGACAATTGTCTGGTCACCCTATCATCACCACAAAGACTGTACAGCTCCATATAGTGCACACAGTGCTAGGCTACTATAACCTAGACACTGGTCAAAGAGCACAGAAGTGTATTTTTCTTCTTCACATAATAGTCCAGGGTAGATAGATGGGCCCAGATTAGCAAACTCATCTTAGAATCCAGGCTACTAGGACAGTTCTATGCTTAACATGCTACTTCTAACATTTTTCAATTGTTGACATTTTCAATCATCAAGATGGGAAAGGGAGAGCAAGTCCAAGGTAGGGGTCTTCATCAGTTGAACCAAAAATTGGTTACATCATTCCACTCACATACCATAGGTGACACTTTAGTCACAGGAACACACTGGCAAGAAAGGATGTAGTATTTAGGGTTTAACTTGTAGATCTTACCACAGTGGGCTAACTTCATTCACTCTCATTTCCTCTTTAGCCTCCTTCACCCTATGTTGTAACAAAGTGACTATAAAACTTGTATTTAATATTAACTAGTGGTGCCACTGTACTAGAGATTTTTGTTTAGCTAATCAAAATTCAGATCAAATAATCATAAAACACAAGTTCAAGACTCCTACGCTATGTATGTTACACCTTGTCTCTAGATTTGCAAATAAATTTTGCTTTTACACGCCTTTGCTTCAATATTCACTATACCCATTTGAAAAAAAATAGAAGAGCGAGGGATGCCTGGGTGACTCAGCAGTTGAGCATCTGCCTTTGGCTCAGGGCATGATCACAGGGTCCGGGATCGAGTCCCACATCCAGCTTCTTGCGGGGAGCCTGCTTCTGCCTATGTCTCTGGCTCTTTCTCTCTCCGTCTCTCATGAATAAATAAACAAAATCTTAAAAAAAAATGGAAGAGTGATATAGAAGTAAATCAATGTAAGCTTCTCTTTATTATAGACTTACAGAACTTAATATACACTCAGACTTTAAGTGAGAATAAATCTTGAGTTATTGTAAAAAGCAGAAAAACAATATTTCAAGGCAAATAAATGAAAAAGGTCAAATTTGACCTTTTTTTTAAAATATTGCCAAAACAACAAATTCCAGGCATTAAAATTGATTCTAGACATAAACAAAATCAATTGGAATTATTTAATTGTAAAACTGAATCATCACTAATATAAATCAAGTATTTTGCAAATGTAATTGAACATGAAATAACTATTACAGTAAAGGTTTATATGCGTAGCATCATTATGCAATTATAAATAGGTGGGAAATCAGACTACCCATTGTATCTACTTCAGTAACTAAAACTTCTGAAAATAAAAACGAAGCACATAGATTTGACAGAGAGCAAAGTATGGAAAGACCCCTTGTGCATGGATTCTGGATGGTTTTGAATACTGGCAGCCTGTCCTGCTAGCTTATCAGAAATAGTGTCCCTCTCTCCTCCTCCAGGCTTTCTGTGAGGTAGGGCCCATGTTCCCAGTTACAGCAGGCTGATAAGCCTTCCTTATTTGGAAATTATCAGAAATAACCTATAAAGTCAGGTATTTACTCACTAGCCCTTAAAATCAAAACCTTGTTCTTGATATAACCACAAGAGTTAAAAGTGGTTTAAAGATAAAAGAATTTGGAAAGGGACACCCTCTTTTACTTATTCAGTAATACGCTATAAATTCATGGGATTGGATTCATTTGTCATGCAATTTGTGTAGATCCTCAAAGTAAATGCCACAGAACTAAGAAGGATATATAGGGCATCTCATTTGCCTAATATGCATTCAAAAAAAGAAAAGAAATAAAAACTTATTTCTTAGGCATTTCTGGACTCCTCCCTCTCCCAAGATCATGCTATCACATGACACAAAGGAACGTGCTCTGATTCTTTTTATACATTTTTGTTTTATATTGCTTTACCTTTTACCACCCTGAACAATACTTTGGCCTCAAGCTGACCCATCTGGGTCACATCAACAATCCCTTACGTTCTGCACAATTTTTTTTTGTATCTCAAGTACCCTTTCTAATGGACTCATTCCAAACATTTATTTCCCATTCCAACAAACTTGGTGTGTAACCCAAACAGTTTCTCAATCTGGGGATCTTGCTAAAATGCCAATTGTGTTTCAGTGGGTCTGTAGTGGAGACTAAGATTCTGCATTTCTAGCAAGCTCCCAGGTGATGGCAAGGCTGCTGGTACTCAGACCAAGGTTAGAATGGCTGGGACATGCTCATGCTTACCAGCACAACCAACACTGAGAGCGTAAATAACAAAAATTG
This sequence comes from Canis aureus, assembly GCF_053574225.1. Lineage (NCBI taxonomy): Eukaryota > Metazoa > Chordata > Mammalia > Carnivora > Canidae > Canis > Canis aureus. Next base: position 4,238,202 of record NC_135644.1, read on the forward strand.
AACTTTTAGAAAGCTGTTCAACCCTCCCATCTCCCCTAGGAAAATCCCTAAGTGTGCCTTAATGTAGAATAAAAGCACGTAACGTGCCAGATACTTTCAACAATAAAGAAGAGATCTCAGAAGTTTTCAATGTAACGCTAGATAATAATTTTATTGTAATAGGTAAAACTGTTAAGTTCTTTTGTTTTGGGGGGAGCTGACATTGTGGTGACCAGTTAATTGACGAAATCCCTTTCCTGGGAACCATTCTCTTGCTTGGTTATTTGATGGGCACTGAATGGTGCAGAGCTATTTAGCTTGAAATTTACTCTTAACCTTGCTAATGAGAGCAATTATCATAAACTAGGGAAGATCCCACGAAGTCCAAGATCAGTCCAAAAATGGAAAATGAAGTGGTTTCAACCTGATGAGAGCTCTTTCACATGGGTTTGGCCCTGAATTATTGTTAAAATTGCAGGACTTTCATTTTCATCAATTCACAGACAAATTACTCTCTGCACATATCTAAAGTTCTCCCAAGCCCATGAATAGTCCTTGTTTCAAATGAATGAAAGCTGTTTTAAATAGATAAAAGTGTTTCGTGTTGGAGTACAAAAATATATAATAGAACTACTTCACATGTTAAAAGACTTTTTCCACATCAATTTCTTTGGTTTTAAATATTTTCATAAAAAACACACTAAATAAATACATAAGAAGTAATATCTCAAATTATAGTTGCAGGCAAGGACAAATATCAATGAGCCTATCCCACGTGTTTGCTCAGAGAATATCAAATGGAATATTTTTTCATTGTGCCTCATGTTTGAATGAAAATAAATATTTCACAAATGTTTGCCAAGTCATCTATGACATTCCCAGCAGTACTGTGCAGGTGCCATGCGTCATTTCCATGCATTTCAACATAGTCTCCTGTTTTGTATCCATGTTGCTCTGAAGGTGTTTCCCTATCATCTATTTTTATAGGTAAACATTAAGGTGCATGATATTCATGAGCACAAGATGGTTTAATTTCTGTTAAGAAACTACTGGAAAAAAAAAGGAAAGAAAACGAGTAAATTTTCATTAAATTTTTCAGTAAGCTATTTACTTACAAATTGATTCTTATTTATCTCATGTTAACTTGTTTTTATTTTTCAGCTGACATTTTTTTTTCAGCTGACATTTTTCTACTGGAAATTTTACAGATATCTCAGATTGGGATAAAATGCATAATTTCTTCCATTAAAATTAATGGAAAATTTTTTGTTCATTTCATGGCTTTTCACTTTAGTAGCAGGATGATTCAGAAATGTATTAAAAGTTTTTAAGAGGTAAATGAATTTAAATATATATGCCATATAGACATACTACATCATTTACCTATAGGTATACATTCTACCTATAATATGCAAATACTTGGTACCATCACCCTTTTATCATCTTCTTTTTCTCACATCTAAGCAAGGAAGCAATGTTTGCCAACAGAAAAATTTTCCTTCAAACTGTCAAATATCAAAATATTAATTCTCTACTTGAAAAAAAGCATTACTGACATTAACTATTATTCTTATGATTAGAAATCAATCAAGTATAATCAAAATAAAACTTAAACAATCAGACAAATGAAATGCATTAGGATGGATATAGCACAGGTTGTCAAAATATAATTATAACGGGAATCTAAAATCAGAGATATTATGACACAATCAGAAACTATTTAAAGGAGGTATGAAATAAGTAATCAAATAATGATGACAATTATACTCTATGCAGAGCTACATTAGGAAATATTAAGGTCACTGCAATTGAGATATTATCCCCAAATAAGGCAATATATGGAAAGTGGGTTGTGAGATCAGGGAACAAGTCCATGAAAACAGATAATCAAAGCCATGCTGATAATGTGACTGAAGAAAATAGTGTATAAATGCAGATAAAGGCTCTCTCTAATTTGACAGCCATTAAGAGACTTTGTAAGTTGTAGAATAAGATCATTTTCAAGCGCAATTCCAGACACAGGTTATAGCAGTATGGTAATGAAATACATTGATCCTAGATAAGATTATATACATAATATCTGCAGAAATCAATAACCCATCGCCATCTTAAAACAGTACATTTATTCGATGCATTCTGCTATTTATTAATAAATGAATCACTGAGTTTAGTAGTCTGAGAAATGTTTCAATCTAGATTCAAAGGAGTAATCCATTCTCCAAAGGGCCAGGCTAAATGGACTTTCTTGTAATGATACATATTTCATGGAAATTATAAAAAAGTAGTATTGCAAAAGTTAGCTGAAGATGATTATCAGGAGCACATTAGCACAGCATGCAAGCTCTGAGCTAAACTTGTAAGCCATGTTTTCTTTAATATCTTTCTATATCCTTTTCTAACCACAGATAGCTTAGTATCTGTGCATTTATTGCCATGTGGACATGCAAAATCTTTGAATTAGAAACTAAGAATTTCTCCTTTCTATTCCCCAGTCAAAATTTCCAGTCTCACAATGATACACATCTTACCCAGATGGAAACCAATTCATTGACATTATAGATCTTTCCATCAAAGTCACACATAACAAAGGTTTTATGACTCATGTTTGACTATCCAGTCTCGACCTTGTTCTCACTGTAACTTAGCACATCCCGTACGTGGAGAAGGACATGGGGATAGAGCAAAACCTATGGCCTTCACCAAAGTAACCTAATAATTGGGAATGAAGTTGACTTAAATCAGCTCACAGCATGAAGTTAGGTTTTGAACTCAAGTTACCTAATTCCAAAGGTCATTTCCTTAAGCCAGTATGCCACAGTGTGCCTCCTGAGCCTCACTGAAATGTTTTTAAGTGTCCAGGGACATACTGACAAGTTTTTCCTAACAAAGATCTTGGAAAATTTTGCTTACTCTATTTCCCTCCTAGAGATTTATAATATAAGTCACCAAATTGCAAGCTTTGAGAAGTCCTATAGTTTAAAAAAGGTATTCACTAAACAAATTTTGGAAAGGAAACAGACCTTTTTTTTTTTTAATTTTTATTTATTTATGATAGTCACAGAGAGAGAGAGGCAGAGACACAGGCAGAGGGAGAAGCAGGCTCCATGCACCCGGAGCCCGACGTGGGATTCGATCCCGGGTCTCCAGGATCGCGCCCTGGGCCAAAGGCAGGCGCTAAACCGCTGCACCACCCAGGGATCCCGGAAACAGACCATTTAATCTAGCGTCTCCAATTTATTTAACCATTAAACAATTTCTCTTTTCAACGAGGAACTAGTTTTCTGTGGAATGCTACTTAAAGGCAAAGGATAAATACGTGTTTTGTAGCTCTAAAATTCTGTGAGCCTTTAATTGGTAGATTTCTGATGGTTTCAAAGAAATATTTTCTTAAGAATGAAATGCTTCTCATTCTTTTTCATAAACAAACTGCCCTCTTCCCGATTGTGCTATTATAAGATTCAGTGACGTGCCCATCTCTAAGATCTCCAGTCCCTGCTCAACTGCTCATGTTTGTACAGATATTCAACATCTCCCATGACCTGGGGCTTCTGTGCTTATGCACAGCTAAAAATATTACTCTTACATAAGTGTTCTACTCAAAATACTGGTCACCTTTACTGTCCCCTTGACATACCCACTAATACTTCTGCATATTCTTTTTTTATTTGACTTGATCTCTCTCCCCCAAACTTCAAAGCTTTGTACACAGGAGCCTCTTCTACAAAATGTGTAGTTCTAATCGGTACTGACCTATCCTTTTACAAACTTAATAGTTTCCATATTAGAATCATCTGTGGAGCCTTTGTTCCAAATGCCCCAACCTAGACCCACTCCTATAGGATACTAATTTAGCAAGTCTGCTCTGGAGCCCAGGTACTTGTATGTCCGCAAAGCTCTGCTGATGATTCTGATACATATGCAGGCACAAAAAGTACTTGACATATAATGTTCTTCCTATAACCAAGGAATTAAACGTGTCCAATGTTTCCTACGGGCCACGTGCTCTGTTTGGCTGCGGAACACAGAACAGCTCTCTCCTTAGGTGGCACAGAATACACGTGGGGAGGTATTCCCTGTACTAAATGTGACGGCTGCTGTGACAGGTAGGAGTACAGTGCTTTGGGAGCACAGTGAGCGGCCTATGGTTATCAGGGAGATTGTCGAGGAAGCTGAGGTAGCCTTTTGAAGGAGATTGTTTTATTTTCTAGCATTATTCATATGATAGAAATCTCTATCTTCCCATATGGTCTATTAACAATATGTCAAGACAGTTCATATTGGTTAAAAAAAAAAAAAAAAACTAAATCAAAGACTCTCCAAATACATAATATATTCTCATGTGCCTCTTTAGTTAATAATTCATAATACCCAAGTCACACAATATAATTTTCAATGATTCGTAAAGCCTGTTATTTATTAACTATATTTAGCTTCACTTAGAGTTACTAATAAATTCAAGTCCACTATAATGACTGCCTGAAATCAATTTTATGTAGTGGCAAATAGGTGAAAATAATCTATTATCCTGACAATTCATATATGCTTGGTAAATAAATGACTATTTGCTAAACGTCTTTAATAGGCCACAGCCCACCTTTAGGCCTGGCGATCATACAAGGAACTGACTAAATATAAAGTGTGAAACTACTCTGTATATCAGGGAAGTAGCATGTTTTTTTATGAGAACTCGGTCAATTGGTAAAATAAAGAAGGTATTAATGTAGGAAGAAAGTGGAGTCCTTAATTGGTAAACTACTGAAACAGGAATACAGTGGGTTAGGAAGAGTGTGAAAGGGACAGACAAATTTCAAAACCTCTCTGAAGGCAAAACTGGAAGCATTCTGAAATTAACTATACTGGGAAATTAAGAAGGTAGAAAAGTCAAAGTAACCTAATGAGTTTTTATCTTGGGCATGTATTTGACCCAAAACTCATTCCTTTACCCACCAGGTTAGCTACCAAATAGCACTGGATTGATGGGAGTCACCTACTGACCCAAATCTGACCCTATCACTCACAACCACATCCTCTCGAGGCTCTCATATCAATACTAGATGTTTTGGCTCCTGTGCATCAAAATTTAATTTGTTCATATGCATTAGCTTTCTCGTGTAAATGCACCATATGTACAACATATTCTCCTTGCTTCTCTACCCAACTTTTTTCCATTCTTGGGAACAATCATCTAGTTTTACCATGGGGACCACCACCCACCTCATAAAGAAAAAAATAAACCACCAGGCAAGATGACAAAGAGTAATGCTCAGTATACACACCTATACCAAGATGAAGGTGCATCTGATTAAAATTCCATCAACCACCTATGTGCTTAATGGTACCCAAATCCCTTCAGAGTCTAACCATATTTGTCACGAAGCAAATTTCATGTACCAATATTCCCGATGAACATATATAAATACTTGATTCAGTTATTATCTTTAGAATTTCTTAAAAAGTACCAGATGAGCATTATTCTATTACTGTAAATATACAGTATATCAATTATGTCACTAAATTGTCTTTTGTGGACAGATTTCTATCACATTGTTTTCATGCAAAAAAAAATGTATTCCAATTTTTAAATCCACATGGTAATCTTTAGACTATAACACGTGAATGTTGAGAAGTCACTAAGCGCTCATTACATAAAACTAACTCATGAAATAAATTCACCAACCTCAAACTAGTGTCATTTAATATTCCTAGATACTGGTTAGGAAGCTTTAAAGATCATGATTATTTCATACAAACAAATTAAGTGTGGTAAAGGATATGAATAATGTAATACTATGATTTTTTTTTTTTTTGGCTCCTGCATCAAGGAGATTCTTGACGCTATTCACTCTGAAAGAAATCTGTGGAGGTGTGAAAGAAAATTAAGAATAGAGTGTACTTCCTGAAGGTCTATTATAATGTAATTAGTCTTTTACTGAAGGTGACCCTTAGCCACACCTGACTTTTTCTAAGTTATATTTCCTTATATTCAGTCATCCCAGCCATGCTTGAGATGCATCTGTCCCTCAAAGAAACATGAAAAGAGACAAAAATATTTGATATCCATGGATGTCTTGTGACAGTCTCCAAAACACAGAGGTAATTAAGTCGTGATTGAAAAAATTTGCTGCCAAACTGCCTCAGTGTTTGTAGTTTGGCAGCTAACGGGCCAGACAGTTCAGACTTTCCCAGTGCTCACTACTGTGTGGTGTTATCACTAAGATAACAAAAGCCTCCGCTGCCAAAGATCCATTAGGATTTTTACAAATGCAGCAAACCACAAAAGCAGCAGGGTGACGTCTGAATGCTTGAAATCTCTCTTCTTTCCAGGCACGAGTTTCTCGGTGGTTATAAAACGAATCAGAACCAGGCTTAGATATTGCCTTATCATAGAGAAGAAAGGTGTTTTTAAAAACTACAGCCACTGCACACTCGAGTTTGGGTGTAGCAGGAAGAGGACTGCTATTTTGATTCGTGTATATTGAAGGATCTCTGGTAATACAAGGATAAGAAATAAGCACACCGCTCTCCTTCTCAATTCACACACACTCAAATATGCTTAGTTTTAAAAGAGGTTAAAGTCAATCGGTGCCACATTAAATAATAATATAAAAGGGTGTCTTTAGTGAATGGTTTCATGATTCATTTGATTTTCCCAGTGCCATTTCCCTTAACAAGGGAAGGCATGCAGGAAAGGGAAGAGGCTGAGGCCCTGGATCTGGGGAGGAAAAGGAGATCAAACGAAAAGGCAGAGAGAAGCCAAAGGGAGCAGGCGCCCTGGAATGCCAATGAACGCACCAGGGATGTCTGAAACCCAGGGTTAAATGGTCTTTTCAGAGTCCTGATGAGCCCCCATTACCCTAAATTACAGTGAGTCTCTTACATACAATCACCTTGTTGGTGCTTTAGGGAAGGACAGAAGAGAAAAATCTGTGTCCACCCGGGGAGTAGAAAGAGGTAGGAAGACAGTTTCCGCCCCCAGAAAAGGGACAACAGGGTGGTGCTTAATGAGTTGAAGCTGAGAGCAGCAATTCAGAGCAAGATTGAAAGTGTTTCCTCTAAAAAATGTACACACTCCCTTGAGGGGCTTCAGAAACACGGGGAGCAGCCCTGGGCTCTGAGAGGATGGAGCTTCTAGTCACTGTAGTCGGATGTTAAAATGTGGGCTGCACCAAAAAGGCTTGGGAATGTGGGGGCCCTGTCGTTACTCTGGCATTACCTGGCTCCATCAGTATTGAAGAAATCAGACACAGCCTCGCCTACTACCATGGGTGAAACTCCGAGGTCTTGGAGCCCAGGAGGAAGACAGCGCTGGCCCCCAGCCAGGGAAGACAGCATCCTGTCTAGAGAAAGGAGGAAGCACAAATATATGTCCTGGAGTTAATTCCATGGGGTCATGGGAGAAAGAGCAGTTCGAAGGTCATGGTGGCCTTGAAATCAGGATTCCCTTTCCCCCTCGGGGAGAAAGGAACAATTGGACTCCACTGGGTACTGTGTGTGTACTTAACTCAAAGGAAACCCCCAAAACACCTATGCGCATTAAACTTTATATACAAAGTCCTTAGAGGGAGTCAAACTTGTGTACCTTTACTTAGGGGGGCGGAATATTGGTGTGGGAAACAAATGCAAGAGAAAAATGATTGAACATCCTTACTACTTACAGCGCATTGACAAGTCCTTGAAACAGGCAGAGACACACTCCTCTAGGGACTCAACTGCCTGAGGTTGACCCTGCTAGGGTCGGAAGACAACCTTAGCCCAATCCCCAGATCCTGTAAGTCTACTTTGACAAATAAAAATCCCCTTGGAAACTTCCTTTGTCTCCTCCCACCCCGAGGATCCACATTGGCAATCATCCCCCAAGTGTATGACCCACGGATATACGGCCCGGCCCGAAGGGTCTCGTGGAAGGGCTAGGGAGGGAGGGAAGGGGCTATGTGGTCAGGCTCACAGAAGCGCTGAGGTGTCACAAAGCCAGAGATAAGGGAACAAAGCAGACCACCCTGCCCTGGGCATCAGAGCTGGGGCCTCCTCATGGTGGTCCCACTATAACCAGACCTCAAAGGAGAAGCAAGGCGTTAAAGATGGTATCACCAGTCCTTACTCAAAGCAAGACATGACAAGAATGTCAAGGCCACAAGCCCCCAGGTCAGCACCAAATAAAAGCCTGTAGGTGGAGGCCCATGCTGGCCACCCGCTCAGGAACCCTGTCACTCCCGAGAGCTCTTTCCTCGCTTAATACCACGGTCGCTTTACTCACTCTCCTTCGTCTGTGGAATTCATTCTTTGACTCTGGGAGACGGGAACCTGGCTGTCCTGCCTCAGATCTATTTCCAAACTACTTTCCCCAAAAACTCTACTTGAAAAGCAAGGAGCTAAGATCCAGACGTGTGCGTAGTGTTTGGGTAAGATGGCGGGAAGCTCCCCTGCGGTAGAATGGAGGCCATGCTGGCGGCTGAAGCCACCAGGTTGCTAGTGAGGGCACAGAAGAACACAATCGCCAGACTCTCGGCCGCCCCCCGACACCACTCTAGAGGACTCCACACTCAGGAGTTCCTAGTCATTACTTGTTGATGTCTCACTGTTACCTATGCCTTCAAGGCCACGTACGTCTCTCGCATCCATGTGCAGATAGGCTCTATAAGGAGATGCTACTGCGAATTTCCTTCCAACTCTGCTCAGTGAAAACAGATTGGTACTTAAGTGTAACTTTACATAATCCTTAATAATGTCCATGTTTAGCAAGGAACTAACAAATTCAAAAAAAAAAAAAAAAATTACTCAGCACTGTGAGGCGGCACTCGCCGGATCCCAAGCATCCTTAGATCCACCCGTCTAGCTGTACTGTGACTCGAGACAGGCCTTGGCGAAGAGCCACTGGGCTTGAGAAGTCTAAGGGAAAGGCTGGAGTTCAGGCTGTGGCAGCACAAGGTGCGGGCATGGTGCCAGGCTGGGTGAGCAGCTGCATCCAGGAGGGAGAGCGACTTGGCAGGTCAGGGGCTGTGATGCCACCAAGGGGCAGGCTGGGCCCTGCTCTGCACAGGGTGGGACAAAGGAGCATGGATGCTCTAGAATAGGGGTCACTGGGACACCTGGGGGGCTCAGCGGTTGAGCGTCTGCCTTTGGCCCAGAGCATAATCCTGGAGTCCTGGGATCGAGTCCTCCATTGGGCTCCCCACAGGAGGCCTGCTTCTCCCTCTGCCTGTGTCTCTCATGAGTAAATAAATGAAATATTTAAAAACTGAAAAAAGAAGAAAGAAAAGGGGTCACTCCCAAGTATTCTGAGACCCTTTGGAAACCCCCAGAAACATAAGGTCCAACAAGTGAAGGCGAGGTATGGATATTGGGGCTATTCATTGTAATGTGATATAAAATACATCCACAGGCTGTCAGGCCTAAACACTTAGATTGCATCTTCTGCCAGACGCAGGAGAATGGTCTGCCTCCAAATCCGCCCTGGGGATGGCTTTCCAGTTCCCCAGCTGCAGTGTGGGTCCTGAGATCCTTGACTTCACAGGTGAGACAGAAGCTTCCTGGTCAGAGAAGTTAGAGGTGTCCTAGTAGAGTCAGCTCTAAGTTATTACTATCCGAATTCTTCCGATGGTTCACCCTGAACTCTGATCCCAGGCCCTTCCAATAATTTTGCAAGTACATCATTTCTCTATTAAATACTCTTTGTTTAGTTCTGTATTCTGGAACTAGAAGCTGGCAGACCGTCTTTCCATTTTGATGCATCCAAGAAGAAAAAAAAGAATCCTAAAACAAGCTTTAAAATACAAATAACATCAACTTATGGATAAAGGAGATAGTGGAATATTACCCAGCCATCAAGAAGAATTAGACTTTGCCAGTTGCCACGATGTGGATGAAGGTAGAGAGTACTGTGCTAAGTGAAATAAGTCAGAGAAAAACAAATACCATATGATTTCACTCATGTTGGATTTAAGAAACAAAACAGATGAACAGAGGGGAAGGGGGAAAAAGAGAGGGAGGCAAACCATCAGAGACTTAACAATAGAGAACAAACAGGGTTGATGGAGGAAGGTATGCAGGGGATGGGCTACATGGGTGATGGGGATGAAGGAGGGCGCTTGCTGCGATGGACAGTGGGTGTTATATATAAGTCATGAAGCACTACATTCTATACCTGAAACCAATTTTATCATATATTAACTTACTAGACTTTAAATGCAAAACTGAAATAAAAATATATATATATGGTAAATAATAATGAAACCATTCAATTTAAAATTGAATTTTTATTTACTCAAGATGCACTTTCATTAACTAGCTGAAAAAGAGTCTATGTTGAATTTATCATAAAAAAGACTAAAAATATACAAATAAAAAAAGAAAAATAAATTTAAAAAAAGAAAAAAGACTTACTGATGTGTAACAGTTTATGAAGAGAGTCCCGATTGTGCCTGACTCCCAGCACGTGCTGATTCTTCAAGATTACTATGGGTATTATTTGTATTATGGTACAGAGTTTTCAATCTTAAATACTTGAAAACAGCTTTTTTTCTTTTTTTTAATGATAGAAAATCCAAGAGAAAGCCTATTATTTTCTCTTTATAAGGTGCTTACAAATACTGCAAGTCAGAGGAATTATTGTAAGTGATAGCATTAGCTCAGTCAGAAATCTATCCACATCATTAAATATCCTCACTGGAAATCTGAGCGACAGAGAAAATTAAATTGGCTTACTGTAATCTCTAACACGTCTAAGTACTGATTTGCCAAGAATTCCTCAACAATCCTTAAACCACTGTCATGTACTAATCAACATCAGCCTTCTTAAGCTGCTAAGCTTGATTTCCTATTCTGTTTTTATCAGCCATTCCAAGTCTTAATGGTGAATCCCCGTGAGTTACGTTAACCTACTGAATCGTTTTATTCGCAATACCCACAAACACCATGTACGGTTCGTCTTTTAGTCCTTGCTACAAAACACTCCAACTACATATCCACAGTCAAAACAACGATCGAAAGGCCAAGCTTTCTCCACACCTTGGTTTCTTTCATAGCAATTGTCCAAAGCAAGACGTAAGCAATAAGTGTGTCCGCCTATATGAAACCAGCCTTACGTCCCTAGGGCTCAAGCACTGTAGGCTGAACCAAGGTCTGCCTTTTTCTTTTTGAAGATGAAAATCTTCCTACTGAAGTAGTGTGCCAAGATTTTAAAAATAGAAACATCTGGGTTTGATCAAAAACAGCTTTCTATTTTTAAAGAATCACCCATCCATAGGGACTTTTTAGACAGTAATTTGCAATGTTGTGGTCAAGTCCTGAGTTTACTTCAATTATTCATACAGTATTTCTTTTTAAGTGAATTATTTTTTTGCCTCTGAGTATTTAAACACCATATATTTTCATATGCTATTCAAATATTTGACAGGGTTTCTAGCAGGTTTAATAAAAGATCCTGCCAATAGGTTTCAGAATAAAATGAATTGATGTGCAGGGTAACTCACCTCAGAAAAAATTCTCAGCTAGATTCTTTCATAATACCAGATGAAGAAGGATCTAAAGTTAGATACATATGGATTCTAAAGCACAGCCTATTCAGATGAAAAGGGTCTGGTTAAGTCACAATTTGGGGGAAAGAATATAAAGATCGGGATCCCTGGGTGGCGCAGCGGTTTGGCGCCTGCCTTTGGCCCAGGGCGCGATCCTGGAGACCCGGGATCGAATCCCACGTCGGGCTCCCGGTGCATGGAGGAGCCTGCTTCTCCCTCTGCCAGTGTCTCTGCGCCTCTCTCTCTCTCTCTCTGTGACTATCATAAATAAATAAAAATTAAAAAAAAAAAAAACAAAAAAACAAAAAGAATATAAAGATCTCCACTTCACATTTACACCTGGGGATTACACAAACTAGCCTCTCAATAAAATTATATAATGAGTTAATGAGCTTTCCACAACAGAAAAACCCCTTTCTAAGGGGTGCAGACCTTACCATAAATCCTGACCCACAGATCCATAGTGCATAGATCATGGAACAGACTTACATGTATGAATCAGAATAACCACAACTTTGGGGAATAACTCCTTGGACAATAAGTAGCTTTTATTTTATGGCAGGAAGGAAAAGTGTCTCTGGTGGGCTTCTATATATTAAGAGAGAACTGCCCTTTAGTAAATCTTATCAATAGCTCCTTGTTAAAATCAAGGCAGAGCCTTTAAATAAGGGGCTATCCTCCAGGAAATGCAGGTTTAAGTAAGAAGAAGTAGTAATTCCGTAAGTAGGAGTTAAGTAGGTAAGAGTGGGGAGTTAAAGAATCAAAAAAGAAAAAAAAAAAGCAAAATACATGACAATAGAAAAAAAGGCTCAAAGAGAGTGATGTTACCCATTCAATACATCTTCTCTGGATGACTAAAACACTGTCATGTGAATGAATATCTGACGGTCCTTGCCTGTAAAGCCAGTTTATCTAGAAAAGATTATGACCTACAAAGAAAACTCCTGTGTTGAGAACAATTACACTAGCACAGCATGGGACTAAAAACAGAGTTCAAAGTGAATGCCAGCAATGATGGGGAGGTTACATTTGGTGCCATCACATAAATCTGTTGTCTTTAATTGAGGATCAGAAAATTAGGAACAATAGCCACAGAGCTTCCAACAAATGCTCAGAGAGAGGCAATGTGGTCACCAAAACTCCATTGCCTTGGTATTCAGGACTGATTCTGAAGGACTCTGGACAGGTCACTCAGCGTCTCCAAAGCTTGATCCTTCACTGATGGAACAGTAGTTGGATTCTACTTCCAAGATTTCTTAGAACTCCAAAATTGAATGATTCCATGTTTTATTTTTTAAACTGGCATGCCCTTCATACCAAACTTCTGTGTCATGGGTTTACTAATACATATTAACAATAGTTTCTTTTACATAGAAGGTAAAACCTGATGAAGTAGTAAAGCACCGATGCTTCAATAAAGAAAGATCATCCCTACCTACTATTCTACCACTGTAGTTATTTCAAATTCCAGATACTGAAGAGCTTTGACTTTCATGAGGTAATGTGCTAGGACAATTAGAAGTACAAAGTAGGGGGAAAGGAGTCTGAAGGAAAAATAACACATCATTTCTGCCACCAAGACACTTATGGAGCAAAAAGACATACACTCAACATGAACTAAGATGAGTAAATATGGTAACTTCATGACCTCAGAGAAATTATTTAACCATCCCTTGGATCAAATTCCTTACCTGTAAAATGAAACTAGTATTAGTGCCTCCTCAATAAGGTCATTATATGAATTAAATAAGATTATAAAAACATTATAACAGTTCCTGGAACATAGTAAATACTATATATAGGTGGGCGGGTGGGAAGAGGGCGGGTGGGAGGAGGAAGACAGGGGAGGGAGAAGGAGGGGAGGGGGGATAGGGAGGACACACTCCCAAGTGAAAGAGAACATGCTCGAAAGAAAGGAGGCCAGAAAATGGGGAAGGAGACAAGGAGAGGGAGAGAGACAGAAAAAGAGAGAGAAAGTAAAGGCAAGAGAGAAGAGGGAAGGGCAGGAGTGAAGAGGAGCAAGAGTTGGGAGGCCTAATAGCAAATCCTGGTTTCTCACAAAGAAGTCAGTCAGATCAGCATGGACTCTAAGTAAAACTGTTACTAATAATGTAAAAGTTAATAAGTTATAGACTGTGACCTAATAAGTTCTTAAAATAAGTTAATTATACTGAGGTTCAATATAAATGTTTAACTAAATACACCATGTTAATAAGTCATACTCATTTTCTATTTAGTTTCTATTTTTTATGTAAACACATTACACACATGTGTATTTTTCTTATAAAACAGAAAAAATATTATTTATAAGAAAATCTCACACCAATTTCTTTTTTATGCCAGTCTCAAACTCACTCATTACTGTTAGGATCAATAAGGGAAAAATAGTTTCCTAGAAGTTGTGATTTGAGATGGATTTTGGTTGGAATAATTACTTTTTTCTGACTTCTATCATTCAAAAAAAAAAAAGGAGAAGAAATTTCAGGCCAAGTTTCTGGCCACTGCTACATAAAAGTAGTGGGTTTTTTGGTTTTTGTTTTTTTTTAGTACTATGCACACGTGGAGAAAATTCCTAGGAATGAATGATAGCTAGATAGGATTTTAATAGGGAGAAGACAACCAGCAACCCACTCCTAGGTATTTACCAAAATGAATTGAAAACGTTTAAAAATCTGTACATGAATATTTATAGCAGTTCTAGTCAAAAATGCCCAAACTCACAATAACCCAGATGTCCTTGAACAGGAAAATGGATAAATTAGTCCATCAGTATAATAGAATACTGCACAGTAATAAAAATGAACAAACTATGTGATTCATGGATAAGATAAATCTTAAGTTTCTCATTAAAAGAAGTCATAACCTCAAATTGTATATTGTATCATTACATGTATATCACATTTTAAATAAGATCAAATTATAAAGAAAGATCAGTGGTTATCAGACAGTTGGAGGGGGATGTTGAATACAAAGGAGCAGAAAATGAAATTTGGGGACTATGGACTTGCTCTGGTTCTGTGGTGTTGAATATATGACTACACATTTGTCCATAGAACAATACACCACAAAAAGTGACTTTTAATATGAGAAAATAATAAATATCAGGTGAACCCTCGATGTAAAGCAAGCTGTCACAAATGAATCTAACTATATTATAAATGTGATGATTAATCACGCTAAAGGGGATGAGGAGGAAATTGATCCAAGCAACTTCCTAAGAATATTTTTATAAATTTATAAAAGAATGATACATCAACATTATATATTAACAGGTTAATTTGTTTCTCTCTAGGTTGAACAGTTTCCTCCTCAGCTCAATGAGAAACAAAATATTTGCATAACTATAAAGTATCTAGTCAAAAAATATATTCATCGCTGTGATGGTTTTAAATGTCTACAAATATTTAGAAACTCCTCCCTTCAGCAGGTGGATTTTAAGTCTTCTCACCTGGAGAAGGAGCTCAAGGTCGCGTTTTACTTCTAACAGAGTATAAAAAGAAAGAAAATAAGAACTTAGCAGTAGAGAAAATTTAAGTGTATTAGTTCAGTCAGACTCTGTAACAAAGACCCACAAAGTCCCATACAACTTCAGCAGCAGCAGTGTGCTGCCCCACAGGGCTGGGAGCCAGAAATCCAAAATTAAGGTTTCATCTGGCTTGGTTCTTCTAAGGGATACAGGAGGAATCTGTTCCACGGCTCTCCTCAAGTATCTGGTGGCTTGTTGGAAAACTTTAACTCCTTTAGCTTATAGAAGCACCACCCTGATCACTGCCTACATCTTTATATGGCATTCTACCTGAATCCATGTCTAGGTCCAAATTTCCCATTTTTATAAGGATGTCAGTCATACCGGACCGAGGATCTACCAAACCAGTATGACCTCATCCTAACTAATTTCTACAACTCTATTTCCAAGTAAGGCCCTATTTTGAGATACTGGAGTTTCAATCTCAACATGAATTTGGGGGACACAATGCAACCCACAGCACCCGATTGATCACCCAAGTGATCAATCGGGTCAATATCACCAGTGATAAATCACACTGACGTCATATACCCAGATGATATGCAATGAGGGCGGCACATCCCCTTGTGGTAGTCTTCCTCCAATTTCATAACCTAAGACAAATCATGAGCAAGCCAGGGTCAAATCCAAACTGAGGAATATTCTATAAAACACCCGGCCAGTACATTTCAGTAGTGTTAAGATACTGAAAGACAAGGAAATACTAAGGAATTGTCACAGATTATAAGACACAAAAGATAGGAGAAATAAATGCAATGGCGGTATCCTGATGTGGCTCTCAGAAGAGAAAAAAAGAACATTAATGGGAAAATGCAGAAAGTTAAAGTTTATAATAGCACTGTATCAATGTTAATATCTTAATTTTAGTAAGAATTTTTTTCAAATGTTGGCTATATAAGATATTAAAATTAGAGACAGTTGTGTGACACGTATACAGGAAATCTCTGAACGATCTTTGTAGCTCTTCAGTAAAACAAAATTTTTTTAAGATAAACAGTTTTAAACAGTAGGGGAAAAGTAAATTTAGCATGGTAAAGAGTCCTTTACTTAAATGACTGTGGATCAAGTCTAGATTGGGGTGAAAGTTAAGTGCCATTAAACAGTATTTACAAGCAGTTAATTGTCCTAACTATGGACATAAGATCACTAGACTCCACATAAAGATTTGGTGGGCATGGATGTCACTGGAACCATGAACACAGGACACAAAAATATATGTTCCTTCAGGAACCACCACAGGTTTCAAAACAGGCAATTTTATTCACATCTTTATGGGACCAACTAGAAGCTCTTATAATCAATATATTATGAATTACTTTGAATATGTGCATGTAAGGAGTACCTGGGTGGCTCAGTCAGATAAACACCCAACTCTTGCTTTTATCTCAGGTCACGATCTCATGGGTTGTGAGATCAAGTCCCACACCAGGCTCCATGCTCAGCCAGGAGTCTGCTTGGTGATTCTCTCTCTCTCTCTCTCTCTCTCTCTCTCTGACCCTCTTCCCTACTCTCTTGCACTCTTTCTCTCTAAAATAAATCATTTTAAGATGTTCAAAATACATGCATGTAAAGCATTATTTTTTAAATATTATTGTTAATATAGGAGACTGTCTTAGAAATCATTAACATGATCTTTTCCAATAGATATGTGGTAAAGGATATGAATTGGCAAGCAAAAAAAAAAAAAAAAATACAACTTGCTTCCTCACTCAAAAAACAAAAAAAAACCTACAAAAAAAGAAAAAAAGGTACTTTTCAATACAAGTTAGCAAGTATTTGTAATACCTTAATTCCCAACATTGTCATAAACAAATACATACATGTATTACTAATATGAATATAACATTGATACATTTTTTTTGCTAATTCTTACTAAAACTTTAAAAATATTCAAACCCTAGACTCTGATTTCTCTTGTAACAATTAAACTGAAGAAACAAGATCTCAGGATTACTTAAAAACTAGAAACAGCCTAAATATGCAAAGACACAAATTGCAAACTATATTGAAATCCATAGAATATTTAAACATTTAAGATTTTACAGATGTGTGTATGTGGGTATATACATATGCATGTATGTTTATATATATATAAAATTTTCACTGACATTTTAATAATGCTGTTAAATAGAGATTAAAAAATCAGAATATTGATACAAAAATACTTCTATTTGTGTACTTTTTTAAAAAAGATTTATTTGAGAGAGAGCAAGTGAGCATGCACAGGGGAGGGGTAGACGGAGGAGGACAAGTAGACTTCCTGCTCAGCACAGAGCCCGACTCGGGGGCCAATCCCAGAACCCTGAGATCATGACCTGAGCCAAAGTCAGATGTTTAACCGCCTGAGCCACCCAGGCACTGCCTGTATATGGTTGTGCACATTGAAAAACAAGGAAGAATTGGGGGGCCGAGAATGGAGCAAAGATCTCTCCCAGAACCCGAAGTTCTTATCTCTGAGTAGTCGTGAGCTTCCACTGCTGGAGCCACTGGGAAGGCTCCCGTGACCACCACCACCCAGTTCTAGTGACTGCGCTATCTACCAGACAAGAAAGCAAAACCATGAGTCAAGGTGCAGAGATGAGAAGTTTTGTAAGGCCCTGAGCCTGGTGTGCTTTTGTAAAAGGAGCCCTTTCGTCTAGGCCAAGCTGCACCTCCCAGGGGTTCTGCCTCTGCTGGATGAGGACTCGCACCAAACGGGGGGGCAGCAGGGAGCCTCCACGAGGGCCCCCCGGTCCCTGCTTTCCCACAGCAGATCTGGAATGCCAGCGGTCCCTCTACCTCGAACACCCGATCGTTGGGGGTGAGCCACTTACAAAACTTGGTGGCTTCTATCCTGTTGGCAAGCTCCACTGCTTCCTGAGCTGCACGCCTGAAGCTGCTCTCCGCCACGTGGGAAAGAACCGTGTGTCAAGGACACGACGGCGGCCTCCGTCCTGCGGCCTAACACTCCATTGGGAACTTCTGTTCCTAAGCCTTCAGATAAGGACAGAGACCTGGATGGACACCGTGAGGGCAGCCTTGGGAGACACGACAATGCAGGGGACACAGCTAGTCCAGGAGCAGATTCTGGAGCCACAGAAACACCGAGCTAGTTACCGTGTTGCGTTGAGCCGACGTTTAAGGTCATGTTATCCAAAATAACTAATAAAGTGTCTTTGGACTAATATCATTTGAGTTCTTTGGTTTTGTTTTGGCATTACCTGTGTTTTCTGAAGTTTATTCATTAAGTATGACTTTCATAATAGTTTTTTTAATCAATGAAATCCTCCCTTTTAGAGTAGCTGCAACTCCCTCGACTCCCGAGGACATCCTTGCAAACCACAGTCCCTGTGACGGTACAGTCATAGGCATGCAAGAGGCACATGGGGCCTGTTGCCATGTCTGGGTTGTGATCCCTACAAATGCTATGCATGCTCCTAGATGACTTTCCCCATTTCCAAAAATGAACATTTCGCATATGGAAATTCTGTATTTGTACTCTAGCCCTCAACCCCATTCCTATACCCCCCAGCAGCGTGCCTGCACACAAATGAGAGCTCGGCCTGCAGAGCAGACCACGGCCATTTCTTTGTACTAAAGTGTCACTTCTACAATGTTTTCATTAGGACACTCTGACTCTTGCAGAAACTTCCCGCTTATGTTTGAAGACTGCAACCACGGAGTAGAACAAAAACAACCGCTCAATCTCTCTTCCCTAATGATATTCATTATCATTTTCTCCATTCACGCAGAACTCATTAGAATTATAGATACTTCTGGTGTCAGTTCTAAAATGTTTCAGATAGATTTTTCAATGCTTTTCATAACTGTAGTCAATGGATTTCATCATTTTGGCCTCCCTTATAGAGAATAAATAACAATATAAGCTGTAAATAAAAGGGGCACCTGGGTGCCTCAGGGCGTGACCCCAGGGTCCTGGGATCGAATTCCATGTCAGGCTCTCTGCATGGAGCCTGCTTCTTTCTCTGCCTGTGTCCCTGCCTCTCTCTGTGTCTCTCATGAATGAATGAATGAATGAATGAATAAATAAATTTTTAAAGTTATAAGTAAACTTGCATCTTCCTTTTCCTGTTTGGACAAATATTACTATGCACACGTGCTTGTCTTGTAAAACTGAGACATAACTATGAGTATACTTGGTAAGTGGAGAAAAATGTGTGCAATTTCAAGGTACCATCTTTTAACTCATTTTTGCATTTCCTTGCTAGAAAATCAGCACATCTACAACTAAATGTGGTAGCTTTGTACTGTGTTAGCTTAGCTAAGCTGGAAGTTTTGTTTCTGAAATTTCCCATTCCCTGGGTGGTTCCCGGTCAGGACTGGCCATAGGAAAATTTTCATGAGGCTTAAAAGACAGAAGTGAAATACAGCAGTCGTGTTTCACTGAGGGATCAAGCGCAGTTTTGCCTTGGGGCCGCTCACATGAGGCATCACTGACCTCATCTTTCACTGCGCGGACTTAGAGTTGCTGCGGGGTGAACAGCTCCTCCAATTCCCTCAAGAACAGCTCCTCCAATTCCCTCTGTTTTCAGTTTCCCCCAATCGTGGCCCACACCCATGTGCAACTTCAGAACCAAGTGTGCCAACTTCTACACATCAATGGAGGTTTGGAAATGGTCAGAGATAGACGCAGGTATCAGTTCACCATAGCACAGTCCAGCTCACCCTCATAAATCCCAGTTAACTCTTGTTCAACCACACTTCACACCCATCTTCCATCCCCAACTGCCTACCTGGCTTCAGGTTCCACACCAGATACAGAAAGGACAGCCTTACACTGAGTGTGCATGACCAGCTCCCATAGTTATGGGATGACAAACTCCTATAATAAATTCCTTTTGCTGTGTCATGCATAATGGTTTTGCTTTTCTGTTCAAATCCAATGGTTTTTGTTCCATAACTAATAGTACAGTGCAAAGAATAGAGTATAACAAAGCTTTGGGCTGCTGAGACCCCAATGCCCTTATGCACATTTCACTTATAAACTACAGATCTGCCTTTAAATTAGGAATAATAAGACTATCCTGCAATGTTATGAGAATTTGAAATACTGTATATAAAGCACCTACACACAAGTTCCAAATAAATGGTAGTTTTTAGTATAAATATTTTACAAAATTTTTGAGTTAGCACCTAAAATAGCATATCATAAATGAAAAGTGATGTATATTATGCAGAAAGAAATTACTGAACATTTATTAAAATATGTATCACAAAACATGATTAGTGAAAAATGAAAAGTGAAATACTAAAATATTCTGTTTAGGTTCTATAAAAACTCTATAGTAGAAAAAGTAAGCTAATGAATATAAGCTCTAAGACAGGGTAGAGATACTAAAGACTGGAAAAATCCTACATCCTTTATTTCTACATTCACCGAAATAAACTGCTTAAAATAATAAGGATCTTATTAATAAGACACTTATCAATATGCTCCTTTGCCCCAAAGTTCAGAGACCATCAGCTCATGCAATCATACCACGCTGCTATAAGTAAGAGGTGTAATTAATAGGCATTCATGCTCTGCCTAAATGCTCATGTCTTTCTGATTTTCTAAGAGGTGAGAATCCCACCCTCTGCAAGTTCTTATTCCATAAATTCAATATGTATCCAGCTCCATCCAGCTCTGGGATGCAACGTGAGTGTGGTTCCTAAGACAAGAGTTTAGTTCTCTTCATATTCTAGCCTTTCTCAAGGCCTACGACAAATCTTCTACGTCTCTGATAGCTGTTTAGTTCAAGTTTCAATTCCTAATTTCCAGTTGTTTCTCTTATCCCCAACGGGACAGACTTGAAATTTGTTCCGTTCAGCACACACATACAGAGGGACCAAATTATAGTGGTTGCTGAAAAGTTTATTTTTAAATTCTTTATACTGGAAAGTTCTATCTGCTCATGTTATTTCCAAAAAGGATTCAATGATATGTACTCATCCAATGATGCCATATAGAATGGAAAATGTTTTAGACCCTGATGAACTGGACTATCTTTAGATCCAAACTCACTATAAACAGAAAAATTTGCCTTCCTTCCAATTTTGTCAAATTACAAAGAGATTGGCATCCTTTTCTGTAGATGACCATGTGCCACAGAAGCAAACAAAAAGAACTGAGCAAAAAACATGTGTCTATGTTGAACTTACAGTTTACCGTTATTTTAAATTCTAGTTATTCTGGTCCCTGTGTTTCTGATTAGAAGTAAGACATTCTTTGTTATGTGCCCTGTCCTATGCATGAAAGACATTTAGCATTCTTGATCCACAAAGCACGTAGATCCCTTTTCTTTATCGTAATTACAAAAAAATAGCATTTCCCCCTCTCTCACCTTCATTCCAAATATTGTAACTGAACACCTGGGTAAACAAATCACATAAATAAATTTAAATACTATTGTGCTTCGACAATGAAATGTCTAGTTTTGTTGTCTTATGGTATTTATTATCCATAGCATAGTTTTTCTGAATCAATGCTTTTAATCATCTCACATATATACATATACTCCGATAGATTCTGTATGTTATTCTAGCATAGAATATATAATATTAATGTTCCTTTAATTCTGACAAATGTTCCACTGCTTTCCTAAAGTCTATTGCTCCTACATTTTAGGATCCCTAAAATGTTCTACTCCACCCCCTCACTCTGCCTTTTTCTTAGGAGCCTCTGTCTCTGGGGGGCCCTTGAAGTCCTGTCCTAATCCTCTGCTGCTGCTACTCATACTTAAAAGCTTTATATAACAGAAAGTTGGATTTCATAACAATGGATGCTTTAAAGAGATCAATATAAAGAATTTCCTTTCTTACTGGAAAATCTCTATTTGGGCAAAACTTTTCAACAAAGTTTATATTGTTTCATACTATTCCCTGCAGACATTCATAGCTTCTCTATCTAACCCTACAATAACACGAACAGTGCAGGTATGAGAATCTTTACTGCCCGGTTGCAAAGGATGTCGATTTTATTCAATGCTTTTACAACATGCTAAAGTGGCTCAGAGAACATTATGTGACAAGGATAAATGGTTATCAGTTATGAGATCTTTGGCAGTGGTTAAAAAAATTTTAAGTGAATTTAAAAGGACTTGAAGCAGTTCTCTAAAGGCTTCTGCTCAAGAATTCATGTAAACAAACCTGAATTCCAAACTGTTTCACGCTCATCTATTTCTGTTAAGAGTAACCTTAATGGCTCTGTCATTCAACTCTACCATTTATAATACCATGGAGACTATGGTCATTTAAAAGCATGATTAACATTATTCTCAGATAACACCGTCGTTCGAGTGTACTACTTACAATGTTCCTAAGATCACTGCTGTGTGATCGTGCTTTTATAAGGCTATTGATACTTTTTACTTGAACTCCAATTCTCCTACTATCATTGATGACACTACTATTTTGCTGAGAGTTAATAACAACTTGATAGCACCATTATTTTCTTATTTGCCAGGCCTTCTTTCTAGACCTGTGGCTAACATTTGATAGGTAGTAGAATGTTAATAAATTCTCAAACATCATGTATCTAGGTCAGACTAAAAATGCCTCTTTATGACTAAAGCAAAAAATGATTAGAAAGAGCTTTGATGGTTGAAAACACACTCATTCCTTACTCCCTGTCCATTCTACCATCAGAGAATTACAAAGCCGGAAAGAAGTTCTTGAAATTAACCTCGCCTATTATTTTTCATACTGGTGATGCAGGTATATTATTACAGGTCAGAGAAGTCCATGAGGTTTTTTGTGAGTGTTTTCAATCTAATGATAATCTTTTAAAATTACGTTACCAGTATAAAGGCTAAACTCTACATCTAGAGTTATAATTTGCAACCAAAATGCATTTTTTTATACAACAGTTTGTAAAGTAATTCTCAAACAATGATACTTTAAAATACATGAAAATTACTCTTAAAAAGGTCTAGCGATTATCCAAATGTCTTAAGACAATCATTGCTCTTTCTGGTCAGAGCCACCCTGAAGTCACTCTAGCATAATGAGTAGCTGGTTTCAAAATGTCTGAGAGTCTATTTGATTTGTGTGTCCTCCACAGCTATATACAGTAGGCACTCTGGAAATATGTGAATAGATGGATAGGTTAATGGATGGATGAATTAATGAATAAACAATCTCCTTTGTTAACACATTTCGGGATCTCACAGCATGAAACAAACCTAGGACTTCTGATTCTACTCAGGATGTAAAATGTAGAAAACTGCATTGTCCTCATGTTTAAGCAATAACCACAGCAAACCTGCCAGACAATCTGAAGATTCACCATTTTCCCGAATCCATCAGGAAACTGACAAATCAGAAATTATTCTGTTGGTAAACAGCCAAACCATAAATCCTAGGAAAGATAAGTGCCTCCATGGAGAAGTGGGAAGGTAATAATACTGTACTTAGGCTTAGGTCTCCAAATACCATTAAGAATTTAACTAAAGCTTAATGAATTGCTAAAAGTTGAGCAGCAGGTAATAAGACTATAGATCTCTTTACGGCCAGAGGCACCAGGAGAATGTACATCCGCTTGCAGGATCTTCTTCCTGGACTTTCTAGGTTCTCACAAAACAATTGATCACAGTCTTATGCACATGAAACTATGTAGCATATGATATACAAACCTGAGGTCAATGTACAGCAGGCACTGTGGGAGAGGCATAAAATTCCACTTAGATCTTTCCAATATCTACCCTACAATCAAAAGTCTTAAACAACTTGGAATGGGTGTAGGCAGGGAAAGAACCTCAGTAAAGACTAGTTGTAGTTGGTAGAAATAAACAGATTTTCTTTAGAACTGTCCTGAGCAAGGATCAGGATCACTAAAAGAACCCCCCTTCAAGACCCAGGAAGATATTGCCTACCTAAGATTGAGGCTTAATCCAAACAATGGAAAATTTATCTTGCCCCCATCACTATACCAACAAGGGTCAGATCATAGGCGGCTACTGCTTACATTAAGGAAAAGATTTA
The DNA here is from genome assembly GCF_053574225.1 of Canis aureus. Classification (NCBI taxonomy): domain Eukaryota; kingdom Metazoa; phylum Chordata; class Mammalia; order Carnivora; family Canidae; genus Canis; species Canis aureus. The sequence continues at coordinate 4,262,181 of NC_135644.1, forward strand.
GAGAGCCTCCCTCAGGCACAGTACAAAAGGACAGCCTAAAACCAAGTATGAGGCAGACACAGAGAATACCCACAGGCAAACAGTCCTATCCTAAACAAGTTAACTCTAGAAGGATTTAAGATTGTGGAGATCTAAGGATACCAATAACAGCAATTAAAGCCAAAGCTAGTTCAATTTCTCACTACTTTGACTCAGTCTCCACAGTAAAGGCAAGCAGAAAGAAAAGTGGCCATTTCCAGGAATAAAAAGCATTTACCTCTAGCACTACTTGAATTCTACAACTAAAAAGGATGAAACGCACGTAAGATCAGAGGGAAAGAACAAACAGACGGATCATCCACAAGCTGTGGGACAAAGTCACATGACCCATCATACAGGTAATTGGGATCTTAGGAGGAGAAAGAGTGAAACATAAGAAATATTTGAATAAATCATGGTCAAGAATTTCCCGAAATTATAACAGAAACCAAAACACAGATCCAAGAAGTTCAGAAAACAATGGGTAGGATAGGACACATCTAGATATATCATTTCAAATCACTGAAAACCCAAAACAAGAGGAAAAGAATTCTCCCTTAAACACAACTACATAGATAAAAAGTTAAAGAATGCAAGAAAAACATGCAAGTAAAAAGATGAGAACCACGAAAACACCAACCACAAGCTAGAGTACCTATATTAATATCAGGAAAACTAACATTCTGAATAAGCAATATCAAGAGGATAGAGAGGAATATTCCATAACAGTGAAAGGATCAATTATCCAAGAGACAAAACCATCTTGCATGTGTATGCATATAACAGAGCTTCCAAGTACTTTCAAGAAAAATGGATAAAGCTGAATGGAGAAATGAACAAAATCAGAATTTACATTTGGACACTTCTTTCAGCTAACAAACAAGCCATACATTAATTTTCTATTACTGATAGAAAAGCACTAAGATTACAGAAGACCTAAGCAACACAGTTAACCAACTTGATCTAATTGGAATTTATAAAGTACCTGATCCAACAACGGAACACATCTTTAAGGTATACTTTCACCATGACAGACAATGTTCTATGTCATAAAAAGATTTTGAAAATTTTAAAAGAATTTAGATTATACAAAACATGTTCTCTGTCCATAATAAAGCTAGAAACTGTAACAGAATGATGACTGGGAAATGCCCCAGTATCTGAAAATTAAGCAATTCAATTTGAAATAACCCATGGATCCAATAGGAAACTGTAAGACAAATTAGAAAGTTTTGACCTGAATTAAAATGGAACATGGTATATAAACAGTGTTTGCAGGATGCAGTTAAATAAGTACTCGGTAGAAAATTTAAAGTGTCCAATGATATTGGAAAAACAGAAGCTTTACATCAATAATATGTTTATACCTTTATAAACCAGAAAATAGCAAATTTAACATTATGCAGAAGGAAGGAAATAAAGACTAGAAACCCACTGAAATGAGAACAGAAAAACAACAGAGAAAATCAAGGGGCCCAAAAGCTAGTTCTCTGGTAAGATCAATGTAACTGACAAACCTCTCACCATAATGATTAAGGCTTAAAAAAGAATATGCAAAAAAAAAAAAAAAGAATATGCACAATACCAGTATCAGGAAAGAAGGAGGCATGACATCGCTAGAGACTCTACAAGTTTTGGGATTTTTTTTTTTTTTAACCTTATAGGTCCTCTTTTTTTTTTTTTACTAACTCAATTACTTAACATAAAATGTTTTATTGGTTTCAGAGGTAGAGGTCAGTGATTCATCAGTCTTATATAACATCCAGTGCTCATTACACCACATGGTCTCCTTAAAGTGCATCACCCAGTTACCCTATTCCCCTAAACCCCTCCAGCAACCCTCAGTGTGTTTCCTGTGACTAAGAGTCTCTTATGGTTTGTCTCCCTCTCTGATTTCATCTTTATTTTCTCCTCAAAAAACAGATGAAATCTTGCCATTTGCAATGATGTGGATGGAACTAGAGGATATTATGCTAAGTGAAATAAGTCAATCAGAGAAAGACAATTATCATGTAATCTCATAAATGGAATTTAAGAAACAAAACAGAGGATCATAGGGGAAGGGAGGGACTCTACAAACATTAAAATAATGAGGATATTTTCACAGTTCTGTGCCAATATATTTGACTAATTTTATAAAATGACAAAAATCATTAAAAGGCAAAAACTACTACAACTTACTCATAAAGAAATAAGTTAAATAGCCAGCCCTGTATTTATTAAGGAAATCGAATTTGTAGTTAAGAAGCTTTCCTTCAAAGAATATTCCAGAACAAGATGTCTTAGTTTATGAAGTCTATAAAATTTTTAATGAAGAAATCATATGAATTCTACAAAAACTCTTCCAGAAAATTGAAGGGGAGTAACTACTTCCCAAATCACTCTATTTTAATGCCAGAAAAAGAGATATAACCTAAAAAATGACTGCTCATGAACAAGCACACACACACACAAAAAAAATCCCCATCAAAATAGCAGACTGAAATCATCAATAAATTAAGAGGATAATAAATAAAGCAAGTGCAGTTAATCCCAGGAATGCAAGGTTGGTTCAACATTGAAACATCAATCAGTGTTTCACCACATGAACAGACTAAAGAAGAAAAACCATATGAATAGTACAGAAAAAGTCTGACAAGATTCAAGATTCATTCATAAGTTTTTTAAAAAGAAATATCTGAAAACTTGGGAAAAAGGAATTTCTCCAACTGCATAATGAGAATCTGCATCCAAAGAAAATATTCTTATGAAGGCCTTTCTGAAGATCAGGAAAAGAGACAGCAAAGTAAGTTTCCAGAATTTTCAATATTGCCAAGAACAATGACAAACTCAGAAAAGAATTCTCTGATTTAAATCCCATAATCTAAGACAACTAAACTCAGTTGGGTTAAATTTCCCTGGGAGAACTTGACTTGGGCATCATGCATCTACAGTTCCTGCCTAACCTCTTCATGCCCGCTCCTCCTTTGAGTCCTGTGTTTCCTGCCTTGAAGCAGACTTGACTAAGCTCTTCACAACAGCGACTCACACTCTCCTGAGCAGACATTCAGGTCTGAGCCACAAAAGCTATGGTCACCACTTCTTGCTACACAATGGCCCAGGTATAAGATATATATGTGGGTTTTTTTGGTTTTTTGCCTCCTAGGGAAAATTTTCTCCACATATATAATTAATTTCATGCCAACTTGAGACCCTATGGCCGGGGAAATACATTATGTACAAACCATAGGAGTCCAAGTTTGGCCCCAGCTGCTATACAGACACCTCCCCACTCTGAACACAAAATGGAATTCAGGATAGTGAAGCAAAGTGTCACACATAGGCCTGACGATAACCATTTTAACCAATAATCTTTTTACTCAGACTACCAACTCAACTTTTTGCTGTTTAAAAAGAAAAATATTTTTCAGTTCACCAACACCTCAAAAGGCCTATACAAAAAAAAAAAAAAAAATCACCTTTTCCTAGAATCAAATCGCTGTTCTGGGAAAGCTGCCACGGTGTAGTGTTGGTAGGGTCCAGCCTGAGGTTGTCCACCACCTGTAATGTAATCCTTGCCTGTGTTCTTTCTTAGGCCTCTACGCAGCACCACCACACCCCCCGGGGCCAAGTTACTTTCACAGCCTCTCATTTTTCTGTGATGAGGCCATTCTATGGCTCCCTCACTACCTGCCTAATGACACAAAAATAGCCCACCAGCCACAGACCATGCCACCAGAGGGTGTAGTTAACTCACACAGGACAAGCCATCATTGCAGCTGGACCAGAGCTTTGTGTAGGCCACAGCAGATAGAAGTCCATGGACAATTTGTATCCAAGGACCTACTAAGAAGCTTCTACAAACCACCAAAGTCCCCACGCTAAAGCCCAAACCCTCAAACTTCAGTTTGACTCCACGAGTCTCCATCTGCATATTTAGCTCAAGAAACTCCACTCTTGATTTTTTTTCTCTATACTCACTCCACACACAGAATGTTAGCATCCACTACAAGATCTAACAGAGAGCATTCCATAGAGGTTCTGAACAAATTGAGAAGGGGGAAGAAAAAAAAAAAACCTTGGCCTCAATAGGCACTCCTTGGCTTTTTTTTATTCCTGATAGAGGATGTGATTTGAGGTCTGTTATCCCCAGATATGGGAAGATTTATACCCCCCTCTGCCATCACTGCCTTCCTTGCCATCCATCAGTCATGCTGGCAGTACCACTGCTGGAGAAGAAAATCTGTATCCCAGACTTTGCTTCTAAAGCAAAGAATAAAAGAGCGGGGCTCTGCATGCCCAGTTTATTCTTAACTTTACCAGTTAGGTAAGTCACTCTCCCCTCCGAGGATAGGGTGAATCACAGGGGTAGAAAGGTGTGGTGAGGCTCGCAGGGTTATACCAATAGAGCCACCTCCACCTGGACGGAGGTACCAAAACACACAAAACCTTCAGAATGAATAAATAAGAATAAACATCTGTTTTGGCAAGGTGAAGAAAAGTTACCACCGGGTTGCTAAATTGTTGACTGAATTTTCATAGAAAGCCAAAACCAAAACAAATGAAAATAATTTTAAAATATTTGTTCAGGAGGGAAAAAGAATCTTTTTTAATAATAAATCAAAGCATATTTTAATAACTGATGATCTCCATAAAATATTTGAGCCAAACAGTTAATAGTAGCAAAGCAATTACTTTATTTCTTCTTTGTAAGGAGCTCAAAGTGTTTGATGTCCTTGGGTTTTGTCCTTCGGAACCACTTCTAATAATCACTCTGCAGATATTTGGCTTCACCCTCCCCCCGTTTTCTTTTATGGCAGAATTTTACCTATAATTTGCAGTTCCGTTTTCAAGCCCCAACTAAGGGTTTTTATTATCATCATCAGCTTTCTTTAGTTCTCTTTTGGTTTTCCTGCCAAGTAAACTCCATACACTCCTACTCTGCTTAGAAAGAACATCTTTTAAATCCTGAATGCAATTTTATTGTCAGACTTTGACTACACACTGAAATGATAAAAAGCATATTCCAATTGCCTTTCCACAAAGATTACCATGGATATATTCCGTACTTAACAAAGACGACCTAAACTTATAAGAAATCAACAAATGATGTGAGCACTATTCTACTTTTGTGGAATAATGGAAGGCAGAGTTTGCCAACACACTTTGTTCTCCATGCCTGAAGGGAAACCTAGTTTTAATCTAATCCCAGGGCAGATTTCAAATTTAATGACAGGAGAAGGGGGGCTGAAGAAAATCACCTTCAGAGAAAAGACTATTAACTTCCAAAGGACCCTGATAAATAGCCAGGGAGATGTCTAACCCAAAGAAGAATGGAGAAAATAGCACTTGGGTTGTTTTATGTCTCAATCATCATGACTTCCTTTGCCCTAGGATCCTATCCTAGGATTCCTGAGCAAAAATATATTATCGTTTGGTAAAAAAGCTGACAATTGTTTAGCTTAAGAAGATCTTTATTTTTCAGGCTAAGAAACCAGCCCTTTGGGAGGTAAACTATCTTTGTAAAGGTAAGTAATATGGAAAAAAAAAAAAAAGATGTAAGAGTCCACATTTATAGACATCAAGTCTGATTATATACCTTCCCAAATCAATAATGAGGACAGACAGTAAACTTGGGTGCCAGTCCAGGTTTGGAATTATCCTTTAGTTTGTATAAATTATAACATCTAGAGTAGAGTAAAATTACCAAAAGAAACCCCATCTCTCTTTCTCTCATAACATGCACATTACTGAAATCTAAAGAGCTCATTTTATTTATTTTTTAATAATAAATTTATTTTTTATTGGTGTTCCATTTGCCAACATTCAGAATAACACCCAGTGCTCATCCATCAAGTGCCCACCTCAGTGCCCGCCACCCAGTCATTTTATAAAAATACTGTAGTTATTATTTTGGACCTGTGTTAATAGATCAATCTAGATTCCTCCTATAGCAGTTATAATTCATAAACAAAAAGATACATATAGATCTTATATACAAACGAGCCATCTCCCCAATATATCCACCTTTATCCACACAAAAATGCTTTGAAATTTTCCTCCTTAAGCTTTTTTTTTTTTTTAAGTTTAAGTTTCCTCTTTAAGCTTCATGAGTTCTCAGAGGCTTAAGTGGCGTTCAGGGTCAAAACAAGGTCAGAGCGTCAGTGCCTTCCTATCAGTAAGTAAGGGAGAGCCGGCCTCTGTGAGGTGGCAAGTTGGGAATGGGACACAGGATATTGATCCTCTAACCCTTCCAGATAAAAACCCCAAGGTCACTGTTGCTTTCTTTCCATGCAAGGCGAGAAGATTTTTTAGCACAACCATGTTTCAGACGCAAGATCATAAAAGTCCCAGTTCCTGTCCTCTAACTGGCTATTACAAACTGCACCATGAGTTCTCTGATAAAAGTTTTCACAAGACACTAAGGATAGGCAGAGAGAAGAAACTGAAAAATCATACAGGAGATTTGAAAAGGCTTCCCAGAGAGATCAAGGCTTGAAGGGAGCTTTAAAGGAACGTAGACGGGAGTTGGGCAGGGAAGACTGCAACCTGACATCACAGGTTCAAAGACCTTCCAGGCCCCTCTGGGGCTGAGCCACAGGCAGTGGCAGGAGGAGAGATACCAAATAAAAGACAAGGTGTCCATTCAGAGTTTGAATCTAATCCTGAACTCTGCATCTAGCCATTTCAGATTTAGTAGGACAATCCTTCGGAGGTGCTGTGAAGGGGATTCAGAAAGGTTTGGACTAGAGCCAGGCCTGGGCGGTAGACTTCAGACGAGATCAAGGTGATGGCTTTGGGAAAGGATTAGCAAAAGATCTAAAAAGACTCCAAGAGGAGAAAAGTGTTCCTGTTTGGGATCTAGCTAGTGATTATAAAAGGGGATACAGGATGATGTCTAGGTTTCTGGTTTGTCAACAAACATCGTTTATTGAGGTTAAGGGGGGAAAATGAGGAAAAGATTAGGAAAGGGAAGAACATGTTTTCTTTTAGACACGTTAAACTTGTAAAACCTACAGGGCACTAGAGTAGATGTGTTTAGAAGGCAGTTACACACGCAGTCGGAAAGAATAAGGGATTAGAAGAACAACAGTAACATCATCGTAACGAATAAAAGACATTTTGAGTGTTTCACCATGTTATAGCCACTGTTCAAAGTACTCACGCGGATTATTGTACTTAAATTTTACAACATATGAGGAAAGTACCATTCTCAGTTTATGAATAAGAAAGGGAAGGACTAGAGAAGTTAATGATTTGCCTAATATCACTAGCTGGCAGTTGAGAGAAACCAAAATTTGAATCCATGTGATCTGACTTCAGAGCCTCCCTTCATTATTGAGGCCATGTTTATACTCTGAACATGGAATGTCATGATATTAAATCAATACTATTTGAGTATTTTATTACAGTGACAATAATTCAACCAAATAATTGAATTTCTTCTCCTTCATCTGCTGTCCTATCCTCCTTGTCATACTAGGATTTGAATAATTTGGATGTGTGCTCTATTTAACTATACTTTGTCTTTCTGCAGGAAGAAAACTAAACCCAGTAACCCGGAGTTTTTCTAAGCAGCAAGATTATACTATTTATGATGGTGGGGTTAAGCAACACAAAAATGATGGGCTCGTTTCACAAGTAGACAAATTCAACTTGATCATAGTTTAGGTACAGAAACAGGTTCTTAATAAAAATGCAGTTTAGAACATGGGGTGGGGGGGAGAGGAAAACCAAAATATAGACTCTTAACTACGGAGAAGCTATGGTTACCAAAGGGGAGATGAGCGGGGGGATGGGCTAGACAGGTGATGAGGATTAAGGAGGCCCTTGTGATGAACACCTAGTGTTGTATGGAAATAATCACTAAGTTCTACACATGAAACATATTACACCATACATTAACTGAAATTTAAATAAAAACTTGGGAAAATAGAGTTTATAAGTTAATGATTAAACTACAACATTTCCAAGCTTTGTTTCTTCTGCGTACTTGTCAGTAAACATAGGGGAAGGATTTTATAAATGGCAATAATCGTCACAGGGCCTTATCCAAACTGTTGGAGATCTGAATAAAACAAAAAAGGCTAAGGAAAAATTTGCTAGCTCTTCCCATCTCCAAGTTGAGACCTCAGTCTCCTCCTACTCTTGAACTCACACTGGAACTTACGGCGTTAGCACTGAGTCTCCAGCTTGCAGTCATAGCCTCCATAGCTGTGTCAGCCAATTCCTTAAAATGAATCCTTGTGTATAAATGTAATTTATATTGATTCTGTTGATCTGGAGAACCCAGACTAATACACCTAGTTTAGTCTTAAAAGGTCTATGTGATACCAACTCTTTGAACATCATACTTCTGTGATCACCACTATGCAAATGTCTTCCAATCTTTCTTTCCTTATGCTTTTGTCTACTAACAAAAGTGGTGGCAACCTAGCATTTTGGATTTTTTAAGTCCCTCTATTAAGGAAACTTGTAATCTGTATTTCTAGGACTACTGTCAGGAAAAGAACTCTGAGCTAATAATTTCTGATTTTCACAGTATTATCGTAGAAGAAAGCTAAAGTTCCAATTTTAGAAATAAATGCAATATCTACTTAAAATAAACACTCCTCAGCTTCTCTTTAAACTATGTTATTGCTTCCATAAGTGTGCATGAAGACTCCTGCAGTATAACGATCACATCGCCATCATTGAAAAATGCAGTGTAAGTAAAAAGTAAAAAGCCATTCTAAGAGTACTATAGGTTGACCTTCTATGACCAATTAAATATGATAAACACTGCTCACAAAACTAAACAGATTCTTTCCTTTATTCACACAGTGAAAATAGGGTTGTTTATACGAATAATACATGTCTATTGTAAATAATTCAAATAGTATATACAAACACTAAAAAAAAAATCAAAAGTCACTAGGTCTGCCACCAATCTGAGCAATGCTGGTTACTTACACATGCTGGTGGTCATCTTGCCCTACGTGTTTGTACAGATATCTATGCACATGCATTTACGTGATTGATATTTTATATAAGAGAAATTATTAGTCATAATCCTATGTGGACTATGAATCATGGAATGGTTGGTATAATTCAAATGTATTATTTTCAATATTCTCTTGTATGGCTACTGAAGATACATTCAGTTTTTCCCCTCTGGATAGTACTTTGTTTCCAATTTAATGGTGGAATAACATCCTTTTGCATATGTCCTTGAAATGTGGTGTATTTTCACACACCAGATTTCCAGCTGTAGAAATGGTGTTTTGACTGACATGCATTTGAGATTGTTTTAATTTATTTTAGAGAGAGTGTAAGCAGAGCAAGGAGTAGAGAAAAAGGGAGAGAATCCCAAGCTGGCTCCATATTGAGCACAGAGCCTGACCTGGGGCTTGATCTCACAAAGCAAGTCAAACAGTAAACTGACTGAGCCACCCAGGCACCCCTAGGGACATGCATTTTCTAACTTTAATATATGTTGCCCAACTGTCTTCCAAAAATACGGAAAAACTTCATATTTCCAACAACAATATAAGAGGATGCCTATTTCCCAGATTCCCTCTGTAACACTTGAAATTTTGTGCAGTTTGATGGATAGAAATAATAGTTCATTGTGACTTTAATCCGTATTTTACTATTAGAGAATTTGAGACACTTCATAATTTCTTTGGCCACTTGGACTTGCTGTTTGTATTGTTTATTCATATCTTTGCCACTTATATGGCCTTTTTTGTCAATTTGTAAGAGCTTTCTGTATATCAAATAATAACCCTTCAACTGTCATCAGCATTACAAACAACTCTTTTCTAAATCCTTCCTATTCAACTTTCCTTAGATTATAATTTGTCAGTTTTAATAAAACCATAGTTTCATTTGATTGTCTTTACTTTTATAGCATCTAGATTGTTAGTGTTGATTCAGACATTTTCCTCTTCATATTTGCAGGCGTCTAGTATTTTATTGTACAAGTTTTTAATAATCTTATGTTCCATCTTTATTTCACCTAGATTTTTATATACATTGTGAAACGGAGTCCATTTTCATTTCTTCTGGTTGGCAGCCTGTTTTTCCATACCATTGATTAAATATCCTTTTCTTTTCTTACTAAAGTCTTGTTTTTTCTTTTTAACCAGGATATTTACATTCACTCATATTAAATTCCCTATCAGATAATCCTATGTGATTGAAAAATAGAGATTTCCAGTATTTTCATGGAAACTGAGACATTTCCCAGTATTTCTTGACTTTTAAATTGATTTATTATTGGGCATTTTAACCAAGACCCTCCAGATTTCACCAAGTGTTAGATATAAATGAAGTTACACTGACAGGTCTGTCCGAATCTTCCCATTAAGTAATATTTGGGTAGAAAATTTATTTTTATGACTCTAAAGAGTTATCATAGAGCTCAATCTAATGCTCTGAGCCCCCACATTCAAATGGGAATTCCAGTTCTTTGTGGAGTCTCCCTCTTCCAAGCATTAGTGGAAATAACCAAGAGAAATTTCATGTAAGTGTCTATAATGAGTAATTCTTAGGGACTGTTAATTTGGCATCCAAGCCTGCAGTCTAACTCCCTCGCTATGTCAGTGCTTCTGCTTCCACTCACCAGGATACCAACACTACCATAAAACCAGACTAACTGGAAAACTGTCAATCCTTTTATTCTCCTTAATTTCATGGTCTGCAGGCATAACTTTATGCAAAACTGAAGGGTGCTGGGGGTGTAGAAAGAGGTAACCCCAAAAGGTAACGTGGCCATAAAGTGATAAGAGACAGATCTTGACTTCATATATGACATCCCTTTTAAGAGCCAACAAGATGTCTAGGTGAGTCTCCGCTTCAACATCAGCTGCCACGTTATATACCAAAATAGCTACAAACTTGAGCCCTACAGCTGAGTCCAGCCCCCCAGGCCAGATTCCTTCTTGTAATATGGCAAACGTTTCCTCACTAATATTTCAGTAATCTGGTTTCTGTCAACTTATAAGTAACCCCACTATCCATCAGGTATGTCTAATACATTTGAATTCCAAAGGTTAGCATAGTACGTTTATTCTTCTCCTCAGGGGTCCCATGAGGCCAATTTAAAACAACGATGGACAAGGAATGCATGAAGAACAGAAAAGCCCTGCTAGAGGAATGCATTTTTATCACGCCTTAGCAGGCACACCCTATAATACATGTATTGGGAGTCCTGGGCCTAAAAATGTTTGCCTTGAACTGATTTGCCAGCACCAGAAATTCCTATTTCAGTTACCAGCACAGAGTTATCAGTGATATGCTGTGTATTCTATGATCATGGACAAAAGGCTGATGAAGACACTTCAGATTGTCTTTGGGTATTAATTATAGACTGGTGGAGATCTACCTGTTTCCAAGAACTTCTTTATATCAAATGATGTCACATGGATTCTTTCTGGAACATACTTCTGTTAACTTGAAGTATTTTTATAACTGATCTACCATTTCCTTGCAGTTTAGAAGTAATCGTATTAGTGGAAAGCAAGTCTTAGGCACAGACATTTATCAGTTATATAGATACAGGATGATATTCCTTTGAAATTCACTGGTACCTTGGAATATTTTTAAAATAGAAGAAAATCTAATATTCCAAGACTTAAAGAGAGTTGCTGGCTTCTCAATTACTTAAAGTTCATAAATCAAGACACAAGGTCCATACTTACACTAGCACTTCATTGCTTTGTCCATAGTCCAAGGTGATTAGAATTTGGCCACATTCTCAAAGAGTTAATATGGTTCTGTTGCTGAATATGGCTTATATGCACTTTACCATCTTAAAACATATTTTCTTCAAAAACCAAGTACATATGAGTAGTGTTTTTAGCCTTCTTTTGATGCATTTTGACTGATTTATTCCTTAATTAACCTCATAAGACTTGGCTTTTTAAAGTCTGTATAGTAGGCATACTAGGGGAAATGCAAAACAGGATTGATGTATACCACGTTGGCAAAACCAACGTAGTTGGCTTGGTAGTAAAAAGAAATGAAATGATCATTTCAGCTCCTAGTATCCGAAACAGACTAGTTATTTCCCTTTTCTTCATCTTTGTTTTACTTTCATAAGTATCTACAAGCTGTTTACAATTGCTGCAAAACACATTCAGAAGTAGTGTCAAAGAAATCTTGTCAATAGGAAGAAAACTTGCTTAAGCTAAGCCTCAGTTTGTTTCACTTTTTGGAAAGGCTTCATTCCCACTTGGCTTTGAAGAAATCCTTTTCCACCATTCAGAAAATTTAATAGGTACTTAATTTAATGGATGTCATGTTGTCCTCCAATAACCTCACGCCTTCATTTTTGTTGCTAACCTTACCAATAAAACCACCTGAGCACCTCAGCTAAACATTCATTTAAGCACATCACAAATCCAGCAGACCTTGACTACCTTCACAGAAAGGCAAATAAATATGTTAAAGGACCATCCTAATGTTCTCATTTTGAAAGTCAGGAAACATTTAGTTTAATAGCTAACTAATTTATCACACTGAAAGGGCATATGCCCTCCAGAACCCCAAACTAACTTGGTCCTGCTTGCCCTCCAATGAGGAAAATGGAGGCTTGCACAAGGGTAGCTCAGTTATCAGAAATTAGCTCATAATATTGCACCAGGTAAATGTCAAGAACAAGGTGTGTCTTCTATCCCAACCCTTCCTACAATTCTGAATCCAGTAAGTGAAAGATTCAACTTTTTCCTGAGGACAAGGTCCAGGGTTTTAGGTCCTTAGTGGTAGAAATAGCTCAACTTTATAAGGGAGCCTCTACAGCAGTAGGCAACACTGGGAACATGCCAAGGATAGAACCTGTATCATTTAGATAGTATCATACAGGATAGAACCTGTATCATCTTGTCATGAGACAGAAACCACACCAGCTTTTTCAACACCTAAAACTTAATATTAAAAAAAAACTATAAAGAAGGTAAAAATCATTAACTACTAATAGGAGTTAAAGAAATCTTCCAAGTTATTAAACAACAGCATCAGGAAATAGGCACCACCCTGTGGAAACACTCTAAGTGACCCTAGTGGGTAACATCACTGAACAATCTGAGTGTACGTGAAACCTGTGACTTGCTTCTAAACTATATTATATGGAAAACATGATGGGATATTAATCTCGATTGAGTTCAACCATATAGGATTTCATTTTAGTGGGACATGACTCTGGCCCCTTCATCTCCCTTACATACTGCACTTGAAAATTCAGCATTTTACAGTTGTGAAGAAGCTAGAGTCCCTGTAAATATGTCCAGTGTCGCATGATAGTGTGTTGTCGGTTTCCTCTGTCCTACCATTTAATTCGTTACTTTTTGGGGGGTTTTCCTGCACCCAGTTTTTTTCAACTTGCCAAATTTCACTATAATCTAGTTTTTAAAAATGGCATTGGTGTTATTAGCATTCTATTTCCCTCCCGTAACACTTTCATTGCTATTCCAACATCATTTCAAGTATTCATTAAAATATAACCAAAGCCTTTGACCTTAAAATTAACCAACAAAAAGAAACATTAGCAAATTTATAGCTCTTTGCAAATGTTCTGGCTTGTTTAGCTCATATTATCAGGTCAAGAAGCCTACAGCATTTTCAAACTTCTTCCCCCCTAGGGTTCAAGTCAGTACCTACTTAGAGACTAATATTTTTAAGCAATTATGATAAGGGGAAAGAGTTCCCATAATTCAGTTTAGAATACAGAGTTTAGAAAGATTAGTGCTCCCTTTCTAATTTGTCAGAGATATCCAGCTTTTACTAGACTTACACATACAAAAATGCACATGGCCACACTCACTGCGAGGCTGATGCTTCTAAGTTTGTTATGTCCAACATTTAACTATTCCAGTAGTGAACTCACAAATGTACATTATCAGAGAAGACAAACCCAAGGCACAGCAGCCTTTTAAAAACTCCTGTATTATTCATGTATGTCTTAGTACTGGTAATTGTGAAGCACACACATATGCTGACCCTGTTGACTCAGGATGCAGAAGGCATTTCTCATTTCTCAGCTTCTACTCTCCGACGTGTGCTAGCTTCATTCTCTTGCAGACTGGCCTTCTCCATTCTGGGGTAGTTAATAGGAAGGGCCAGAAATGTGAAATGTGGAAGTATGGCTACCAAGAACTTCAAAACTAAACTGGTCTCAGTAACTCCAGGGTAAAGGAAATGTCTCATCCGGCATCTATATATAGAAAACATTGATTGGCCCGGTTTAGAGTAAACCCGTCCAGCCTTGGGTAAATTGCTGTGTCGATGACAATGAGGCAGTATGATGGGCCAAGTCTTTAAGTACATTCCCATCCCCTGCCAAGGCAATGGGATACTGAATTGGCCTCCCCACCTGAACCAGTGGAGAAAGGAAGAAAGGAGATAATTTACTAGAAAAAACGATGAAGGGATACCAGGCCAATAGAACTAGAGTTTGTTCACTGCAGGTGTCCTCACTCCTCTCTGGCTTTGGTAAAACCAGTTAATCCAGTCAGCTATTGTGAAATAGCTTTCTTTAAATTGTTTAGTAAGGAAGAAACATAGTATTTGATGAAATTAAAAGCTTGGCTCCACAGCATTCTGGTGAGTCTGTTTATTTGTACGATGTCTAACAAGCCAACTAAGTCAAAGGCTAAGGCCCAAGAGACAAAGATACAGGAGTCTCAGCAGATTCAACTATAAAATTGCAGATCTATCCACTAAGTACACCCCCCACCCCTTCTGCCACTTTATTTACTCTCTTGTCTAATGATTTCTCTATGATGAGAAAGCAGTTTTAGTATAATCAGGACTCTCTCCATTGCGAGTGATAGGAAGTCAAGTCAAACTAATAGAAGTAAAAAATGTAAAATCTGGAGACATATTAGATCCAGGCACTCACATAATATTTTAATTCATTGTTCTCTCTTCTCATGCTTGGTTTTGCATGGCTTCACATTCAGACCAGCTTTCTACTCATGCTGGGCCAAAGCAGGCACTGGAAGCTCCCAGTTTATATGGCCTTAGAGTTTATAATCCTTAAAAAAAAAAAAAAAAGCAGGTGGGGGGTGGGGGGAGAAAATTTCTCAAGAGCAAAAAAAAAAAAAGTCCTACTGACCATTCTAATTTTCCCAGATGATGCCACATGCTCTTATCATGAACCAGTCATATGAACCAAGACAAATTTGGACATTTTCAGCTTGGGCCCATATGAGTACACATAGAGTAGGTTCATCATAGGTAAAAGGGGTTCTGTTAGTGGGAAGAGGGGGTGCATGGGCTACCACAGTCCAGTGCCAAAGAAGGCCAAGTTGCACTGTGTTTTAATAAGTGCAATCCTGTAGAGACAATACCTGTAAAGCTCCAAAGAAGTTTATTTTCTCCAACCCAACTTAAATTAGATATTCTGATACAGCTTTTCTGACACAGGTTCCATTTTAGAATAAGTGAACTCCAGAATAAAGTAGGTATTCTATTTCAGGCACAATTTGGTAATAATTTTAAAGACTGAACTTGTCACTTTTGGTCCATGGTCAGATGTGTTCTGTTACACAAACGGATATATTTTAAAAAGTTACACAGAAAAATAATTTAACAGTAAATTAAATACTAGAGCTCGGATGTTCCTTTATGGCATCTACTCCAGAGACAGCTTAATGGCTATTAGACAAAATCAAATCCATTCACCATGGCTCTGAGTGGCTATTTGATAACTGTTGCTCAATTTTCATATTGTTGAGGGTATAGAGACAGTAGTCTTCCCAATGCATTATCACTTCAGAATGCATCAAAAAAATTATTTTTAGTGTCTCAAGATCGCTGACTTATTTTAGATCATATTATCTTTATTCTGCCTACAATATATAATCAAATACACTATTGATATAGAAAGATATTTTATGTACACCTGGTGATATAAATAAGGTCTGAAACCATACAAAGAGGAAGGCTTACACTAGGTCTATGCAAAGTAAGGACTTTGTTCTGATGAAGACTCGGAATATTAGTAGCTTAACACAAAAATGTATTGCTCTGTCTTGCAATAATCCTCAGAGTAGACTGAACAAGATTTATGTGGTGACCCGGTAGCATGGATCCCAGCTTTTGGTTTTGCCGTACTGCGTACAATTTCCATTCTCCAGTTGAGAACCAAAATGGCTAGACCTATACCTATCACATTTAACCAGGTGAATGGAGGAAAAAAATGTAAAAAAAGTATTACCTTGTGTTTTGAGGGACTTGTTAGAAGACACAAACAGCCACAAACACACTTCTGCTTAAATCTCACTTGTCAACCCTAAATCACATCACCATGCCTGCTTACAAGGAAGAATAGTAAATATTATCTTTCAGATGAGCAGCAAGGTGAGCAGTACAATCTGAACTTTTCAGTGAAGAGTAGATATTGAAAACAACTATATAATCTCTCACAATCTATATACGATTATTTATCTATATACCATTAATTTTAGGGACACAGCAATTAAACAAACATATTTCTAAATATTCTACAATTCTGAAAATGGGAACTCAAAAAATTATTTCCTTTCTCTGTAATTAAAAATTATAATTCATTTTATTAAAATATAATGTATAAATATATTTATAAAAAATATAATCCATTTTCCCCCATTATATTCCAAATACTAACACTGAGGTCAACAAACTCATTTGAAATTATTAACTAAACACTCAAGTATCATACAAAAAAAAATTCAGGTTACTTTTTCAAGGGCAATTTGCTCTTTATTTTGACAAATATAATCTAATAGTAGCTTTTACTGATATAACTTCACGACATAGTTGTGAAATATTTGAAAATACCACAATAAAATGGCACTAAGTTCTTCAAATCTATAAGGAGAAACTCACATTTAATTAAACTATTTGAAATAACTGCAAGGTTTGTTCATTTGTGTGACCTTTCTAAGTATAAATTTCCTTGCTAGCAATTTTCCTAGCTGTAGGCTTCCAAAGAAACACAAGACTGAACCAGAATTTTTTTCCCCAAAGGCTTAACTAGAATTTCTAAGCCAATAAAGAATGGTATCATTATAGATGACAGAGCAGACTCTCCATCAGTGAAGCACACAAATCTGTGCCTTCCTCACATTTGTGCCACCCCTCATCCAAATGACCACTTGTGGTGGGGGACTCAAACATAGCTAAATATTTTTCTGACTTTCTCCATTAAACTATGCTCTCATCTCCTAAGCGAGGGTTAAGAATCAGAGCTCCCTCCCAAAAATCTTAGGAATAATAATCCAAGACAATGTTTTCCCCACAGTTGTGATCTTGATAATGTTATTTAAAATACAGCATCAATAAATTGAATGACAACACTAGAGAATTTATAAAACAATATTGCAGCATGATAGGATGCAATACAACCATAAAAATCACATTTTCAAGGATTTGAAAGGCACAAGAAAATTCTTATTACATAGTTTTAGAATCTTTCTTCTTTTTCCGTTTATGAAAAGTTACATACAGAAGATCTGGAAGATTTAAAAAAATAATAAAGCATCACCTGTAATTCCTATACTTAGAAAGTACCGTGACAGAGAGACAGGAGAGCCAGCCAGAGCTTGGTCTCTCTCCTGTAGCATTCTGCAGGTAGGCCGAGCAGGTGTTGCATGGCGGTAGCAGTGCTTTCAGGAAGGAGACTCTGCTCTGATGTTGCTCCACTGTGTGCGATCTCAATTCTGAAAGCCCAAGACTACACAGATCACATGATCACCAAGATTATCCACATGTACTCACCGATCATATGATGCATATATTTAAATTGTATCTTGTTTCATTAATATGTAAGATTTCTATATTAATTAGTGAATTACTCTAAGAAAATATTAGTAGAAGCAGATTAATGTAACTGTTTTTTTAAAACTCTATATAATTTCACAGTGGATTATGGATGAATAATTGGATGAGCAAATACCTTATTAGTGTTATTTTAGTTTTTCATGTATGTAAAGCTGTGATGAACCAAAAAACTTATGATCATTAATTATTTTAGAAGAATTTCTATAAATAGACAAAAATGAATATATTAATGCTTCTGACAAAACTGCCTTCCAAGGAAAGTGTTGCAATTTATATTTCCAAGAGAAATAGGTTCTTACTTGATATATTAAATGAAAAGGATAGTGTACAACCATGTATGTATATATATATATATTCATATATAGAATGAAAGTAATAAAAACACATGTATTATGTACATATAATATTAATATTCCTACACATCATGAGTAAGGAAAAAAAGACTAGAAGGAAATACATGAAAATGTTAACACTGGTTAACTCTAAATGGTGGAATTGTAGGTAATATTTTTTATTTACGTGTTTATTTTTTCAAATTCTCTAAATTGGTAATTTTATAATAAAATGCTAGTTTAAAAACCATTTTAATTTGATATTAGATACAATATTTCATTTTTGGTAACTTCTATTACATTTTTTAGTTTCTATTTACTTATCAATGCCTTAATTTATGTAAAATCAGTACAGAATTCAGAAAACCTATTGATAATTCATAATATCTCTATAGTACTGAGATGGCTAAATCAATATTGGAAAGTGAGTTGTTTCATGAGTATATTTTATGAATATACTTTGAAAGCATTGCAGAATTCATGCAAATCCTAAAACAAAATCATTGCATTTATAGGGCCTTCTCTATGTTCTTTATGACTTTTAAGAAATATTTTGTAACTATAGTTCTATAGTGAAGTCCCTGACATACACACAAAAACATTAAAAATAGAAAAACATACAAATTTAGCCTAGAGAAGTGCAACTAGGAAGAACTTTTTAAAAAGGAATATTAAAAAATGCAATTGCTTTTTGCATTTATCACCAGTGACATTGTCACTGTCATCATTAATCTGTCTCTGTACATTACAAGCACTTTGTTATAGTTAATGATGCATTTCTCATTCAACTCCACTGTCTCTATGTCTTCCTTATTAAGCTAGTACTAAGTGAGCTCTTTATGAAACTGAATTCCACGTCATATATATCCGTATTTTCTCCTGTATTTTCCTAATTATCTGTACCTATAAATCTAATTTCTATTTAATAAATTAGTCATAAAGCATTCCAATCTACCACTTCTTTGACTAACCACATAATTACTTTTTCTTTCAGGTAGTAAATTACAATTCATCTTTCTTCACTCTCTTGTGTTTGCTCGCTCTTGATTACTAAGAACATAGACATTATTTTAATACCATAGGTTATTCTTTCTGTTATCTATGATGAATTATATCCACTCTGATGAATATTAACAGCTTCAAGTGAAACGACTAGAAAATATAGGTTTTGTTGTTGTTTAGAGCTGCATTCTCTTAGAAGGTTCTAAGGGATAATTAACAAAGATTGGATTTTTTTTTTTTTTGCAAGCTGTCTCACAGTTCTAGTAAGCTAGAGAATTATAATAAAATACACATAAAGTGTACAAGTTTTGACATAAAATATACTAATGAAGCTACTGTCACAATCAAAATAATGAGGATATCCATTATTCTCAGAAGTGCCTCAGGCCCCTTGCCACCCATCCCTTTGTCCTCAGGCAACCACTGCTAAGCATGCTTTTTCTGGATTTTGCATAAATGGAAACATATAGTATCCTCTGTCGTCTGACTTCTCTCAGCATTATTCTGAGATCCATACATACTGGAGTATCCATCAATGATAATTTCCTTTTAGTTGCTGAGTAGCATTCAACTGCATGGACATAATGAAATTTGTTTATCCGTTCAGTGGCTAATGGACATGAGGTATTTACAGTTTTAAGTTATTATAAATTTCTTATTAAGTTCATGTACAAATCTTTAAATGGATGGGATAAATGCCTAACACTGGCATTGGCTGGATCATATAATACATATATATTTAACCTAGATAATGACACTAAAAGCATCATCCATGAAATGACCCAAATAATGAAGTCAACTTCATCAAAATTTAAAATTTCTGCTCTTCAAAAGAGTTAAAAGAATTTAAAGAGTAGCCACAGATGGGAAAATTATTTTCAAATCATCTATCTCATGAAAAATTTGTTATCAGAGTCTAGGAAAAACATTTAATTTTCAAAAAAACACCGTTTTTTTTTTTAAATGTACAAAAGTTACTTCAAAGAAGAGCTTACGGATGGCAAATGAGCACATGAATAGATGTTTAACATTACTGGCATTAGGGAAATGTATATTAAGACACAAAAATGATACCACTACCCTCTATTAAGGTGATTAAAATTTAACGACACCAAAGTTGACAATACCAAGTGTTGGTGAGAATGTGTAGCAACTGGAATTCTCACAATGCTGGTGGGAATATAAACTTGTCAGTATATGGGTTTATGATTTCAAAATACATGTGAACTAATCAGACATTAAAACTCTAAAATTTTTTAAAGAGTATACCTGCATTTCCACAAACAAAAATGTTAAGCATCATCATATTTTTGTGAGGTAAATTCATACTAAAAGTCTAACCAATCTCTTGCTTCTCACTTTTAGACGGAAACTAGACATGGGGGTTATGGAGGTGCTGAGAGATTTTGTGTATGTGTGTTTACATGTGTATATGTTGATTAAATTCCTTTTTAGTTCAAAGGTGCTGCCTCTTTGTCTCTACACATAAAACTCAGTAAGAGCCGAAGTTCATAATAAAGTAAAACGCTTAAACAAGTCAAGCAAAATTCTAAATATAACCAATAAATCTTAATCGAGACAGACTTTTTATCTATGATCTACTCTTTAATATTAAGAACTCAACCTTGTTTTCTCATTCTTAAATGTGACACATTATTCTATGTGGAGTGAACTATAAAATTAGTTATAGTTTCAAACCAAACCAAGTCACTTTAAATTTGTCTCTTTTTTTAAGCATCAACTAAGTGACAGGTCTTGTGATAGTCTCTTGATACATAGATGAATAAGATGGTGCTTCTGCCCTTGAGCAGCTCAAAGTCAGCAGGTTTATGATTTTGTCTTGGCTTGTGATGATTTACCCAAGGAGATCCTTTCATTAGGAAGCTTTATGTCTCCTAAAGCTTGATTGTGTGGCAACTAAGCTGCCAAGTTCCTGTCGCCAATTATCTATTACCTATTACCAGAATGCTTAAAGGGGTGCACAAAAATTCTTTTCCCCAAACTATCACATAGCCTTTCAAACCAACCTCTTGTCTCTTCTACATGTAGTTCCTTAGTGATTTCTCTAAAATAAAACTTCAGGAAAACAATTTGAATTTTTCAATTTTCCTTCCCTTTTCTTTTCTGCCAATACAAGATAGATCCAGGCTTGCAGACCTCCCCAGTGACCTTCAAGTTGACGAATTAGTCTTTCCATTTATTGACTGCTTCAAAGCATTTGCCAGCCTGACCGTATTTTCCTTCTTAAAACTTTGGCTTCTAGAGTCCTATTCTTGTTTTCCCACTAATTCTGACCATTTCTTTCTCCTCTCTTTCACCAGATCCTTACTTCCTGTTATAACATGCCAGATTTTCCCAGATTTATAGCCCTTTCTTTTTTTACACACTCTTCCTGGACAATTCCATCCATATTCATGTTTGTAACTATAGCCTTTTAAGTTAATGATTTCTGAATCTGTGTCCTCTAGCTACTATTTATGGAATGCCTACTATGTGCCCATCATGCTAGGGACTTTGCATAAATTATCTCATTTAATTCTCAACACCCCAGCTTATTCTATCATCCATATGGCCAGGAAATAAGCTCATGCCAATACACTTCAAGTACCCAACAAAACCTGTTTTCACTTGAAGTTTAAAAAAAAAAAAAAAAAAACTTAAATTCCATTCTTCCAAAGTCACTTTAACAGCTATTATCTTTTAAAAGACTGTAGGCAAAATGGAATCACTTAGGAAGACCCAAGTACTCATCCCTAATATACGATGCATGAAAACTTCTTTCGCTTAAAGAGAATCTAAGTAGTCAAATTCCTCTTGTCTTTTTGACTGATGGAAAGGACGTAGAACTGGAAGCAGACAGAGGCACTGTACCCACAGAACTACTATAAACTCCAAAAAGGATATCAAGTATGCAGCTTTTTCCTATTTTCTCCAGAAAATTTCATTTTAATGGATTTTGTGAGACCATTATTACTCAAAATGATTCTGAAAAATAGTGACGTCATTAATTAGAAATATATCTACTAACTTCTGTTCTACAGCATACTAGCATCCCTTGTAGTAAAAACCATTCTACTACATAGGTCCTACCTATTTTCAACATGATCTCTTGTCCATTCTCATTCCCCATACAAGAGCAGTTTCTCATCATCTCTCACCAAAACAATTACTATGACCTCCTGCCTTACTCTGTTGCAGTCTCTCCTCCTAATTTTGCCAATAAGATTTTTCTATAATACACATTTGACCACTTGGAACCAAATCGATTCATCCCCCTAACCAATCCCAGCTATGCCATATTTCTTTGCCACCGGTCAAGTTTCAGCACACAACTCTTTCACTCAATAGCTTCTGTCTTTGATGGATATTTTAAAAATTCCTGTGTAATAGTGGCCATGAACTAAATTTTACTGTATTTTTCAGATTATTTGTATACTTAAAATGTTATAACGTATAATAAGAAATGAAATCAAAATGTACAATCAAAATATTAGTGACCTATCACTTAGTCTCCAGCAGAGATTATTTGGGGCACTACAGCCTTGGGTCTGCAAAATTAAACTTCTCTGCTATCTAAAAGAGGATCTCATATGAATTAACTCATAATCAGCTCAGAGACAAAAACAACTCATATGCCAGTTCCCTAAATTATAGGAAAAAATCATGTTCTCAAGATATAACGTGAGTTAATTAATTTTATCCATGTAATATGTAAAAGATCAAAAATTTTTTCAGAAAACTACTTGCTCAGTACATGCAAAGGAAAAAAATCACAAAAAAAAACAATGCAAATGCAAATAAAATCTAAAATATTTAAATAATTAAAAATGAACATACACTGAGAAATACTTCCCAACTCAATATACAAGCCCCCATGAGACCCTTTACCCATTCCCTGAGGGATATTAGATGAAAAGATAATCCTTTTTTAAAGTTCTTATTTGAAAATAAATAAATAAATAAATAAATAAATAAATAAATAAATAAATAATAAAGTTTTTATTTGAATTCCAGTATAGTTAACATAGTATTGTATTAGTTTCAGCTGTACTATTTAGTGATTCGACAATTCCATATATTACCCTGAGCTCATCATAAGTGAACTCCTTTAATCCCCATCACCTATTTTCACCCTTCCTTCCTGCTCCCCCATAACCATCAGTTTGTTTCTATAGTTAAGAGTCTGTCTGAAAAGATCATCCTTAATAAGATATCATCAAAAGAATTCATCAATACATAAAAAGGATAATACATAATGACCACATAGGATTTATCCCAGGAATGAAAGTTTGGCTGAATATTTGAAAATTAATTTAAGTTACCATATTAACAAAAAACAAAATTACGTGATCCTCTCAGTAAATACAGAAAAAGTAAGAAAATTCATTACCTATGCTTTTGTGATTAAAAAATAAAAACTGAAGCGCCTGGGTGGCTCAGTTGGTTAAGCATCTGCCTTCAGCTCAGATCATGACCTCAGGATCCTGGGTTCAAGTTTTGCATCTCGGGCTCCCTGCTTAGCAGGAAGTCTGGTTCTCCCTCACTCTCTCCCCCAACTTGTGCTCACACTCTCTTTCTCTCTCAAATATTTAAAAACAAAAATAATTAAAAACTAAGCAAACTACAGATTGAAGCAAATTGCCTCTATCTGATACAGGCGTTTACAAAAAAAAATTCCTGTCGACATTATGCTTAGTGATACATTTAACATGAGCACTTTCTCCTGAAAACAGGCATAACACAAAGATATCCACTATCACCACTTCTATTTAACATTTTTATTGAAGTCTTAGCTAACGTAATAAGGGAAATGATAAACAGGCATACATATTTGAAAGGAATACATAATACTATCTTTACTTGCAGACATTATTTTTGTGTTTATCCAAAGCCCTAATGAATCAACAACAACAACAAAAAAAAGCCACTAAATCTAATAAATGAATATATCAGGGACTCAGAATACAGGATCAATACCAAAAATCAAATATATTTCTACATGCAAACAATAACTGGAAAATAATTTTTAAATGATACATTTTAATAGCATATTAGATCAATAAAACTGAGCCAAAACATACAAGACTTCCACAGTGAACACGAAGAAACATTGCTGAGAAAAACTGAACCAGATCCAAAAGATGAAATTCACCATACTAGTGGATAGGAAAACAGTACTGCAAATAATTCTTCCAAGGTGATCTATAGTTTCAATGTTATATCATACAAAATCCCACAAATAGTCCTTGCAAATATTGAAAGTTAACGCGTAAATGTATAGAATATGTAGAACTAAAACAACTAAAACAAATATGTTTAAAATTTATAAAATTGGGTAATTTATATTACTTGATCATAAGACTAATTATGAAATTATAGTAATGAAGATAGTGTTCTGTTAGCCTAAATCCAGACAAATGAATCACTTAGACAGTAGTCTAGACATAAACCCACATTATTTTACACCAATTCATAGAGAAATCAAATGGGCATTGGAGAATGTTTCCATTAAATACTTCATTATTAACTGAATATTCATGTGGAAAAACAAGCTTGACCAATACCTCAAGCCATACACAAAAATTAAGTCAGGAGGATTTCAGCTAAACATAAAAGCTGTAACTATAAGGCTAAGAGAAAATATAGATTAACATAGAAAAAAATCTTAGCAATTTGTGGTTAAGCACAGTTTACTTAGAAGCCAAAAATCATTCACCATTAAATGATTAAAAAAAACAGATTTTCAAAGTCAAGAAACTTGCTTATCTAAATATACCACAAGACAATGAACAGTCAAAACATAATTGCAGAGTGTGTGTGTGTGGAGGGAAGAAGAGAGAAAGAAAGGGAGAAGCTGAGAAGAGAAAGAGAAAAAAAGGAGGAAGAGAGAAAGAAAGTGGTGGGAAGGAGGACCTAGGGACACATTGAAGGGCTTATATTCGGAAGACTTAAATAAAAAGCACAAGCAACAGTTCTTTCCAAAAGATCTGTACCAACACTTCACAAAAGGGAACATCTAATAGCCAGAGTCCCAAAATTTAGTCATGAAGGAAAGATAAAATCACAACGCAATATGGATATAATCCACTGAAATGGCTAAAATAAAAACACTGAAGAGAATGTGGAGCAACTGGCCCTCTCATATCTTCCTAGTACAAATGCAAAAATGATATGGGTACTTTTTGAGAGTTTCTTGTAAGGTTAAATATTTGTGTATCTTATGATCCAGCAATTCTAGTCCTGGGTATTTGCCCAAAAGAAATGTAATCCAAGGAGACTTGTCAAATATGTCTACGGCTTCTTATTAGCAAAACTTTTGAAACCAAACATCTGTGAACAACTGAAATATTTGTATACAAAATATTACTCTGCAATTAAAAAACAGACACAAACAACATGAATGATCTCAAAAGCTGTTAAGTCAAAGAAGCCAGACATAGAAGAATACATACAGTTGATTCCATTTATATGAAGTTTACAGACTATTAGTTTACTGCAAAACCTAATGCATAGGATAGAAATCAGAGTATTGGTTGTCTCTTAAGAGCAAAACTTTGGAAAAAGGCACAAGAGAATCTCGTAGAGTAAGAGCAACATTCTATATTCTGACAGGAATGAGCCAAAGCTCCGGAAACAGGTACACTGAAAATCTGTACATTTTACTGAAGTTACTCGTACCTTAATTTATAAGACTACACTGAGATACAATTTTTCATTTATCAGTTTTGCACAAGTCCACATTTTGACAATACATTCTGTTGATATTTGTGGAAAACCAGACATTTTGATGAGAATACAAAATGATACAACCCCTGGGTGATATGGCAAATTGGCATTATCTAGTAAAGTTGAGATGTATTTGCTCTTTGATTCAGAATTTTTTTCTTCTAGAATTCATACCAAAGATGCAGAGGCAAGGACAAGAAAATATTTGACTTTAAGGCTACTTATTGAAGCATTATTTGTAATAGCAGAAGAACAAAAATAACAAGGTATCTATCAACAGGGGACTGGTTTAGTAAATCAGGTTACAACCAAGCGATGGGGCTCTCTGCAGCTATAAAAGTGAAGACAGATCTTTGCATACTGTTATGAAGCTATATTGCTAAGAGCAAAAGAACAAGTTAGAAAAAGAAGTACATATGAAATGCTACCATTCATCTAAGAAGAGGAAATGATTATGGATGGATAGACCTCTTGTTAGATCAGTCAGCCAGTAGATAGGACAGGTAATTTACATAAAAGAACAATGGAAAGATGGAGCTTTTTTTTTTTTTAATGATTACTGATAAAGGAAGACTGGAAACAGAATAGGAAAGATGGGTATAAAGTAAGATTTCCCTGAATGTATTTTAGTCCATAAAATTTTATTGTAGAACACTGTAAAGAATATTAACAATCATAAAACTTATTTTTAAAAATTCCTAAAGAGCAATGATAAAACAAAAGAGTCTAACCATAACCAGTTGGTGGTAGGTATAGTTGATGTTACCAACTAACATCAAAACACAATGTTTGGAGTAAACACCCTCAGTGAGATGTAGCCTTCGGACAAAAGAACTGCAAAGATTCATAAAGAGCATCTAAAAAATTCTATTACTGGCAGCAATAGTACTTTCATGAAGCGGTTGTTAAAATGTATTGCAGAATAAAGTAAATTAGTAATTATGGTGGTGTAATTGGCAACTGGTATTTTTTAGCAAAGAGAAGAGATACAGATGGTCAGATTGATGGGGTTTAAGTTGAAATCCTGTTAATACCACTCTCAAAGGTAACAGGAAGAACTCATAATAAATTACTTAATAAAAAGAGAATTGGTATTCACTAACTTTGTCTGCCCTTAAGACCTAGTTAGGGTCCCCAGCAACGATAGTGCAGTTTCTTTTCTTAAAGCTTGATGGATTATTTGAGAAAGAGAATGAGCATGAGAGAGAAAGGGAATGAGCATGAGAAAGAGAATGAGCATGAAGGAGCAAGCAGGGGGCAGGATCTCGACCCCAGGACCCTGAGACCATGACCTGAGCCAAAGACAGAGGCTGAGGCACAAGGCACCCCACACTGCAGTTTCAAAATATTATGTCCCCCCCAAGAGCCATGGCTTCTTGGAAAATGACTGGAGCATTAAATTTATAATATGATCCTGTAACAAGCTGTCATTAATAGAACATTAGGGGGAAAAGTCTGTCAACTTAAAGAGACCACCACTGGCCTGGAAGGAACAATTACATGCTGCTATGCATACGTTTCTTATAATAACAAAAATGACTCTATGGTCACCACTGGACAATACTAGTGAACTTAGAAAATCACTTAAGAGATGCTTCTTGTAAAGCCTTATTTTGAAAAGTGGAATGCGAAGTGAGAGCAGCACACATTAACCTTTCCTCTCCTGTATAGACCGATCCTAAAGCTTATCAGTTAGTTCATGAGGAAACACTTCTCTTTGAGAAACATTCTAGCTAAATATTGAAGAATGACAGAAATTCAAGAGTTATTATTTTGATATTTCTAAGTAACTAGTGGACATGGACAAATATCGTTGATTGCTAATATCGCACACGTGCAAAAAAAATCGCTAGATATTATGTACTTTCTAATGGAAGCATTTATCATCAGTGAAGTTCTTTGTTTAAAAAAAAAAAAGAGATTAAAAAAAAAAAAAAAAAACCTCCAGAATCTGAGTTTGATCACTCTCTAAAACTAACAATAGTCATGGGATGGGGGGTGGGAAAGACAGAGGAGCACAATGAATGACAGTGGGAGCGTGAAAAATTAAATAGACCATGAAAACTCTACAAGTCAAATAACCCAGTTTCTTCCACAAGTAAACTGCTTTAAGAAAAAAAAGGGATAGGGATCATTTATATGACCAAAAGCCAAATCAACCAATTGCAAAATATAGACCTTATTTGCAACCTGATTCAGACTATCAATTTGAAAAGAAAGAAAAATTAAATAAACCATCTTTTAAATTCAATGATAGAAAATAATCATAGAATTGCTATTATGTTAAAAATAGCTCTCATCATTTTAGACATATCCAGTAAAATATTTATAGATAAACTTAAATGATGTCTGGGATTTTTTTTTTCAAAATGATTTGAGCAGGACATTGTACATATAGAGAAAGAAGACTGGACCTGAGTTAATAATTAGTGAAATGGGGGGATCCCTGGGTGGCGCAGGGGTTTGGCGCCTGCCTTTGGCCCAGGGCGCGATCCTGGAGACCCGGGATCGAATCCCACGTCGGGCTCCCAGTGCATGGAGCCTGCTTCTCCCTCTGCCTGTGTCTCTGCCTCTCTCTCTTTCTCTCTCTGTGACTATCATAAATAAATAAATATTTAAAAAAAAAATAAAAAAAAATAATAATAATAATTAGTGAAATGGGGGTAATGGGTATGTGAGAACTCATTTTGTTATTTTCTCCTCTTTATTTCCTGAAAAACAGTGTTCTAGAATCCTTAATATTTTTTACTTATTCAGTCTGTCTTCTTTTTGAAAAGTCAACCAAAAAAGATAGGCATCTGCAAGGAAGAGTTGGATGTCCCCCAAATTAGGAACCATATGGACAAAAGGCTACAGCTCTGAGGGAGCTTAATGTTCAAGGGGACCAGCTCACATCTGGCGGTTGGAGGACACACAAGGGGAACGCGAGATCGGAAAGGTAAGGTTATCTTAGATGAGTCACTGTGTGAATACAATAGGATTTTATTCTGTAGATGTAAGTGCTATCCAACAGAAATAAACGAGCAGCTACGTGCAGAATTTTTAAGTTCTACAGTGACTGTGTTAAATGGTAAATTTTTATGCATTTTGTCCAATCAGATCCAAAATTTTGTCAAATATGTAATCAATATGAGAAATGAGATACTGTGTTTTTCCTGTGCTAGCTTTTCACAATTCAGTGTTTATTTTATACTTCCAGCACATTCTCAGTTTATACTATTTCAAACGCTCTGTAGTCCTATGGGGCCTATGGCATATCATACATCATCTCCTATGATGTGAAAATCTCACAGTTTACCTGCTTTTTCATTCTCTCAGTCACCATATCTACTCCATGTTGACTTTAACTGCCATGATTCCCAATCCAGAGGTAACCCTGATGGATTTCCTCAACCTAAGACTCTACATCCAAACGTCGATTGTACCTTGATATCTAATGTGTATCTCACAACTCTGTCCAAACTAAGGTCATTATCCACCTCCTTCATTTCTGCATCCTGCTCTAGTTGCTGTGTCCTTGCTTCCTTATCCCTCCATTCAGTCCCTCTTCCTCATTTAATCAGCTGAAAGTTTCTGATAATTCTACTTCAAAACCTCTCAGATCTTCTACATCTTTAGTAACGCAAATGTACCTCAAATCATGATTGACATCATTCTGATTCTTCCTTTTCCCTCCCTGCCATCATTTGGTCCTCATTCCAACAGCTCCATTACCCATTATCTCAGGGAAATGTATACATGAAAAAATATTTATAAATGACAACAACACTTTTCTTCTTAAAATCTCCCTGTAGTCTATAGGGCAAAACTGAATATACTGCCAGATAGAGGTTCTCACTGCCTTTAAATTATATAATTGCTCCTTTAATAAGCATATTTTATTAAGAAGGAAGAAAAAAAAAGAATTGCTATCCAGAAGGCCAACTAAAGCATATTTCTACTAGAGGAACTATGGCAAAGAAATTGATGATATTGTTCATAAAAGCTGAAATGTAAGTGTAAATTGACCAGCTTCTTAAAATTAAGCCATCTATTCCCCTAAGAGAGAATGTTTTAAGCAGTAAGCCCTTCCATCCTCCATTATTATTCCCACAAAACTGATCAGAATCACACAATATAGTGTATCAGCAAATAAAGAACCTATATCTGTCCCAGGGACAGGAGTGGATCCTGATGCTGAATGCGGGCGTTAGGTAAGCGGACTTGAATGGGCAGCTCTCGGTGAATTACTGGGGACATGGAGAGGAAGGGCAGAATTTATGCCTCACACGCACAGCTGGAAGTCGAGCAGGCACAAGGACTAATCCATAGTTGAAAACCGACTGCCTTATTCTGTTTCCCCAGACTGCCAACCGAGATACGTTATTTGACACCGCTACGCAGAGCCAAATCATTCATCAAGCTGTTTAAAGCTCAGCATACCACCTGTCCATGGACCAGATTCATTTTTTAAAAAATAAGTTTCCTCAGTCCCATAACAAAAGTGAAGATAATTCCTTTAGAGAGAACAAAAGTTAGGACATCCTTTGCCAACAAAATATGCCACAATACCTGCAAGAATAGATGACAAAAGGAAAAATTAAAGCAGGTCATTCAGCTTGTCTGGATGGTGGTGCAAGACAACTAAAAATAGGGGTCATCTCATATATCACAATGTGGAAAAGTGTATTTTTTAGCAGTTTCAAATTTTAGGATACATTGTAAGATCTACAATTTCCAGCATAACAGTTTATACCTTCATAATAAATCTCTAAGTTCTTGTTTCACATGGTTATGAGATCACAATAGAAGTAAAATAGAATTCATCTTCAAAATATTTTGTGCCTATATATCTAAAGCCTTTTTGTATCAGCAGCAACATTATCTTTCAACATTTTTATTCTTTTGAACTTAACTGTTCTGGAATTCTGGGGACAGGGTTATTTTTACTTCTAGTGACAGACTCCACCATCAGCTGAATGCAGGGGGAAAAAGTACGAAGAGTTTTGTGAAAGTCTGTCAAACAAGATTTTTTTTTTTAAAGGGGGCTAATTTGGTTCACTCAAGTCTATTTTTCTTTTCTTGAAGTATCTCAGTAAATATCCTTCACAAAACTCCCTGAAAGCTGGAAGTTCTTGTGATAGTTGACAACTGGTCAGATAAGAGTATTGTTGGGGATCCTCAGACACACCTTGGGAGAAGGCTGGACCACTTGCAGTCACTGAGGACAGCTTGGGGGTTAGTATTCAGGAAGGAAGGAAGGAAGGAAATCAAAGACCTTCAGATTATATAGACCTGGAAGTTAACATACATTTTACTATGGTACAATGTATCAACCTGGATAAATATCAAAAGCATAATGTTTAGGGGAAAAAATCAAGCAATATTCTGACATGTAAAAGGATGATCACATATACAATGTAAACTACATTTACACATAGATTCAGTGTAAATAGTAAAAGTACAAGTATTCAGATGAAACAGAGAATTCCCAGGAAAGGATTTCACTTGGAACGGCTAAGGAAATTAAAAGGTTATTTAAAATTTCCACGGTGCTATGAAGGGAGGGGAAGGTAGAGATAAAGGAAGAGGAAGGGAAAAAGTGAGACTTTCAGGGAGTGGATCCTGAGGGCCAGAATAGAGATTCACTAATAAACTACAACCAAATAGATCTTGTTTCTCCCTCAATCTTATGAACTCAAAGTAGTTGGAAATATAACCACTGAACTCAAAGTGGTGATGAATATTCATACTCCTTGTAAATACTTGTCTAACCAATACCAATCTCTCTTTGATGTAAATTGCATCACTCCCTTGTTCATGCTGCCAGACATAGGTCTACACGTACTCAGACTCTCTCCACTCTGTACTAGCAATACCTGCCTATCACTCCTTTTGAGAAAATATATGGCTGTATGTCACACATCCGTTATATTTGACCTCAGAAAGGAGATACTCTACCAGCGTGCTTAGAGCTAGCCAAAGTGGTTGATGCACTGTTCATCCTTACCATTAGGGATCCAGAAAGGGGCGAATCAGCTGTAATAAATATCAATTGTATACAAGGCAGGGTAAGTGTCATAGGACCACAGGAATACATTTTTAAAGACTTTTCTATTTGTAAACAATTTCATATCCAATGAAGAATCTCCTTGACCACAATGGGACAAAACCAAAACAAGAACATTCAACTACCATGCCTCAAGAGATAAAAACAATCATGCAACCACAAGACCATCAAGCAGGCTCCTCTCCTTTGAGAGTGACTGCTATTTCTGTAGTAATAATTGTATCCCTGTTTCTTTCCTTCAGTGTCCTCCTAAGAGTTTCTTATGTAAAATATAATCAATACACAATCAATAAAGCATTAAAATCAGTCACTGAATTGCCCCTTCTTCCTGACAATATCCAATGCTTCCTGCAACTTCCTTGAACTTTCCTTCCAAATCATCATTAATTGTTACTGTGATGTGTTCTCCCCCCCCCCCCCTTGCTTCAAGCTAACCAACCTGCTTTTATTGGAAATTAAAAAGGTTCTTTCCTGGAGCAACTACTACAAATATACACAAATATACAAATACAAACAGATGCAAAGACAGATACATACAGAGCGAGGAAGCAAACCTACAAAACAGAATAAAGGACTGTCTTTACATCATGAAAACATGTGCCAAAGTATACATCATACATCCAGGTGCAGAAAGAAAGTTAACATAGCAGGTCTGAGGCTGTCGCCTTTAGAAAAGCCTCCTTCCAAGGTTGGCTCTTGACTAG
The DNA here is from genome assembly GCF_053574225.1 of Canis aureus. Taxonomy (NCBI): domain Eukaryota; kingdom Metazoa; phylum Chordata; class Mammalia; order Carnivora; family Canidae; genus Canis; species Canis aureus. Next base: position 4,294,796 of record NC_135644.1, read on the forward strand.
TGACAATCTAGGAACTTCGATTTCCTAACAGTTCCTAATAAGATTGGTTTTCTGTGCCTCGACCATTTGTGTACACTGTGATGGATGGTCAACAGCTACTTTCTTTCTGGGAGTCTAGAATTATGGTACATTCTAGGACTTTATCAATCTCCAATAAAAATCTGTCCTTGAGTCTCAGATGGGCTTCCTGGGGGAGACACATCTAACACAGGTGCTAAAGAGACGGTGTATTCTGAGTGACTCATGATAGGAGAGAGGGAACATGGGCAGTCAGTGCAAGGATTCACCCAGACGAACTAGTTTCTCCAACTGATCTGGTTGTTTTTAATGTATCAAATGTGATGAATCTTAATCATGAGTACAATAATATGCTAAGTCCTAAGTCCTTCTAGGGAATCCCCAAATATGGGAATGGGCTTGGGGCCCAAGAAACAACTTGGATAACAAGTGTGAGTAAAAAGCTACAGTGATAAACAATCCAATCTACTACTCTTATAAATAGTAATGCAGCTTTAAATCAACCAGTAAAACAAAATCACGGACATTTTGGAGAGTTCTAGAAGGAGTTACAAGTAAGCTAAAGCCTTGATTTCTTCTGTATCTTTCATTTATTTTATCTGAAGACAGGGAATCAAGTAATAGTGACTACTGTGTAGTTATTGGTGACAATAGTCAAACATGAAAAAGCCAGTGAAGTTAATTCTTTCCTATAAATGGATATAGAAAAACACATTGAACAATAGTCTATACCTTCTGTCAGTTTTTGGAAGCAAAGAGGGAAAAAAAATGAAGATGACTGAAAAATTGAAATGTGTCATGAGATATGTGAAAATACATATTTCAAAGAAAATACTGACTAAAATAGCCCTTTCTCTATTCCAGGTTGTATGTGCTTAGAAAAAGATTTTATTTTTTAATTCAGGAAGAGTCATAGAGGAATGGTTAGGGAGAAGAAAAGTATATTAAAGAATGAATCATATCACTTGAGAATACAGGGAATCTAATGGACAGAACTAAAAAGATACATTCAAAACCCTGTTTTGGGGTACACGGGTAGCTCAGTCATTTGAGCATCCAACTCCTGATTTCAGCTCAGGTTGGACGTATTTATGGCTCCACTTCCCCACTTCCTTCCCCCCAATCAGTGGGATGATGGAGGGAGGGTTGCTTCAGGGAAGAGGAGAGCCCCCTGCCCTGCCCAGTCCTGTGCCCCTTGCCCCCAGGCCTGTCCCCATTGCCTCACCCTTCTGTTTGTGCCCCTCCCCCAGTTTCATTAAAGATTTCATGAAATGTTACCCCCCCCCCAAAAAAAAATGATCTCAAGGTCATGGGATCGAGATCCACATCTGGCTTCAGGCTTAGCAGGCAGGCGGTCTGCTTGGGATTCTCTTCCTCTCCTTCTGCCCCTCCCTGCTCTCATGCTCTCTCTCTCTCTTAAATCAATCTTTTTTTTTTATTTTTTAAATATTTATTCATGAGAGAGACAGAGGGAAAAGCAGGTGCCCCAATTTGTATTTCTTTTTAAATATTTTATTTGAGAGAGACAGAGAGCACCCGCAAGCAGAGGGAGTGGCAGGCAGAGGCAGAGGGAGGAGCAGAGAGCCAAAAGCAAGATTCAATCCCAGGACCCAGGACATGAGCCAAAGGCAAACACTTAAAGAGAAAACAAAACCCAACTATTTCTATACTATTTAATATACTTTTAGTTTCTTGGCATACTGCTAGCTATTCAGCTATTTTTAACCAACATGCTCTAAACATAATTAAATGCTTTGTCTTTTGACATTTTACCAAAAAAAAAAAAAGGATTTGAATTAAAACTGTTAAAACCCTCTTTTGAAGTCAGTAGTAATTATAAAAATAACCCACATGATTGATGAGGATTTGTTTGGAAATACATTTGGATGTTGCATACTGGTTCACGGTAATAGGAAATGCATGAGGGACGCCTGGGTGGCTCAGCGGTTGAGCATCTATCTGCGTTTGGCTCAGGGTGTGATCTCGGGGCCCTGCCATCGATTCCCACATCGGGCTCCCCACAGGGAGCCTGCTTCTCCCTCTGCCTGTGTCTCTGCCTCTGTGTTTCTCATGAATAAATATTTTTTAAAAAAAAGAAGAAATACATGAGAAACTAGATTTTTAGCTGTCAGTCCTATCAGAGCCTCTCCTCTCCTTACCAGAGAGAAGAATCTCTACTGCTCTAATACTTTTCCCAAGTATCCTCCACAAAATATTATGCAAGAAAACAAAATTATAACTAGTTTTGGGATGGTCTTCCTGGGCAGAGACATCATGCCACAGACTCCGTCCTGATAAATGGATATTTTCAGCAGAATAGAACCATATCTTATGCAATGATTGGAAAAATCAGTGGTTTCTACTTAGTTGGTCAGAGGGAGAGTGAGAGTGGCTGTGAGTCTCTTACAATTTAAGTATTAGATCTGCAAGCTGGGAAAATAGAAGCTGCTTCACCATGGTGATATAGTCATCAACACATTAATGATTACCTCTCAGACATTTTTATCTGTGAATTGATATCTGCTTCTTCAGAGACTATTCTTGAACATTTAATACTATTACAGCCAATAAGACACAAAAGTTCTTTTCTTCCACCAGAATGACAACTCATTTAAACTTGAGGCAAGAATTATGATTGAACAGCACGTCGACATTTTTCTCAGGACCAGAATGAATTCATGATAACAACTCCAGTATTACAGCTCTCTTTTTGTTATTCCTCTGTAATCATGATGGATTTCTAGTTTCAATCATCATCCTTAGAAGAAACAATTCTTTAGATACCACTTAATGTAACACAGACCCAGGCTCAATAAATACAAATTGGAAAAAAGCCCATAAATATTAGTGCTTATAAGTGTGATGAAATCAGAGAATACCTTTCTTAGGATAGTCTTCAAAACACCTCCAACGATTCATACTGGCACTAGTGATTTGTCAAACCCCACGGAATATGGTAGCGTCCTAATTCTTCTTGCGTGCTGGTATTGTGATGGCAAAATGGTCTAAACAGAAATGTAAGATTAAATTTCAAAGGTGTATTGTTTATCATCATCATCACTCATTTGGTTGCCAATCTCCTGTGCTTACCTATGTAGTGATGAATATGGTAAAAAAGAGAACAGCTTCGGTGTCCTTCGACAGGTGAATGGATAAAGAAGATGTGGTTTATGTATACAATGGAATATTCCTCAGCCATTAGAAATGATAAATACCCACCATTTGCTTCAATGTGGATGGAACTGGAGGGTATGATGCTGAGCAAAATGAGTCAATCGGAGAAGAACAAACATTATATGGTCTCATTCATTTAGGGAATATAAATAATAGTGAAAGGGAATAGAAGGGAAGGGAGAGGAAATGGGTAGGAAATATCAGAAAGGGAGACAGAACGTAAAGACTCCTAACTCTGGGAAACGAACTAGGGGGTGGTGGAAGGGGAGGAGGGCAGGGGGTGAGGGTGAATGGGTGACGGGCACTGAGGGGGGCACTTGACGGGATGAGCACTGGGTGTTATTCTGTATGTTGGCAAATTGAACACCAATAAAAAATAAATTTATTATAAAAAATAAAAAATAAAAATAAATAAAAATTTAAAAAAAAAGAAAACAGCTGATTATGAGGTCACTGCTCTCACTCTGCTCTACCATAAGAATGATCCAACACACATGGTGGTTTAACATCAAAGAGTTTTTGGACCAAAGCAAGTTATAAAGAGTTCATTAACAAATTATAGCTATCAAGTTCCCAGAGATATGCAATATGATAAACAAGTTCATTGTAACAAAATTTCACCTCTTAGAGTTCTAGTTTGAGAATTTCAAATGAAGTGGTTAATAATGTCATAAATTATAACCCTCAAAGTAATTCACTCTTTAGAACTTTTATAACTAGGTCTTTTAATGGCAAAATGATCTGTCCCTATTCTTAAGCTCTCAGCATTATCAGGATCCTTCTTGATCATGGCATCTGGTCTCTCTTTGGTTGACAGCTGTCAGGCAAGCACACACATCCATCAAGGGACATTTACTTTAAAAAAAAGGGGGACATTTACTTCAGTAAGAAAATAAGGCACTATAATTACACTTTATTTAAAATTTTTAAGTTACAATTGGCTACTTCCTGAGAAAACTTTTCTTTAGTAAGAGAAAAACCAGTTTATTTCCCAAAATAGCTTTAAGTATATGTACATATAAAAGACATGTAATTTGCAATGTTATTTATTAGTTTATGAGGAAACCCAGGCATTCATTTCATGCATTTATCAATAAGTATGTGCTATAAAACAGATGAAGATAAATAAAATATACTAAGTGACCTAAAGGAGCTTTTAATCTAAGGAATAAAATTGGTTCACCAATAGCAAATACAATGTAAAATAAAAATTTTAAAAAAGGCATTTCTGCTTGAGGGGTTCAGGAAAAATACTACGAAAATTGATTTTAAAAAAAAAAACGAACTTCAAAATGTACCAAGGATGTCATGAGGTAGCAGCATCATCAGGCAAAGGAAACAATGTGCAAAGTGAGAAAATGTAGATCAACCTTAGGGAATAATTAATAACATTGTTGGACTTAAGTACAGGGTTTGTGGAAAAGACCACTATGATGTGAACTTGGAAAAATCATCTTTGTTTTCCAGCAGAAAGGATTTGGACATGTTATTGTAGGTAATGAGGATTCATAAGGAGTAAGACATAATTTGCATATTTGGGGTTATACAGAGTTTGATAGTTAGTGGACTTTCCAGAGAAATATGTTCTGTGATTCAGGAAAAGCCACCTAGAACAAACAGACTGAACTGAGAGTAAAGATAACTATTCAATATTCGCCTATAAAAGTGGCATGTGCTATTATTTTGGATTTATATTTTCAAAGAACTTCAGAAACGTACGTACTCATCAAAGAGCATAAATAAATTTGGCAATTAAGATATCAAATTGTTTAGAGAAGACACTTAACTCAACTAAGGAAGAGAGGTTAGAATTTAGTGTTTTCCCAGAGCTACATTTTGGACCATATGCTAACTCTTCAGGCACTTGTCTGCTATAAGATCTATGCTCCCAAATTAATTTACATGAAAATGCTTTATTGAATTTGATTTGGGGGAGAAATGTGTGTTTTACAATTTATGGCAAACATCTGGCTTAAATATTCAGGAATTCCCTTAATTGTAGCACATTATAAGGTACTTTACCCTGAAATTAATAGCTATTTCATGCCTTTGGAGATTTGCTAAATTTTTCCCAAAATAGTTTTTGCTAAACACTCCTTATTGCTCAATTACTCTTGACTCCACACAGATTACTCTTCACATATGTCTTCAATTTTGTGTTCATTCCATGAGATGAGAATGTGGCTCTTGCCTTTTAGTGAGGCAGTGATTTTAGGAACACTTTTTTGTTTTCTAATGCTATTCTTCTCACAATATTAAATTGTATTCTCTTGCCATCACTGAACTATTGATCAGCACTTGTCTTTGTTGTTGTTATTGCTAATATTCTCATCTCCTAGTACCTACAGAGTGAGTTTAAGTATCCAGGGTGACACTGCTTGGTAAGAAGACAACCCTGCATTTTTCAAGGAAACATTAACAATTTCTTAATCTAAGCCCCTTATCAAACAGAGCCAATGTGCATTGATCCTGTGTGATGCCAGTTCAAGGCAACAAAAATAACAAATAGAAAAGTGAAGGAGAAAACGAAGAGAAAAACACAAGTAAGGAAGCCTAGTCTCAAGGTGGCAATTGCTTCTCAAAGAAACAGTGAGTTGGGGCGCCTGGGTGGCTCAGTTGGTTAAGCATCCAACTCTTAATTTTGGTTCCGGTCATGATCTCATGGTTCCAGAGATGGAGGCCCATGTGGGGCTCTGCACTCAGCAAGGAGTCTGCTTGGAGGTTCTCTCCCTCTCCCAATTCATGCTCACACTCTCTCAAATAAACAGATCTTTAAAACACACAAACACGGGGATCTAATCTCCTAGGAAGCCTCCAGAAAGACACTATGGAATTACTCTGTTGCTCATATCTTCTATATACATTTTTTTGTTTCTCCTATTAGTTATAAGATGTGCTAAAATTTCCCATGATAAATATGTATTTGTACACTTTTTAGTTCTGCCAATTTTGCCTCTACTATTATTTGAAGCCATATTTCTAGTTGCAGACAAGCTTAGAATTATTAAACATTCCTGAAGAATTGAGCCTTTTCTCATTATGAAATACTTGCTTTCATCAAATTATCCCTTCAGGCTTGAAAGCAGCCTCAAATGCAGACCTCTTCTTGCTGGGATGGTTTTCTTTCCTGAATCTTGGACCTACAATGGAGGCTTTCAACACCTTTAAGTTTTTGGGTTTTGTTTTTTTTTTTTAATGTTCTGCCCGAAAGCATTACCTGACCTTAACAAGAGTATTGGTGTACAACAACCCAGTCCACCACTTCTAGAAATGGAAACTTCAATATACTCAACCCCTTATTCTACCAAAGTTAAGAAACCACCTTTAAAAAGAAATCAGTCAACTTCAAGGGCTTTGAGGAGGAAAATAATATGAATTGAGTAGAGCTTTTAGACATCTTAGAGCTATAGGCAAAGATTCCAAAATGAATGGTTTTTAAAAAATCTAAAAATAAAAAATCTAAGCACAATTCAGTAAATTTCTTGAAAGTTTGAGTGTTACCTGCCTAAAAATATTTTTAAACTATCAAAAATCTCAATTTCTTATATTTTGGTTTTATTGTATATTTTTAAGTAACACTAGCCCTCTAAAAGAGAAAATGAGTCCTAGAAAATCAGTATACAATGTTAAAACTTTCTAATCAATGCTGTATTACACTTCCTTTGAGGAGGTGTAGTGAATCATTTCGTAAATGAATGTTATCATCTCATTGCAAACTTCTAGATTTTTATTTCATCAGACACCTGAGAAAATAAATATAACTTCCTTTAATACATGTATTAAATATTAAAGTGGAGAAAAGAAACAGACTGCCACATACACTTGAGAAAACAATTCTCAGCCATCTCAGGAGTTAGCCTATGTTCCTACAAATTTTATTAAGTACTTACATGAATGCACAAGGTCAGAGAGGTAAAATGTAAGTTTCTGGGCCATTAAACCCTATACCTCCTCACTAGATCACAATTAGAGAAACACCTGTGCTAAACAGTGGGTCTGTGCCATGGTGAAATGGTGTGTTCAAATGCTTCATCACTTTCTGTGACTACAATCTAGCCATGGAAGTCGAGCTTTTGACACAAACAATTCCCATCACCCAGAATATTACTACAGTTGTTGGCCTTCCACTAATTTGCACATCTTGGACAACAAATAGATTATAGTTATCAGCATGAAGAGCTTAATTTGGAAGTTTCATTACAGAACACAGAAACAGATCTAAATTATTTTAAATTTTAAAACTATTTTGTCATAATAGAGCATAAAATATAAAAATATTATGTTACCAAAGAACTGTGCACATCAATGATTAGACTTTCATGAGTACACAGTGTCACAGACATGAAAGGCTAATAAAACACCATCTAATAAAACCAATACACAGGCTAATAAAGGACAATCATTTTTCTCCCTTTAGTTCTGCCATCAGGAAATATTTATCGATACTTCTTGATACTTATATTTCCCCCCTGATAAAATTTTTTAAATGACTTTGTTAAATAAACATTGAGAAATAATGTGATGTCTAACATAAAGGTCTAAGTTGACCTCAACTATGATAGTAAATCAGAATAAACAGCAAAAGGATCACTATTTCTAATACGACACTAATCCTGGCAATTTTCTTTGTTCTACCAAGACTACTAGTAATAGGCAAATAGATACAAACCCAGACCTTTAGCAGAATTCCACAAAGGAACAGCGAGGCACTGTAATTCAAACATAGACATCATAAGTGTATGTGTGCATGCACACGCGCGCACACACACACACACACACACACGAAAACCATTAAGAAATAACTTTTAACGTTGGGGATCCAAAAATTGGTCTAGTCATCATATTGTCCTTGATGAGCAAAAATGGAGAAATATTACACACGAAACTTCTCAAACACAAGAATGGAGTGATAAACTAGGTTTATAAACTTTAAGCATGTAGCCTGTTTAAATAAAATCCATATAATTTTGAAATTGAATCAATCTAATCAAGGCTTTATTACTTACTATCAATGGTAAACATATAGCCATAGTAGTTAGGTTCTTCAACATGGTAATAGTGATATTTAACTCACTTGCAACTTCAGTTTGAAAGTTTAAAAAAAACTAGTAAAAGTAACAATAGCTACAATAATCTGTTACTGGTTACACAATACAAAAAATATTTTAATCAAAATAACCTAAAATGTGAGTGGGGAGGAGAAATAAAAGTATTAAGCTTATCAATTCTATTTAGGTTAAATTTTATCAGCTTAAAATTGGGTGTTATAAGTTTGATATTTTCTGTACACCTCATAACCCCCAGAGAAAATCCTATAGTGATTACACAAAAGAACATGATAAATCAAAGTATGTTCATTAAGATACCAAAAGAGAGAGTAACAAAGAACAAAGGATTTACAAAACAACCAGAAAACAATTATCAAAATGATAATAGTAATCCCTTACGTATCAATTATTTTAAATGTTAACAGATTAAATTATTCAATTAAAATGGACTGGGTAAATAAGACAAAAAGATACAGCAACAAGCTTACAAGAGACTCACTTTAGCCTTAAAGGCACACACTGAAAGTTAAGGGGTGAAAAAAAAAAAAGACACGCCAAGCAAATGGTACCCCCAAAAAACAGAGGTAGTTAGACAAAATAGACTTTAAATTTTTTAAAAATGGTAAAAGGAGAGAAAAAATGTCATTATCTAATAATAAAAAAGGTAAAAACATCAATAAGATAGATCAGTTGTAAATATTTTGCACTCAACTTTGGAGTACTGAAATATATAAAGCAAAAACAGAGCTAAAAGGACAAATACAGAGTAATATAGTAATAGTTGAGGACTTTAACACCTCACCCTCTATACTGGATAGCTCACCAATCAACAGCAGGTTTGAACCATGCTATAGATCAAATGAACTTAACAGACATATACAGAACACCCTGCTTAACAGAATATATCCTTCTCAAGCACAAATGGAAAATTTCCTACAATAGACTATATGTTAGGCCATAAAACAAGTCTTTGCAAGTTCAAGACCACTGAAATCACACCAAGTATCTTCTGTGACCAGAACGGCATGAAACTAGTAGTCAAGATGAGAAAAACTAGAAAGTTCATAAACACATGGAAATTAAACAACACTCTTGAACAACCAGTGAAGAGGGAAATACATTTTCTTGAGACCTCTCTCACCCCTGCAAAAAAAAAAAAAAAAAAAAAGACAGAACATACCAGAACTTGTGGGAACATAGCAAAAGCAGTTCTGAGAGGTAAGTTCATTACAACAAACACATTAAGAAGCAAGATCCCAAACAACATAATTATAGGTCTTAAAGAACTTGAAGAAGAATGGAGCCCCAAGTTAGAAGAAAATAATAAATATTGGAGCAGAAATAAATGAAAGAACAGAAAAATAGAAAAGGTAAAGCAAACCAAGAGGTGGTTCTTTGAAAAGATAGAGAAAATTAATATACCCTTAGCTAGACTAACCAAAGAAAAAAATAGAAAGGACCTAAATCAACAAAATTATAATTAAAGACAGAGACATTATAGATGATACCACAGATATTCTCAGGATGATAGAAAACTACTACTATAAACAATATGTTGGGACACCTGAGTGGCTCAGCAGTTGAGTGTCTGTCTGTAGCTCAGGGCGTGATCCCAGTCTCGGGATCAGGTCCCACGTCAGGCTCCCTGTGAGGAGTTTGCTTCTCCCTCTGTCTGTGTCTCTGCCTCTGTCTCTCTCATGAATAAAATAAAATCTTAGAAGAAATGGAAAAATTCTCAAACATAGGAGTTACCTTGACTGAATTAGTAAAGAACAGAAATTCTGAATAAACCAATTACTAGCAAGGAGACTGAATCACTAACCAAAAATCTCCCACATGGCTTCTCTACTGATTTTTACTAAACACTGAAATAAGAACACCAATCCTTCTCAAACACTTCTAAGAAAAAAAAACTAAAGAGTAAATACTTCCCAACTCATTTTATGAGGTCTGCATTATCCTGATACCAAAATCAGAAAAGGAAACAGAAAAAGAAAACAAAACAAAAACTACAGGCCAATATTCCCAGTGAATATAGATACAAAAGTTCTCACTAAAATACTAGCAAACAGATTCCAACAGCACATTTGAAGGATCATTCACCATGATCAAGTGGGATTTATTGTTAGGTTGCAAGAATGGTTCAACATATGAAAAAAAAAATCAGTGTGATACATCACATTAACAGAAGAATCATAATTACCTCAATAAATGGAGAAGAGCATCTGACAAAACTGAACCTCCATTCGTGATAAATCATTCATAGAAAATCCTAAAGACTATCAAAAAAAATGCTGTATCTAATAAATTCAGTAAAGTTACAGCATACAAAATTAAACAAAAATCAGTAGCATTTCCATACACTACCAAGAAATTTCCTGAAAGAGAAATAAATCCCATTTACCATAAAAAACAAAATAGGAAGCAATTTCAGATAAAAAAAACCTTTATTCTGAAAACTACAAGATATTAATCAAGGAAACCAAGGAAGAGACAAATAAATTGGAAGGTATCCTTTGTTTGTGGATTAAAAGAAATAATATTGTAAATATCAACACTACCAACAGGCATCTATAGATTCAATGCAAATCCTATTAAAATTCTAATGGTATTATTTTTTTACAGAAGTAGAAAAAGCACTCCTAAAATTTATATGGAATCATAAACACCCAATAACTAGAGAAATCAAGAGAAAGAAAAACAAAGCAGGATGGATCACACCATCTAATTTTTAAACTATACTAATCAAAACAGTATGATACTGGCATAACACACACACACACACACACACACACACACACACACACACAATTAATGGAAGAGAGTTAAGAGCCTAGAAAGAAAGCCAAGCACATTTAGTCAACTACTACCTGACAAGTGAACCATGAACACTCAAGGGAGAAAAGGGACTCTTCAACAAATGGTACAGGAATAATTTGAGAGTCACATGTAAATCCCTATCATATACCACTCACACAATTTAACTCAAAAATTGATCAAAGAATTAAATATAAGACCTGAAATCATGAACCCCTAAAAAGAAAACCTAGGAATAAAATTCCTTGACCCTAGTCTTGATAGTGATTTTTTGGATATAATATCAAAAGCATAAGCAAAACAAATAAATAAACAAGTTGGATTACAGTAAACTAAAAAGCACAGTAAAAGGAACCATCAGTAAAGTCAAGACAACTTAAGGAATATTTGTAAGCCATGTATCTAATAAGGGGTGAAGATCTAAAATATCTAAAGAACTCACACACCTCAATAGCCAGTAATTAAAATAAATAGATAATAGATAGCAAAGGAACTGAATAAATATTTGTCCCAAGATGACATACAAAAGACAAAAAGCACATACAAAGATGCTCAACATTACGGCAGTTAGGACAATGCTAATTAAATCCACAATGAGAGATCACTCAGGCCTGTTAAATGAACAGGGGAACAAATGCTGGTATAGATGCGAAGGAAGGGGAACCTTGTGCACTGTCGATGGGATTGTAAATTGTTACAACCATTATGGAAAATACTATGTAAGATCTCCAAACACTAACAATAAAACGACTCTATGAACCACCAAGTCCACTTCCAGAAATGCATCTGAAAACACTAATTCAAATAGGTATCTGCACCGTCTTGTTCACAGGAACATTATTTACAATAGCCAAGACGGGATAACTACTTCAGTATCTACCAACGGAGGCATGGATAAAGTTGTGATACATACACACACACACACACACACACACACACAGGAATGTTATCCAGCCATAAAAAAAAAAAATAAATAAGGTAAAATAGAACAAGGAGATCATACTATCTGTGACAACATGGATGAAACCAGAGGTATTATGCTAAGTAAAATAAGTCAGGCGAGGAAAGACAAATACTCAATGATTTCACTTATATATGGAAACTTGAGGGGAAAAAAAAAAAAAAAAACCAACTCCTAGACCAGGAGATCAGACCGGTGGTCACAAAGGTGGGCTGTGGGGGGAATGAAGGAAGCTGGTCAGAAGGTACAAACTTCCTGTTCTTAGATAAATACGTACTGGAGGTGTAATGCACAACATTACGACTGTAGCACACGTTGCTGTAAGATATACAGGAAAATTGCTGAGGTTACATCCTATGAGTTCTCATCACAGAAACTTTTTTCTATTTTATCTGTATGTGAAAATGGATGTTAGCCGAACTATTAACAGTAATCACTTCACAATATATGTAAACCAAACCATCATCCTGTATATGCTCCTAGACTTAGTGATATAGATCAATTATGTACCAGTAAAACTGGGGGAAGGGGTGGGGTGTGCCTGGATAGCTCAGTGGTTGAGCATCTGCCTTTGGCTCAGGTTGTGATCCCGGTGTCCCGGGATCGAGTCCCACATCGGGCTCCTCGCAGGGAGCCTGCTTCTCCCTCTGCCTGTGTCTCTGCCTCTCTGTGTATCTCTCATGAATAAATAAAATCTTCAAAAAAAAAAAAAAGAAAGAAAAGGAGACATCAGTGATATGTATGCACAGGGAAAAGATCATAAGAGGACATAATAAGAAGATAGCTGTCTGTAAGCCAAAGAGAGAGGCCTCAGAAGAAACCAACCCTACTGGCACCTTAGTCTTGGACTTTCAGCCTCAAGGAATTAGAAGAAAGTTTCTATTGTTTAAGCAAAAACAACAACAGAGTAAATAACTATTGGCTGTCTTTAACTGTTGTCAGAGGCAAGGGTGGGGCTTGGGGGATGCCAAAGCAGCAGCTCAGAGTAGGGCAAGAGACAGTGGGCATAAAAAAATAATCAGCTGGTCAAATTTCCAAACAGTAACTTTATAGCAAATCATTCTGCAGAGGAAGATGAATATTCCGAATCAGTATTTTTCTCCACATAGTAAGTCTGAGTGGAACAAACTAAACAGCCAGAGATTCCCATCTTACAGCATCATCTCTAAGATATCCAATGTCCACCATGAATGGATTTAATAAGGAGTTCCGGGATCCCTGGGTGGCGCAGCGGTTTGGCGCCTGCCTTTGGCCCAGGGCACGATCCTGGAGACCCGGGATCAAATCCCACATCGGGCTCCCGGTGCATGGAGCCTGCTTCTCCCTCTGCCTGTGTCTCTGCCTCTCCCTCTCTCTGTGACTATCATAAATAAATAAAATTAAAAAAAAAAAATAAGGAGTTCCAATGGTGTGCAAAGATGGGATCTCATTTTCCTCCTTGATGCAAATCCACATCATGCCTTTTTACCCTATGCAACATGCCTTTCCTTTTTAACCAATTATTCTTTTTCATTTTCCTAATAAGCCATCAGTGTGGAAAAGCTAGTTCTAAAATGGATATGTAAAATAAAATAAAAAATAAAATGGATAGGTGTTGCCACTCCCAGAGAAATGTGTATTTACACAGTAAGATACAAATATTTGCACTTTAATCCAAATCAATCTATTATGATGTAATTTCAGAGACAGAAACATGTTACTACGTAGAATCTTTTGTGACTTTTGTCTGGTCCATCGATGCATATTATGGGGGCCAACACACCTCCTGAAGCTTATGGATGGATATACATCTTCTCCTCATCTTTTTTTATGTTTTAAAAGTCACACATATTTGTGGAATATCTTGCTGAATTCTTGAAAAATTGGTGATAAAATCCTTTTACTTTCTGCAAGATGCTATTTCTATCTCTCATTACTCTTCCAAGAATGAAACATCTGTTGTTCCTCATTATCATTTTCTCCTCATTTCCTATAGCCTTTATGTATTTTGAAAGTATCCTGGATTATGTTACACAATTTTCTAATATTCCTCATAGAAGTAAATAAAACTTGCTCAGAAACCATTCAGAATCAAACCACAGAGTCTTCAGAGGCAAAGAACAATGAGCTCACCCCCCACACCACCATTTGCACTCCATATCATTATTTATAATTCTGCTGCATTTTTTGGAGCCACTTCACAAAATTAAACCTTAGTTTGAGAAACTGAAAATTAAGTTTCTTCTCTTACCTAGAACTCTGGTCACTTTTTATTCAGTTTTATCACAAGTTCTGTGATTTTCATTCCTGAGAGAAGCAATAGGATTAACTCCTATTAGAAAAGACAACATTATTAAAATTTTAACATGCCATTTGTTAGGATGGATATACACTGAAGAGCTAAAATTACTTTTTACAAAAATAAAATGGAGAGCCAATTCCAGAAAGCATAACATTAAAAGATATCTCAACTAACTTCTGGGGAAATGGCAGCATAAGAGAACTCACTTTGTCCCATGGATACAACTAGGTAACAACCATATTAGTGTAAATAACCAAGAAAAAAACCCAAAGACAGGCACAATAGACTTTCCACAGGTAAATGCAAAGAAGAGGTCACATCCAAGAGGATAGGAATGGTAGAGGCCAGGAACCAACCAAACCTGTAGAATAATCAACGGGTGGCAAGAGGCGTAGGCACCCAAACAAGATACCCCGGGCACAAGGAAGCAAAATCCCCCTAACATTTAGCTTTGAAAACCAGAAGGGCCTAACAATCACTGGAGTTTAACCCCTAGAGCTTAAAACTCAGTGATCTTGGCTCTGTGAGAGAGGGCAGAGGGTAAAGTCCCTCCCATTAAAAAAGAACACAATAAATAGCACTGAGATATGGCACAGAAGCAGCGATTTGAAAAATGCCTGGGGTATACAGGAAGGAGATTTATTTGCAATCTCGGAGCTTGTACCAGGGATCTTTGGAAGAACTCTCCAAGAACAAAAGAACTGACAGGCACCATTTTCCCTCCTGGACCCTTGAGCCTGGATACACAGACACCTCCGGGAGCTCTCAGCACCAGTACTCTCCCCCTAGCTTGCTAACAGTGTGCCTTGCCCTCCCCACACACTTCTGCAGATCCTCTCCCTCCAACCTGGCAGGCCTGAGCAGGAGTTTTCCACGTGGCCGCAGATCCGCTCCTGCAGGAGCCATGGAGGGACCTCGCTAGAACTGCATGCACCTCCCCTGCATTCTCCTGTAGACCTGCTCCCTCTGATAATGCCCTTGGCTAGAGCCTATCCCAAAATGGTACCACAAGCCTGACCGTGCAAACAGCCCCCACAGGTGACCCCCATCACTTCTAAGTAACTGCTGCTGGGGAAAGAAGGGAAACAGTCCCACTGCACAGTCAGAAATGGACTAAAGCTGACATTTGGTCTAAATGCAGGCCCTGCCCACCACCTCAACACTCCAAAGCAGACAACACAGGGAAAGCACAGGGAAAGCACACAGCAGGTCAGCACTACTGCACTCTGGCAAATGTGTGGTCTCAATACAAGCTCACAGCAACCTGAGTGGCCCATGAACACAGGGACCAAATCCTGCACACAACAAACAAAGAGAGCTATTGCATTTGACTGGAGTGAAAACAAATGGGGCTCATCAACAGCAAGATACACATACGAGACACCCATAAAGTACAAGGTTCTGGTGAACAAGAGGCATTGTACTACTAGGTACCTTAGGAGCTCTTCTTCATAGGGCTCCTACTTGCAAGAGCAGGAGACATGCGGACTTTCAGAACACAGAGAAACAGACACAGTGCGTTAAACATGAAACAAAAAAAGAACAAAATCACAGCAAGAGAGCTAAAGGAAATGGAATTAAGAAAGATGTCTGACAGAGAATTTAAATAAAGATACTCACTGAACTTGATAACAATGGAGCACCAGAGTGAGACCCCAAAGACAGAAAACATAAATAAGAACCAATCAGAGATGAAGAATTCAGTAACAAATTAAAAGTAAAATAGGTAAAATAAATAGTAGACTAAAGGAAACAAAAGAACAGATCAGTGACCTAGAGGACAGAGTGATGGAAACCAATCAAGCTGAACAGGAGAGAGAAATAATAATAAATGAAAATTGACTAAGGGAACACAGCAACACCATCAAGCATAGTAACACTTGCATGAGAGGAATCTCAGATGGAAAAGATTAAGAGGGGGATCAGGAAACTGAACAAATAAAAGTTGAAAACTTCCCTAATTTGGGGGTGGGGGACAGATGTTCAGATCCAGGAGGCACAGAGAGGCCTCAATATTTTCAACCTAAGGAGGTCCACACAAAGACACATGCTAATTAAAAGGACAAAAACTAGTGACAGAATTTTTAAAGCAGCAAGAAAAAAAACAGTTACATACAAGGGAAACCCCAGAAGGCTACGAGTTGCTTTTTTTGAGAAACTTTGCAGGTCAGAAGAGAGTGGCATGATATATTTGAAGCACTAAAAGAAAAAACCCGCAGCCAAGAATACTCTCAGCAAGGCTGTCATTCAAAATGGAAGGAGAGATAAAAATTTCCCAAAAAAGAGCTAAAGGAATTCATCCCCACAAAACCAACCCTACAAAAAAAAAAAAAAAAAAATGTTAAAGGGGACTCTAGTGGAAAGAAAAGGCCATAAAAGCAGGAGTAAGAAAAGTAGGAAGCACAAAAGCAGTAAAAAATAAGTATATCTATAAAAATCAGAAAACAGCTTCCCAAAATAAAAGAATGTAAAGTAGAACACCATATACACCTAAAACTAGGGGGAGAAAAGAATGGATTCGAGCTTAAGTGACTATTAGCCTAACACAGACTGCTGTGTGCATAAGGTGTTATATATATAAACCTAATAATCATAAATCAAAAACCAGTTATAGACAAAAAAAAGAATATAAATATAATACTAAGAGTCAGGAAACCGTAAGAGAAGAGAGCAAAAGAAAAAAAGAGGAAAAACTACAAAAGAAGAAACCATTAAAATAAGTAACAAAATGGAAGCACATACCTATCAACACTACTTTGAATGTAAATGGACTAAACACTCCCATTAAAAGACATAGGGTGATGGAATGAATAAAAACACAAGACCCATCTGTATGTTGCTTCTAAGAAACTATTGCAAAACTAAAGACAGGGGCGCCTGGGTGGCTCAGTGGTTGAGCATCTGCCTTCAGCTCAGAGCATGATCCTGGGGTCCCAGGATCGAGTTTCACATGGAGCCTGCTTCTCCCTCTGCCTGTGTCTCTGCTTCTCTCTGTCTCTCTCATGAATAAATAAATAAAATCTTAAAAAAAAAAATAAAAAAAAAAACTAAAGACACAAGCAAATTCAAAGTCAGGAGGTGGAGAAACATTTATCATACAAATGGATATGAAAAGAAAGCAAAAGTAGCAATACTCATACCAAACAAGATAGACTTTAAAACCAATGGTGTAGCAAGAGACAAAGAAGGACACTACATAACCATAAAAGGAACATCCAACAAAAAGGTACCATTGCAAATATTTATGCACCCAACATAGGACCACCCAAATACATAAAAGCAGCTGGTAACAAACACAGAGGAAGTAATCAAGAGGAATACAGTAATAGCAGGGAACTTGAACACCCCACTTACATCAGTATAAGCTAAACATAAAATCAACAATGAAACTGGCTTTGAATGATGCATTGAACCCCATGGACTAAAATATGTATTTAAAACACTCGACCCTAAAACAAAATACACACGCTTTTCAAGTACACATGGAACAGTCTCCAGAAGAGATCACCTATCAGGCCACAAATGCATCTCAACAAATTCAGTAAGACTGAAGGAATGCCATGCATCTTTTCCAACCTCAGTGCTATGAAACTAGAAATCAACCTCAAGAAAAAAAATCTGGCAAGAATACAAATATATGGAGGTAAATAACATGCATGGTCAACAAAGAAATCAAAGAAATACATGGAAACAAATGAAAACACAACTGTACAAAATTTGGTGGATGCAGCAAAAGATGTTCTAAGACAGAAATTTATAGTAATACAGACCTACCTCAGGAAGCCAAAAAAAAAAAAAAAAAAAAATCTCAAACAACCTAACCTTACACCTAAGGGAGCAAGAAAAAGAACAGACAAAAGCCAAAACCAGCAGAAGAAAGGAAATAAAGACTAGAGCAGAAGTAAAATAGAAACAACAAGCCCACAACAGATTACAGAACCAGGAACTAGTTCTTTAAAAACATCAACAGAATTGATAACCTTTAGCTAGATTCAGGAAGGAAAGAAAGGGAGGGAGGGAGGACGGGCAAGAAAAAGAGAAATTATTTTTAAAGAACATCTATTCTTCCCAAACTATTCCAAAAAACAAGAGGAAGGAAAGCTTCCAAATTAATTCTAGGAGGACAGCATCACCCTGATACCAAAATGAGACAAAGACACTAAATACAAAAAAAGAGAGGGAGAGAAAGAAACACTCATAAGCCAGTCTCTCCAATGAACATGGATGCAAAAATCCTCAATGAAATATTAGCAAACCTAATCCAAAATACCTTAAAAGATCATTGACATCTTGATCAAGCAGGATTCATTCCTGGGATGAAAGGGTGGATCAATAGTCACAAATCAGTCAGTGTGTAATACATCACATCAATAAAAGAAAGGATAAAAACCATATGATCACTTCAATAGATGTAGAAAAGGCATTTGACAGTGTACAACATCCATTTATGGCAAAAAAAAAAACTCTCAACAAAATAGGTTTAGAGGGAACATACCTCAACATAATAAAGGCCATATGTGAAAAAACACAATTCACACCCTTTAATCAGAGAAACAGACCTTCTCGTCTCAGATCAGGAACAGAGAAGGGTTCCTACTCTTGCCACTTTATTCAACATCATAATGGAAGTCTTCGCCACAGGAATCAAAAGAAAAGGTATCCAAATTGCTAAGGAAGAAGTAAAAATCTCACTATTTGCAGATGAAGGTAGTATATACAGAAAACCCTACAGGCTCCACCCCAAAACTACGAGAAATGATAAATGGGTTCAGTAAGTTCACAAGGTATAAATCCAACATACAGAAATCTATTGAATTTCTAAACACCAATAATGAAGCAGTAGCAAGAAATATTAATAGTACAACCCCATTTACAATTGCACCAAAAAGAATAACATACCTAGGAATAAACTTTCCAAAAAGGTAAAAGATTTCTCCTCCCAAACTATACAACACTGATGAACGAGATAGAAGATAACAGAAACAAATGGGAAGATAGTTCACCCTCGTGGACTGGAAAACTCAATATTGTTAAAAATGCTCATTCTCTCTGAAGCCATCTACAGAATGACTGCGATCCCTATCAAAATACCAAGAGCATTTTTCACAGAAGTAGAACAAGCAATCCTAAAATTTAGGACCCCAAATAACCAAAGCAACCTTGAAAAAGAGGAACACAACTGGAGGTATCACAAGCTCAGATTGCAAGATATATTACAAAGTTGTAGTCTCACTGGCACAAAAAACAGACACGTAGATCAACAGAACAGTATGGACAGTCCAGAAGTAAACCCATAATTATGTGGCCATTGGCCCTTGACAAAGGAGGCAAGAATAAAGAATGTGAAAAAATGGTCTCCTCAACAAATGATGTTGGGAAAACTGGGCAGCTACACTCAGAAGAATGAAACTGGACCAATTTCTTACACTATACACAAAAATAAAACATGTTGAAACATCTACATGCAAGACCTGAGACCACCACAACCTAGAAGGGAGTACAGGCAGTAAGTTCCCGGACATGGGCTACAGTGACATCTTCATAGTACGTCTCCTGGGGCAAGGGCAACAAAAGCAAAAATAAATTATCGGGACTACATCAGGATAAAAACATCCCACACTGCAAAGTAAAGAATCCAGATAGAAGTTTTTTGATGTATTCCATAAAATAGAAATGTAAGTAAACAAATGATCAGTAGTTTGGGTGAAATCTGAAAACTCTAAATTTTGAATAATGACTGGTGAGGATGAGAAATCAAATCTTTAATAATCTTTCATTCCAAAAAAAGAAAAAAATTTTGTAACTAATTTGAATTATAAACATCAACATTGATCCAGAAACTAAGGGTAAGGAGCATCGGCTTAAAAAATATTCCTAACAAGACACTACTTACTATATAGGGATTCAAACCTTATAAATATTCCATCATTAAATTGTGATCAGTACTCAAGCTATGCTTTATGAAACTGGTTACAGACATTATGGAAAAAAAAAAAGAAAAGAAAGAAAAGAAAAAAAAAATGACTGTGGGACACTGGATAAAACCAAGAGAGGGATTCTGAAACCCCACGCCGGGCCACTTCCTTGTAATAAAATAGTTCTGATAAACAGTGTCAGTTTTACAGAGCCAAACAAATTTTTGGTCTCTAGCTTACCGAGTGTCCTCAAATCTAAAGGCAACGTCAAGAGTGCAGTTTCCCTTCCCACCAGGCACAGTGTTACCCGTTTCATCATGAGTACAGGAGAAATTGAATACTTAACGACAAAACATTTTGGCTACCCTTGCTCGACAATTTAGGGCTGAAAAGTTACAAAGCACAGAGCTAAAGACTAAACTCAAAATGTTTTGTGATTTTTTTTTTTTTTTTTTTGGTAAGTCGAATGCATTGCCTACATTTTAAAATCAGGAATTTTTTTCATGACATAAAAAACCTTGATTTTTACTTTTCTAGGCCAAGAGGTGGGTGTGTGTTGAGGGGTGGGGGGGGGGGAAGATTTCTAGGAATGAACTGCATACCTACAGGGCCCCTTTCCATAGGAACTCCATTTCTCCAGCTCCCCCAGCACATCCAAGAGTCTTGTATGTGGTCCCCCTAACTGCCCAGCCTCTGGGGACTTAGGGTTTGCTACCCCTGGCCTAGGAGCCAAGGCTGCAGTTTCTCCTTCTGCACCCAGCAACCCCCATGACCCTTCTCTCCCAGCCTCTCTCCACCTCCTCGCAGCTGCCCTCCTCCCAGGTGTCCAGGAAAGCAAAGAGCAGGAGGACCGGACACTGCAGAGCCAGGAGGAGTGACCCAGGAGGACACAAGCCAGTCTGTGAAGCCAGGCCTGCCCCGACACCCCCCTCTCACCAACCACCAGCTTCTTTCTCGCTGTCAAACCTAAAAAAAAATAATAAAAAATAAATTTTTTAAAAAACTAAAATAATTGGAGCACATTCATATGAATGTTCTAGGGCTTGTGGCAGGACGGCTGCTGCTGCAGCTCCCTCGGAGGCATCCTGTGAAGAGCTCAGCTTCCAGAAGGCAGCGGTTGCTCTTCTGCTGGCTTCACGGTGCCAAGACCTCCTGGCACAGGACACGAAGTCTTTGGGTTGATAATTACAGGTCGGGGTTTTCCATGGTCAGGACTGGGAAAGATTAATACCATGACCTGATTAAGTTTTATTCAAACTGTAATGACGAAAGGTATCTGATCTTTTACTTTTCTACTTCAACATGATCAAGAGGAGAATGCAGAGCTCAAGAAAGAGGTAAACATCTCCTGGTTGAGGTAAAATGCAAACTAGAGAAACCAATTTGGGGCCCTCGACCACTCTTTCCTTTAGTGAAGCTTAGATGAGGCTTGGACTCTTCCCTCCGCCTCCCCAACAGTCATCAGTCATAGTAACGACATTTGCCTTAATCACGATACCGACGGAACAATGGGAAATACCAATATTTGGCTTCTTACTCGGTTCTAGACCACGTGTTCAATCCATGATGCACATTAGCTCAATGCGCCCTAAAAACCTAAGGACTATTATCTTCATTTCAGAGGTAAAGAAACTGATCTTTGCAAAGCCTCAGTACCCTGCCCAGGGTCACAGAACTAGCAGGTGTGGGAGCGGCCTCCCCATACGGGCTTGACTCCAAAGCCCACAGTCTCACCCAGGATAGGAGAACCAGGATATTTGCCTTGAAGGTGCACACCCCCTCTTTGCTTCTAGTGGTTGTAACTTGAAGTCCGTGATTCTCACCCCAAGGTATACCTCAGAGCTCTCTATATGGCCTCGTAACTACAACAGCCTTTGCCTCACTTACGTGCTGTCCTGGAACCTCAGTCCCAAGTTAACAATGAGCAGGTAAGGAAGGATTTGGGATGAAAAAGTACACGCAGGAGTTCTCGCTAAGATGCAGCAACCCTACTCACCAACACGTGCCTTACAAGTACATCCCCCTCTGCATTTTCTACTCTCTGCTCCACACTCTGGTAGTAGAAGATACCAGATGGCCTTCAGCTGAAAGCTTCGGTCACACACTACACCTCCAAAGGACCCTTAAGATTTTGTTCCTAGAAGGGGAGGTCTCTTTTAGGGTCTCGATTGAGAGACTAACAACCCATCAGTCTTTCTCTGATACAAGACGACACTTTTAAAATGTCACATAGGAGAGCCTGAGTGCTTAATTTACCAAGTATATTTTCTCTTTGTCCCATTTTTGTTCCTACACAGTTGGGGATTCTTGTCTATAAAAAAAAAAAAAAAAAGAAAGAAACCTTTACCTGTGAGATAAAAGACATTCCTATTATTCATACAGAGCTAAGGCAATAGAAAGAGTAACGTGTAATGACAGCATACATAGTGATACATTGTTGTGCTTTATCAAAAGAAAAGGAGAATTTAATCTCGTTTTCTTTATCTGATCTCTAGACCCAGAAATATTTGCTGGTGGGAGGAAAGAAGTTATCTCCCACAGTTCTACTCAAAGAAATCCACCAGGTCAATGGCAGGCTGAAAATAAAGTCCGGTAGACCCTGCTGTTACAGTTGACCTCTGACCTTTCCAGAACTTGTGAACCACTTTCTTCATTGTGGCCATTTAAATAAGACCTGACTGATTGTAATATTTCTAGTTTTTATAACTACAGAAAGCAGTAAAAGTGACAAAGGTTTATTAACAGCTCATCAGCTGGACTACCTGCCCTAAATCTAGTTTGCAGGGGAAGGGGGGGAAACTAGATTTCTGTAACTCTGAGTATTCTGGGTCTTTTCCACACATGACATATACCTAAAAAATGCCAGCATTGCTCAAGGAGTCCCTTTGTCTCTGGAGGCAGGATGGGCTGAAGAAGAGACCCTTCCCTGTTGGACATGTAACTTGACATTAACATGAGAAGAGGACCTAGAGCTTATTCTGTCACAACCGGTTTAATTTGTTGAAAAGATTTTTCAGGAAACGAACACACATTGCTCTCCTGTAAATTGTACAGCAGCCCTAGCTTTTCCCAAGCCCTATTGTGACTTGGATATTAACGAGCCCAAAGTCCCCAACTCACTAATGGTACGTGACCTAAGCAACCAGACAACCACCAAGGGCCTTCTCTAACGCTCGGAGAGCATCCAGGGGGCATCACACAGATGCGCACCACCCATACCATTTCTAACCTTCCCAGGAAATCCCAAGTGCCAGGTGCCCGGGACCCCTGCCTTTTCCACTACACACCATTGCTCCTGCACGTGCTCTTCTACGTACTACTTTTGAAGGTCTTGCACCCTCGCAATCTCAAATCATTCCAATTTCCATACAGAAGTAAACAGACTTCCCAGATCTCCCTCTCAGAAAGTTTTGTCATCCCAGCACCTACACTGCTTACTTCCCTAATTCTGCTACAATCTCTCATGAAGTCTGTCCTGTCAGCTTGTGCTTCAAAGGGAGGGCTGGGGAATCAGAGCTGGGAAAACCTAAACCAGACTATCCTTCACCAACATTCTTTACCATCCATCTCTTGCCCTTCTTCTTCAAGTGTTGAAGATAATTTTCCTAGAAAAGGCATCCCTGGAAAGGCAACCAACTCCTACCAGAAGACACCTGGGATCCACCCAACTGCGACATTATTACACATGCTAAATAGGTCAGAATCTCAGTTACAACTCAACCATGAGCTCTCGAGTTAATACCAGCTCACCTAGTGAGGTATGATTATATTACTGATCAATCACCTGTCAATATACTCATCTCACCCAGCCACCCACCCCCATGTTTGAGCTGTGCCACCCTACTTACAAACTTACATAGATTTTTAAGTTCTTACTCAAGTCACACCTTGCTTTAACCTTGGCCGGGGTCTGATTTTTACATTGATTATAGGGACCTCTATTGTATTACTTATTTAGATAACTTAAATAGAAATAGGTTTTTGTCATTAGAATGTGAGTCTCTGGTTGCAACCTTCCTTTATTACTCATTTCTGCATTCCCCTCACAACACCTAACACAGTTCTCTGCATTTAATAAGCACTCAATATTATTGTTACACAAGTAGTTACCAAAGGTTTACTTGACAAGCCAAGTATCTTCCTAATGGCAATACCACTTTTCTTACCTCTGGTTTCCAAAAGGGCTATTTATAACTTTAAGGTGACCAGAATTTATTCAGATATCATCATACCTAACACTAGATCTGCCCATCTCTCTGTATGATTGGTGCATAACAATTTGAATGCAGGATTATGTGATTTCTCAAAAGCAGAGCAAAAATTCATGATATTATCCTTGCTATAAAACCTACTAACTAAAAATAACACTGACATGTTTAAACCATATTTTCATCTCACAGCATGCTCTTATTTTTAATTTACTTCAATTCTTTGTTCTTTATACATTGATAATATTGCTGGGTTAACCATAAGCCTATTTCCTTATTATCCTCTTTGTTCTACATTCTCTATTATGGCTGATTTCTGTACAATAAGTCCTTAGTTCTTAGTTCTACCTCTAGCTTGATTTCCATGGTACTTTTGTTCATCATACTCAACTGAACAAAGCTACGTAGACTCACTCTCTAGCAAAATGATTTCATGAAAATTTTTCATGAAAATCACGTGACACAATGATCTCTTTGAGAAATTAATGATAGCTACTATTTCTTTACAGTAAATTAATTGTCAACAGTTGAGAATATCCCCTCTCTCCCTCCTGAAAAAGTTTTGGATCAGAAGATCTATTAAAAAAAAAAAAATCATTACCAGAATTGAGTGAATCGGCCACTGATTACTAAATAAATAAATAAATAAATAAATAAATAAATAAATAAATAAATACTTGAGACAGAGTTAGGCAGGATTGTCTAGATTGAGCATGGCTCCTGGAACAGGAGACTGGTGGCCAGACATGACCAATATAATTGGATTCCCTCAAAGTAAGAAATGGAAAGGTATTGTTTCCTCATGTGGCAGAGTCTTACACTCCTAAAATGTGGGGCCCTATCAAATTCTATGGAGTATTGATACCAAGCATGGCATACTTAGGAGGAGCAGTGCGGGCCTATACTGAGGCCATGTACATAAGGAGGAAAGCCATCTAACAGCCAAGCCACTGGTCTTAAACCAGGAGCACCTTAAAAAAAAAAAACAAACAGGAGCACCTTCGTGGTCTCCCCAGGAGACCAATGACCATTCGCCTCTCCCTCATTTTTCTGGATGCAATCCCTGAGTTCTTGGCTTAATCTTAAAAAAATAAATAAATAAATAAAAATAAAAATAAAAATAATAAAAATAAAAATAAATAAAATAAAGGAAGATCATTGTTCTAAAGATTTGACCTTGGCTCATAAAAACCTACATCTGTTATGATTTTCAAAACTAAAGAAATGTAACTTTATAACTTCCTGGCACTTCAACTCTTATGCAATGTAACACATACAGTTCTAATAGTTCAACAATTCTAACTAGGTAATAGACGTCCAGATTTTTCAGTATAAAGTCACTTGATACTTTAGGATTAATTCAAAACTTGCATTCCAGGGTTAAAGTCCATCCAAGATAACAGAAGGCAAGCAAGCATTTAGAAGCCCAGACGGTTTGCTGTTAAGCTTCAGGGGTCTGATGATGAATTGAGATCCCACTAGATCAGCATGCGGTGGGTTGTGGTATCATTAACCAGTACACGTCATCCTATGAAAGCCTGGGAGACAACAGTCCATGCTATCACCAAGAGATGTCTAATCGCAGGTGGAGAAAAAACTGGTAACATCATGGAAGTAAGTTGGTGGAAGACCAAGAGGCATCAGTGAAGCCCAAGTGGTCACCAACCTGATTTAACACACTATTATTAACTATTGATTTTGGGATTCTTTACATGTGCCTGAGCCAGCATGAATGATGGAGGACAGACGAGTTACATAGCGAACACTATGCATCCAGCTCTAAGGTAAGGGCTTAGTGACTGCACATCATCATTACTTAGGGAGCCTTTAAAAATCACCAAAGCTTAGGCTCTACCCTCAGAGAATGATTTTCAGTCACGTTGGATGGATCAAAGGCACAATTTTTAAAAGCTTCCCAGATGATTCTAACATGTAGCCATGGTAAGAAATGGCCAAAAGCACAAAACTGGGATGGCAGAGGAGGTCCGTATGATGCCTTTTCACTGCCGAGAAATGTAGTGTCTGAGGTTTAACCTCCTCACAAGCTAACAAATTAGCCCACCTGTTTTGTAGAAACTTTTGTTGGCAGAAGACAATTCCTTGGTCAGAAACCCAGCAATAGCAGAGTATCAGAAGTTTTTGGAGGTCGTGAAACTGGTACAAGTTCCATAGAGCCATGCAAAAGAGCCAGGTATGCTGCATTATTGGGAAGCAACCCTGACCTTAGCAAATTAGAGGTTTTTTTTAAAAAAAAAGGTCAAAGCAGGGACACCAGGGTAGCTGAGGTCTGCTTTCAGCTCAGGTCCTGATCCTGGGGTCCTGGGATCGAGTCCTGTGTTAGGCTCCAGACAAGGAGCCTGCTTCTCCCTCTGCCTGTGACTCTGCGTCTCTCATAAATAAATGAATAAAATCTTAAAAAAAAATAAAGGACAAAGCATGTCTGCCTTTTGCTCTGGAGGATAACATTATCTTTAACAGACGGGTTCAGGGTGATTGTACTAACTATGCCCTCTACTCCAGAGGAGTATGAGAAAATGCCATCACTTATCTTCTGATGCTATCATAACGTAACCATCTTTGAAAAGATGCATGTGGCAATGTGAGACACCCATGGAGCATTGTGTCCCCAAAATAACCAATCCAAGTTACTACATGGTCTTGAATTCCGGTGAATTTTCCAATAAGTACACTACTCTGTTGGTCACTCTAATCTCACGGGCAGACACTGACACCAGATTCATTAAGTTTGTCTCATACACATTTATTTCAGACTCACAACAAGACCCAAGAAGCAGGGTGAGACCCACAGTCCTGCAACTTAAGAAGTTCCCTAAACCATCAACTGATATTATGGACAGCCAGGTGGCTTTCTTCTTAAGTTTCCATATGGAGCTTTTCACTTCACTCTAGGTATAAAAACAGGCTTCGTAGGTTGTACAAATGATTAGTGGGTTTTACAAATGATTACACAAATTCTTTCTTGGCCCAGAAGTACATCTGGAATAATTCTATCATCCTTAACAACCGTGACTAGTGAGTTGAGGCTAACCTAAACATCATTGAAGGCCAAGGTACTGTCATTGATTACCTAGCTAAATGCAGGAATAAATTTTCCTCCACCCTTTTAAGTGTGTTAATCCTATTGTAGAAGTATGCACTAAATAAGGTGTCAGTTATTCCTCTCAGAAGCTCCTTCTAACTCCTCAAAACTCAGTGTGTCACATGCGAATAGCTGTAATTTTACCTTTCCTTCCAATAATCCCCTATGCGCACCCAGGCCATTCATCCAGAAGGATCAGCCCAAAAGAGGCAAAAGCATTTTTAATCAAACTTATGGAGGCCCACTTTGGCCTGTATGTGTCACCATGGAGGGACTCACTAAGTCCCTACTTGGGGGGACTACTTGAGGGTAGAGCTACTGCTCTACCAAGTGCTCACCCATCCTTAACATCTAGGACCAGGTCAGTGCAACAAGAGAATCCTAGTAATTGAATCAGAATGAAGTCTAAAATCCCTAAGACCTTACTTGTAGCAACAGTGCCATCCAGGAAGTAAACCAACCAGGGTCATAGTAAATAAAAATTCATCTTATACAGATACAGAGCCAGAACTCTGAATTTTCTAAGTCTTAATAAATGCTACTATTTCTGCTCTGATCTTACTTAACCCAGAAACAGTCAAGAGGAGAACATTTGCTTCTAGGGACAGCCAATATTTTGCCAATAAAGTTCATTACTAAGATACGTAGACCAGGAAAAAGTGAGAAAAACAGTAAGAAATCCCTGAGTTTAATTTTGAGGGAGCCATTTTACAGCCAATATCAAATGCATGTAGATGATAGGGAGTATGGAAGGTCATTCAAATATCTTCCCTACCAACCCATAGTTGAGTGGCTGTTGCAGCGAAATGAATACAGCTTTCTGCAAATGGCCTGGAAAGCTAAAAATATGACATGGATAATTTTCAAGTTCCACAACATGGTCATAAGTCAGCTGATGAGACTGAACAGCTATATCATAACCTAAAAAAATATCAACAGCAACAAGGCTTCCATGAAAGTCCAAAGAGGTCAAAGGTCTGATAGTCAATTTGCCAAAGCAGCGGGGGCCATGCTCTTTGCAACAAGGGCTCCCTCGGTGGGAGACAGAGTCATCAACTTTTGGCAGGAATCACAAATCTGACTACAGTGTATCAGAAACAGGCAGTCCTTACCTGGAGCCCAGTCTGTGACGATGGATGTGTGATCCTGCCCAGTATGGTGACCAGTCTAGACAGCAACAGTGGCATTCTGGATGGTGCAGATTTGATCAGCTTCTTTCTAGTCCATCTCATCACGCAACAGTCCCTTATAATGAATACCTGTATGAGTGAGCCAGCTAATTCCATCAGTAGCAACTACCATTTCTATAGTTTGTGGCCCCAAAGAGAATTGCCTTCCATTCGCCAATTTTTCAAGCTGCAGACCAAGACAGCAAGGACTGCAGCATTCTTCAATACACTCTTTCTACCTGACAAGGTTTGTTGGGCCCCTCCCACATTGTTAGTCACCGAGTCTAAGTCAACCTACCCTGAAAGAAAGTATCAGACTAAAGAACCACAAAGTGCCCTGAAGCAGGTGTTAAGTTTCAACAAGAGCCCAGTAAAAAGCTAATAGGTTTGCCTGGTAGCCCCATCAGAGAGGCTAGAGTCCAAAACCCCAAATGGTACCACTGATAAAGGCTGCCTCCAGAGGCTACACTAGGCAAAGTCATCAGTTGGACACTTGTACTTCTAAGGAGTCATTAGAGCTGTGGGTGTTAGCAAAGATGCTCACACCTCTCCTCAGATATGGCTCTCCCATGCCAGGAGAATCTCCTCTGGCTATGATGTGATAGAAAAAATTTAAAAACCTCAATTCCTACTATTAACTCAGATGGAAAAGACCTGAGAACAATACATTGACTTATACCCAAGGTCCTTCGAGGTAATGTTAGTATCCCTTCCCAGGAACTCTACCCAAAACACATAATTTGAGTTCAGGAGCCCCAAAGAGCAAAATGCTGACTTGTGTGCTTGCATCTAACAGAATTATATAAGTCCCTTTCCTGCCCAAAATTTCTAGCATACTCAGATAGTTGCATGTGGCCTTCACCCA
The DNA here is from genome assembly GCF_053574225.1 of Canis aureus. Classification (NCBI taxonomy): domain Eukaryota; kingdom Metazoa; phylum Chordata; class Mammalia; order Carnivora; family Canidae; genus Canis; species Canis aureus. Next base: position 4,324,352 of record NC_135644.1, read on the forward strand.
CCCCCCACCCTTCCCTTAAGACAGGAAGATATTGGCCTCATACCTGATCACCTCTATTTAGGTCTTAAGGACTCTAAGGTCAAGCAGAGGAAAAGATAAGAACCTCAAGGCACAGAGGAAGATAGCAACTCTGTGCCAATAAGGAAGGCTTTTGATTCACTTTCAGCTTGAGAAGCTTCTCAAATCACAGATCCAACTAAATGACCTTCTGTGTTTGGGGCCTATTCAACGGTCTACGTTAAACAGCAAGATCATCATACCTGACATCGTTTTTCTCACTTTTTGTATACACTTTGATGAAGCAGCCACGGAAATATTGTTTTCCAATGAGTACCACAGGGTTGGAACCCTTGGTTTTGATTCACGGTGGCCAGTGGATTTTTTGGGGTGTGTATGCATGTAGTGTGTATGTATGGTTTTGTTGTTTTTCTTAAGGAGTCTATCCTATGCTTAGGCATCTGCTGCCCTACTATCATGATGACATCTTAGTTCTTGCCTGATTTAAAAAAAAAAAAAAGGCTAAGTTTCTAGATAGGACCAACTTCAAAAATATATTTATGATTCTTTGGGTGACTTTCATATTCCAATTGTTCACCTTAGTCAGCATAAATCCGGCTTCAGGACAGAAACAGCCCAAATACTAGTCAATTATTCATCTACAGTTTCCCATGGGATTTTATGTTTTCAGGGACATCTCTCCAAGAGTGCTAAAACTTCCATGTAGCAGTTAGTACCCAGTGGAGTTGTGGATAAGCAGAGCTTTTAGTGCAGTCTCTAAATGGCTAACCGAGTGGCATATTTGGTAGCAGGAAGAGTTGAAATATAAGACAGCCAGCTGCTACCATATTCCTCAACAAGTCTTCTGTACCAAAACAAAGTGTAGGCCCAGAGGAATTTCTAACCTTTTGTCTGCTTTCTGCCTACAGTGGTCACAGATGACCCTCTTTTCAGACTCAGTGTAGGCACATATTTCTGTAAATTGTGTCTGAGAGGGAATGGGATTTCGGCCCACCCAGAGAAAGCCTTGCTACTAGCTGGTATGATGAACCACACCAAAAACAGACTTTCAGGTTGACAAAGAAGTTCTCCCACCTGGAAAAAAATACAGCAACAACCAGGACACTTTTAAAAGGAGCAACAGATTGGGAGCCACCATGAGGTATCTAGGGAGGAGGTTAAAGTAAATTGGATGTAATTAGACTGTTTGAACAAATGTTATATGAAGTAACTGCATCTCCATTACCTGAATGCATCCTTAAAATGGATATTATGTCTGATTAGGGAACACTTCCTCCACCTGATATTTTAAAGAGAAGACGGATAAAATTGCCCTTAAGCTAGTATTAATTGGCCATGCTAAATAGGAGCCTTTGGAATTGCCTGAGCCTACCTATTGTTAATTTGAAGCAATATGGAATACCTGGTAAGGAAAAAAAAAAAAAAAAAAAAGACTACACCTTTATTCAGGGACATGTTAAAAACAAGAGTATTGATACAGACGTATTCTGTATTACCACCCTATGTGTGCTGTGAAAAAGGCAGCTGGCTTATGGATACTTGCTACAGATTATCACAGTTTGAACAAAGTAATACCATCCATAGCCTCAGTAATTCTGGACATGATAGGAGAAATGCAGGAGATGTAACAAGCCAAAGGGGATTGGTTTTCAGTGACTGATACTGCTAATGCATCCTTTCAATCCCAATTTTAGAAAGAAGAGTCAATTGCAATATGCATTCACAGGGGAAGGGTTGCAATTTACATTTACTAGGCTATTTGAACTCCCTCGTTTACTAGCAAATTTAGTTTAAAAAGAGCTGGATTTAATGCAGGTTTCAAGGGTTATCAAATACTTTCAGTTGAAGACACAGTATCACCACCATTTAAGTAGCTGTCTTAAACCTATTTGCTGGTACTTGGCCTTTAACCACATCCTCAGCTTATTTATAAGGCAATCAACTAGCAGATCATTTATTGCCTCCTTGACCTTAAGTTGCTTGATACGTTCACAACCAACACCTATGGATTTTCCTCAGGTCTCGCTAACTGGCCTATAAGACCCTCATCCTTTCTCTTCTAGAAAATATGTCTCTATCAGCATCTGATCCTTGACAACTCAAACTGTCAAAGTTCTGAGACCTTACCTTACTTGAATGCTACCATGTCTGCTGACTTCATGGATGCTGGAAGAAGACCTGAAACTCCTAGGTCAGAGCCACGGACTTTCATAGGAACAGCAGGGATCAGAATACCAGCATGGGTTTTTGCCTCAGTTCTCTGAACCCCAAATCCCACAAGCTGATAGAAAGAATGCCAGGTGACACCTGCACACTGTGGACTGCATTGTAGGAAAACAACTATAAACTATGGAACACAAGCCTTTTATCATTAACAGTAAAACCATGCTTATTCATTTGCTCCAGAAGTCAAAAGTATCTTCATTTTAATGAAAAGTACAGCTGACCTTAGCTATGCAGAGAGATTCTATCTCTAGCTCCAAAGCTGTAAACAACCCTTTTCTTTGCCCCAGTGGAAGACACTATCTGTCTATTCACTCTACAAACAACCTTGAAAAGATGCTCTGGAACAAATACAGTCAGTGCCTCTCCTGGCAAGACAGGCTGAGATCCACAGATCCTTATCTTACAGCAACATTAAGTTTTGCCAAGCCACTGCCCCCATCAAATTGGCTAATACAGGAGGCTAATCACAACTACATGAATTATGCTCCCCAACCATTTTATAAATAAAAGCCTTTTGAAGAAATTAGATTTTGACAATTATAACTCAATTCGTTTCATCAATGGAAAAACATGTATTCCACAAGCACAAAAACATCTTTTCAAAATACTTCATGTGTTTTTAGGACACTGACTTCATTTCTCTCTGGAAAAGGGATTCCTTGTGTTTAACACTAGTGAGCTCCAAATGGCAGCTCTAAAAAAAAATGAGGTCCAGATATTAGTTTACTAACATTTTTGCTAAATTATTTAGTCATCTCTCTGTTCTAGCCTCCATTTCATACATAACATTTTTGTAAAAAGATGTCTGGATATTGCTAGAATACTGATACCATAATTTCACAAATATAACATCTAAACTTGTGAACAAACTGCACACTACTATGATGAGATCAAGAATTTGGGATTTTTCAGAAAGTGAAATGCTGTATTTGTTCTGCAAAACTGCTGTCATTAATACACCAACATTGAATTCTTAGGGCAAAAATGTTATTGGCTCAAATAATATTTTGTTTTTACAGATGTTAGAAATATTTTTGACATATCCTAAGCATTTTATCCCCTCACATCCCAAGAAGAGGGACTGGTGATCCAAAGCCAGGCATAAAGTTTAGGAAACAAGATATCTGCCTTGGCTTCCTCGTCCTGTCAAATCCAAGATCTTGCTACAGTCCCTAAGAATATGATTGGTAAGACCAGCTCTGACACATAGCTTTGTGGAACATGGGAAGACAGTCCCACAATGATGGAGCCACCAAAACCATAAGATAAATCTAACTTCTGGGGAAGATGGTAGAGTAAGAGGATCCTAAACTCACTTTGTCCAATGGATATAAATAGATGACACCCCTGTTGGTGTAAATAATGCAGAATATGACCTAGAGACTGTCAGAACAGGCTCTTTACAACTAAATGTAGAGAAGAGACCAATTCCAAAAGGATAGGAAGAGCAGAGATGGGTTCAGGAGCTAAGCTTGTAGGACTATCCATCAGTGGTAGAAAATGCCACAGGTATGGAGGGAAGAGGACAGACATCTATGCCAAGCACCAAAGGCATGAGGAAGATGAATCTCCACACATTTCACTTTGAAAACCAGAAGGCCTAACAATTAGTGGAGTCTAACATCTGTAACTAAAAATCAGCAGGCTCAGTTCTAGCAGAGTGGGGAGGGTGGAGTCACAGGCAAAGACGGTCATTGCAGATGACTAGATTGAAGGCAAATGGGGCTCAACCCAACAGTAGGGCACATGCAACACACATAAGAAACACCCTTGAAGTACCAGCTTCTGATGAACAGGAAACATTGCACTGCAGGGCACTACAGAAACTCTTCCTCACAAGGCCATTACTTTCAAGAGCAGGAGACATAGTTAACTTTCCTAACACAAAGAAGCAAACAGAGAATTAGACAACATGAAGAGATAAAGGATTATGTCCCAAATGAAAGAACAGAACAAAAACATAGCAAGAGAGCTAGAGGAAATGAAGAAATATGCCTGATAGAGAAATTAATGGTCATAAAGATACTCACTGGACTTGAGGTAAGAGTGGAAGACCTCAGTGAAACTCAAAGAGGAAACAAAGAATCAAAGATGAACTCATTATGTGAAGTTAAAAATACACTAGACAGGATAAATAGACTAGAGGAAGCAAAAGAACAGATCAGCAAGCTGTAGGAAAGCAATTAAGTTGAATAGGAGGGAGAAAAATAATAAAAACTGAAAATTGACTAAGGGAACTCCTCAACACCATTAAGCATAATAACAGTTGCATTATAGAAATCTCAGAAGAGAAGACAGAGAGAAGGTGTCAGAAAATTGATATGAAGAAATAGTAGCCAAAAACCCCCCAAATCTGGGGAAGGGAACAGACATCCAGAAACAGGAGGCACAGAGAGATCCCAACAAAAGCAACCCAAGGAGGGCCACACCAAGACACATAGAAATCAAAACAGCAAAAAGTAGTGACAAGGAGAATTTTAAAAGCAGAAAAAAAAAAAAATCAAAGAAATATACAAGGGAAACCCCATAAGGCTATTAGCTGATTTTTCAGCAGAAACTTTGGGAGACCAGAGGAAAACATCATGGCATTTTTAAAATGGAGGGGAACCCTACAGCCAAGAATACTCTATCTAGCAAGGTATCATTCAGAATAGAAGGATAAATAGTTTCCCAGGCAAAGTTAGAGGAATTCTTGACCACTACACCAGCCCTACAAGAAATGTCAAAAGGAACGCTTTGAGTGGAAAGGAGAGACCATAAGCATGAGTATGAACATAATAAGCACAAAAGCAGTAAAATTAAGGGCACTCATAAAAATCAGTCAAGGGATGCACAAAATAAAAAGATATAAAATGACACCATATACCTAAAACCTGAGGAGAGAGGAGTGAAGAATGAGTTCAAACTTCAGCAACCATCAACTAAATATAGACTGCTATATGCATAAAGTGTTATATATAAACCTAATGGTAACCAGAAATCAAGAACCTGTAGTAGAGAGGCAATGAATAAATTGTAATGCAGAGGCAAAGATGCAATTATAAATGGGGTTGACTCCTTAATTTCTCTTTATTCAGTCTCATTGTTACTGTATAGAAGTGCCACTGATTTCTGGGCAATGATTTTGTATCCTGCCACACTGCCGAATTGCTGTATGAGTTCTAGCAAATCTTGGGGTGGAGTCTTTTGGGTTTTCTATGTACAATATCACGTCATCTGCAAAGAGGGAGAGTTTGACTTCTTCTTTGCCAATTTGAATGCCTTTTATTTCCTTTTGTTGCCGGATTGCTGAGGCTAGGATTTCTAGTACTATGTTGAATAGCAATGGTGAGAGTGGACAGCCCTGTCTCATTCCTGATCTTAGGGGAAAGGCTCCCAGTGTTTCCTCATTGAGAATGATATTTGCTGTGGGCTTTTCGTAGATGGCCTTTAAGATGCTGAGGAATGTTCCCCCTATCGCTACACTCTCAAGAGTTTTGATCAGAATGGATGCTGTATTTTGTCAAATGCTTTCTCTGCATCTATTGAGAAGATCATATGGTTCTTGGTTTTTCTCTTGTTGATATGATCAATCACATTGATTGCTTTACTAGTATTGAACCAGCCTTGCATCCCAGGGATAAATCTCACTTGGTCATCGTGAATAATCATAAGATACCTAGGAATAAACCTAACCAAAGAGGTAAAGGATCTATACCCTAAAAACTACAGAACACTTCTGAAAGAAATTGAGGAAGATGTAAAGAGATGAAAAAATATTCCATGCTCATGGATTGGAAGAATTAATATTGTGAAAATGTCAATGTTACCCAGGGCAATTTACACGTTTAATACAATCCCTATCAAAATACCATGGACTTTCTTCAGAGAGTTGGAACATATCATCTTAAGATTTGTGTGGAATCAGAAAAAACCTCAAATAGCCAGGGGAGTATTAAAAAAGAAAACCAGAGCTGGGGGCATCACAATGCCAGATCTCAAGTTGTATCATCAAGACATCAAGACAGTGTGGTACTGGCACAAAAACAGACACATAGATCAATGGAACAGAATAGAGAATCCAGAAATGGACCCTCAACTCTATGATCAACTAATATTCGACAAAGCAGGAAAGACTATACATTGGAAAAAAGACAGTCTCTTCAATAAATGGTCCTGGGAAAATTGGACATCCACATGCCGAGGAATGAAACTAGACCACTCTCTTACACCAGACACAAAGATGAACACAAAATGGATGAAAGATCTAAATGTGAGACAAGATTCCATCAAAATCCTAAAGGAGAATACAGGCAACACCTTTTTGAACTTGGCCACAGCAACTTCTTGCAAGATACATCCATGAAGGCAAGGGAAACAAAAGCAAAAATGAACTATTGGAACTTAATATAAAAAGCTTCTGCACAGAAAAAAAAAAAAAAAACACAATTAACAAAACTAAAAGACAACCTATAGAATGGGAGAAGATATTTGCAAATGACGTATCAGATAAAGGGCTAGTATACAAGATCTATAAAGAACTTATTAACTTCAACAGCAAAGAAACAAACAATCCAGTCATGAAATGGGCAAAAGACATGAAGAAAAATTTCACAGAGGAAATAGACATGGCCAACAAGCACATGAGAAAATGCTCCGCATCACTGGCCATCAGGGAAATATAATCAAAACCACAATGAGATCCCACCTCACACCAGTGAAAATGGTGAACATTAACAAGACAGGAAACCACAAATGTTGGAGAGGATGTGGAGAAAGGGGAACCCTCTGCACTGTTGGTGGGAATGGGAACTGGTGCAGTCACTCTGGAAAACTGTGTGGAAGTTCCTCAAAGAGTTAAAAATAAACCTGACCTATGACCCAACAATTGTTCTTCTGGGGATTTACCCCAAAGATACAGATGCAGTGAAATGCCGGGACACCTGCACCCCGATGTTTACATCAGCAATGTCCACAATAGCCAAACTGTGGAAGGAGCCTCGGTGTCCATCGAAAAATGAATGGATAAAGAAGATGTGGTCTATGTGTACAATGGAATATTCCTCAGCCATTAGAAACAACAAATACCCACCATTTGTTTCAATGTGGATGGAACTGGAAGGTATTATGCTAAGTGAAGTAAGTCAACTGGACAATGACAAACATTATATGGTCTCATTCATCTGGGGCATATAAAAACTTGTGAGAGGGAATAAAGGGAAAGGAGAGAGAATGAGTGAAAATATCAGTGAGGGTGACAAAACATGAGAGACACCTAACTCTGGGAAATGAACAAGGGATCATGGAAAGGGAGGTGGGTGGGGGGTTGGGGTGATTGGGTGACGGGCACTGAAGGGGGGCACCTGACGGGATGAGCACTGGGTAATATGCTATATGTTGGCAAATTGAACTCCAATAAAAAATAATTAAATAAAAATAAAAGAAAGGAATCCAAGTACATCACTAAAGAAATCCTGCAAACTAAGAGAGAAAAGGGTAAGAGAAGAAACAGAACTACAAAACAAAAATTAACAAAATGGTAATAACTACATATCAACAATTACTTTGAATTTCAATAGACTTAATGTTCCAATCAAAAGACACAGGGTAGTGGAATGGCTAAAAAAGCAAGATTTATCTACATGTTGCCTAGAAGAGACTCATTTCTGATCTAAAGACATATGCAAATTGAAAATGAAGAGATGCAAAAGCATTTATCGTGCAAGTGGAAGGGAAGACAAACTTGGGTTTGTATCAGACAAAACAGATCTTAAAACATAGCCTGTAACAATCATGAAAGGACACTGTATAATCCTAAAAGAAAAAAAAAACACATGAAAGAACTTTAAATACTTATGCACCCAACATGGGAGCAGTCAGATACATAAAGCAGCTAATAACAAATGTAAAGTTAGTAATCAATAGTAATACAATAATCAAAGGAGACTTTAACACCTCACTGACATCAATGGATAGACTGTCCAAACAGAAAATCAATAAGGAAACAGTGACTTTGAATGATACATTGGACCGGACGGATTTAAGATATATTCAGAACATTTTACCCCAAAACAGTAACATACACATTCTTTCCAAGTGTACATGGAATATTGTCTAGAATAGATAGCATATTAGGCCAAACAAGTCTCAACAAATTCAAAAAGATTGAAGTCATACCGTGCATCTTTTCCAACACACTATGTAACTAGAAATCAGCCACAAGAAAAAAATCTGGAAAGAACACGATACCTAGAGTTAAAATAATATGCTACTAAATAAATGGGTCAACCACGAAATCAGATAGAAACTGAAAAAATACATGGAGACATATGAAAACATAATTGTCCAAAATCTGTGAGAGGCAGCAAAAGCTGTTCCAAGAGGAATGTTTATAGCAATGGAGGCCTACCTAAAGAAGAAAGAAAAATCTCAACAACTTAAATTTACATTAAAGAGGAGTTTAAAGAACAAAAACCAGTAGAAGGAAGGAAATGAGATTAGAGCAGAAATAAAACAGAAACTAAAAAAAAAAAAAAAAATAGATCATGAAAGCAGGAGCAGTTTCTCTGAAAAGATCAACAAAACTAATAAACCTTTAGCCCAACTCAAAGAGGGAGGGAGGGAGAAAGGGAGGGAGAGAGCAAGATAACAAAATCAGAAATGAAACAAGAGAAATAATAAACAGCAGGCAAATAAAACTAAGACAATATTATGAGAAAAGTTCTAGTTTAACATTGGACAGCATTGAAGAAATGGATAAATTCCTACAAACATAAGCTATTAAAACTGAAACAGGAAGGAAAAGAAATTTGAACAAATTCCCAGCAATAAAATTGAATCACTAATAAAGTTCCCAACAATCAAGTCTAGAACCAGAGGGCTTCATGGGTGAATTGTACCAAACCTTGAAAGAAGAGCTAATACCTATTCTTATCAAACTACTCCAAAAATTAAAAGAGGAAAGAAAGTCTCCAAATTCATTATACAAGGTTAACATTACCCTGACACCAAAACCAGATAAAGACCCTACAAAAAAAAACAAACAAACAAACAAACAAAAAAAAAAAACAGGTCAATACCTCTGATGAACATGGACGCAAAAATCAACAAAATACTGGCAAACTGATTCCAACACCACATTCAAAAAAAGTCATTCACCATGATCAAGCAGGATTTACTTCTAGGGTGCAAGGGTGGTTCAATATTCACACATCCAGCAACGTGATATATCACATCAGCAAGAGATGGGATCAAAACCCTGTGATCATTTCAGTAAATGCCAAAAAAGGCATTTGACAAAGTACAACACCCATTCATGATAAAAAAAAAAAAAAAACTCAATAAAGTGGATTTAGAGGAAACATACCTCAATATAATAAAGGTCATATATGAAAAAACCACAGCAAATATACCCAATAGTGAAAAACTGAGAGCTTTTCCCCTAAGATCAGGAACAACACAAGAACGTCCACTCACACCACTTTCATTTAACATGATATTGGAAGTCCTAGCCACAGCGATCAGACAATAAAAAGAAATAAAAGTCACCCAAATGCTAAGAAAAAGTAAAACTTTCACTATTCACAGATAATGTGATACTATGCATAGCAAACAGTAAAGACCATCAAAAAATTACGAGAACTGATAAATGAATTGAGTAAAGTTGCAGAACCAATATACAGAAATCCACTGCATTTAACAACAAAAAGATAAACTAAGAAAACACCCCATTTACAATTGCACCAAAAATAATAAGATAAACTAAATGAAGGAAGTGAAAGACTTGTCCTCCCAAAACTGTAAGGTATATATACTGAAGGAAATAGAAAGTGACACAAGCAAATGGAAAGATATTCCATGCTCATGGATTGGAAGACGCAATGTCATTAAAATGGCCACACTACCCAAGGCAGTCTATAGATTTAATGCAACCCCTATCAAAAGGCTATCACATTTTTCTAGAACAAATAATCTTAAAATTTCTATATAACCACAAAAAAATAACCAAGTGGATAAAGCAACCTTGAAAAAGAAAAACAAAGCTGGAGTTATTACAATCTCAGATGTCAAGATACACTACAAAGCTGACACAAAAGCGGACACATAGATTAATGGAACAGAATAAAGGCCCAGGAAAAAATCCACAATTATATGGTCAATTAATCTTTGACAAAGGAGGCAAGAATATGCGCTGGGAAAAGGTATCTGCAACAAGAGGTGTTGGGAAAACTGAATAGGTACTTGCAGGAGAACGAAACTAGACCTTCTTGCACCATACACAAAAACAAACTCAAGACGGATTAAACACTTAAATGTGAGACCTGAAACCATAACAATCCTAAAAGAGAACAAGGCAGTAATTTCTGACATTGCTTATAGCAACATTTTTCTATATATGTCTCTTGAGGCAAGGGAAACAAAAGAAAAGACTTATTGAGAGTACATCAAAATAAAAAGCTTCTGCACAGCAAAAGAAATCATCAACAAAAGGGTAACCCACAGAATGGGAGAAGATAATTGCAAATGATATATCTGATAAAGGACTAGTATCCAACATAAAGAAATTATACAATCAACACTCCCCCCCCCAAAAAAAAATCCAATTAAAAAGTGAGCGGAGGACTTGAAGAGACAGCTTTCCAAAGAAAACATCCAGATGGCCAACATGAAAAGATGCTCATCACGAGCGAAATGCAAATCAAAACCACTAGGAGATGTCACTTTGCACCTGTCAGAATGGCCAAAAATCAACAACACAAGAAACAACAGGCACTGGCAAGGATGTGGAGGAAGGGGAGCCCTCTTCCGCAGTTGGTAGGAACGTGAACTGGGCAGCCCCTGTAGGAAACAGGGTAGAGGTTCCTCAAAATATTAAAAATAAAATTACCGTATCATCCAGTAATTCCACTACTGGGTGTTTACCCACAGAAAGCAAAATCATTAATTCAAAAAGATATACACACCCCTATATTTATTGCAACATTATTTACAATAACCAAATTATGGAAGCAGCCCAAGCGTCTGCTGACTGATGGCTGGATAAAGATAACGTGGTGTTTATAGAAAATGCAAAGCTATTCAGCCAGAAAAAAAAAAAAAAAAAAAGAAATGTTGGCATTTTCAACAATGTGAATGAACCTGGAGGATGCTAAGTGAAAGAAGTCAGAGAAAGGCACATACCATATTGTTTCCTTTAATATGTGGAATTTAAGAAATGAATGAACAAAGGGGGGCCGGGGGCGGGGGGAGAAGATGAACCACCAAAAAACAGACTCCATGAAAGAGAACAAACTGATGGTTACCAGAAGGGAGGTGGGTGGTGGGTGGGGAGATGGGGGAACAAGGTGATGGGATTAAGGGTGTGCGTATCACGACGAGCACTGAGGAATGGATAGGATTCCTGGATCAATCACGATATCATCCCCCTGAAACGGATATAGCACTGTAATAACTATATGGTTTTTAAATAAATTATTTAAAGGTTTAAAAAAAAAAAAGATCTAACTACTATTCTGTTTGATTTGAACAAATGTCGTTTAGTCAACATAGGATACAAAGAGTTTCTTTAAAAAAATTTTTTTTTAATGTGGTTGCCTTATAATGAAGTGTTTGGAAATTAGAGTATTTTCACAACTTGGCCAACCATCAATCTACTTTCTGATTCCTAGATTTTGGTCCTCCCTCCACATACAACCAACTAAGTGGTGTCCCGTCACCCAACAGAAACCTCTGCTTTGCAAGACAGAAGCTGCGATAGGACACAATGTCTGAGGATTTTTCATGTTACTCTTCGCTCCAAAGACGAGAGCTGCTCTGGTTATAAAATTTAATAGATTATATAAAAGTTTAGATCTGAATAATAAAATAAAATCGGCTTCTTTCGGGAAAGTTTTTCTTCATGAGGCTGGCAACTAGGCTGCGATCCACGTCCCAGGTTGGTCAATCTTCCACTCGCGATAGAGGGCACAGTAGGTTCTATTTGGGAATCTCTGTCTTAAGCCTCTCAGGAATTGTGTAGGTCTCCTCAGTACCTAAGTCATTCAAAGACTCTTACAGTCTTAGTAATTTCACCTTTTGGGAGGTAGCTAAGATGACTTTAAAAATTAAGAAAGTCACATTAATTCTAGTTTTTTAGTTAATTTTATCCAGTGGGCATGGATTTTTATTCGGATACAACTCACCTATAACATTGTGTGAGTTTAAGGTGTACAACAGGTTGACTGGACACAGGTATCTTGCAACAGGATTCCCACTGTTCAACACCTCAGAAACTTCACATAGTTATCTTCTCGTGCGTGTGTCAAGAACTTTTAAGACTGAGTCTCCTAAAAACCTTGAAGTAAGTGGCTTAGTGCTGCAGAACATAATCATGATGCTCTGTATTCGTTCTGCAGCACTTATTCATCTTCTAGTTGCCAAGAATGTGTCCTTTAACCACATATCCTTAATACCCTGCTTTCCCAGCCCCTGGTAACTGCCATTCTATGGTTCCTAAGAGTTCAGCTTTAGGCAAACAAACAAAAGAGAAGAGAAGAGAAGAGAAGAGAAGAGAAGAGAAGAGAAGAGAAGAGAAAAAAGAAAAGAAAAAAAGAAAAGAAAAAAAGAAAAGAAAAAGAAAAGGAAAGAAAAGAAAAGAAAGGGAAAGAAAGGGAAAGAAAGGGAAAGAAAGGGAAAGAAAGGGAAAGAAAGGGAAAGAAAAGAAAGAAAGAAAAAGATATCCGTCCTAAACCTACATTCTATTGAGGAATAGGGGTGAAAGGCTACGAATAACAAATAATAACATAAAACTAAAATATGTAGTATGTGGGACACCTGGGTGGCTCAGCAGTTGAGCATCTGCCTTTGGCTCAGGGTATGACCCCAGGGCCCTGGGATCGAGTCCCACACATTGGGCTCCCTGCAGGAAACCTGCTTCTCCCCTGCCTCTGTCCCTGCCTCTCTCTCTGTGTCTCTCATGAATAAATAAAATCTTTAAAAAATAAAGTATGTAATATGTTAGAAAGCAATGATAGCCATGAGAAAAAAAGAGTAAGGAGAATAAGAATTAATAGAACAGAGTAAAACAAGGTGGGGGTGAAGTTGGCAAAGCATAATAATCAAGGCTTAGATAAGCCTCACTGAGAAAAGCTTTATCAGTACTTCAAAATGAGTTTTAATCTCTATGAACAGGTATCAAAATAATCTATTTCATCCTTTTAAAACTGTTTTTCTAAGTTTTCTACAAGTTCTAGATTTTGTACAAGACTAAGGAAATACAGATAACATTTCTATATAATTAAAATATTGTATTTTACAATAGTTGCAATTCTATGTGTAATCATATATAAAAATAATGGTCATATAATAAAAATTCCACCCATGCAAACAACAAAATTAGAAAGCAGTAGGTAGGGATTTGCAAATTTGAGAGATTATCAAAAATAGATTAAAAATATGTTAACCCTGATATAAAATGAACATATAATCTCAAATTATTACACATGACTTAAAGAAAACAGTGTATAATTATATATAAAGAGTGAATATTGCAAGCTAAAAATGAGATGCTACTTTTTACTTAGAAAATTTGCCATTTTTAAAAGACAGTAGTAAATGATGGAAAATATTTAGTGATAAACTAATACACATTGCTAATAAAAATGCAAATGGATAAATCCTTTGGAATGCAATGTATGTATAAAGAATCCATATAGACCTTTCTTAGCATATATCTTAAGTCTACGTTAAGAAAAACAATTATCACAAAAAGAAATTCCAAACCTAAGTATTCAAACATTGAAGAAAATTACTCAAAAAAAAAAAAAAAGTTTCCAAAAGTACTTAACACAGTACAGAAAACACAAAATGAAAAAACCCAAGATGTAAAGTTCATTATCTCACTTTTGGGCAATACATATAAATACCATTATGTAAAAACAAATAGATGAAATATCTATGATTCTAGAATTGGGTTTCATCTACTTAGGCCAAATAATAAATTTTGCTTTGGGGCCTAATCAGTGTCATGCCTTAGGAGTTATCAGAGAGAACAACATGGTGGCCAGTCCTGCCCCGCATCCAAATTCTAACACAACTTCTTTGGTTCTTCATTTTTTTCGGGTTATATGTGTAGTACTTTTTGTCTGTTTAGGAAATTTTCTCACTAGTTCTCCAAAAGAACAGACCTATCCAGTATCAGTAATCAAACTGGGGAACTAAAATAAAGCAATCAATTCTACTCTTAAACTTTATGCACAAATTAAGAAAGGAACTAACGCAGCAGAAATTCAGCTCTATGATCAGCATGACTCGACTACCTGAAGGAGGATCTTTTTATATACACAAGAAAAGGAGATTTAAAAGGTCTTTCATTAAGGGACCTAGGTAGCATTACAAAACACAAGGCTGGAAGGAAAATCTTACTGCAAATTCCAGAGGATATTAATCTGTGATGTAATAACAGATCTAGAAAATAAGCAACTTAAACACGTGATTCAAGGAGATACCTGAAGCCGAGGTAGAGGGGAGTCACCAGGGCAAGTAAGAGCTAAGAAGTTTATGAATCATTTCTATTTTTACTAAGTTTATAGGGACTTGTTTTGAGCTGGTAAGTAGATTTTAAAATGTTTATTTCTGAGCTAAAGTGGCTCAAAGAAGTGAATTGGAGGCTGGGACAAGGAGTCAATAGGAAGAAAACGTATCCAATCACAGGAAGTACGTGATGTGTACTTGAATCATTATCACTCATCACCAATTACCAGAGCTTTGGTTTTACGTGTCTGGGGCAATTCACAATGTTCCTATAATAATGATGCACATTTTATTTTGATGTCACACTAATTTTATTACCTATATATATATTTGCCCTGTTGGTAGATTCATAAAAGGTTAAAAATATCAATTAATTAAATTATAGCATTATCTTGGGGAAGTTATAAGCTCAGACTGTAATTAAGTCACACTGGTAGAAAAAAGGGCAAATATTACTTTTTTGATAGTAAATTCTACTCATCATTCTGTGATTCTCCCTCAGAAAACTTTTCTATTTTTCGTTTGCACGTTTTCCCAAAAATTTCCTAAGTCTTAGTAAGATTTCCAACACGCTGTGGTTAGACACTAAAAATAAACTATCTGAAAGAAGGGAGGAAATGCTCCAGAGACAAAGCCGATTTCACTAAGAATCAAAGATTCGTGGAGTTCCACTCTCCAAACACAAATACTGGTCATCCTGAATATGGTGAAAGAAAAGCAGTAAGGGCATGGGAAGAAGAAATGCATTTAAAAAACCAGTATTTTCAAATTCTTGGGTAAACACACAATAGTGTGATTACTGAATTATATGTTTTAATATTGAGGAATTTAATATTGAGGAATATTGAAGAATATTTCACAGAAGCTGCACCAATTTACATTCCAACCAAAAAGTTGGTGACTGAGGATCCTTTTATCTGCACATTCTTGTCAACACTTATTTCTTTTTATTTTAGCCATTCCGAGAGGTATGAGATCATAGCTTGTGGTTTAATTTTCATTTCCCTCATGATGAGGTCTTCTCTGGAAAAATGTCTATTCATTATCCTCTGCTCATATTTAATCAAATTATTTGGATTTTTGGTGTGTGTAAGTTCTTTATGCATTTTGCTCCTTGTTGGATGTGTCATTTGCACAGATCTTCTCCCATTTGGTAGGTGGCCTTGTTATTTTGTTGGTTTCCTTCAATATGCAGAAGCTACTATTTCGGTGCAATCCCAACAGTTTGATTTTGCTTTTTGTTTCTCTTGCCTTAGGAGACGTATCTAGAAAAATGTTGCTTTGTCCAACATCAAAGAAATTACCGTGTTTTCTTCTAGGAATTTTATGGCTTCAGGTGTTATATTTAGCTCTTTAAACCATTTTGAGTTGTGTCTGAATTTGGTAAGAAAATGGCCCAGTTTTCTAACACCATTTGTTGTAGAGACTCTCTACATTCTTGCCTCCACTGTTGTTTAACGGACCATATACGTGTGGACTTATTTCTGGTCTCTATGTTGCTCCAGTGATCCACGGATCTGTTTTTTGTCTCAGTACCATGCTGTTTTAATTACTATAGCTTGAAAGCTGGTCCTGTGAGGCCCTCCAGTTTTGTTTTCCTTAAACCTGCTTTTTGCTATTTAGGGTCTTTTGTGAATCCATGAAAATTTAAGGATTACTTATTCTACACTTGTGAGAAATGCTCTTGGTATTTTGACAGGGATTACAATAAAACTGTAGACTGCTTTGAGTCATATGAATTAGAAGACCTAATATTGTTAAAAGTCCGTAAGTATGGAATTGCCTTCCTTTTATTTGTGTCAACTTCAACTTCTTTCACCAGTATTTTACAATTTTTGGAGGACCGGTCTCTTGCCCCTTTGGCTTATTTATTCCTAGATATTTTATTCTGCTTGGTCAATTATAAGGGGGATTATCTTAATTTCTCTTTCTGCTAGTTCATTATTAGTGTACAGAAATGCAACAGAATATATATTAAGTTTGTATCCTGCAACCTTGCTAAATTATCGCTTCTAGTAGTTTTTTGGTGAAGTCTTTAGGATTTACTATACATTGTAGGTCATTTGCAAATAATGAAAATTTTACTTTTTTTCCTTACCAAGAGATCTGAGATTTTTGTTTCTTGAAGTAGGCCTATACTACTATAAATTTCCCTCTTAAAGCAGCCTTTGCTGCATCCCAAAGATTTTGGACCATTGTGTTTTCATTTCTTCCATGTTTTTTTTTTTTTTGTATTTCTTCTTCAATTTCTTGGTTGACCCATTTATTAGTATTTCATAGCATGTTACCCTGCATGTAGTTGTATTCTTTCCAGACTAATTTCTTTTGACTGATCTCTAGTTTCAAACTGTTGTGGTCAGAAAAAAATGCATGATATAATTTCAATGTTGAATTTGTTGACGCTTGTTTTGTGGCCTAATATGGGATATATTCTGGAGAATGTTCCGTGCACACTCCAAAAGAATGTATTCTATTTCTGGATGGAACGTTCTGAATATATCTGTTAAGCCAACCTGATCTAATGTGTCATTCAAAGCCCCCATTTCCTTCTCAATTTTCTGTCTGAATGATCTATCCCCATTGATGTCAATAAAGTGTTGAATTTCCATGGTAGCTGCACTTCTGGTGAACATAAGCTTGTCAAATGATTAAGTTGTACACCTGAAACTACTGTAACATTGTGTGTCAACTATACTCAAAAAAGCCCCCTAGTATTACATTACTGTCAATTTCTTCCTTAGTGTCTGTTAATAGTTGCTTTATGAATTTAGGTGCTCCCAACATGGGTGCATAGATATTTACAATTGTTATATCCTCTTATTGAGTTGTTCCTTTTTGTTTTGTTTTTAATGAACCATTGCCTTTGCACGTAACTTTAAAACAGGAATTTGAAAATATTTGGAGTAATGTTAACAATATTGGAATAACCACAGAACTTTCAAGTTACTATTTTTAAAGAACATTAAGTATTTTAGTTTTAAAAAACAATATTGTTTTAGTCAAACCTCACAGGATGATTACAAAATATTCATTGATATGCAAAAAGAATTCAAAATGGGGTAAACTTCTTCACAAACTGAATTCCAGATGAGTATATGAGTAATTTCAAAAAGAAATTGTAACTAAGAGTGCAATGAATTACTGAAAAAGTTGAAGCTGTAAATATTACATATAGGTGGTAGGATAGAATAAATTTGGGGGGAGGATTATAGACATAATACTATACTGAAAAGCTTAATATGGAATGAAAACTCTCCATAATGAAAACTAGATCTTAAAATTGGAACTCAAACAGGTCATCTGAGGACTAAGGGAACTGCAGGGAATCACACAGAAGCTATAGGGTAATGATTTAGGTATTGTATCCAGATGATAGAAAAAGATTCTAAGAATTTGATTTAAGTATATATCTACATTCTTTATTGTCTTTTTATAGATTATAATTTTAGCAAAAAGTTCTTAAGTATAAATAGGTTATCAGAACCTCAATCACATATGCACTTAAATTGTTTGGTGTTGATATCAAATTGTTAGTATGACAAATAATAAGACCATTTAGGATAAAAATAAGTAAATACTAGCATACCAACTCCTTAGAATTCATTTTCTTTTCTATTCAATTAGTTAAGAAAAACTAATTCCTCTGAAGAACTTAATTATAAAAAAACTAATTCATAAAATATAAAAGTGAATTCCACTAGATGCCAATTTAAATATATTTTTAAAAACTAACTATACATCCTTCAAATAATTCAGTAGGCATTATAAATATGTATGAAAAAGTGAGATATAAATACTCAACAGATATTTCATGTTATGTAGCACATAAGCATATTCAAAAACTTGGCATTGAGGATGGCAGACATAAGTCACAAATTCTAATCGAGGAATTCAGTTTATCTAATCATCCCAAGATTTTCCAGTTTTAAGAGATTAAAATTAGCAATGTATTTTTTTTTCCTTAAACAGTGTTGAGATACAATGAATATAATTTAAGCTGTATATATTTAAAGTTTTTGATTTTGTACTTGTTTCCAATTTGGGGTTGTCAACATTATTAAAGTCTTTGGGGCTTTGGGTTGTTTTTGTTTTTGTTTTTGTTTTAAGATTCATTTATTTGAGAGAAAGGTAAAAAGAGCACACGCACTTGCAGGGGGAGGGGCAAAAGAGAGAGAATCCAAGCAGATTCCCCACCTACCTCAGAGCCCAAGGCCTGCCAATCTCAAGATCCAGGAGAGGATGACCTGAGCCAAAATCAAGAGTCGGATGGTTAACCAACTGAGCTATCCAGGTGTCCCTGGAGTATAAGTCTTTGGATAAACCTATGCATTCATTTCTCTAAGTAAGCACCCAGAAGTGGAATAGCCTTGTCATAGTGCAAGTGTATATTTGACTTTTCTATTGTCACTTTTTAGTTTATATTTTGTACCAAATTTTTATAATAATAAGTTTATGAATAACTAATATTCATTTAGCATTACTGAATGATATACCTTTGAAAGTCTGTTCTGACATTCTAAATACGAATGTTCTAACCAGGTAATACTGGAGGATTTGGGTTTTGTTGGTTTTGTTTTTGTTTAACTATTTTGAACTTCAGACTTAGAAAGTTGCAGAAAGAGTACAAAGTATATCCTTATATATCTACCCCTGTCTTAACATCCTACATAACTTTAGTGCAACCATCAAGAAGTTAACACTGGCACAATATAGTAATTAAGATCTCATTTGAATTTCACCAGTTTTTTCACCGATAACCTTTCCTATTTTAAATGCTTATCTAAAGCTCCACCTTACATTTACTTGGCATTTCTTCTTAGATATCATTTGGATTTGTTTTAAAGTTTTTTCATGATTGGAATAGGTTATACATGCTTGCAATATTACCATAAAACCTGATCTTTTTATGACCAAAAAAACCCCCTGCAAATCTGTTTTCTAAAGTGTTTGTACCATTTTACAGCCCCATTATCAGTAGCATAAGCAGTCTTTTTAGTTTTAACTATTTTAGAGGTATATAGTGCTATCCGTGATGGTATGTTGAGCACCCTTTCATGTGCTATTTGGCATCTATAATTTTTCTTTGGTGAAGTGTGTTCAAAACCATTTTTAACTAATTTTCCTCTAACAAGGTGAGAGAGTTCTTTGCATACTTTAGACAAATCCTTTATTGGATATACATTTTGGAAATAATTTCTTCTAAACTGTGGCTTTTTTCATTTCATAATGTATTTCAAGTTGCAGGAGGTTTTAGGCCAATTTACTCGGTTTTATAGCTTGTGTTTCTCTTATGAAATCTACTAAGCCCAAGATTTCCTATATTGTTTTCTAGAAGTTTTGTAGTTTTAGCTCTTAAATTTGGGCCTATTTTGAGTTAATTTAAACTTTTGTAAATTTAGAAAATTTAAGGTAAGATTGATTTAAGGAAAAAAAAAAGATTGATTTAAGTTAAGATTCAGGGACACCTGGGTGGCTCAGCAGTTGAACATCTGCCTTCGGCTCAGGCATGATCCTCGGGTCTTGGGATCGAGTCCCACATCTTTTGTGGGGAGGCTGCTTCTCCGTCTGCCTATGTCTCTGCCTATCTCTCTGTGTCTCTCATGAATAAAACCTTTAAAGAAAAAAGATTGAGGGTCATTTTTTGTATATAGCATCAACTATACAGCACCATTTGTTACTATTTAGATCAGGATAGAATCATGTGCTCGAGAAAAACAGGTATTCAGTTTAAAAGCATTTTGAAATTCTTAGATAGCCTTCTAATTATACTGTTTAATGGCTATGTAGTTTACTGAGCATTTTCTCCATTGTTATTTAGGGTATTTATGAACCTTCCAATTCAAAGTAATTTTGTGAATAGCATAATTAATATTTATGTACACATCTCTATTACACTAAGGCAAATTTCTAGAAATGTAATTTCTGGATAAAAGGATTCTCCAATCTTTAAGGCTCTTGATGTATAAACAACCCACCTTCCACAAAGCTTATTCCACTGTACTTCCCAACCAATGTTGTATTTGTTATTTTGTTTGCAAATTTGAGTATAAAAATCAATTTTATTTTTGTTTACATTTTTATCTGTTAGTTTATCAATGTATAAACATGATATATAACTAAATTTGTAAGTTTGTATGTTAATCATTTTCTTAGAATCTTACAATTTTTCTGCTAAACGAGCCATTTATAAGCTCAAATTACCCTCCATGGTTGTTACAATACTGCAAATCCTACCCATCTATATTTTTTACTTAAATATCTAAGGTGTTGTTATAACAATCCTTAATATTACTTAAAGCTTTCACTTGTTTGTGCTTTTGTATGCAGAATACAATCTTTGAAAGCAGTTAAAGCACCATCAAATAATAATATAATCCAGAACACTTTTCCTAACCCAGTAAGTCAAAACCAATTCCAAAGAGAGCATATTCAATCAAAAGCTTTTCTATTTTAAGGACATTAGAGGAAGAAAAAAAAATCCTTAAAAAGTGTTCATGACCACTGCTTTGTTGTGGTAGTAACAAAGCAACTTTGTTTAAACTTGTTTTTCCCCCCACATTTTCTATTGTAAATTTTTATCACTATGTTATCAGGAAGTGATTAAAAAGGCAGAACCACTTTCCCCAGAATTTTGAGGGTAATCACATATGTAAAAAAAAAAAAAACAGAAAACAAAAACAAAAAACAAAAAACCAAGCAAACAAAAAAAAAAACAAAACAAAACAAAACAAAACCCCTATTACACTGTGGCTTTTCAATAATTATGCTATTAACTTGGCTGAATAAACTTTCCAAGTTTCCTGACATCCTATCAGGGTAACTGAACCAACACGCATTTCCAACTGTGTTAGATAAGAAATTAGCATTTTTTTCCCCTCACATTACTTCAAGTATGTTCATGTGTTGGTGCCTTAAACACTTCAGATGTAATGCAATTCTATCTACATTATTGGCCTATTTAGTGACCTTGAGTCTATTTGAACCATAATGTTTTAAGTCAATTAAGCATGTATGAGATCTGGAATGAAAGAAAATACACAAACTAGCCAAGCTGCTGCTGTTTTATACTATTGCTACCATGCTGTTCCCTCCTGGGTGATTATTATCTCATTAACTTTTAAACCAGTTTGGAAATAATTTACTCAGAATTCAAGCTTAATTAAACTTTATTTAGGGTCACTAATATTGGGAACAAGTCTTATTTAAATTTCAACTTTTAGAACTCTACCATAAGAAGAAGGAAGTCATTTATTTTGTAAGGGAAGAACATGGCTTATTACTGTGATAAAGAAGATGGGTATGAACAAACTCCTAAAATGTGTTATGCCATTCATTGCATACCATCATGCTCTTGACCCAACAGCCTAATTTTTCATTAATTAAACAATGTGTTTGCTGTTAGGGTTGGAGGCATTGCTTCCTATGAGGTTCACAGGATATTCCTAGTGACAAGCCATCACTAGTCAGATTTTGGGTCCAGGATTAGCCAACTCAGTTTGTCAGATTCAGAGAATATAGGTGACTGTACTAGTACTCAGGATCAGTGGACGTAGAAAGACAAAACTGGACTGAAGGTCAAGGATGTAATGCACAAGGGTATCAGGAGAGATCAGCGGTAGAGCAGTGCTCATATGAATTATTTAGGTGTAGGTGGAAAAAGACAGATTCATACATAGTTTTAAATATTAGTATCCAGTAAGAAGGTAATTTTAATTCAAGGTCACTACATAAGGACAAAAAAGTCTGTATACCAATCCAAAACATAAGGCATGGTGATGTAAATAAACTGTAAAGGGCCAGGGATATGGAATCTGGTTCAACATACCTTTCATTTAAATCTTACACTTTCACTTGACAGGATGAGCACTGGGTGTTATACTATATGTTGGCAAATCAAACTCCAATAAAAAAAATATACAAAAAAAACCTTATACTTTTCTCCATTATTATCTGTTTTTGGAAATCAGAAGGAAAAAAAAGAAGTACTTTAAAAGGGGGAAAAGGGGGCACTTTTTTTAAAAAAAAGATTTTATTTATTCATGAGAGACATAGAGAGAGAGGCAGAGATATAGGCAGAGGGAGGAGCAGGCTCCTCGCAGGGAGCCCAATGCAGGACTCGACCCGGGGACTCCAGGATCATGCCTTGAGTTGAAGGCAGAAGCTTAAGTGCTGAGCCACCCAAACGTCCCAAAAGGGGCAGCTTCTGACTTGATTTCAGCCGAGTTCAGGATCTTATCAGTCATGAGATGGGGTCCTGCCTCAGGCTCTGTGCTTACTGCAGAGTGTGCGTGAGAGTCTCTCCCTCAATCCCTCCCCCATTCACACGCGCTCATTCAAATAAACCTTTCAAAAAAGTATAAAGGGGGAAAAGAAAACTCAGTATCAGAGCTTTCTGGGGCAGTAGTAAATTTGAAATTAAAATTTGAACAAGTGATGGTGATTTTTAGCTAGATATGGACCCTAAGGCACTGGTATTCATTCTTGGCTTCACTTTCTCATCAGTTGAAGGAGCTTATACAAAATATCCCTACCTCAGTCTCACCTTGTGGGACTACAATTTAATTGGTCTGGTATATGGCCCAAACACTTGCCCTTTTTAAAATAAAGCTCTCCAGTAATTCTAATGTATAGCCAAGACTGAACAATATTTCTCTGATATAGAGCTAAGAATTAGTATTTCAGAGATGCTACTTTTGGATAAAAAGTCTAAAAGAATTTTCTGGTAATAAAAGTAACATTTTAGAAAACTTAGCATCTCAATTATCCAGTCTCCATAGACCAAGAATTTTTTTTAAGTAATTTTTATTGCATGCTGGGAAATGGAATATTGTAAGTCCCATCTTTGAGAAAGGAAATCATGAGATCAGAGATAGGAGACTTCCTATTATAAGGGAACATCTGTAACTAAAGAAAAGGCACCATGCACATCCCCAGGATATATCATTTATTGAGGCACTGAATTATAATTTCCTTCTCTCTGCCAGTAACTAAAGACACTAGAGTAAGTTTGAAAAATATTTTTTTAAAAAAAGGAGTGCCTGGGTGGCTCAGCGGTTGAGCATCTGGACTTTGGCTCAGGTCATGACCCTGGGATCCCGGGATCAAGTCCCATGCCGGGCTCCACGCAGGGAGCCTGCTTCTCCCTCTGCCTGTGTCTCTGCCTCTCTCAGTGTCTCTCATGAATAAATAAAGTCTTTAAAAAAAATTGTTTAAGACGACCTATCACCTCACATCAACAAAAGGAAATGTGCCAAACAAGGTTAAATTGGATCTTCTTTGAGCTTACTTGAGAAATGGCCAGTTGCCCCGTTGTGGTTTGCTGCCCTTCAAGGTAAACTGTGATTCTCTTGCTATCAGATTGCTTTATTTACAAGACACTATATTTACCCACCTAAAATCAAATTTTTATATGATTAAAATAATTGTAAAATTTAGTTTAAGAAATTAGTTTATAAGTTTAACTTATAACGTCAGATATGTCAAATTTACTGAAGGTAAAAATGTGCTCACTTTTTTTTTTTTTTTTACCTTTAAATGGATTTCAAGAACTTGCGTGCTGCAAATAGCTCAAGAAAACATCAGTATTTAGAAAAAAAGTCTCTTATTTTCCTTCTACAGTGATTATAATAAAGTGCTGCTGGTTTTTATAATCCTAAAATTCAAATGGGACTTTATCCTTGACACTTATTTTCTGAAGATTTTATTTATCTGAGACAGAAAGAAAACAGGGGAGAAGCAGAAGGAGAGGGACAAGCAGACTCCATGCTGAGGGCAGAGCTTGGTGCAGGGCTTAACCCCACCTTGAGGTCACAACCTGAGTGGAAATCAAGAGTAGGACACTCCACCGATGGAGCCACCCAGGTACTCCTCCCTGACACCTACCAGGAATAGTACCTTTATTCTTACAAAGGTCATTTTTTTTCTGTTTTCATTTCTTAAGTAATATCTACCACATACCCAGGATCAGTGACTCTACTGGGTCATATGAGCATACATTAGAGTTGCTGAGGTAGGTAAAGATACAAATGAGAAATGTGAATGCCCCATGTTCAATGCTGGAATCAAATGAAGCTCAGAACACCAGAAGTCCTACACAGGACCAACACCTAGTGCAGTAATGAGAGGTTCCTAATTTTTCCCACTGGCATTTTTAAGTTTAAAAAAAAATGAATTTGAAACATTTTATCAAATGACTCAGAGACAAAAGAAATAATCAGGTGAGGAAACAAAGAACAGATCGGGGGCGGGGGCAGGTAGAGTCTATTGGGGGCTCAGTCAGTTAAGCATCTAACAGTTGATTTGAGCTCAGGTCATGATCTCAGGGTCCTGGGATTGAGCCCCACACTTCAGCTCCATGCTCAGCCAGGTGTCTCGTTGTCCCTCTGCCCCTCCCCATTTGTGTTCACATTCTCTCTCTCTCATTCTATCAAATCTTTAAAGAACAGATCTAGAAGGGTGGCTATTCCAGGGCAGATACACAGGTATACACTCTGCATGAGAGAGAGCTTGGAGATTCCCATGGAGGATTGTTTAGTCATATAAGAATATGGATTCTTAGTTGTGTTGGTCAGGAGTCTCCAGGGAAACCTCACAGGAGGTAGCTTTCACCTCTCTCCATATATAGGGTTTGGATTTGGACCACCCGCAGTAGGAAGGGCAATCTGCTTTCTCCAGATGCTAACTTCACGTGGAAATGCTCCCACAGACACACCCAGAAATCATGTTTCATCTAGTCATCCCTTGCCCCAAACTATCACATTAAACATCACATCTGGTGAAGACCAAGACATAGACTATGGAGGATCTTAGTTAGCTCCAAGACATCTGGGCTTTATTCTTGGGCAATACGGAAAAAGCTAGAAAACCCTGAATAGCACAGGATTTCCATTAGATTTCTCTCATGATAATGCCAGGTCATGGGTTGAGAACAGACTCGAGGAGGGCATGATTAATCTAAGGTTATGATTTATGAAGCAGCTCGTTTCCCCTGGGTAAAAATATACCAATAGCCAGTAATAAAGTAGCAGTTTTCTCATTCTTACTTTGTACTTTCTGATAGAGATGGAATTATCCCCTTTTAATAGATAATAAAATATTTCTAGCCTCAGTTTCCTTAACTTACAAAAATGGTGCATATTTTAACAACTTTGGTATTATGATTGATAATAAGAGTAGCTAAAAAAGAACACCATATTTATCTAACACCGTAATTCATTTTTCTTCAGAATATCTCATCAACATATACCGAACACTCTGCATTCACCGTCCTCCATGCCAGGAACTTGGGAAAATAAAAATGAATGAGGGCCTTAATCTCAAGTGCTAATTAATTCTAGTCTTTTGATCATAGGAATTCTTACCTTACAGGTTGCTTAATTTTGAGTTACTTTCATAAGGTAACATATGCTTCCTGTTTATCAAGTAGCAAAGGTCTTACTTAGAAGCTCTGCATAGCATATTAGAGCAGCACTCTACACATATTTTGTGCCAGGTGTTCTACATTACTAAGCAGACACTCTCCATATGCTCTCTGAGGTTACTCCAGACTGAACAAATCCTAAAGTGCTGCAGTTAAATAATGTATAGATAGAACGGCCATTGACTTTGGATGCAATATGAAGACATCGTATTTTTAAGCACAAAATAGCAAATAGAGCATATCAGAATGTAGAATTGATAACGTCTTTTATTGATCTGTAACTACAATGTCCTGAGAAGGTTAAGTAACTTGCTACATGTTTTTAATGTGTTAATTTCTTCTCTGAGAAAATATTTCCTCCTCACCATTCCTATGATTTCCTTATGATCTTATTCCCAGTATATGGCCTTCCTTCCATCTCCGAATAAGGAGAGCTTCTACTTTCAACAGTAATCTAGACTTCTTACCTCTACTCTCGATTTGCCTTCTTCCTGAATATGAACTTAATTGTAGAAGACAGACTTAAAGGAATTTACACAATAAGAATTTCTTTAAAAAAAAAAAAAAAGATTTTATTTACGCATGAAAGACACACAGAGAGAGGAAGCAGAGACACAGGCAGAGGAAGAAGCAGGCTCCATGCAGGGAGCCCAATGTGGGACTCGATCCTAGGTCTCCAGGATCACACCCTGGGCTGAAGGCAGGCTAAACCACTGAGCCACCCGGGTTGCCCAAGATTTCTTTTAGAAAACTACTGATGTGAATCATGTCCCCCAAAATTCATATATTGAGGTCCTTAACTCCAGTGTCCCAGAATATGGCTTATTTGGATATAAGGCTCCTGCAGATATAATTCGTTAAGATGGAGTCATGAGAGTGGGTCCCAATACAGTTTGATTCAGACCCACTTTAATGACCATGTGGCTTAAAAAAAAAAAAAACTATCATGTGGCTTAAAAAAAATTATGATCATGTGGTTAGTATTCTTATAAAAAAGGAAAATTTGGACACAGACACGTGCACAGAGGGAGGATGCCGTGTGAAGATGAATGCAGAGACTAGGTGACTTCTGCAAGCTAAGGAATCCCAAAACTTACCAGCAAACCACCAAAAGCTGAAGGAGAGAAATGGAACAGATTTTTTTCTTGATAGCCTTGGAAAGAAATCATTCCTTCTGACACCCGGATCCTGACTTCTGAAACCATGAAACAATCAATTTTTCATTTAAGCCACTCAGTTTATGATACTTTGTTATGACAGCCCAAGCAAACTAATATAGAAATGAACTATAAATAAAGTATCAGCCATTCTGCTTGTATGTTACTGGCTGACTCTCCTAGGCAGTAAATCTCATTAATTTAACTACTCGTTTAATAGTAATGTTAACAGGATACATATGAAAATCAAAAGAAAAAAAAAGGAATCATCATCATTTAACAAAGACTATTCCACAGAATACTAATTCCATAGACTATTGCAGGTGTATTAGGTGAAAAAAAAAAAAAAAAAAAAAACTTTGGACAGTAAGTTACCTGGGGAAGCACTAGGTTACATTACACCAGATTTCTGTTACAGTATTCAGACCTATAAATTCTTTTAGAAATCTTCAGAATTATGTGTTCTGTCCATTAAAATCTTTAACACTTCAATATAAAGTAATTATAAAATATGTGTATGGATATATGTACACATAGATGCATATGTGTGAATATATGTTTTATCAAATATGGCTAGACATTTACAATCAACAAATTCTATAACTGCAAGTAAAGAATACAATTTTACACAAATTCCTTCAGAAAATACAGGAGGTATGTTTAACAGCCTGTTTTATTAGGCTAGAATAATGCTGATAAAAACTAAGATACAGCTAAGGGGAAAAAATGACAGACCAACATTCCTCATAAACATGTACCGAAAAAAAATAACATATTTGTAAATGACAACAATATAGATAATGATGATAGGTTTTAACTATATGGAGTTCACCCCAAGAATAAAAGGCTGCTAAACTAAAGCATTTGAAAAATATAGTTTACCACATTAACAGAATAAGAAAAAAAAAAAAAACATGTTTGTTACATATTTAAAAAGCACCCAATAAAGTTCAATTCCTATTCATGATAAAAAAAAAAAACTCTCAGTGCATAAGAATAAAAGGAACTTCCTCAATCTGATGAAAAGCATCTACATAAAGCTTATAACTAGGGTACCTCATGGAAAAATTAAAGCTTTTGCTCTAAAATTGAAGCAAGGCAAGATGGCTTCCCCTAAGTTCATAATGGCTTTCATCACTTCCATTTAAAATTCTATACAAAGCTGTAGCTAGTTCATTAGGGCAAGAGAAGTAAATAGGAGAGAAAAATTAAAATTGTTCTTACTCAGAAACAGGACAGCCTGTGTAAGAAAAAAAATCCTAATGAATCTATTAGGAAAAAATACTAGATATACTAAATGAATTTATTAAGATACAAAGTAAATATTTTATATCAATTTTAACTATCTGCAATAAATAATTTGAAATTAAATTTTTAATAAACTGACAATTAGAAGAAAGTATTTAGGAATGAATTTAACAAAAGAGGTTCAAGAGTTGTATGTTGATGCTCATGCATTGGAAGAATAAATATTGTAAAAATATCTATGCTACCCAGAACAATCTACACATTGAATGTATGCATTGAATGCATGGATTTTTTTCAGAGTTGGAACAAATAATCCTAAGATTCGTATGGGGCCAGAAAAAAAACCTTAAATAACCAGAGCAATGTTGAAAAAGAAAACCAAAGCTGGAGACATAATAATGCCAGACTTCAAGCTATAGGATTATATATATGTGATCAAGACAGCATGGCACAAAAACAGACACACAGATCAATGGCAGAGAAGAGAGAACCCAAAAATGGACCCTCAACTCTATGGTCAATTAATCTTCAACAAAGCAGGAAAGAATATCCACTGGAAAAAAAGACAGTCTTTTCAATAAATGGTGTCAGGAAAATTGGACAGCCACGTGCAGAAGAATGAAACTAGACCATTCTCTTACACCAGACACAAAGATAAACTCAAAATGGATGAAAGACCTAAATGTGATACAGGAATCCATCAAAATTTTAGATGAGAACACAGTCAGCAACCTCTGTGACCTCGGCTGCCACTTGTTGCTAGGCGCAGCTCCAAAAGCAAGGAAACAAAGGCAAACATGAATTACTGAACTTGATCAAGATAAAAAACTTCTGCACAGCAAAGGAATCAGTCAACAAAACTAAAAGGCAACATACAGAACGAAAGAAGATATTTGCAAATGACATAGCAGATAAAGGGCTCGTATCCAAAATCTATAAAGAACTTATCAACCTCAATACCCAAAAAACAATCCAGTCAAGGGATGGGCAAGAGACATGAACAGACATTTCTCCAAAGAACACCTACCTACACAGAGCCAACAGGCACATGTTAACATGCTCCACATCACTGGCCATCAGGAAAATACAAATCAAAACCACAATGAGATCCCACCTCACACCAGTGAGAATGGGGAAAACTAAAAAGACAGAAGACAAGTGTTGGAGAGGATGTGGAGAAGAACCCTCTTGCACTGTTGGTGGGAATGTGAACTGGTGCAGCCACTCTGGAAAACTGTGTGGAGAGTCTTCAAGAAGTTAAAACTAGAGCTACCCTATGACCCAGCAATTGCACTACAGGGTATTTACCCCAAAGATACAACTGTAGGGATCTGAAGGGACACCTGCACCCCGATGTTGACAGTAGCAATGTCCACAACAGCCAAACTGTGGATGGAACCTCGATGTCCATCGATAGATGAATGGATTAAGAAGCTGTGGTCTATATACACAATGGAATATTACTCAGCCATTAGAAATGACGAATACCCGCTGCTTTTTCAACGTGGATGGAACTGGAGGGTATCATGCTGAGTGAAGTAAGTCAATCTGAGAAGGACAATCATCATATGGTCTCACTCATACAGGGAATATAAGATATAGTGCAGGGGACCATAAGGGAAGGAGGGGAAACAAAATGGGGAAAATTTAGAGAGGAAGATAAACAATGAGAGACTCTTAACTCTGGGAAACAAACTGAGGGCTATTATGGGGGAGATGGGGGGCGGGGGACAGGCACTGAGGAGAGCTCTTGATGGGATGAGCACTGGGTGTTACACTATATGTTGGCAAACTGAATTTAAATAAAAAGTAAAAAGTAAAAAGAGTTGTATGTTGATAACTATAAAACACTGCTGAGAGAAATTAAAGGTCTAAAAAAATGAAGATGTGTATCACATTCATGAATTGAAATACTGAATATTATGATAAAAATTCTGCTCAAAAAAAAAATTCTGCTCAAAGTGATTTTTTTTAAAAAACCTACTTTGGCTGACTTCGTTCATTTGGCATTATACCCTCTAGTTCTACCATGTTGTTACAAATTGCAAAATCTCATTCTTTATGGCCGAGTATTTCATTGTATCCATAGATCACACCATCACAATCAACATTCCAATTGTCATTTTTGGGAATAAATTGGTAAATTGATATCAATATTTAGATGGAAATGAAAAGAAACTAGAATAGCCCAACTATTCTTTAAAAAGAGCTGTTGTGGGCAGCCCGGGTGGCTCAGCGGTTAGCGCCACCTTCAGTCCAGGGCTTGATCCTGGAGACCCGGGATCGAGTCCCACGTCAGTCTCCCTGCATGGCACCTGCGTCTCCCTCTGCCTGTGTCTCTGCCCCCCTCTCTCTCTCTCTCATGAATTAATAAATAAAATCTTAAAAAAAAGAACAGTTGTAGCATTTACACTTTGATTTCAAGACTTTCTCTAAAGCTAAATCAATAAAGTGTGATATTAATATAAGGATGAACTCAAAGCATTAAAACAGAAAAGATCAGAAACAGACCCCACAAAAATAGCTTATATTTGACAAAAGGTGCCAAGGCATTTCAGTGGGGAAAAGAATCTTTTTCTAAGTAAGTAGTTCTGGAATAATTTCATATCTGTATAAAAAAGAAAATCAACCCCTATGTTAATCCATGCAAAAACTGTAATTAAAAATGGATCATAGAAATACAAAAGCTACAACTATTATGTAGGGGAGGGGAGTGAAGCATCTTCACAATTTCAAATAGTCAAGATTTCTTGGAATCATAAAAGAAAAATAGTAATAAGACCACCTTTATTTTAAAAGACATTATTTGAGATGCAGTTTTCCCAGTTTGAGATGGTGATGTAGGAAAATTATGAACTCATTTCCTCCACAGAACACACCAAATTATACCTATTATAGAACAATTCCTCCTAAAAAACTGAGAGCAACTAAACTACTGAACAATCAAAGATAAAAATAGCAGCAAAAGAGACAGAGACCCATCATGGTTTTAAATAGTAACAAGCAAAGGTGCCTGGGTGGCTCAGTTGGTTAAGCAGATGCCTTCAGCTCATGATTCCAGGGTCCTGGGATCAAGCCCTTTGTAAGGCTTCCTGCTCAGAGAGGAGTCTGCTTCTCTCTCCTCACCGCTCAATCCCACTCTCTCTCTAATCAATCAATTAATCAATCAATTAATCATAGCATATATAGCCACAACTCCAACTAGCCAGCAAATCACCAAGCACACACAATCTGCATAGAGAATAGCATACACAGAATCACTCCTCTTCAAGTTTAGAAGTAGCCGTTTCTCCCAATCCATCACAAGAGACAAAGTAAAATGGGGAGACAGAGAATGTACTCTAAAAGAACAAGAAAAAAAAACTTCAGAAAAAGAACTAAATGAAGCAGATAAGCAATATTCCTCATGAAGAATTTAAAGTCACGATCATAAAGATACTTACCAGGTTACTAAAAAGAGTAGAAGAGCTCAATGAGAACTTCAGTATAGAAATAGAAAATACTAAAAGGAACCAGAGTTGGATATAATAATCAAACTCAAAAGCATACTGGAGGGAATCAACATTAGATTAGAGGATGCAGAAAAATATATTGACAATCTCAGAAATGGGGTAAGGGAAAGCACACAAGCTTAACAGTAAAAAGAGGTGGAAAAAAAAGATTTTAAATGAGAAAAGAGTAAGAGATCTCTTGGATAACATCAAGTCAAAAGACATTTATGTTACAGAGATCACAGAAGAAAAGAGAAAGGTGTAGAACTTATCTGAAGAATAAATGAAAACTTCCCTAACCTAGATAAAGATATAGACCTCCAAATCCAAAAAAGCACAGAAAGTTCCAAATAAGGTAAAACCGAGGACCCACAGCACAGGATATAATTAAAATGTCAAAGGTTCAAGATAAAGAGAGAATCTTAAAATCAGCAAAAGAGAAATGAAATGTTACCTACAAGAGAAAAAAATATAAGGCTATCAGCCGATTTTTCAGCATAAACTTTGCAAGTCAGAAAGAAGTAGGATGATGCATATTCAAAGTACTAAAAGGAAAAAACCTACCACTGAGAATACTCCACCTGGTAAGGTTATTATTCAGACTTGAAGGAATGATAGAGTTTCCCTAGACAAAAAAATAAAGGAGTTTATCACTAGTAAACTAGCTTTATAAGAAATGTTACAGGGATTTTAAATAGAAATGGCCATAACTAGACCTAAGAAAAATATGAATCAGAAGAGGTGAAATATGATAATATACACAAAATGTGGAGATGGGAGTAAAAAGGAAAGCAAAGGGGCAGAAGAATAATGAAGATCAAGTTTTTAAAATGTATGAACTTAAATGATGATCAAATTAATATGGACATTTATTTAGTAGGTTATATATGAACTTCATGGTGATCACAAACTCAAAACCTAGGATACACACACTAAAATTAAAAAATAATAATTGAAAAAAAAAACTATATATCTATGGGTCACAAAGATGAAGAGAAGAACACAGAGGAACTACAAAAACAATCAGAAAACAAATTTTTAAAATAGCAATAACTACATACCTATCAATTACTTTAAATGTAAATGGCCTAAGTGCTCCAATCAAAAGACAAAAGGGTAGAATGGATTTAAAAACTATAATAAAAGATCTACCTATATGCTGCCTAAAGAGACTCTTCACTGACTTAAAGGTGCATACAGACTAAAGGTAAAGGGATGGAAAATATTTCCCATGCAAATGGAGGGCAAAAAAAAAAAAGGCCAGGATAACATCTATAACTAAGTAGACTTTAAAACAAAAGGCTATTACAAGAAACAAAGAAGGAAATTACATAATGATAAAGGGAACAACTCAACAAAAGGAAATATTTATGCTAACTCTGAGCACTTAAATACATCAAGCAAATATTAACAGATATAAAGAGAAATTGGTGGTATATGAAGAATAGGAGGTGCTTTTAACACTCCATTTACATCAATGGATAGATCATCCATCAGAAGAAAAAAAAAATCAATAAGGAAACAGTGACTTTGACTAATACACTGAACCAGATGACTTGAAAGATATATATAGACCTTTCCATCCAAAAACAGAATACACATTTTATGTTCACATGGAGCATTCTCCAGAATAGGTCCTATATTAGACTATACAACAAGCCTCAGTAAATTTAAAATAAATCCACCATGCATCTTTTCGGACCACAATGATATAAAACTAGAAATAAAGCACAAGAAAAAAAATGGAAAAAACACAAACACCTGGAGACTAAACAACATAACAGTAATAGGTCAATGAAGCAATCAAAGAATAAATTTAAAAAATACATGGAGACAAAGTAAAGTGAAAACACAACAGCCCAAAACCTCTAGCACATAGCAAAAGCAGTTCTAAGAGTGATGTATGTAGCAGTACATGCCTACATCAAGACTCAAAACAGAAACAATCGCACCTTACACCTAAAGGAACTAGAAAAAGAAGAACAAAGCCCAAGGTGAGCAAAAGAAATAAGATCTGAGCAGAAATAAATGACAGACTGAAACAATACAATTGACAAACCCTTGAACTTATGAATAGAAAGGACCCAAATAAAAATCAGAAACAAAAGGAGAAACAACTGATACCACAGAAACACACACACAAAAATAAAACCTTATGGAATATGATATGGTGATAAACTGGGCGACCTGGAAGAAAGGGATAAATTGCTAGAAACAATCATCTAAAATTTAAACAGGAAGAAATACAAAATTTGAACAGACCAATTACAAGTAACAAAAATGAACTAGTAATCAGAAAAAACAAAAACAAAAAATAAGATTATAGGACCAGATGGATTCACAGGTGAATTCTACCCCACATTTAAAGATGATTTAATACCTATTCTCCTCAAACTATTCCAGAGAAAAAAGAGGGAAATCTTCCAAATTCATTTTATGAGGCCAGGGTTACCCTGATTCCAAAACCAGATAAAGACACTACGAAAAGAGAACTACAGGCCAGTATCTCTGATGAACATAGATGTAAAAATCCTCAACAATGTATTAGTGAACCAAATCTAACAGTACATTTTTAAAAAACCACTCACCTTGATCAAGTGAGATTTATTCCCAGAATGCAAGGATGGTTCAATATTCATAAATCGATATCATATACCACACCAACTAAATGAAGGATTTAAAAAAAAAAAAACGTATCATCTATATAGAGGCAGAAAAAGTATTCCACAAGACTCAACATCCATCCATGATAGAAACTCAACAGAGTAGGTTTAAAGGAAGCATACCTCAACATAAAGGCCATGGATGAAAAATCCATAGCTAATATTATACTAAATGGTGAAAGACCGCGTTTCCCTTAAAATCAGGAACAAGACAAGAATGTCCAGTCTAGCCAATTTATTCAACGTAGTTCTGGAAGTCCTAGCAAACAACAAACAACAAAAATAAAAGGCATTCTGGGGTGCGGGATGGCTCAGTCCATTAAGCATCAGACTCTTGATTTCAGTTTAAGTCATGGTGTCAAGATTGTGAGATTGAGCCCCGTGTTGGGTTCTGTGCTCAGCAGGGAACCTGCTTGAGATTCTCTCTCTTCTTCTGCCTCTCCCATTTGTGCTCTCACTCACACTCTACTAAGTTTTTTTTAAGCATCCAAATCAATAAGGAACAAGTAAAACTTTCACTATTTGCAAATCACATATCATATATGGAAAACCATCACAACACACACAATGTATAAATCTGCTGCACTTCTGTACACCAATAATGAAGTAGCGTACAGAAAATTTAAAAAACAATCCCATTTACAATTGCACCAAAAAGAATACCTAGGAATAAACTTAACTAAGGAAGTGAAAGACCAATCCTCCAAAAACTGTCAAACACTGATGGAAGAAATCGAAGATTACACAAATGGAAATATATTTCATGTTCATGGATTGGACAATATTGTTAAAATGTCCATATTACTCAAAGCAATCTACAGATACAATGCAGTCCCTACCAAAATATTACTATTTTTCACAAAACTAGAATAAAATTTGGGATCTTCTGTCATTCTGTAGAAACAGCCAAAGAAATCCTGAGAAAGAACAAAATTGGAGGTATCATCATTCCAGCTTTCAAGATAAACTACAAAGCTGTAGTAATCAGAACAGCACAGTGCTAGCCCAAGCACCTAGATCAGTGGAACTGAGTAGAGAAATTACTCTGGAAATTACCCCATAATTTTATGTCAGTTAATCTGTGACAAAGAAAGCAATAAAATACAATAGGAAAAAGTCTTCAATAAATGGTGCTAGAAAAACAGGAAGAGAATGAAACAGGACGACTTTCTTACACCACACACAAAAATTAACTCAAAATGGTTTAAAATACCTAAATGTGAGACTGGAAACCTAAAAATCCTAGAAAAGAACACAGTCAGTCATTTCTCTGACATCAGCCAGACAACATTTTTTGAGATTTGGCTCCTAAGGCAAGAGAACAAAATCAAAAATAAACTATTGGGAGTGCACCAAAATAAAAAGCTTCTGCACAGCAAAGAAACAACACAAACACAAAAAGTCAACCTTCAGAATGGGAGAAGATATTGGCAAATGATAGATCCAAAGAGGGGTTAATATTCAAAATATATAAAGAACTCATACAACTCTACACCCAAGAAACAGCCAATTAAAAAAATGAGCAGAGGATCTGAAGAGCTATTTCTCCAAAGAAGACATACAGATGGCCACGGACACATGAAAAGATGCTCAACATACTCATCAATAGTGAAATGTAAATCAAACCTGCAATGAACTATCACCTCACACTTTGGGCTAAAACCAAAAACATAAGAAACGACAAGTGCCGGCACGGATGTGGAGAAAAAGGAGACCTCATGCACCGTCGGTGGGAATGCAAACTGGAGAAGCCAATGCGTAAAACAGTACGGAGGTTTCCCAAAAAGTTAAAGATAGAATTACCTTGTGATTCAACAATCCCACTCCTGGGTAGTTCCCCAAAGGATACAGAAACACTAATCCAAAAAGATACACGCACCTCTACGTTTACAGCAAGCAGCATTACTTACAGTAGCCAAAAGGTGGAAGCAGCCCATGTGTCCAATTGATGAATAGATAAAGATAATACGTGTGTGTGTGTGTGTGTGTATAAAATAAATTATTACTCGGCCATAAAGAATGAAATCTTGCCATTTGCAACAACACGGATGTAGCAGCAGAGTATAATGCAAGACAAATGCCAGGACTTCACTCCTATGCGGAATTTAAGAAACCAAACAAAGGGGGAAAAAATAGACAAATCAAGAAACATACTCTTAATTATAGGGAACAAACAGATAGTTACCAGAGAGGAAGGGGAGAGAGGACTGTGGTTAAATAGGTGATGGGGACTTAGGAGGACACTGGTCATGAGCAGCACAGGGTGACGTATGGAAGTGCGCAGGTATATTGATCGTATGCCTGAAATTACACTGTATGTTAAATAACTAGAATTAAAAACTGTAAAATATATACACGCATACATACAATGGCTCCCCAGATCAAAGGAGGCCCCGATTCATAGCACTTCCAAGTTTTCCTGGTGGAAATATTCCCACCGTGGCTGACCTCAAGCTACCAATGGGACTTCACTAAACAGACTCGGGAAAAGACGTGCATATTTGGTTCTTGTCGGCGCCCCTCACTCTATCACCTCTATCTCCACATAGGGCTAGAGGGGGGTCCTTAGATGCTCTGCTATTGACAATACGGCCTTCAAAACAATAAGGGTATACATTGAAGTGGGACATAAACCCCCTTTTCCACCACAGAAACTATACC
Source organism: Canis aureus (assembly GCF_053574225.1). Taxonomy (NCBI): domain Eukaryota; kingdom Metazoa; phylum Chordata; class Mammalia; order Carnivora; family Canidae; genus Canis; species Canis aureus. The sequence continues at coordinate 4,361,724 of NC_135644.1, forward strand.
TCAGTGTCCACTGGGTTGTACGTTCCAAGTGGCAGAGCTGTTTGTAGCACAGACCAAATCTGGTAAGAAGAGCCTTTTCCTGCTTAAGGCCCAGCTCAACGTAGACAGCCGCCAATGTCTCCTGATACGTGAGTCCGTGAAGTCATTCCCAAGCATTGGAAAGACTATATTCAGAATGTCAATGCCCCCCAGGCACTGTGCTTACACTTTATAAAGACAAGGTGAAGGGGGCAACAATCTGTTCTTTTCTTTAAAAAAAAAAAAAATCGCAGCATGATCCAGACTACTGAGCCCCTAACTACACCGATGAGCCAAGCATCTGAACCCCCACAGGGTTTATCATTTTATCCTCTAGAAAACCTGTTTTTCAACTTACCCTCTAGAAAACCCACAAAAACCTACCCACTAGAGAATCGAGGCATCGAATTACTTGCCCTTTAATTTTATTTATTCATGAGAGACACACAGAGAGAGGCAGAGGGAGAAGCAGGCTCCATGCAGGGAGCCCAATGTGGGACTCCATCCCAGGACCCCGGGGTCACGCCCTGAGCCGAAAAAAGATGCTCAAACGAAAAAAGATGCTCAAAAGATGCTCAAAAAAAGATGAGCCCCCCAGGCATCCCTATAATTGCCCTTTCTTATCTGATTCAATTATGATGCCACTGATATCATAGACCAAAGTCCCATTCGACAGAATGTCTAGACCGTGCAAAGCTTCTCAAACTACATTTCAGTAGAAATCAGCAGAGTTAACATGGCCATAGGCAAGACCATAAAGGCTTAGTCTTGTCCATCCCCCATAAATACCAACTACTTTTGATCCTCTTTCTTGAGAAGCAGGGCAGAGGACGCGTTCGCTAGGTCGTTACTGGCCACCTACCATAACCTACAGCAACACAGCACCACTCCGGGGGCAAAAACTGCACCTGGAGCCACTATTGGGTTGAATCTGGGAGGGTTCGCTGCCGCTTCCAAGTCCCATTCAGTTTTCACAGGGGTAAGATTGTCGGGTGAGGATAGGAGGGGGATTACCACCCGCACGTTCTTTCCGTCTACACGGGAGCAGCACTTGTGTCTACAGTCTCTCCCATCAACCTTCCAGGATCAGACCCATTTATTGACGATTTCACCTGGGGGAGGCAGTTTTGGAGGCCTCTACCTGGCCATCCTTGCTTCAATAAGATTTTACCTCAGAGGCTGCTTGTCTCTCTCCTAGTGACACCCATGGTTTAGATTTAGCTACTCATTGTAATGGCCCCATCATGCTTTCGATGGTGGAAAGCACCATCATGTTTCCATTATTTTCAGATTCCATCATCCATACTGTCAGTTTGGGCGGGGGCCAGTTCTACAACAGCATGTCCTACCACCATCAGCCCTGGTTCCAAAGAAGATAGCTACCGTTGAGCTCCTCAGTGATACTGGTGCTCATTCAAGTCAGTGGTTAGCTGGGTACAGGGGTAGCGGGAACAAGGGACTGCAAGAAAGCACAAAACCTTTTAGGGGTAATGGAAACGTAAAGCATCTGGGCTGTAGTGGTGGGGATACAGGGGTTGTGCCCTGCCAAAACTCAGGGACTTGTCCATTTTAATTATGTGTAGTTCACTGCATCCAAGTCATACTTTGTCACAAGCAAAGCCTAATAGTGAATTTACATTTAAAATGAAGACTAGGAGCACCTGGGTGGCTCAATCAATCGGTTAAGCGATTGCCTTCAGCTCAAGTCGTGATCCCAGGGTCCTGGGATCGAGTCCCGCACTGCGCTCCCTGCTCAGCAGAGAGCCTGCTCCTCCCTCTCCCTCTGCTGCTCTTCTGCTTGTGCGCTCACACTCTGTCAAACAATTCTTAAAAATGAAAATCAATATAGAAATATAAAGGCTGAACCAGAAGTTATGAATTGGTTTCCATTTGAAGATCACCTTGTCTTCTAAACCACGGCTACAGAAATTTTGAGAAGTTTTTTTTTATAATGTATTTAATATTCCTCAAGAGACCACAAAAACATTAAAAATTATCAATCTTCACTGACAAGGTATAGCCTGTTCATTATCCTTAAGGTCTATGTGATGCTCCAGCCTTCTAAAATGATACGTACAAAAGGGAAGGAGTGACAATTTCCTCAAAACCTGGAGGCATTCTCAAAATTCAGTATTGAGTCTTCAGTGTATGCTCAATGTTGGAGTCTTGGAAGTTACACTATACATAAAATTAAATTCATTTTTGCCTCAAAATAACACTTTAGTGTAACTTCAATGGTATGACAATTCCAGATATAGGCTAAAAAAAAAAAAAAAAATCAGTCCACCTAAATTTGTCAGTCACTTAGCTGCCCTAATAGTTACGTATTAGTTTTATAAGATCTTCTGAATAGTGTGACTACTATATTCTTTGTGCTTTCAAAATTTCTGTGTATGTCTGAACTGCTAAGGAAAAAAAAAAAAAAAAAAAAACCTGATTGCGTGATGGCAACCTAAAATCATTTCACAGAGGTTTAGAATCGTTCCTCCAACTTCATTGTACTTAACGTCCATTATTTCTGTCTAATCCATATGCAGAGTTGTAGTAACTGGTACTGATTTATTGCATTATCAGACAATGAATTTCCATCTTCAGCACATAACCATTTCTTTCTCAGACTGTCACACATACACACGGACACTTTAATTTTAAAATTCATAAATTCAATGAAAAAAGGCACAAATCACCAATGTTAAGAGGGGGAAATAACTGACCAAGGTGAGAAAGCTTCTAGTACCAAAATAAACAGGATTTGCCATCATATTCAGTTCCTAATTAAGCCAAGGTGGTATTGGAGCAGAATAGAGAGCCCGGAAATTGCCTCACAGAGATCTGGAGATTGACACAGGACAGTTAGAATCCATATAAGTCCGTATAGTCATTTCATTCTCCTGCCTCACGTATAAACTATTTTTCTTTCACCCCACAGCTCTTTGCATAATAAAGTACACAGTAATAAGAAAGAGTCAAGCAACTTCTATCATGAGCCAAACTATTAGAGTTGTGTGCGAAGTGCTCTGCGTGCATATTCCATTGCAGCATCACAACAATGTGAGGTAGACACTATTAGCAGAAACAGACAAAAAACATTTAACAAAAACTTAACATTTCTATTTATAACATGACCCTATAAGAAGTGAGAAGAGTAGCTGTGATCTAGACTCTAAGGAGGAGTTCCCTGCAATGCACATGTTCAAAGGAATATCTGGAATAAATACCTCCTACACAATTTTTATGAGGCAATCAACCAAATAAAAATATAGGCAAAACATACTGGTAGTTAGAGCATAGCAGAGAGAAAACCTAAATATGAAAAGAACACTCCACCTCCCTAATAAGGAAAATCATACTAAAATATAAGATTCCATGACATACACACTCATTAGTTTGGTGACATCTTAAAAATATAATAGCTAATGAAGAATAAAAGCTTCATGCAGCTTGTGATAATATCACTCTGAAAAGCAATCGGCAATATAGTTAGGTTGAAATATGCATTATCTATAAACCCACAATTCCCTAGGTATGTTCAACAAAAATCACTTGAATGCATGCACAAAGACAGATTACAAGAGTGTTCATAGAGCATTTTTTAAGTAGTAAATTAACAGTTACCAACAGAAAAAAAAAATTGGAGAAGGGACGTTCACATGGGATTTTAAAGCACTGCCGAGGAACTAGATTTATGGAATATGTCATCCGGGATCAATCTCACAAAGCTGTATGAAAAAGCATGTTGCAAAATTACATGTCACTGCTCATTTGGTAAGAATTGGATATAGGCGATCACTTCCCTCCGGTCAGCACTTACTGTATTTGGTTTGCTGACCACCGCAATCCCCTAGGGATCCTCCCCCATAAATGGCAAATGTGTGGTCCCTTTTGGTTCCCTTCGTATTTCAGTATCTGCTCATGTTGGAAGGTCACAGCAATCTGTTCCTAGACATGCTCTCACCAATTTCCATTCTCCCTTTTCTTGATCTCCTCTCTTTTCATGGCTTTAAATACCAAACACTGGCAACTCCTACATCCGCATCTGCATCGTGGTCCTCTTCTCTGAATTCGTTCGCATGCCCAACTGTTGCCATAACCACGTGGATTTCTAGTAGGTATCCCAAACCTGACACATTCAAAACATCTCCCGGGCTGCTCTTCCAAATGAACTCTGTCCTCTGTCTTCTCAAACGTAATTAATGGCAACTCCAACTTTTCTTCATTTCCCACTTGAAGAATTTGGCCCAGTCGTCTCACACTTCCGGGATTTGTCTGTCATTTAGCCCACTTCTCTAGACCCCGTGTTTGTAGTTAGCTCAACATTAAGTCTAGGAACTTGGTCAATCTCAAGTGACAATAAGCATGACCACTGAATTACTATAACACCCTGACCCCTCGATGGCAGAAAGCCAGCAAGCTGGCTGGCATAACTTTGACACTATTAGTTAACTTGGCCACTACAATAAATGATGGCAAACTTGCTAGCTTAAAATGACACAAATTCAGTATCTTCTGGTTCTGGATTCAGATGGTCAAAATGTGTCAGGCAGGGCTTGACTGTTGCTTCCAAAGTCTACTGCCTTTCTTGCTCAGGAGCCCTGACCCCTGTGCTTCTATTATCACATCTCTTGTTCGGACTCTGATCTACCACCTTCTCCTAGTACGTCCCCCTTAACTCCATCACATATGCAAAAAATCCCTTTTACTATGTAAGGTAACCTATTCACAGGCTCCAGGAATTAGGATAGGAACACCCTGGGGAACAAGGGAAGCATGACTCCGCCAGCTACAGACACCGCACAAAGGTTCATTTCCCCATCAGCCATTCAACCAATGCTCTTAACACCCCTGCTAACCCTTGCTTAATCAAGGATTCTAATAAAAATCATAAAATACTCATTTTCTAAATCAGAGTGAGGCTATTTGTTAAGTCTGAAATTCAGGTAAACAAAGGCAGGGAAAAAATATGCTTAGATCTTCCTTTTATGTCCATTTTCTCAAAGTCATAAGTTGGTTTAATTACTTCTTCAAAATGGTAAGTTTATTTCTATGGGGTTCTTGCTCACTCTCTCCACACCTTCATCATTCACTCTCAGTGATTTTTGCAGAATCAGTATAATTCCAATAATTTTAATAATTATTCTTGGGGAACGTGGGTGGCTCAGTTAAACATCTGCGTACAGCTCAGGTCACGATCCCAGGGTCCTGGGATCAAGCCCATCTATGGGCTCTCTGCTCAGCAGGAAGGCTGCTTCTCCCTCTGCCTGCTGCTCTGCCTACTTGTGCTCTCTCCCTCTCTCTGTCATGTAAATAAATATTATTTAAAAAATAAATTATTCTCTCATATATATTTTGAACATTGGGAGCACCTTTGAGTTGGCTCCTGTGTTCTTTGACATGACCATTAATCTTTGGAGCCTCCTTGATTTCTAGTATAATTAGATGTCTCAGCACCACCTTGTACTTTCCTTGACCCACATTTCAATTCGCCATTTCTCTAAGGAGGAAAGAAAGTGTGAAAGAACACAACCTTGGTCCTACAGATGATTATTGTTACTTTGGATGATTATTATTCCTCAGAAGCAATTTCAGTGAACAGAGCTATATATTAAAAATTCATGCCTTTGTCTTATATCTGTATTGCAATTGCAATATTACAATGTTTTACCTCTTGTGTATATATTGTAACTTACTCTAAAATACTGTTATGCTATCTTATATGACTTTATCCAATAGTATAAAATAAGTATCATTCTAACAAATTACTTTTTAAAAGCTAAAGTGCCCTACACATAGACAAATGATTCTAAAACTTGTAGAAAAAAACCTAGACTAACTAGAAGAATTTTCAAAAACAATAGAACTGAGATAAAAAAAAAAAACCTCTCTACCCAATGTTAAGAGCAACTAAACGGCTACAGTAATCAAAATAGATGGTATTGACAGAGGAATGGAGACACAGATCAATGAAACAGAACTGAGGTTCTAGAAAGAGACCCATGTAAATATATCCAACTTATTTGTCAAAAGTACAAAAGTAACTCAATGAGGAACAGCCTTTTCAATAATAGCATAAGAGGACTTGTACAACCATAGATAAAAATCAACCTAAACCTTTTACCTTACACAAAGTCAACTTAAAACAATCACAGATTTAAATGTAAAGTGTAAAAATGACTCTGGGAAAAATAGAAAATCTTCAATCCCTCGAGGTAGGTGAATTCTTAAATGTAACACAAAAGAAAATATGAACCATAAAGGAAAAAAACTGATAAATTGAATTACATGAAACTTTAACACCTTGCTTTCCCAAAGAACTTGTACATAGGATGAAAAGCTACAAACTGGATGAAGACATCGGTAAACCCCATAACCAACACAAGACTTGTATATAGAATATATTTTTTAAAAGAATCCCAAAACTTAACAGAAATAAGTCGTTAGAAGGTGGGCAGAAGAGGCGCCTGGGTGGCTCATAGTTGGCTAAGCACCTGACTTGATTGCAGCCCAAGTCATGATCTCAGGGTGGGGAGATGAGCAGGGAGTCTGCTGGAGATTTGCTCTCTCCCTCTTCTTCTGCCCCTCCCCCACCAATCGTGCTCATGGACTATCAAAAAAAATTTTTTTAAAGATGGGCAAAATCGTTCAGACATTCTACTAGTGACAACATATGGATAATTTTTTTTTACAAAAGTCCTACTCTTTTCTCGAGTGGCTTTATCATTTTACATTCCCAGTAGCAACATATGAACGATCCAGTTTCTCTACATTCTTTTCAACATGATTTAGTGTTGATCACTTAATTTGTCTTTTTTATGTAGCCATTCTGATAAATGTTTAGTGATACCTTAATGCGATGTTAGTTTGCATTTGTAAAAAATAAAACAAAATAAAGTAAAAGTAAATATAAAATTAGCACATAATGCAAGAGTTGCTCTTCTGGCATTTATCCTGGAAAAAGTGAAAATGACATTCACACAAAAATTTGCTCATAAGTGTTATCAGATTTGTCACAGACCATCCTCCCCATAAAAAGACACCCCGATATACTTCAACAGGTAAGTAAACAGACTACGGTATATCCATAGTTCAGGATACTCAACCATAAAAAGGAATGGACTATTCATACATGCAGCAACTTGGATGTATCTCGAGTGAATTATGCCAAGTGTTTCTACAAAGCCAATCTCATACACTCTATAATTTCATTTATCTAACATTTTGGAAGGACAAAATCAGAGATGGAAAAGAGGTTAAGCGGTTATCAAATAAGGGAAGAAGCTGTGATTATAAAGTAGTTGCACAATCACAGAAACCACACACAGGACTGCATGTAAAACTGCTAGAATCTGAACAAAGCTGGTAGATTGCATTAACGTCAATTTTCTAGTTGTGATATTCTAGTTATGCAAAATATCACCACTAGAGAAAACTGCATGAAGGAAGAATTATTTCCTACAGTTGCGATTTTATAATTATATCAAAATATCAGAGAAATTACACTACAGAAGTTTAAACTTTTTATTTCTTTTTATCTTTAGAATATACCCCCAGTAAACAACTACAGTCCCAAAAAAATTTATATATATATATATATTTATATATATATATATATATATAGCAGCTCATGTATAGTGTGTGTGTGTGTGTGTGTGTGTGTATATATATATATATATATATATATATATATATATATATATTCTAATGTTGCTGTAAATAAAACTTCTTCCATGTAGTAATTCAGGACCCAGGTAGGCTTGTTTGTATTTGCTTCTAATGTCAGGGATTTGTTAATCTGAGTTTTATTTTTAACAGGTAATGTGTTACATGCTTTGAATTACAACCATGTGGGGAAAAAAAATAGGAGTGTTTCCCTTACTAAGTGTCTTACCTCCATAACAAATATTTGCCTCTCCTCCTTTTGACTCAAGAATCAACACACAACATATACCGTTCTGCTTGTTGCGTTCCCCCAATGATTTCGTAAGAACGACAGGTCCTCTCCTTATCAGTAATACACAGAAAGTGTCCTTATTCTTTTTAAAAATTGTATCCTATTCCACTACCTGGGTCTGGTCAACCAGATTCTTTGCTAAACCACCTAGTTATCAAATAGGTGCTCAGTGAATAACCTGACACACATGAAATTTTGAGCTTATTGAGATAAATTTGTAATAAGCAGTTTTAGAAGATTATCACTTTAAGGATTAAGACATTTGTAATATTAGATAGGGCAAAATTTTCATCCATAGGTGGTATACCATTTTGCACTCATAGAAACTACAAGTACATGTCTAAGAGACTCAAATTTCTGCATTTTTCCCAATTTGATAGTTAAGAAATGGTTCATTACTATGATATAGAATAATTTTTTATTTTAAGTGAGGATGAACATCTTTTTGGATACTTGTTATTTCTACTTTTTCCTGTGATTTGTTTTTTCATGTCCCTTGCCCTTTTTTTTTTTTTAATTGGGCTGTTCTTTTTCAGTTTCAGTCTCTAGTATATACACTCAGGTGATTAGTTCATGCATATATAAATTATCTATTGTATTTAGAGATGATTAGCCCTTTGTGCCATGACTTGCAAAAAGATTCAGTCTATCACTTGATATTGTCTTTATCCCAGGAACAACCATTCCAGCACAGCATCAACACTACTATGTGGGAAATGGAGAGCTGGATTGCAGAACAGACATTGTAAGACGCCTGCTCAGATCTGTTTCTCAAAGTTTTAGCTTAGAAATCATCACTCCAAATTCAAGTGCAGTAGGGGTGATGGCAGCAGTGACCCAGGTATGCTCACTGACCAAAATATGCATGAATTCTCGAAGATGGTGCTAAGACTTACAGGCAGCAACGGTCACCCACTGAGGCACGAGGACCAGAAAAAAAGAGCAGCCGTGAAAGTTTCCTCAAGAGCCACTAAACAGGCTTCAGATTGTAGGAGGAAAACAATCAGAAGAGCATGACCTGCAGTGCTAATGCTTTCCCACTCCTTCCTAGGTGGATATTCTATTACAGTATTTGTGAAAGTTATTTTGCAGCATGAGTGGAAGAGAAAATTTGTACTTGGCGGAAAGAGAATCTGAGTTCACATCGTGCTTCTGCCGCTTAATGTCTGTGTTGCCATGAGCAAATGGCTTAAGGTCCTAAAGGATCCATGACCTACTCTAGAAAACAGGGATCATCATCACCACATTGCTGGGAAGATGAACTAGTTCTTGTGTAAAAGGAACACCATCTGGTACAGAAGTGCTCACATGTGCCCTGTATGCTCTAACATTCTTTAAATTCTTTCCAGATTAAAAATGGATCAAAATTTCTCTATCTTAAAATGTGAGATTTGGGGCAGCCCCGGTGGCCCAGTGGTTTAGCGCTGCCTTTGGCCCAGGGCGTGATCCTGGAGACCCAGGATCGAGTCCTGCGTCAGGCTCCCTGCATGGAGCCTGCTTCTCCCTCTGCCTGTGTCTCTGCCCCTCTCCCTCCCTCCCTCCCTCCCTGTCTGTCTCATGAATAAAATCTTAAAAAAATAAATTTAAAAAATAAATTTTAAAAAATGTGAGATTTGGCCTCAATGTTAGAGTAAATACAGACATCGCAGAAGACTAGAATATGAAGGCACCTAACCAAAAAACAAACAAAACTTAAATCTAACAATAGGAAGCCGTAGACATGAAGCCTGAGACATTGTTTGTAATTATGTCTTCTATATTTGCCATTAGCGCTTGGGTTGGGTATGGCTGAATGACAACAGTATTAGAGTTCTTTGGAGAACATAGAATGCAACTTTCCAACTTAGAATGATATGAAAATGATTTCAGAATGCTTCTGCATGGAGTTCCGCTTTACATTTCACTAGATGAGTGAGAAAAGGCTTCTGGAGAGGGTCTGGAATACAAAGCTAAAGAGCTTCGACCTCATTTATAGACAAAAAAGAAGCCAAAGATTTTTTTTTAATCAAATTATGATTGAAGGTACACTTGGGAAAATCTTCTTCACTCAATGGTAAGCATTCATGGAGCACTCCACCAGGCGTGTGGTGTAGGAAGTAGGGCATAGGATGGATTGAAAGGACAGAGGCAGTTTGAAAGGCCTAGCAGCAAGGTGATCTTTTGATAGCAAGTAGGGCAAAGGTGGGACGCAGTTCTTAAGGACAATGAATATTTTGAGCAGTCTCTGGACGTATGCTACAAATATGTAATAAGAAATCCATAAAGAGATGAAAGTCTGATGCAGGAGACCTACTCTACACAGTTACAACTCTTCCAAACACGAAACTGCTACACAGCAGATAAACAGGGTGATGGTGTTTATCAAGAGTTGCATATTCACAAGATACAAAAAAAAAAAAAAATCACAACACTGAAATAACTTGCAAGATAACTGCTGCAACTATCTTAATGCCATACTATTATTAATGCTCATGAATTTTAAAAATGGAGTATTTTCTTAAAGTAACACTTTGATATAAGAGCATAAAAATGATATCCAGTTTTAGATTAAAAATGCCCTTTAAATAGCAAATTAAAGCATGACATCTACACCAAGAACATTACGATTATTTACATAAGACATGACTGGTGGAGAAACAAATACTAAAACTAACCCAAGAACTCCCGAGGCTTTGTTGAGTTTCCTTCCTGAGGCTCACAGAGGATACAGTAATTCTTCTGGAAGGATCTCTGTTTTGATGAAAAGATGGAAAAATACCAATAGGCTCATGAAAAGTTTATGATTCACTGGCATTCAAGGTTCAGAGTGGATATTGGAAGGAAAGGAGACTCACGCAGAGTACCTTCCAGATACTACCGGCGGCGCTCTCCAGGTGTTTGGCCCACACATACACCAGCCCTTTGCTGGAGGTATTACTAACTCCACCTCAGGGGTAAACTGAGACCTCGTAAGTTGGCCAAAGTCATTCAGCCGATAGGTGGGCAAAAGAACCAGCGTTATAATCCAGATGCTCATGGAATTCAAGTCCATTGCTTTCCACTACACCCTGATGGTCAATCCGATCTAAGTACAGCCTTACAAAAATTTACGTCCAACAGATATCAATATGATCATGGTCCTTTTCAAAACAATATTGTATTTAAAACAAATCCTGAACGTGCTTTTCTCCCCTGCTTGTAACAGTTGTAACAGATGTGAGCCCAAAAACAGCTTCTCTTTTCAGCAGGTGTCATTTTTATCCTTGTAGGAATTGCACCCAAAAGATGTGACAAACTGGATAATAAACAAGGTTCCTGAAATGTTTATCCCAATGACCCGTTGCCTTTCTAATGTTTGTTTTTAAGATAAAAATTTTTAAAAAAATCAAACTCAAAATTGAGCAAGTAACCACTTTGAGCAGGGTGATTTTTATCAAATTCTCATTTTTGTTGCTAAAATATAAAGGCAAATAAAACACCAGATGCAATTAGTACATACACTTATCCCTGTGTGGGATGTATAATTGACTACATCAATGAAAATTATATTTCAGCAGCTCAATGTCAAAGTTATTTTTGCGGAATTATTGCATTTATACATAAAAACCAATATGAGCAGCCAGTTTACCCGGTGGTATTAAAAATATTTAATGTAGAGGAAAGGCTGAACTATTTTTATATAATATACAACTACTCTTTCACAATTTTTAAAACTCTCATTTATGTCATTTACTTTTTTACATTTTACTTTTTCATTAGACAGGAAAGTTTCAATCCAACATGTTATTTCCAAGGGGAAATAATTAGACTTGTATAAAACACTGTTACGTTTCTTAAGACTTTTTTTTTGTCCTTTTAGAGAAGAAAACATTTGTTTTAATGTTCTTTTAAACTTACTAAGAAAGCAAGCCTATCTTGAAATTTCAAGCACTAAGTCATTCTTGAGGAAAACACTTATCTGATTTAATAACAATGATTATCAGGATTATTCAGTCTCCAGTATTTTTGAAAAGTTAGCCCTCTTTTCCACCTACAGTTTAGTGCCATACTTTAATTCTTTTAATAAATGACATTAACAAAAGCTTTAGAATACTTAGAATATAAAAAAAAAAATGTGATTAGATCTTGTCCCTCTGTTGTCAGCTATTTTGAGAGAATAAAACTTCAGAACAGCTTGATTAATCTAGTAAGCCATCTCTGAAACTAAAACTTCCTCTGAATATTGACATAATAGCAAGTACATCCAAATTACAGGGAATTCGGTCCCTTCGTATTCTGTTGCTGTGATGGCAAAGTGGACAAACCTTCTATGAAGCCAACTGGTAACAGATCTCAAGCTTTTACACTTGCCTCTCTTTTCAGCCCAAGAGTTGAACTCCAGGAATGCAGCCAACAGACATTCGCACAAGTACTGAAAATATACGTGAAAGAGAATGTTCACTAGGACATGGTATAAAACTGTAATTACGACCTAATTGAGTATCGTATGTAGGTGGGTCGAACAAATTGTGGTTTTCAAAAAAAAAAAAAAAAAAACAAATTGTGGTTTTCAAACAATTAAATGCTGTGGAGTCTCCAAAATGATCAGATTGGCTTCTCTCCATGCTGAGAATCCTAAGTACATCATGTGTTAAGTAGGTCCTATGCATCTATACTGAGTGAAACATTAGGATACAGACCATCGTGTAAGTTAGAGCCCCAACTTGGTTAGCCTATTTGAATTAGAGGATATAGCTCCAATTTTTAACAGAAGATATCCCCTTAATGGAGATCTCTAACAGAAAATCTCTCCCTAATGGAAAATATGTATTCTAGGTAAAATTGTAGGGGGGGGGGGGACAATTTTAGTATGGCCTTCTATATTGCACTAGTGACATACTTTCAAGAACATCAAGTTGTCTTGTGATTTCATGTTGTATTTTTTTTTTTTAAGATTTATTCATGAGAGACAAGAGGCAGGGGGGCAGAGAGAACGAGAGAGAGAGGCAGGCTCCATGCAGGGAGCCTGATGTGAGACTCAATCCTGGGTCTCTAGGATCATGCTCTGGGTCAAAAGCAGGCGCTTAAGCGCTGAGCCACCCAGGTGTCCCTCAGGTCATATTTCAGGGCACCAGCCAATGACCCCTACCTTTCTGCCAGCCGGGTCACTGTTACCCTGGTGTTGGACGGTTCCTATGATGATATCTGGGGCTATGCCCCAGCTGCAGCCCCGATGTCAAACCTTCACACTTCCCTACAGTTTCTACAAGCTCTCCAACAGCTTTACCAAATTCAATCTTTAGCCACGGCCAGTTCCTGTTGCTTACATCTAGAACCCTAATTAAGCATTGACTTCACCTTAAGAAGCTCCATGATAGTTTAAGAAGTTTCTGTAATTCTGGTCACTCTTCTTTAGATGCTGAAAAGAGGCTCCTGATCAACAAAACAGTGTTACTTACAACTGTGTTTAAGGCCCTTCCTGGAAGAGGTCAAGACCATGGCTGTTTTCCTCAATATGAGTAGGATTCCCAAAGTGGGGGAAAAGTAAGTAGCTGCGGGACCCTCTGTGCTAAAGGATTTTGGTGCCAGCTTCCACTGCTACCTCTTCACAGCAAGCCCACCACATTAGCAACAAATTAGAGGGCGAGACCCATCTAAGTCTCCAGTTAGAAGGAGAAAGCTAGTGTTCAAGAGATTTTCTGAGCGTCTCATTCATTTGCACGTAATCAAAAACCCTATCGTACGTCTATGTTAAACATCCCTGCCAGATTCATCCTTCCTTAAACTATTTGTTTAAATATATCACAGACTATTGTATCACAATAAAAATCCCCAACGCCAACCATTCCAGTAAACACTTTCTTTACACTTCTTTTCTAAAAATGTTATACCTCCACGACATCATTTTTAGGCTCTGTTACCGTTCTTAGGCATGGAAGAAAATATATAAACAAACGTACATGTGTAAAGCAGACAGGATATTCATGCATTCATGTGAACGTCTATGTGTCAGACACTCTCAACACGGTTAGTGTGTATGAAGAAAAGCAATTTGTTCCAACAGAGTCTATAAATATTCTCTCAACTATTTACAGGTTTCTCTTATCTTCACTCTGCAATGTGCTTGAAGCCAAGATCCCAAGATTTCCACGAAAACAACTGCTGACAAGAATTCAGGAATTAGCACTTCTCAGGTACCAAGATAAATGTTTTATAAACATCTAATCATTGGAAAATTTTTATTAAATAGGTACAATATACTATTCCTGTTTTACAGATGAAGAAAATGAGAATTTGGGGGATTAAATAATTTTCTCAAGGCAACTCCACTACCAGTGCAAGAAACTTCTGGAGCGTTTAATAGATGGTTGTTTCTTTGCCAATAAATACATGCTTCTGGAAATAAGTTTATAGGAAGGCATTCTTATGAAGACTTCTGTCCCTGACTTTAATACAAACTTATCCTAATATATGTTAACAGGAATTAAAACATACCTGTTGTAATAGGATATGAAACATTATCTATTTCTTCAATGCCAAGATCTTAAATATATGAAGCATTCCCATTTAGCATTGCCTCAAGGAAGTAAGATCATCAAGGTGAAAGGAGAAAAATAGTTTCTTAGCTTTAAAGCATTAAGTTGAATTAAGACTAACTTGGTTTTGTGGGGGGAAGAATAAAAAAAAAGGCTAAGCAAGTTTTTTATACCCTACCCCCAACAAAAATAGGTGAGGACCACTGAAGGAGGGAGAAGGAAACAAGGGAATAGACTGTGGTATCCAATGTTCCCTCATTTAGGCCTGGATCACGGTGGTGGACAATGCAACAGAAATGGAGACACTTGTATGTGGACATCAAGATGAGAAGGCTGGGTCTGGAGCTCTGCCATGTTCCCTTGCCCACAATGGAAGGATAGAAAAATAAAGATTAAATAAATGTCAGAAGTTAAAAAAAAAAAAGTCATGGGGACTCTCGAGTGGCCCAGTCCATTGAGCAGCAGACTCTTGATTTCGGCCCAGGTCCTGATCTCGTGGTCCTAGACTCAAACAACACATCAGGCAGGGGGTGTCCTTTGAGGATTCTCTCTCCCTTCCCCCCTGCCATGCCCCTAACTTATGAGTTCTCTCTCAAATAAGTCAATCTTTAAAAAAAAGTCCTAATAGTCATGTACATAGAGACCCAAGAGAAGTATGGATCAGCTGTAGATCAGCTTCACCCCAGCCACACCTTTGAACAGGTCATACCATTGACAGAGAAAGCTGGTAGGCGGTGGAGGCATTACAGACTGACCAGAGTGGTACTGAGCACCCCTGCCAGGACCGTAAGCAGCCTTGGGAATGGGAGCAAATGCAGAGATAGGCACAAGTGACGATCACAACTTGCCAATTGCACGTGTCAGGAAGGAGGAGGACAAAAGTCAATGCTACCTCCTCCCTGCAGTTGGCATTGCAGCCATAGATCTAGTCCCGTCCCCCACACAGCAACCCCAAAGCTGGGGAGATTCAGTGAACAGTTTCAGAAATCCTAAATGTGATGGAGTTTAAACCTGAACCAACTTCGCAATCGTGGACTTTGATGGAGTTCACACCCCAAAAGCCAGTGAAGTCATTAATGTGATGGGACTCCATTTACCTGGAGAAAGTAGACTAAGTTTTCTGCTCTTAAGGCAGGAAGGATCCAGAATAGAAACTCAGCTATGGGGAAAATAAAGTTGCAATATTTCCATGCTATATTTTTTACCTATCTAGCCCTGGCAGCCTTGGAGACCTATTTCTAGATCAGTTTTTACCACACTCCCAGTGTCCCCTATTTGGGTTGATGATCATCATCATCCTTTTCTTGATACACAGTCTTCCTCACAGGGATCTGGACCTCATCTCCCTCAATACTTGAACGGTGTTCTAGATTCCCTGGATTTGAAAATTATTGGTATGTCAGCCTAAGTGGAAGGGACCAGGAAAACCTAAATGTATTTCTTTTTTTTTTTTTTTGGGGGGGGGGATACACACACACACACACACACACACACACACACACACACCAGCTTTTTCTTCTTTTAGTACTGATGATAGAGAATCACTTCTAACTCTTCCCAGAGTTTCTCTTACCAAGGAATCCAGTGGCCAATTTTTTAGGTCCTACCTCACATTTCTCCTAGGTTATAGGGTCCGTTTGCTGTAGCAGTAACAACTTAGGATTTCAGGGTCAAAAAGCTTTCCCCAACCAGGGTTCTCATCCCCACAAAGTCCTAATGATACCTTCAAATATGATTTTCCTTTTTTTTTTCTTTTTTGCCAAAAGGTTATCCCTACTCTAACTATGGGACTATGGCTGTAAACATAAAGCCACAAACATTTCTCCTGTGTCTTTCCTGTTATGCCCTTAATTTACTAATCATCTCTCTACTATTTTTATTCTTCCTAAGTCAGCCTGTTTTCCTCCGTAGGGTATAATTTAACAGCTTGTTTGGTCCTTTTCCTCTACCCGACTCATCTATCAATGCCTTCTTGTTCTGGTCAGCAAGTCTTCGGCCAAGCAGGTTTTTCCCCCACTCTTCATTAGGATGTACTCCTCCCTTTGCCAGGAGCATTAGTTTAGTATCATGCATCATGGTCCAGAAAACTAAATTCTGTTCTTTGACACCAACTACGGAGCCAGCTGTTCACTTCTCGGTTCCTTCTTTATCTTCCAAAGTAACAACCTTCAATTAGAAGAAATTAAACTACCACCTGTGTCCCTAAGACCTTCCATTTCCTACCCAGATTTCTAAATACTCCGTATGTATATTCCAGAGTTGTTGGGTTTTTTTTTTTCCTTCCCCTTTCTTATTTTCCACAGTTCCAATTAAAAATGGTACTTGTATGCAAATATCAGAAACACTAAGTGACTTCCTCTGGGTCCATAACACATTCCCTTATTGTCATTTAGTTGTCAGTGTCATTAATGAATATTGACATCTATTAATGCTTGCTTTTTATCTATATTCATTTTACTGTCTAAAAAGAATCATTTTAAATACCACCCTAAGAAATACATTGGGTATAACATTTGAATCAAAGTTTATCTCTGAATTTTGCAGTTATATTCCTCTTAGGAGTTCAGAACTAATTTAGCAATGTTTCAGAGGTTTTTGGTTCTTTCTATACAAAAACTCAATCCTTTACATGTTAATCTCCTTTATCCAAAGGCTATTATGTTCATTAATCGCATGCCTTTATTCAAGCTATGAGTTTCTGCACAGCTGAGATGAAAGGTCCTGTGAAATAAAAAGCAATAAGCCTAACTTGACTGTTACCAAATTAATCTGAGGTGAATATTCTAATTGTTTCACCATTTAAAGAATAACAGTTTTTTTTCCTACGACTTATATATATATATATATATATATATATATATATATATATATATATATATCCAAAGGAAAAGACAACTACAGACTTGAGAAGTCAAATTACAAACTGACCTCAAAATTATTTTCATCATGTTTTTATATTTTTGGTGCTCTCCTTCGTTTCCACTGTGACATGGGGCCATGCAACTTACAAATGCAATTTTGAGTTAAATAGTAGGTCAGAGCACTTGGGAAGGCTTACTGCTTATATACAAATGTTCTCTCACTTATTATTGAAGTTGTAGCTCCCAAACTCTTAAAAGCCAAGGGGAAAAAAAAATTCTAAGTAATTAGGCTCAACCGGATTTACCATGTTTTCCTGCAGATAGTGGGTAGCTTTCCAAGCTTACCCTGAATCAGAAGTCCTTAGAACTTAAACAACAAACTCAGGCTCTCTATCCCTAAGGTTTCCTGATAAAACACAAAGGTACAGAAGGTAAATTTGAAAGTCATATAAACAAATTTAGTAGTTATGTCCAATTGCATGGGACATACTCAAACTAGGAAGTATTGGTTGTTCATCTGAAAGACTGGTTTAACTGAGTATATCTTGTATTTTTATTTGCCAAACCTGGCAAGCCAGTATCACTTATCTCTGAGAATGGTTTCCTAAGGCTAATTTCCATATGATCAGTTGTAACTCTGAACGCAGGCCTGGGTCCATAGCACCCATAAATCCAGAAGAGGGACGGGTATTGAGCTACTACTGTTTGTTGCTCTGTAAGCAGCCATTAGGTCGTGGATATCAGAGTTCTAATGCTCTAGCCAGGGTCGGTACATGTGTTATCTTTCCAGAAAGGGCCCCGCGTCCATCTCTGCCCTTCCTTTCATCCCCAGTATTCTTTGGGGCATGGTTTCCATATATTAGCAGACAGAACCATTCCAATGTTCTGGGGATGCCATCAGATTCCAGTTGGATGTGAAAAAAATCACCTGAAACGCGCTCAAAGTACTTGGCACCTTGCCTCCATCCCAAAGTACAGGAGAATGTCTGGAGGTATGGTATGGCCACTGGTAGATGCTACTCCCCGGGAGACTGTAATGTGAGCCAGGATGAAGAACTATGCTATAGACAGGAACAGTGATGCTCAAGTTCAGTCACAAATTGGAATAACCTGGGAAGCTGTATAAAAATTTATAAAATTTCCACGGCCAAAACAAATGCTATCCTATATCTGAGGGTAGGGTGACATTATCATGACATCTAAAGGTGGGATGAAGTCATCAGTCATTTTTTTAAGCTCCCCAGTTGAACTCAGCCATCGCTGGGAACCACTGCCTCCACCGTGGAGGCCCGGACTCTGAATCTCACTCATACCACCAACCACAGATACACTTTTCTTTCTATTCTTCAGGGACTCGTATACATCTTAGATCATTCTCTCTGTCCCCATCACCACTTACCCACCAAGAAATTAATCAAGGTGGCATTTCCTAAGTTGCAGACTCTCGAAGGTTTGGGGCAAAGGAGTTTTACTTCTGGGAAACATCTGAAGAATCTTGAATTGGATATTTGACACACTTGTGCCTCAGTTTTTGGTCACCCTGACATCTGTCCTGCTTAATTCGCTCTGTTACTAAAGACATCAGGACTTATCAAATCCATTCATGTCTTTACATAGGGTAATTTAGCCCTTTTCCACACAGGCAAACTTTACATACACACCCCAAGAATCCTTGCAGGGTAACCCCCCCTTTCCATCAGTCTCTAAGTATAAAACCAACACATATACATCAAAAATCAAGGATGCTGTCAACGCCCCTATCACCAAGACCACATACACACTCAGCCCTATGAAGGCCAAGATATTAAAACCTACCTGAACTTTAAGTATCATTGTTTTCAAACAGGTATACAAATAACTGTTATGGGGGAAAATGTAATCAGAGAATGTGATAATAGGTTGATCTTCCATTGAGTTCTCCGAGTAATTTGTGTTTCAACACGGATCTCAAAGCTTTAAAAACCTATCAAAAGTAAGAGGACATACAAATACAGATCCCCTAGACAGACTCCTGTGAAGCAAAAGTTAGAAAAATGGTCAATAAGGGAAATAAAATTGCAATTGAAAATGGAAGTTCGTTTTAAACAACTCCCATCAACTTCCTTTCAGGCTATTGCTTTTGTTTTTCTAAGATTTGTTTTTAAAAATTTATTTATTCATGAGAGACACAGAGAAGCAGAACAGAGGCAGAGGGAGAAGCAGGCTCCCCACAGGGAGCCCAATGCAGGTCTCCATCCTGGATCCTAGAATCACGACCTGAGCTTAAGGCAGGAGCCCAACTACTGGGCCACCCACATGTCTTTTTTTTTATGATTTTATTTTTAAGTAATCTTCACACCCAATGTGGGGCTCAAACTCATAGCCCTGAAGTCAAGAGTCACATCTTCAGGGCACCTGGGTGGCTCAGCGGTTGAGCATCTGCCTACTGCTCAGGGCATGATCCTGGGGTCCTGGGATTGAGTCCCGCATCGGGCTCCCTGCATGGAGCCTGCTTCTCCCCTCTGCCTGTGTCTCTGCACCTCTCTCTCTCATGTCTCTCATGAATAAAATCTTTAAAAAAAAAAAAAAAAGTCGCATCCTCTACCAACTGAGCCAGCCAGGTGCCCCTAGACCATCTGTTTTGAGCCCATTAATTATCTTTCCAGTATTGTTTGTTCTTCTCAATTATCATGTGGGTTTTAATATCATTTATATATTTGTTTTACCTTCTCCAGCATGACAGATTGCCCAACTCTTTATCACTTCTATTCTCCACTCACTCTCAACTTCCCACTTACTTTGAAACAAGTACTGTTTCTAACTTAAACTTTAATGGTTCAACTTTGGGGCAATTGAGATCAGTTTTCATGTTAAATTTTGAAGAGAACTATTGTTATGAGAACACAGTAGCTATAAATGATACCCAGTTACTCAATAACTCTAACAAACCAAACCCCAATGGTACGCTAGGTTTCATTTTGTAAACATGTGCTAGTGGGAGCTTCACTTATGTAGGCTGGGGTTCTTTGGAATTGACTCTAGGTTGCAGGGAATGTTGAGATGCGCTCCCCCAAGCTACCCAAGGCCAGTTCCTCTCATGATGAAATACAGGAGTAGGAGAAAAACTCACCCACACAAGCCCATTTCCACTCTTTGCTCATGTTACCTCCACTGACATTGAGAAACAGGGAAGTATATACGGTCAATAAGATATAATAGATTAAGAAGACGGTAATGCAAATTTATCACACTCTTCTAGATATGTTCATTTATGGAACACAGAGAAGATGTTAGTATTTTTGCCCACGTATCAAAGCTCAAGGGGAGCCTCAGGTCTTTATCTCTGCTCCCCCTCACCTCTTATTCTTTCTCCAAGGAAAATGATCTCAGATACCAGAGGAAATAGAATAGCTATGAAATATTCAGTTCTGGGGTCAGACTCACTGTCTTAACCCTCACAACTACTTCTTAGATGTATGATCTTGAGCAACCTAAAGCTCATTGTGCATTAGTTTCCACATGTATAAAATAGGGGGAAATGCCACTACCTACATCTCTTAGGGTTCTTGTGATAATTAGAATAATCTGTGTAAAGCACTTAGAGCACTACTAGCAAATAGCAAGCACTCAATAAAAGCTAATGGGAAGAGAAAAGAATGATAATAGACTTTGAACAAGTTTAAATGTTTCATTTCCCTTCCCTTTTCCCTTGGAGCCTCCTTCCTACATAGCTACTCTGATAAGATGCTGGTCCAAGGAAGTGCTGTTCCTGGAAAGCCCCACCTGAGGAAACAATGTTAGTACAGCTTCTCAAGCAGCTATGGCTCTTGTTCAAAAAAAAAAAAAAAAAAATATATATATATATATATGTATATATATATATATATGTATATATATATATACACACACACACACACACACGCACACACACACACAGTTCCTTTCTTTCACAATCCTTTCTCTGAGTAGGAAAATATTCTCTATAGATTTTTACATAGAACAAGGACCATAATTACTTTGGGCCAAAAATTCTGCTAACCATTTTGAATGTATTATTTTAATTCCTCCACAAGTACTAGGAGATGGATAATGTTATCATTATTTACAAACGAAACTGAGGGCTGATGAACTTGACCAAGGATTCACATCTAGCAAGTGGTCAAAATGCAATTTAAAATGGGTCCGACTCCATCTCTTTGAAAGAGAAACCAGAGTACCTCAAAATTCTTAGGATATGGCATCTAAATATATACCCTGAAAATAAACACAAAATAAATATGAGATAGGTCAAATATAATTTGAGTATGAAGAAGAAAAAACAAACACCTTGGCATTTCACAATTGAATCTTTTCCTTAGTTACCATGAAAAAAAAAATCAAGGTTTGAGTTACCTGCCAAATATTAGAATTTACTCAAAGGAAATGGAATCAGGCAATCTACTTGTTTTTCAACTGAGATCAGCTAAGCCTTAGGAGTTGCATTGGTAGGAAAGTTAGTGGACTCCTAATAGAGTACAAATCCCCTATTTTACAGGAAAAACTAGCAAGGCCCAGAGAAGTGGTAATCTGCCAGCATCACCTAGCTAGTACTTTACCTGAGATGAGGATTCAGGTCTCATTCTTAAGATCTGTACACTCAACTATAATGAGGTGCTAGAGCTTGAAAAGATTATAGCCAAAAAAAAAAGAAAGAAAGAAAAAGAAAAAAATGGTAGCCACTCATTGCCTTAATGAATGCTGAGAGACTTTCTAAAATCATTTCAGCTAAGAGTGTCTTCCCAGCCATTACTAATTCTTCAAAATATTAGAGGGGATATTAGGGGATGGCCCATCTACTAGGGATGGCTGAATAGGTGTGCATAGTATAAGCAGATGGAGTCCTAATCACATGTAGGAATTGTGTGACTTGGTGGTCCAAATGACAACTCATCCATTTGATGAAAACTGATCACAGAAAACAAGTGTTCTGACATTTCCCCCAACCATTCCATGTTTTTATTATATTTATAAAGAGGGACGGTTTTCCCCTAGAGCATTTTCCAGATTCATTTGCACACTACAATAACCTCCATACAAAATCTGAAAATATCTTGCTACAAGGATGCAGGATAATGGCTTAGCTCCTGTTATCTGCTGTAGTGGGAAAGTGGGTGCTGGTTCTAAGAGTCTGTCATCGATAATGGCGACTTCATATTCGCTCTGCTACAGTACTATGGATGTTAGCATCCATCCCAGCTCCCAAAGACTACAAGATCTTGTTACTTTCAGTTCTGTATTTTGCATTTTATCTATTTGTGGAGTCGGCCAGCTATATTAGAGTGATATTATAGCCTGTATATGAAACAGAAAACTCTCATCTTAAAATAGACTATAATACTGCACCTTATTAAAAAAGATACAAGTGCATTTTCTCCTAGAGACTATGACTTACGATAATGACTGTTATCAATATGCAATTACATGGGTTACCTTGGAACATATTGACATTCATTTATTTAAAGATAACGTAACACATTCATTGAGGTAATCTGTGGATATGATTAAACATGGATGCCCATCTTACACCTCGGGATAAAATGAAAAAAACTGCAATCAGAGCTTTTGCACTGTTAAAAATAGCTCATTAAATTGAGAAAATTACATTATAGCTTATTTCAAACACAATTGCAACTGATTATAAGGAAGTAAAATCACAACTTGGATCAGTGCTGTGTGAGAACATCCATTCTACCCAATAATGGGGCATTGGAGCTAGACTCACAGGGCAAGTGCCTCAGTAAGAGAATCATTGACCGTCCAAGAGTGATTGTCCATTTATCTCCATTACAGTAGATGGACACAGAGAGATGGGCAAGGAGTGGCTAAGGCATATTATTAAATAGAACATAACTGGAGATGATGCCACAGAATAAACTGTGTTAATGTTAACTAAAGAATGCACTTGCTAGAAGGCTGGCAATATGGCTTAAAGATTCAGATTTATATCGGGATTTCCTTCCTTTTAATGCTCTCATGCAGAAAGCAACATAATGAATTAAGTAACCCATCATTAATTTGCAGATTCATATGTGGGAAGGGGGAAAAGGGGGAGGTGGTGGGGGTTAAAATACACAGAAATGCTTTTAAAATCATTTTCATATAACCTAACCTTCATTTTTTTTTTACATCTTAAAAAAAATAATCTTACTTTTGAATCTTACTTTGAAAAATAATCTTACATTGTGTCACCTGACACAATGTCATTCACCAAAGTAAGTTAGAAAGTTATTAGTGGTCCTCCTGGAACTTAAGAAAAAAGCTGTTCTCATTCCGTGCCACCCACAGTGTTTCTCCTCTCAACATTGTTCTTCTTGGGCTCAGATTTTTGTTTCAATTCTAGTTATTTAACTTATAGTGTGATATTAGTTTCAGGAGTGTGACTTACTGATCATGGCCTACATGGATCACCCAGTGCTCATCACAAGTGCCCTCCTTGATCCCCATCACCCACCTAGCCCATCGCCTGTCCAACTCCCTCAGTTTGTTCTCTATGGTTGAGAGTCTCTTATGGCTTGCTTCCCCCACTCCTCGTTTTTTTTTTTTTTTTTGTCCCTTTCCCTATGTTCATCTGTTTCTTTTTTTTTTTTAAGATTTTAGATTTTTTTGTTTAATTTTTATTTATTTATGATAGTGACACAGAGAGAGAGAGAGAGAGGCAGAGACACAGGCAGAGGGAGAAGCAGGCTCCATGCACCTGGAGCCCGACGTGGGATTCGATCCTGGGTCTCCAGGATCGCGCCCTGGGCCAAAGGCAGGAGCCAAACCACTGCGCCACCCAGGGATCCCTGTTCATTTGTTTCTTAAATTCCATATGAGTGATATCATACGGTATCTCTTTATCATGAGCACATTAGGGCTCCCTCATTCCAAAGTTAATACCAATTCTTCTAGGCCAGGTCTCCTATAGCAGGAATAATTAAAATGCTTTACTAGTCCATTAAAAAGGTCTTTTTAAGATCAACTATGAAGTTACTGTGCTAGAGAGATAAATTATATATATATGTGTGTGTGTGTATGTATATATATATATGTATGTATGTATATACACACACACTTCATCTGCATTAAAAAATGTGAAAAGTACTCAGGTGAGATTATCTTTCCAAATGATACTTTTATTCTAGGGTATCAATGATAGAAAAAAGTTACATGTTAACATGAGTTCCAATTCAATTTTTACCACCAGAAAAGCTGTCTAAGATTCACAACTTTATTCACTGATAATGACTCAAACAGACAGGAGTAAATGTAGTTGATATCTAATTCTCTAATCATTTTTTCTTCCTTCACCAAGTATTGATCAGTAAGAGATATAAAAGTGCTTACAGATGAGGGCTTATAAGGAGTAACTTATTTCATCCTTTCATTTTTTAAGAAGTCATGCCCCTTTATTTCAAGGGATGAAGATGAAGTGCACCAAATCCAAGGCAACCTTCTTCACACACGCAGAGGATCCCTGGGGAGGATGGCGGGTAACGTGAAGGTCTGACCAGCCTCCCTCCATCAAGCCATTTAACGGCACTCTGTGCTGATGTGAATCAGTATTCTCCAGCTCATTCCCTCTCTCTTTTCCTCCTCTGGGAATTCACATAGTACATGTAATCTAATGTATGTAGTAGAAATTAGGACATATGAGCTTTAGAAGGTGAAGGGACACAAGAGACCTCTGCTTTACACTTCAGCTCTTTCTACTTGGAACTAAAGTCATGGAGAGGTTTGGTTTTTCTGCCTAGTTCTTTAGTATCCCTTGTCCATCGAAGGAGATTAGAAGCAATGACACAACTGCAGCACCTGGAAACTTCCTATCCCTAGACCACAGCTACGGGGGTGTCTTGAAACCACAATACTAGTGGAAGTCGTGAAGGTAGCTCTCCCAGGGGGTCGGTTCGCTCCTTCTGGGTAGGAGTCATTCCAGGAACCAAGTGTCCACTTTCTGTTAACTTCTAACCCTTTGTATTAAACCATCCTGCTTAAAATAGTGCATTTCCTCACCCCTCGTTGACGCATTGCCTATTGTCTCAAAGATCATCCCAGAGAGGACTTAGCTGGCAGCAAATTTGCTCTTTCAAAAAAGAAAAAAAAAAAAAACTATGCGTATATTCATTAATATAGTATATATTTTAATACATTTTGCCTCAACACAAATTTTTAAAGATATATATTATAGATTATATAAAGGAAAAGTGGAATAGGTGATTATGCAGGATAAGCATTTTCCTGGATCCTTCAAGATTGAAGAAAGGCAATAGGTAAGAATTTACATAGTATACAAAGGGAGCAGGACTATTAAAAAAAAACAAAAAACAAAAAACTCACGCACACTATTACTCCATTACTATTTATAGGTAGTTTTAACTTGTCTTCCTTCCCAAGAGTTAAGTATTTACCTCTGTGTTAAATCACTTTCTTTTCCACAGGTTCATGAAAGACCAAGGGAGGAAAAAAATCACATTCATTAAGACCAAGACGAGAACATATAATGTTTGTCCTTCTCCGACTGACTTACTTCACTCAGCATAATACCCTCCAGTTCCATCCACGTTGAAGCAAATGGTGGGACAGAACGTAAAGACTGCTAACTCTGGGAAACGAACTAGGGGTGGTAGAAGGGGAGGAGGGCGGGGGGTGGGAGTGAATGGGTGACGGGCACTGGGTATTATTCTGTATGTTAGTAAATTGAACACCAATAAAAAAAATAAATAAATAAAAAATAAAAAATAAAAAAAAAAGAAAGAAATAAGTTGGCAAATTGAACTCCAATAAAAAATATACAATCAATAAAAATAAATTTAAAAATAAAAAAAAAAAAAAAAAAAAAAAAAGACCAAGACGAGACAAGGGACTTCCCTGCAGGCACAACATCACACGGGAGCCACCCCTGACCCACCCAGAGCTCAACACGGAAGAACAAGGGAGGAAGACCTCTGCCTTCGTGTCAGCCGTCCTCCCAACTCCTACCCAGTGGTCACATCAACATTAAGGTAATGGTTTTCCACATACTCCCTCTACCAAAAACTGAACTATTTATAGTTATTTTAAGAATCCCTAAGGAGGTAAAGGACCCAGAAAAAGATTCAAAATAAGCAATATTCTGAGTTTATTATAAGCAGGCCCCTTCCCCACAGGTGCTACTACTAGCAACCCTGGGAAAACAAAGCTGAAATACATTTTCTCATTAACTTGAAATATAGACTTATTCTCCATAAAAATTCTAGAAAAGTCAAAAGAAAAAAAGAATTAAAACCACATAGGCCAGGTTTTTTCATTTATTCTCTGAAGCTTCATCTCCACATCTGTGTGTCTTTGAATTTCTGCCTCTGCTTCTCCATTTCAGTGTCTGGCCTCGCTGGCCCCCTACTTCTGTTGCTTTTTAGCTCTTCTCCCCTGCTCCAAGTACTTTTTCTTTTTCCTTTCTCCCTACCACTTCATTTTTCTTCATTAAATAGCCATTGTGTAAAATTGAAATCGCTACTTCTTGTTGTTATTTCTTCATGGTTTTAGTCCATAAAAGAATGGAAAAGTTCTATAATTTGCTCCAAAAACATTGATTTTTTTCCCCCTGTACATTAGTAACTCTTGATAAAGAAAAATCTTCTCACCATTTCTCAAACCTGCTGCCTTCAAATGAAACGTGATACTCCTATTGTGACCTCACTTCCATTTGCAATCACTCTGAACACTGAAGGACTTTTTAAAAAGTAATTCTGATGTCTAGAAAAGATTATATTTAGTGTTGACAGCAAAATTTCCTAACTTTTCTTCATGTTTTTGTGGTAGGCATGCTAAAGTAGGGGAAAAGCTACATTACCAAAGAATCAATGTATAAACATCAACTGACTAAAGTTAGTTTCTCAATAGGCTATGAGGATCATTTACACGTAAGCATAAAAATTAAATATTTTAGGGAAACATTGGTGTTATTTAAATGTTTTTTCCTCATGTAAGGATGTATTCATGACTCAACTCTACCTACACTATATCAACATGACTTTGCAACCTAGCCGGTTTAATAAAAACTAGACCATTGAAAACAAAACCAGAAAACGTTCCATAGGAAAAACAGTGGCTGTTCTAAAATGTCTAGCCTACTCTCTTCTTCGGGTCCAGCTGAGGCTTCAGCTCACCTGTTATTCCTCTATAATTACTTTGATCTACTGGGTTTTATGAGATTAAACATTTTTATTTTTATTTTTTTTTAAAGATTTTATTTATTTATTCATGATAGTCACAGAGAGAGAGAGAGAGAGGCAGAGACACAGGCAGAGGGAGAAGCAGGCTCCATGCACCAGGAGCCCGATGTGGGATTCGATCCCGGGTCTCCAGGATCGTGCCCTGGGCCAAAGGCAGGCGCCAAACCGCTGCGCCACCTAGGGATCCCTAGATTAAACATTTTTAAATAGCATGTTGTATTCTTTCTCATTTCAGCCTATAGTGGGTCAAATTCTCTTCTTTGATCACCTACCACTTGCTATGAAACACGCTCAGATTCGACCCAGTTCATTGCCAGCCAGCGTAGCTGCACCTGGACCTGATCAGAGAAGGTGCACCCTGTAACCAAGGGGACCTGATCAGAGAAGGTGCACCCTGTAACCAAGGGGCCCCACTGGGTGTTTGGGGGCCCCGGTCAAGTTTCTCTTCCAAATGACCTTGAGCAAGCACATCATCCCCTCTGGTTCTGACTTTCCCATCCTGGAAGAGGGTGTACAAGACTCTTCCAGCAAAACGGTTGATTGTTCCAAGATTTGTTTTCCAAACGTCAGAGATCGTCTACTCACTGAACTCACGCGCTCCATGGAGGGGAAAGCAGCTTTTGCAACAAGTAGAACCCAAAGGAGTCAACGTTTACAGGGAACAAACGTGATCCGGACGCTGGGTTTCACGCCACGAGACAATCAGCGGGTCCCCACCCTTGAGGGGGGAGATCCAGATTACAAGGCACGAAGGGCATAAAGCAAGAATCCAAAAGACACCTTAGCAAACGCAGAGCACAAGAGGCACAGAGGCACAAGAACAGTGCTGCGGGGGAGGGGCATGGACTGTCAGGAGAAGCTGACCGGGAAGGACTTCCCGGCCCTGTGGACCTTCTGAGTCATTAGAAAGAAGGACTGTGTGTTAGGAAAAGGGAGTTAAGTGTTGGGGCTGGGGAGGAATGTGCGAAGGTAAAGAGGCAGAAGCGATCACCTACAGGGACACAGTGGGGTCAGCACACCCAGACACCCTGAACCTGGGCTCACCCCCTCACTTATGCTAAGATCAAAGGGCAGGAAAGATGGGCATCGGCAGGGACCCCGCAGCCCTGTTCACAGGCTCACTTCCCGTCACACGTGAGCCAGGGTCTCCCAAAACTTCCCCAGAACTTGGGGAGCGGGGTGGGGGGGCGGATAGGAGACCACATGTTGCTTATTTACTTTACGTGTGACTTCTCAGGAGATCACCCTGACAGCGAGACCCTCAGGCCCGGGCATGGCTCAGGCCACAGCTGCTCTCGCTTACTTGGCCTCACTTTTGTGGCAGCCACACTACCACTGAGCTTAAGAGGGGTTCTTCCCCTTGCCCCCTACTTTTCCAAGTATCTTCCCTGGGATCCACTGGGTTAACCCATCCTATTCCTACTTGCTAGAACTAAAGCATGGTCTCCTAGTAAAACACAGGACCTGCTTTGGTAGGACGGCCCGGTGAGGAGATAGGATCATCACAGAAGACTAGAGAGGCAGGTTTTTGGTTTTATCATTACAAAATGCACAATCCACGACCACATTTGCACTTGAGGAACCTGTCGTCAGCTTTGGACAAGTAACAGGTACTGACAAGTGGACTGATGCTGGAAGCCAAGTGAGCAGCCAGGTGGCCACTTCAGGCTTCTGGATGGGAAACACAAAAGATCTACTGAAGCTGGAACGATGGCAATAGTAGGAAGGCGTGAATCGAGAGATGTATGTAAGTGTTTTACATGCTTACTGATGCCCTGAATTGAACGTGGTCCTGCCAAAGATACACAAAAATAACTAAGAATGGCCAAGGCATACAAAGCAATGGAGAAACAGGGGGAAGCTGGTTTGCGACCGACAGGGATTCAGGCTTCACCCATTCTCCTCTTATTGAGAATGTTCTAGATGCCAGCCACTACACCAGATCCCGGGACGCGGGATAGATGCTAAGACCAACCCTGTCCCTTTCTTTATGAAGCTTACAGTTGATCAACATAGGATCGCAAATCCCTGATTTTTGTTTAAAGGTCTGCATTAGGGAAGTGCAGGCTATTATGGAACAGGGGACTCGATCTCATCTGCTAAAGGAAAACCTGAAGGGTAAACCTGAGAAGAGTTTCGAAAAGTAATGTATTCAGAGATCTATTTTCAATGCGCTTCATTTGAGATATTTGTGTAAAAAAAAAAAGTGCCAATTATTTGTTAAAAAAAAATTAAAGCCAATTATTTTCAAACAACTCTGGACCACTTTACCTATGCTGTTTCATTCACATCACACATCAGCCCCGTAAGGTAATTATTATGTCATTTCTAAAAACCTCCAAACTTTAAATCAAGCACATTATTGACCACGATGGCAAGTCACGTAAGTACTAAGGGTGGAAATCTGCCCCGATCTGCCTAAAAGACCCGCGTTAGCAGGTTAGAAGGTTTTTTTGTGGGGTTTTTTTTTTTTATTCTGAAGGAAATTACCTCGATAGGCACGTCCTTTGGCGCTAGCTCCACCCCGAATAAACCCAACTCTTCTCCCCTTTGACAGCTCTTGAAATATTTAAGGACAATTATGCTCGCCAGCCCAGCTTTCAAGCTTTCACCCCATGGCACGGATACAGGTTTGCATACTCCGACCGCGAGAACTCCTACCTTGCACACCCCTTGCAGCTGGTTCATCCTCGTGGACAAGGCAGTGAGCATCGCTCTGTACGGAGACGCGGTCTGGCTTCCGTTGAGACCTACACCCGCGTATCCAGTATCCCCGCCCAGGCTCTGGCACGTTCTACACCTCCCGCCTCCCCCTCAGTCTCCATCTCTACCTCTTCGACTCCCCTTACTGTTGGTTCTCCACAGTCCCGGGGCTCTCACACCGGCCACCGATAAATGCTGGTCACAACCTGCCCTTGCCTGTTCCTGTAGGCCCTTGGCCCCATCCTTCCATCCATACGATCTAACAGTTTCTGGAGTCTTACTTGTCTCACCAAGCGTCTCCAGTTGTTGTTTCTCTAACTGGCTACATTAAGGTTCTGGCCCTTTCTTGGGTTAAACCCTGTAGGAGTTTTCTGCGCCACGACTAACGCCTTTATCTCCGTCAGCTTTTAGCCACATTTCTAATTAAAACCCGCGGGTAAAAGCTTGATGGAGAGCAGGTGAGCCGATACAAGAGAAAACACCTGTTTTAAGACTTTAGCCCTCAAATGGAAAAAACAAAAAACAAAAAACCTCTTCTTACATTTCAAAAAAGAAAAAGAAAAAAAAAGAAAAAAACAAACACGTACATCAGACGCCTTCTCCTCCTGTGCCTGGGAGACCTAAGGATCATCGGTTGGAGGCAGTAAAGCCTAAGTGACTATCTTTAGGGAATTCAAGAAAATTTGTCAAGTGCCTCTGTGACAGGTACATGATTTTGATTTCTAAACATGGGTTTCAGGACCCCCTTCGGCGTGCAGAGTCTGGGGCCTGTTGTGTCCCCCTTACCTTCAACCCCATTAACGTGAACAGCAGAACACAGTGAGCCTATGGGGGGGGGGGGGGACTGGGACTGAGGACACCTTAGCTGTTCTTCTGCCTCCGACTGGCAGCAACTACGACACGGCCGGGCCCGTTACAGCCCCTGTCCGTCCCAGGCGACATCACCAGTAGCAGGGCCCTAGCAGGGCCACGGCTAACCGATGCCACCTGA
The DNA here is from genome assembly GCF_053574225.1 of Canis aureus. Taxonomy (NCBI): domain Eukaryota; kingdom Metazoa; phylum Chordata; class Mammalia; order Carnivora; family Canidae; genus Canis; species Canis aureus. The sequence goes on from NC_135644.1 coordinate 4,392,947, forward strand.
CACACCGCTGGCGGGAGGCCGAGCTCCTCGTGGCGGTTCCCTCTCACGCACGAGGTCCACGCACCTGTGCCACGACCGAGGCGAGGAGGCGGCCAGGCCGCACGCAGCCCTTCTGCCCCCACTAGCGGGTGAAGCCAGCGGCCACAGGAAGCCCGGGCGCAGGGGCCACCCGGATCCACGTCCTCTGCCTGGGTCTGGGCGCTCGGAGCCTCCTTCTCCGCCTTGAAGTGTATTCCACATGGGGCTGCCAAAACACACGGCCTCCCTGAGGAGGCCTCGCCTCTGAGGACCAGGGCGGGTGGAAAAGAACCATTTTGTTCCTTTTTTTGGGGGGGGGGGGTTCCTACCTTGTCACAGGAAGACAGGGCTTTCCACGTCCACACGTACCGCAGAGACGGCCTTGAGCCTCCTTCCCACTCCCTCCCCTTGAGGAAGAGGGGGGCCCCTGCCGCCCCCCAGCCTGGGCTCCCCCTGAGCCTTCTGAGCTTCGGAGGCTGCAAGTGCTCCTCGCCTCACGCCCTTCAGCAGGGAGCACACCTGAGCCCGGGGCCACGCTACACCGGGTGGGCCGCGTCCCAGCAGGGCCGGCACCTGTGCCTCTGGTCAGAAATGCCAGAGGCTTGACCGCAGGCAGGCTGGGTCTGCGACCGGGGGGTAGGACCCAGGATTTGGGGTTCGCACAAGCTCTCTGGGGGTTCTTGAAGCACTAAAGTGTAAGAAGCACGGTTTTGGCGTGTGTCGGGAATGTTGACCTTCCAGTCAATGGCCTGGGAATCCTGAGAAACTGCACACGGTGACCCTACAGGTTAAAAGGTCTCAGGTGGTACCGGTACTGCTGCTTCTGGGACCTCCCCCTTTTCAGCAGCGGGGGAATATGGGGACCCCCGGGAGAGCTGAACAACGTGGGCCCCCGAGCCCCACCCGAGGGATCCTGCGGTCATTGGTTTGGCGCGCAGCCAGCAGCCAGCCGACCTGGGCCAGCTGTAGCTCCAGGTGCGGTGGATAGTTCAGCCTCTGTTTTCACTAGATCTAAGCCCCTAAGGAGAAGAACGTGGTTGGTACCTTAAATCCCAATAGGGAAGTTCACTGGGAAGAAGTCAGTAATAGGATCCGACTCTAGTGCAGCTCATGGGAAGAGAAGCTGTTTTTCCTTGGGTTCATTTAACCGTTGCTGTTCTTTGCATAAAGATCAAAGACTGGAAAGTCCAAAATCTAGATATGAGCCTAGGAGAGCGAGAACAAAGAGATTTCTCAGCCTGTTTTTTAAAAGGATGGGTCACAGCTCTCCTACAGTTTGTCAGGTTCATCATAGTAAAACACTAGCTAAGGCCCAACCCCAGCGGGTAATACAGTATAGACGAGTGGCATTTCCTCTTCGGCACTCGGCCCCGAGTACCTCACAAGGAGGAGAACGTGGCAAAGTGATCCCACAGGTGGAGTCTTTGTTATTTCCTTCTTGAAGACACACCTAAAAAGTAACGTCTACTGCAAACTCATCCAATAAATATTTGTCAGATACCTGCTTTGTGGCAAGCCCAGTGGCAGGCAACGGGGGTAAAATCATGAACAAGGGATTCATGGAATCCCCTTTCCAGAATGGTAGTCTAAGGAGACCTGCAAACCTGCTCCCTGGCAAAACAAGGCCAACTGGGGAAAATTATTTTTTAAAAAATTTAAGCCTCTGCAATTTTCCTAAGTGCAAAATGAAGAAACGTATATTTAAGAAAGTCTGCTAAAACTCACAACGGCGACAGTCTGTGACATTTGAACCAATGTCCGCCCCCCATTAACAAACATATGCCAATAAATTAGAACACTTCGATGTGATGGACAAATGCCTAAAAAGCACAAACTACCAAAAATGACTCAGGGTGAGAGAGAAAATCTGACTAGTAACAAGAGACTGAATTAGCACGCCAAAAACTACCTACCTACAAAAAAAGGGTAGTCCCAGATGGTTTTATTGGTAAATTCTACCAAATATTTAGAGAAGAATTAATAACAATTATTCACAAACTTTTCCAAAACCCTGAAGAGGAAGGAACACTTCCCAAATCATTCCATGAGGCCAGTATTACCCTGATACCAAAAGCAGACGAAGACATCACAAGAAAACTACAGACCAGTCTCTTATGCATATAGATGTAAAAATCCGTGACAACATACTGGCAAGCCAAATTCAGCAAGATACAGAAAAGATTGTACACCATTACTAACTGAAACTTACCCCCAGGAATTCAAGGTGCACTTAACATTCAAAACTCAACTAATGGGCCTTGTGGGTGCAGGGGGAGTGCTAGATGAGGAAATTCTCATGAAGAATTTAAAGAAGAATTTAGTCAAGTAGCCCATGGTTTAAATCTGGATTTATATTATATCCTAAGAAACAGATGAACAGCCATTGAAGAATTTTTTTTTCTTTAAATTCAATCAATTAACATATATTATTAGTTTCAGAGGTAGAGGTCAGGGATTCATCAGTTGTATACAACACCCAGTGCTCATTGTATCATGTGCCCTCCTCAATGCCCGTCACCCAGTTACCCCAACCCCCAACCCCCCTCCCCTCCAGCAATCCTTCGTTTGATTCCTATGATTAAGAGTTTTTACAGTTTGTCTCCCTCTCTGAATTTTCATCTTATTTTTCCCTCCCTTCCCCTATGATCCTCTGTTTTGTTTCTTAAATTCCACATATGAGTGAGATCATATCATAATTGTCCCTCTCTAATGGACTTCTTTCACTCAGCACAATACCCTCTAGCTCCATCCATGTCTTTGCAAATGGCAAGATTGCTTATTTTTATGATGGCTGAGTAATATCCCATTGTATATAGACCACCTCCTCTTTCATCTGTCGAAGGACATCTGGGCTCTCTCCAGTCTAGTTGTTGTGAACACTGCTGCTGGGAACACTGGGGTGCAGGTGCCCCTTCAGATCACTACAGTTGTATCTTTGGGGTAAACACCTGGTAGTGCAATTGCTGGGTCATAGGGTAGCTCTATTTTTAACTTTTTGAGGAATTTCCATACCGTATTCCAGAGTGGCCGCACCAGTTGGCATTCCCACCAACAGTGCAAGAAGGTTCCCCCTTCTCCACATCCTCTCCAACATCTGTTGTTTCCTGTGTTGTTTTCAGCCATTCTGACAGGTGTGAGGTGGGATCTCATCGTTGTTTCGATCTGTGTTTCCCCGATGGTGAGTGATGCGAAGCATGTTTTCAAGTGTCTGCTGGCCATGTGTAGGTCTTCTTTGGAGAAATGTCTATTCATGCCTCCTGCCCATTTCTTGGCTGGATTGGGTGTTGTTTAATAGGTTCTTTATAGATCTTGGAGACTAGCCGTTTATCTGATATGTCATCTGTAAATATCTTCTCCCATCTGTAGGTTGTCTTTTGGTTTTGTCGACTGTTTCCTTTGCTGAGCAGAAGCTTTTACCTTGATGAAGTTCCAAGAATTCATTTTTGCCTCTGTTTCCCTTGCCTTTGGAGCTGTGCCTAGCAAGAAGCTGTGGAGCTGAGGTCACAGAGGCTGCGGAGGCTGACAGATTCCTGCCTCACATTTAGATCTTTCATCCATTTTGTGTGTATCCCTGTGTGTGGTGTTAGAGAATGGTCCAGTTTCCTTCATCTGCATGCTGCTGTCCAGTTTTCCCAACACCATTTGTTGAAGAGACTGTCCTTCTTCCAGTGGATATTCTTTCTGGCTTTGTCGAGGATTAGTTGGGCACAGAGCTGAGGGTCCATTTCTGGGTTGTCTCTTCTGTTCCATTGATTTAGGTGTCTGTTTTTATTCTAGTAGCATACAGTCTTGATGACTACAGCTTTATAATACAGCTTGAAGTCCAAAATTATGATTCCATCAGCTTTGGTTTTCCTTTTCAATAACCTTTTAGCTATTCAGGGTCTTTTCTGGTTCCATAAAAATTTTAGGATTATTTGTTCCAGCTCTGTGAAAAATGTTGATGGCATTTTGATAGGGACTGCACTGAAGCATAGATTGCCCTGGGTACCATAAACATTTTAACAATATTTGTTCTTCCAACCCATGAGCTTGAAACATTTTTCCATTTCTTTGTGTCCTCCTCAATTTCTTTCATGTGTTTTCTATAGATTTCTGGGTACAGATCCTTTGCCTTCTTGATTAGGTTTATTCCGAGGTATCTTATGGGTTTGGGTTTACATTTAGAATTGTAAATGGGATGGATTCCTTAATTTCTCTTTTTTCAGCCTTATCATTCAGTGTATAGAAATGCCACTGATTTCTGGACTTTGATTTTATACTCTGCCATTTTGCTGAATTACTGTATGAGTTCTAGCAATTTTGGGGTGGAGTCTTTTTGGGTTTTCCACATAGAGCATCACATCATCTACAAGGAGTGAGAGTTTGACTTCAATGAAATATTGAAGAGTTTTAAAGAGAAGAGGGAAGAGATGTTGGCAAGACATCTTTCACGCAGTCTTGAATTCCTACATATGTCCTCAGGAATAAATAAATAAATCTACCTAATAGGACGCATAAAAATCAGAAGATGTTATTTGTCAGACTAACAAATTTGGCTACCCAAAATTTAAAAGAAAAATTTCTTGACAAATATGACTTTATTGATTTTACCAAAAAGTAAAGTCAGAAGACAATTGCTGAACATTGGTAAAAGCAAAATCAGATGACCTCGGCCAGAAGGGAAAACTATTTACAACCTATATGTCAAGTAAGGATTCATTTTCCTAAACTATAAACAATCTCTATAAATCAAAGAAAAAGACAAACTTACAAAAGGAAAATAGGCAAGCTGCATGAGCAGAAAATTAAAAAAAAAAAAAAAGTCATACAGGGGTCCCTGGATGACTCAGTGGTTGAGCGTCTGCTTTCAGCTTAGGTCATGACTCCAGGGTCCTGGGATCTGGTCCTGTGTCAGACTCCCTGCATGGAGCCTGCTTCTCCTCTGCCTCTCTCTCTCTCTGTGTCTCTCGTGAATAAATAAATAAAATCTTAAAAAAAAGAAAAAAGAAAAATAATACAAATGATTCTCAAACACAAAATCTTACTTAATCTCACTAATTATAGATAAAAGCAAATTAAAATTCATCAAGATAACAGTACTTTTTTGCCTTTTTGGCTGGCAAAGCTCAAAAAGTTTTAAAATACTCTGTGCTGGCAAAAGTATGCATTAAAAGGTACTCTGATACATTGCTGGTGAAAGTGCAAATTGTTATAACCTCTATGAAAGGCAATTTAGCAAGAGTTATCAAATCAAACACATTTTGACTCGGCAATTTAGCTTCCGAGAATCTCTTCTATAGGTAACTCATGCCAAGGACCTATGTCTGTGGCTTTTCATTACAGCGTTGATTTTAATAACAGTAGGTTGGAAATACCTAAATGTCCAACATTAGGGAACTGTTTTAAAACGTTAGTATCCATAGAGTTGGACGACTGTGCAGCCATAGGAGAGTGAGGAGCTTTTCTACTGACACAGAATGACTTACAAGACATACAATTCAGTATGTAACTACTTCAGTCAAGACTATAAGAGAAAAAAAAAAAAACCTGAACTTTCCTAATTCTTTGAGGTTAGCTAAGAAAGGTAAGAAAGGACTGTTCCATAGTATTAAAATCTTGACAATAATAAAAAGAGTTCAAAGGATATATTAATGCCCACAGAATATGGATGGAAAGCACCTACTTCATTCATCTAAAATTGTACAGCTGCCTCTGGAACTGAGCATTGTTGATTATAAAACCATGACCTGTTTAAAAAAAAAAAAAAGACCTGTTAATCGTACAGAAAAGTGGAGATTATATTGAATATTTTGTATTTTCTATCTGTTCTTTTTAACACAGTTCTGACACTGAGGCAATTGTCCACCTTCTGAATCCCACCTCTCCAAGGCTGAAGCTGGGAAAACTCTCTTCCCTGCGTGGTTTGTGCAGGCTCGTGACTTGGAACAGTGCAGCAGCCTGGGTATGCAGCTGGCCATGGGCATCCCGTGCATTGGTGAGTATGTAGAAGAGGCACCTGGGGCACAGCAGCGATTGGGAGGTGGAGCTGCCCACACAGAAAGCTCGAGGCCTGAGCAGGACACCAGCTGTAGCATCCAGCACCTGGAGGCAACAACGCCACTGGGCCATGCTCTCCTCACGCTGGTGGGCTGTATGGTTTGGAGTCTTTTTCTTAAAAACTTAGCATTGAGGTTTCGAGGTTATTCTCTAACTCCCCTAGTGACTATGAATCTCCCAATATCCTTTTTTAAAAACTATGCTGTTTGATCAGTCAGTGTTACTTCTTGTGCTTGTATCCAAGCACAAGGACGGGAAGCTTAGAGTTTACTAAAAACCAAAAAAATATGTGTGTCAGGTATTCCAATACACAAACTCCAGGGCAATTAACAAAACAAGATATTCCGGGATTAGTAAAGAGTTCTTAGGGAGGCTCTTTTCCCTAAGTTCTGTGAAAAAGGAAAGAAGAAACTTGCAAAATAAACCACAATGGGAAGCTGTTTTCCCAATCAAATAAATGTCATTATTGTAACTGTACCCCTGCACCAAACTGACGAAAGAAGTATAAAAATAATAGCAATAACAAAACACTATCTGCTTTACATATATTATCTCATTTAAGCCATACAACAGGGCACCTGGGTGGTTTAGTCAGTTAAGGATCTGCCTTCAGCTCAGTTCATGATCCTAGGGTCCTGGGATCGAGTCCAGCATCCAGCTCCCGCTCAGCGGGGAGTCTGCTCCACTTTCTCCCTCTGTCCCTCTCTGCTGCTCATGCTCTCTCTCATGCTCGCTCCCTCTCTCTCAAATAAATCAATAAAATCCTTTTTAAAAAATAAATAAACCATACAACATCCCATGGTAGGGGTTCATTTTATACATGAAACAAAAATTACATTGTTAATCAAATTGTTTAAGGTAATAATTAGCTTCAAATCCACATAATCCAGGCCTCTTAAACACTACATTTCATCAGCACTCCGAGTTAAAAAAAAAAAAAATAGACCCTAAAATAGACTAAACTGTTTGAAGTTGTTTATGCATCTATTGGTGATAACGCTATTCACAAATAAAAATTATACTATTTCTGATGTAAAGAAAGGATCACCTAAGTAAGAATAATAATATTCACAGCTGCTACAAAGACTAAACAGATGCCTTGAAATCTTGAGTTTCTTAACACCATCATTGTGATCCTTACAACATACCCAAAAAGTTCCAGGAGGCAAAGTAATATTAACTCTACCGATGTGTATATAAAGTTATCTCCGTTGTGTCTAGACGTTTCTTTTTGTCCTTTATTATCATATTTTTAGGATACAGAAGCCTTCGAGATGGAGAGGGACTCAAGCTAAGGATGCATCCAGGACCAAAACGTTATAAAGAGGAAGGAAATTACCAGGAGTTTCCCAGCCACTCTCAAGTTTTTGCCAAGAGAGCACTATGTGTTCTTCAGCAGACATTCACTAGGTGTCTAGTAACAGGTGCTTTCCAAAGTGATATGAAAAACACACAAGATTAATTAAAGCATGGCCTATGTCTTCACCAAATTTACAGCTTAATAGAAAAGATAGAACACAATCAAAAATAACCATAATGCCAGTGGAAGATAAATGCCGGGAGAAAAACATAAATAGATTAGTTCTGACCGGGGGAAAAAAATGTCTCAAAGTACAAATGAGACATGCAGCTGCACAGAAAGAATATTCCAGGTGGAAGGAACAAGACAAAAAAAAAAAAAAATTCAAAGGAATGAAAGCCTTGGTGCTGAAACACAGAAAAGCACGGTTTCACCCGAGGCCTTGTGAAGGGTAGAGCAGAGATGTGACTGGAAATAGATTTTGATTTCAATCCCCGGCTCGGAAGTCAGAATCGAATCCTAGAGGCCACGATCCTCTGGAGTAGATGCCGTTACACTGACTTCTCGCTGTACTCTGGCCAGAGCAGGTGCTCAATCAGCCCTGCCAACTTCATCATTATTTACTATGATAGATCTTTTATATTAGTAGAATTAGTGGTGGGGGCCAAGGAAATGGCCCATCAGTAAATGGAAACATTTAGATTTCAGTCCTTATGGCTTACATTTATTCTGCAGGGCATTTAGAGTTTTGAGAAATGTGTGACAGGCATAATGCCTCCCAAAATATTCACTTGATAGGTAAGAAAGTTAAATGAGTTCTTGTGCTCAAAATAAAGAACTGGATGTCCTAAATGCATACTTACGCAAACATAAATTTGTTTCTTTTTTTTTTTTTTTTCATTTCTTTGCCCAGCATGAAGCTGTTAGAATAGTGTTGTTTTATACATCATTAAATAATAATATTTATCCTGCGGAGTTAAACCATATTAATTGCATTTCTCATTTTTTTTCTTTTGAAAGCAAAATGAAAAATGCAAAAAAAATATAATTTTAAAGCCGTTAAATGGTATGTCAAAAATTCAATTTTTCTTCTCAAGTCATATTAACCATCTATTTTCATGGCTTGAATGACAAAGTTTTAAGACCCGTGGAAGTTTAACTCAATTCCCTCATTCTTAGATTGCTTTGGGGGACCCAGAGTTCCCTACAATTTGGATGAAGGTGTTTTTAATTACCCTTTAAATTGTGCGGCAAAACACATTTTGAGGCTTCACTTTTCTTTTTTCTAACGTGCATCTCCTAGCTGATGCCTGTGCTTGAGAGAATCCTTTCTCTGGTGAGAAGGTGCACCCAGAAAAATGCTAATCATCTGTCATTTAGGAAAACAGGGAACATACATTATATGTGTTCTTGTAGATTAAAACTATTTGTCTTGGGTAAACAGCGAGCTTAACAGTTTGTCCCATGACACACTGTACACACCCACATACACACAGTAGTTTTTCCTAAAGAGGGAATGTAGTGCAGCAGCAGAATTGTAGAATTGTCTACAGAAGGAAAGAAGATTAAAAGCCCTTCTGGACCTCTTGCTCTGGATGAACTGGTTCTGCTCTGCAAGTTGGATTCTAGGTCAAGGTCCAACTCAACCATGGGAGACGATGACTGGGCCTTCGTAACTAGCAGGGCAGAGCTCTAGGGCTCATTATGACGTGGGGTTCTCCATAACCCTGGTCCAGCTGTTGATGCAACTGTGCTCAAAACAGCCCACGAATTATGAGCACAAAGGCTGAAAGTTGGACACAGTGTTTGTAGCAAAGGGTTAGCTGTGCTCCCTTGAACCCGGAGAGGAGTTGGCCTGGGAGTCAGCAGAATTAGGCTCCCCACAAGTATGTGAAACGTCTTCTCGTAGCAGGTCATCTGCAAAATGGGAGAGTCTAAAAGAAGACTACCACCTCCGTGATGCTCTAAAACCAGGAAAGAGCACTTATGTGGTGCACACCATGTGCACTGCCTAGAATGACACTCAGCAAGAACCTGTGGGAAGGTACGGAATAAATGTGAAAGGGAAGAGGCTCATAGCAAATGCAATCGCCTCAAAGGCAACTCCAAAGAAAGCTAATAAGATGTTGCAGAAGCAGCCTGTCAGGGCCTTACTAAAATTACCATGACCCAGCATCTGGCCCCCAGCTATTTTATAAGCTTCAAAACTCTCGTTTACTGGCATCAATTATCACTAACATCATTACTTTACAAATAAAAAAAAAAATCTTTGGCTGAAGAAGTTACAATGTAGTCCATGATCTAAATGGAAATGGGTGAAAAAAAAGAAAGAGCCTGCTATTGATAATAATGAGCAGAGCAATGCAAATTTGGCAGGACAAATCAAATTTGGTTGTAAAATGAAAACACTTTACAAGCCTGGGAAGAGGTTTCAGTTGTTTGTGGATGCAATGTCACTCTCATTAGTAAAGGTTATCGTGCAGCTCCAGTCTGTAGTTTCTTATTAACAAAATGGAAAGTGAATATACATACTAAATTAAACATTTCACCTCTTCGGGGCCATATCTGACAACCGTGTTTATCCATGCATTCACTCAATTCGACAGTCACTTATTAAGCCTTGCTATATATAAGGCAGCTTCATTTGGGGTAGCACAGAAAAAGTCAATACTATCAGAAACAGATTTATATTTTTTATTGACTCATAAAAATGTAGATTACAAAGAAGATATATAATAGCACTGATATCTTTGGCTGAGGCAAAATGTTCTCCATTCAAAATTGGAGAAACCTGTATTTTACATGCTAGATGTTGCGATTCTGCAGAGTGTGTACTGCAGAGGCCCTCCCCGGAGGTCTAAAGGAGCTATTTCTCTGTTCCAGAAAAAGAGGCCTTCGCCTGTTACCAAAAACTTATATTTCCAGCTGCTGCTGGAAAAATTTTTGTTCTGAGTATTATTAATTCAGGTTCGGAATGAAAGGTCAAATAGTAAAACAGTCGACAGTAGCCAATCTCATAAAGTAACATATGGAATGAGTAATTTTATGCAGTTGATAAAAATTGCTAAATAGTTACATATTTCTCTTTAGTGCCACTTACTTGTCTTCTGTTAATTGTTCACAGCCCAACTTACATGTCACTTCTTCTGCAGAGACTTCCTGTTCCCTTCAGCTAAAATTAAGTTCATGTCTTTTTCAATATTCCTCACCCCAAGGAGGATCAGGTTAAAAGCGTTCTTTTTATAAAAGATAGAGTGGTAAGATACAGCTTCATTCCTAATGTTCTTAATTTACTCTTAAAGTTACAACAGAGTCTACACAACCTTCATAGTCCTCTCTGAAAGAAAGAAAAATAAGGTCCAAATATAATAGTAGAACATATAAATCAAAAAAGAGGGGAAAATGTCAGAACACATGAACATTAAAAATGTGCAACAAAATTATAGCAATAAAGTTAAGTATATCTGTCAATAACAGCAATTGGAAATGACTTAGACTTCTCTGCATATTTAAAAAATTAGTTCTCTGAGTAGTTTACAGAAAGCAAATGCCAACCAGATAACTTACACAAACACACAGAGAAAACTAAGTAACACAGAAAGAGAATGGGAAGGAGGGGGTTAACGGCAGATACGTACTCAGTCCCTCCTTCCTCGGGGACACTGGTAGTTTGACCTCAACTGAACTCCTTATCATACTGACGGAATGTAATAGCCAGAAAAGAAATAAGACTTTTCCTGTGGCTTCTATGTATGTACTTTTTTAAGAGATTTTTTATTTATTTCATGAGGTGGAGGGGAAGGACTGGGGGAGAGGCAGAGACATAGGAGCTCAAGCAGACTCCTTGCTGAGTGCAGAGCATCCTGGGGCCAATCTCATAACCCTGAGATCATGATCTGAGCTGAAACCAAGACTCAGATCTCTAACTTACTGAGTCACCCCAGCACTCCTCTATGCACTCATTCCTTGTGTAAAGAATCTTTCTGGGGCCCCGGGGTGGCTCAGGAGGTTAAGTGTCCACCTTCAGATGGGATACCCCACTACCCCTCACACCTCTCTTGTGCAATCTGTCTCAGATAAATAAATAAAATTTTAAAAAAATTTAAAAAAACAAAATTTAAATTTTAAAAAAGGACTTTTCTGACATAATATAACTGATCTGACTGGATGCTTTTAAATAAATAAGCCAAAATTTATTTATTTATTTATTTATTTATTTATTTATTTATTTATTTATTTATTTATGGAGAGAAGAAGAAAGCATGGGTAGGGGGAAGAGCAGAGGGAGAGGGTCCAAGCAAGCTTCCCACTGAGCAGGGAGCTCAATGCAGGGTTCAATCCCACAACCTGAGCTCAGGTAGATGCTTAGCCTACTGAGCCACCCAGGCACCCCGAGCCTGAATTTTGGATTGATAACCCCATGCTCTGCTGGAGAGTGGCTGTTAGTCACCTACTATTATTCCTAGGTACAAGGCTAACTAAGAAATGTTTAAACTAAGAAACTTTGCTGAGCTAGCTCATCAGGCTTAGAATTAGCCCTTGCACTTCAAGCTTAAAACAATCTCAGATCTTTGTAGCAAAGAGCGTCTGACAGCCTGAGGTGCTCCCTGAGAGCAGTTTAAGTGTGTGGTTTCTTTCTGAGATCCTCTGGCATGATCCTTAGTGCCACTTTGTTCTGGATTAGACTTTTGTTTGAGTCTGATGGACAATAACGGCTTTATGACAGTACAGAGGAAGGTGTAAGGCATGACTATGATTTATTATAAGACCAATAAGGAAACACACAAATTACCACAGTGTGGCATTATTAATTTCTGAAAAAGTAGCCTTTGAAGCAAAGGACACTACATGGAGTCCCCCCTAAAAAGGAACAAAGGACGAAAACAACAAACCACTTTCCTTCATATATTGGATGTAGCTTAAAAAAAAAAATCTTTAACCAAATATTAGTAAACTGACTCTCGCAATATATAGAAAGGATTATATACCATAACCAAATGAGATTTATCCTAAGAATGCAAAATTGACTTCACATCTAAAATTCAACTAATGTAATAGGCCATTTCAATAGAATAAAGGACATTATATGTTCTCATTCATTTGGGGAATATAAATAATAGTGAAAGGGAAAATAAGGGAAGGGAGAAGAAATGTGTGGGAAATATCAGAAAGGGAGACAGAACGTAAAGACTGCTAACTCTGGGAAATGAACTAGGGGTGGTGGAGGGGGAGGGGGGCGGGGGGTGGGAGTGAATGGGTGACGGGCACTGGGTGTTATTCTGTATGTTGGTAAATTGAACACCAATAAAAAAAATAAATAAAAAAGAAAAAAAATAAAATAAAAAAAATAGAAAAAAAAAGAATAAAGGACAAAAATCACAACATATGGCAAAAAAGAGAGATTGATCAACAAACTAGGATTAGAATGGAACTTCTTAAACCTCGTAAAAAACATCTACAAACAACTTACAGCTAGCATATACTTAATGGTGAAAGACTAAAGGTTTTCTTTCCTAAAATCAGGGCCAAGACAAGAATATCAATTTTAACTATTTCTTTTCCAGGAACATACTGGAGGTTCTAGCCAGTGCAATAAAGAAAGAAAAAATAAATAAAAATAAAAGACACCAGATTGCAAAGGGAGAAGTAAAACTGGGCTTATTCACAAATGACCTGATTGTCCACGTAAGTCACATAGTATTAGGATGCGGTCATACAACGTAATCAAAAGGATTAAAGTACATCGGTACACATTTAACAAAACAAGTAAAAGACTCCCACACAGATAACTAGAAATCATTGCCAAGAAACTAAAGATCTAGAAATATATCATGTTTGCAGATTGTTAACAAAGTTATTTACTTCAAACTAATCTACCACTTCAAAACAAAAATCACAATCCCTGGAAACATTTTTGTAGAATCTAACAATTGAAACCAAAACTTACATGGAATTATAGAGGGCATGGAATAACCAAAACAATTTTGAAAAAGAAGACATGAATGAGGCTCACGTTAGAGAAATGCAAATTAAAACCTTAATAAGATACCACAATACTCTCATTAAAATGGCTGTGATTCAAAAGACAGGTGACGCTAAGTGTGGGGGAGGGTAAGCAAACACTGATCATTCATAAGTTTCTGTTGAGAACTTAAGATGACACAGTAACTGTGAAAAACAGCTGGACAATTTTTTATGAAGTTAAACAGATACTTACTATGCAGCCCAGTAATTCCACTCCTAGGCATCTACTCAAGAGAATTAAAAACTTAGGGAAAAGGAAAGAGAAGGAGAAAGAGAAAGAGAGAGAGAGAAAGAGAAAGAGAGAGAGAGAAAGAGAAAGAGAAAGAGAGAGAAAGAGAAATAAAGAGAGAGAGAAGAAAAGAAAGAAAGAAAGAAAGAAAGAAAGAAAGAAAGAAAGAAGAGGAAAGAAAAAAGAAAAGAAAGAAAAGAAAAGAAAAAAGAAAAAAGAAAAGAAAAGAAAAGAAAAGAAAAGAAAAGAAATTGTACACAAATATTCACAGCACATCCTTCATAGGGCCTCAACCTGGAAACAATGCAAATGTAGGTTAACTAGTGAGTTGGCATTGTCCATACAAGGAACTATTAGCAGTGGAAGGGAAGGCTTCATAAAGGCTATGGCGTGGACGGATTCAGAAACACTATACCAAGTGGGAGAGGCCAGACACAAAGACTACACGGCATATGATTCCATTTATAGGGAATTTCTATACAAGACAATGCAAACGAGTGGTGATGGAGGGCGGAGGAGAGAACAGGAACTGACTACAGACTAGAAGGGAGCTTTCTAAGCTGATGGAAATGCTCATCTGTTCTTAATTTTCCGATTGAGTAATACAGCCTCCTGTTTAATGAGATAATTCGGCCTTCCCTTTAATAAGACACTACACACACGCCCATCTCATGCTATGGTTCTTCCTGTTGTTGTTCTTAAGCAAGAGGAGGGTTATGGTGATTGAGAGTAGATTATCACAGAACGTACTTTATCTTTCCATCTCAAGTTATCTTGAACCCAGGGAAGTTCACAAAAGACTGGTCTGTTTCTTAAGTCCTATTGCATGCAGAATATTTGGCCCTAAAATTACTGTTTCTAAGAATGATTTTACTTGAGTTACGGTACTGCTTGACATTTGATACTCTCTAGCTTTGATGCATTTTCATATATGATCTTCGTCAATGAAGAAGAAATAGAAGGCATTTTATCTCCAATTTACATAATGGAAATGAAGCTTGGAGATTTTTCTTTCTTAAAGATTTTATTTATTATTTATTTATTTATTTATTTATTTACTTATTTATTTATCAGAGACACAGAGAGAGAGGCAGAGACACAGGTAGAGGGAGAAGCAGGCTCCCTGCGGGGATCCAGACGTGGGACTCAATCCCAAAACCCCAGGATCACACCCTGAGCCGAAGGCAGATGCTCAACCACTGAGCCACCCCGGGCGTCCCTGAAGCTTGGAGATTTATAAGTGTCGCCTAAGCTCACAGAATTTATGAGCTTCCACAGGAAGAGGAGCCAGGACACGAACCTGAGACTTTCTATTTTCAGATGTCTGCTTCCCTCACTGTAGTCTCATTTAGCCTAAAAGAGTTCTTTTTTCCCCCAACGGCACAAAATAATGTGTGGGGTTTTTTGGTTTGGGTTTTGGTTTTAAAGATCTTATTTAGGGATGCCTGGGTGGCTCCTAAAAAAAAAAAATAATAAAGATTTTATTTATCTATTTGAGAGAGAAAAAGAGAACATGAGTCAGGGGAGGGCAGAGGGAGGAACAGACTTCCTGCCTAGCCTGGAGCCCATGGCGAGTTGGACCCTGGGATCATGACCTTGAGCTAAAGGCAACACTTCACTGACTGAGCCACTCAGGAGCCCCCAAAATAATATTTTTAGTAAACAATGTACTTCAAATACATTCAAACCTATCAGTTGACACTAATTAAAAATCCCATCTTACATTGGAACATCTACTTTAGCTTTTTCAGTTTTATTGAGGTATAACTGACAAAACTAAGATTTTGAAGTGTACAATGTGATGATTTATGTCTAAATGAATTCTTGTAACTTTTTATACTTAGTGCAAGGATTGGTTTTGCCAGGAGTTTAAAATAAGTGCATAAAATGCTTGCTTAAAAAAAAAACAAATTTCTAAATACAGAAAATAAGAATGAATATAGTAACCCAATAATTTTTTTGCTATTATATATTCATAAATCAAATAAGCGCAATGTGATTTAGGATAAATAAAACTATGTAAACAAGAAAATATTAAAATAGTACCTCAGAATTCCACTAGGTAGTAAATCAGTGGACTTGGAGAAGTTAATATTTTTTTTTTCTTCTAAGTACCTAATTCTTCAAAGGGAGTTTATATTCTGGGAGAATCTAGCAAGTTGCTTTTAATCTCAACGAAGTCTCATTAAGGAATATATGTATAAATATTATACATTAAAGTACATCCTATTGGGTTGATATATCTATATGTAATACATTTGCATACTTATATGTGTGCCTATACGTACTGAGGAAAAGTATCTTAATTTTTTAGGTTGTATCATAACTTTTATATATATGATAGACTTAGGAAATATGAAAAATCTTGTGGAGTCAAAAAAATTCCAGTTAAGTTGTAAATATTAAATCATTCAAGTAATGAATTCTGGGGGAAAATAATATTGAGGTGACTTGACAGTCTCTTATTCATATCATATTCTGTTTCATCATCAAGTCTAGGCAGGCAAAATGTAAACGAAGAGAAGATTGTTTCTGATTCCTTCCACTCTCTTTCAGTGCTTTTCTTTCTCATTTCATTTGTCCTTACAATGTCCAACCTTTCCTGTTCCAAAAGTGTGCTACTCGCCTAACACATTCAGAGAGGGATCCGATACGTAATCCAACCGAGGTGTTAATGTCCTGATGAAGATCAGAAGTCTAGCTCTCTCCCAATGGCCCACAGGCATCGAGCAAAGGCAGTGGAAAAGGTTTTAGAATAGAGATAACCAACAGACACGTATGATATTCTCTGTCTTCTCTGATGATCAATCCTTATTCTTATCATTTTAATTAATTCTTATCATTTTAATTAATAAATGCTTATGGACTATAATTAGGATCAATGTTATGGGCTAAAGGCAACTACGTTGAAAGACCTGAAATACATCTCTATTCTTTGAGATTTGGAAACAATGGAGCAAGAGTCTGGTAGGACCGTATTTCATTTGAGAAAAATCAAGGAAAGAGAAATTCTATGTCCTCTCTTTTTTTTTTTTTCCTATGTCCTCTCTTTTATGCTAGCCCATTGCATAAGAATTCTAAGAAGAAAGAAAAGAGCTGGGTCTTCAAATATTAATATTTGTAAGGTAAAATGGTTAATCCTTCTAATAACTTAAACCTATGGTAAACTTCTGAGATTTTTATGTATTGAATGAACATATGCATAATTGATTAGATACAATCAGAGATGGAGAGCCTCACTTAAGCACACCATTAGCATCATTATCAGAACAGAGAGAAGATAGAATAACTTAAACAGTGACATTATTTTCAAATTATTTAAGCCAAATAAGTCTAAATCCAAAAGCTTTGATCATGTATAATCCTGCTGAAAGACTGAATTGTAATCAGCCTATGATACATTATGTGGCAAAGCTGCAGCACCCGTGCATAACAGAATCTTATTTTCCATTAATCCATTCTTTTCTGAAAATGCAAACACTCCATATGCTTAATAGCCCAAAAAAAGAATGTTCTCGCATTTTAAGATTGCCCATTAGTGAGCATTTTATTTTTAAAAAGCACATACACAAAGAAAACACTGACTCTCAAAGCCATTTTTGAAAACTGACTTAACCTATGTGCTAAATCAAGAAGAACAGTAACCTCGAAAAATATCAGCTCAATTGTGTACTTTAGCAAAATATCAACAACATATGCTGTGTTTATAGTGACTTTTGAATTCATTTAATGTTCACGAGACTGGATTCAGAGGTAGGATGTGAAAGAAATCTCCAATAGAAGCAAAATTAGAATACATGGGAAAATCTCTCTATCTACCTACACTGTGTATCTACTGAACACAGAAAGTTCTGCTGATAATGGACCCCTTTCTATAAAAATTAATCTGAGAATAGGAACAAACAATATACGTAAGACCATAAAACCGGCTCACATTCTAGACACTGTCCAAAAAGGAAGCCACTAGCCACAGGTGACTTTTTTAATTTAAGCTTTTTAATTAACTAAAATTTAATCACAAGTCATGATCCAAGTGCTCAAAAGCCACATGTGGTTGGTTAGTGGCGATCGTGCTGAACAGCACAGAAGAACTTTCCCATCATCGCAAAAGCTCTATCTTCTAGAACAACATGGGCAGGGACCACATGTGTTTGAGTCATTAATGTAAGTGCCTAGCATGGTACCCAACACATAGGAGATAGTCAATAATCATTGGACTAGTTATTTACCAACCAAATGGTCATCACTTTTATTCTTCTGTAGCCCCACAACTCTACCTAAGACTAAATTAAAATCCCCACTCATTAGATGATTCAAAGCCTGGAAGACTCACTCCTCCATGTAAATTCCCACTTCCTACCGAAACAGCTGATTCTGGAAGGTGAATTGTGAAAGGCTTAGGCAAGTGCACCTTGACATACCACATCCACGCCATCTTAGTAAGTGGTTTTGCCCACCGATTTTGTTTATTCTGTACATCAGAATCTTTACTGCAAAAGTCAGATGGGATGCCCATCAGCCCAAATATTAAGAATTAAAATACCCAAAGGGATCCTTCAACTCTGATCATTACACACACACAGAGTTGGAAATGACTGAACTCACGTGATGGCTTGAAAAAAATAAGCAGCTTTCTAAAACACCCATTAACTCAAGAATGTAGAATATATTACACCTTAATATGCAGTGTGAAACTGTAATACCAGTTTCTAATTCTCCCTCCGAGGAAATTCCAAAACTCTTAAACGAGTGTGGTTAAGAGGACTGGTCCGGTTTTGGTTTGCTCTACCTTTCTCCTGGAGAGTTCCAGATTCTTCTGTTCTTCTATATGATTCCATGGGGATGCAGATGGGCACGCACTTGAAACAAAACTGCTACTATGGTTTGCAGACTTGATCAGAGGTTGCCACATGCTCCAAGTTGACTTTTAAATACCTACATTTTTCAACAGACTCTCACGGAAGCCTTTTTCCTCCGTGTACTCTGCACAGTGTGCCATCGATTGCATTTTGACTGAACCTCTGTCTTTTGGACTGAACGCGCTATGCAACTAAGACATGGGTCCGTGCCATTGCAGACTGATGTCCCTTCCACAGAAACATGGCAGATGGCATGGGGTTTCCTCAACAGCACTGTTTCCACAGCTTGTAACCCACCAACACCACGCAAGGAGCATACCAGAAGCAAGTAGCATCTCGGAGGGCGAGGAAGATCCTGGGCAGTGGGCAGGGCGGTAGGGGAGACCAGGGATTGACACCCCCCAAAAGAAAACCAATCAGCAACTAGCTGTCATAGGAAGGGATCTGTATTCCAAAGTCTTTGCTGCACTCCTATGTTCACTGCAGCATTACTGACTGTATCCAGGAGAAGGGAGCAGCCTAAATGTCCCTTAACAATGAATGGACGAAAAGGACGCGGTGTACATATAGCATGGAATGTCATCAGCTGTGAGAAAAAAAAAAAAAAGGAAATCCTGCCATTTGCAACCACACGGATGGCACTTGCGGGCACTGTGCTTGTGAGATGTCAGACACAGGAAGACAAGTACTGCATGGCCTCCCTTACATGTGGATTCTAAAAACAGAAGTCGAACTCATAGAAACAGAGGATAGAAAAGTGCTTGCCAGGGGCTAGAGGGTAGGGGAAATAGAGAGAGGTTGTTAAAAAGGGTTTAAGCTTTCAGCTAGAAGATGAATGAAGACCCAGGAGCTAACATAAAACATGGTGGCTGTAGTCGTAACACTGTGTTACGTAGATTGATCTGCTGAGAGTAGACCTTAAACATTCTCTCCAAAAAAAGTGAGATCATGAATGTGCTAATTAGTTATAGGGATCTTTCCACAATGTATACATGTATTAAATCACCACAATGCACGCTTTAAATACCTTTGAATTTTGTTATGTCAATTATACCTCAATAAACTGAAATTTGTTTTGTATATTTTTATTGGAGTTCAATTTGCCAACATTTAGCATAACACCCAGTGTTCATCCCGTCAAGTGCCCCCCTCGGTGCCCGTGACCCAGTCACCCCAACCCCCACCCACCTCCCCTTCCACTACCCCTTGTTCATTTCCCAGAGTTAGGAGTCTCTCATGTTCTGTCTCCCTTTCTGATATTTCCCACTCATTTTCTCTCCTTTCCCCTTTATTCCCTTTCACTATTTTTTATATTCTCTGAATGAATGAGGCCAAATAATGCTTGTCCTTCTCCAACTGACTCACTTCACTCAGCACAATACCCTCCAGTTCCATCCATGTTGAAGCACATGGTGGGTATTTGTCATTTCTAATGGCTGAAGAATATTCCGTTGTATACATAGACCACAGCTTCCTTATCCATCATCTGTCGATGGACACCGAGGCTCCTTCCACAGTTTGGCTATTGTGGACATTGCTACTAGAAACATCGGGGTGCAGGTGTCCCAGTTTTTCACTGCATCTGTATCTTTGGAGTAAATCCCCACAGTGCAATTGCTGGGTCCTAGGGCAGGTCTATTTTTAACTCTTTGAGGAACCTCCACTCAGTTTTGCAGAGTGGCTGCACCAGTTCACATTCCCACCAACAGTGCAGGAGGGTTCCGTTTTCTCCACATCCTCTCCAACATTTGTTGTTTTCCATCTTGTTAATTTTTCCCATTCTCACTGGTGTGAGGTGGGATCTCATGGTGGTTTTGATTTGTATTTCCCTGATGGCCAGTGATGCGGAGCATTTTCTCATGTGCTTGTTGTATCATTCTCAATGTGGAAAAACTGAGAGCCTTTCCCCTAAGATCAGGAACAAGGCAGGGATGTCTACTCTCACCACTGCTATTCAATATAGTACTAGAAGTCCTAGCCTCAGCAGTCAGGCAACAAAAAGAAATAAAAGGCATTCAAATTGACAAAGAAGGAGTCAAACTCTCCCTCTTCACAGATGACATGATACCATACATAGAAAATCCAAAAGACTCCACTCTACGATTGCTAGAACTCGTACAGTAGCTCGGCAGTGTGGCAGGATACAAAATCAATGCCTAGAAATCAGTGGTATTTCTATACACTAACAATGAGACTGAAGAAAGAGAAATTAAGGAGTCAATCCCATTTACAATTGCACCCAAAAGCATAAGAAACCAGAATAGACCTAACCAAAGAGGTAAAGGATCTATACCCTAAAACTACAGAACACTTCTGAAAGAAATTGAGGAAGATGTAAAGAGATGAAAAAATATCCATGCTCATGGATTGGAAGATTAATATTGTGAAAATGTCAATGCTACCCAGGGCAATTTACACGTTCAATGCAATCCCTATCAAAATACCATGGACTTTCTTCAGAGAGTTGGAACAAATCATCTTAATATTTGTGTGGAATCAGAAAAGACCCCAAATAGCCAGGGGAATACTGAAAAAGAAAAACAGAACCAGGGGCATCGCGATGAGGGATTTCAGGTTGTACTACAAAGCTGTGCTCATCAAGACAGTGTGGTCCTGGCACAAAAACAGACACACAGATCAATGGAACAGGACAGACAACCCAGAAATGGCCCCTCAACTCTATGGTCAACTAATATTCGACAAAGCAGGAAAGACTATCCACTGGAGAAAGGACAGTCTCTTCACTAAATGGCGCTGGGAAAATTGGACATCCACATGCAGAAGAATGAAACTGGACCATTCTCTTACACCAGACACAAAGACAAACTCAAAATGGATGAAAGATCTAAATGTGAGACAAGATTCCATCAAAATCCTAGAGAAGAATACAGGCAACACCCTTTTTGAACTTGGTCACAGCAACTTCTTGCAAGATACATCCATGAAGGCAAGGAAAACAAAAGCAAAAATGAATTATTGGGACTTCATCAAGATAAAAAGCTTCTGCACAGAAAAGAAACAGTCAACAAAACTCAAAGACAACCTACAGAATGGGAGAAGATATTTGCAAATGACACATCAGATAAAGGGCTAGTATCCACGATCTATAAAGAACTTATCAAACTCAACAGCAAAGAAACAAACAATCCAATCATGAAATGGGCAAAAGACATGAAAAGAAATTTCACTAAACTGAAATTTTTAAAAAGCCTCTGAATCAAATGATTCAACGTAATTTCCCACACACGCATAGACACCCAAAATGATAATGGGTTTGGGAAATGTAAAAATGATCCCAGCCTTCTCATCCCATTCTTTATTTAAATATTTAGTGCCTGGGTGGCTCAGTTGGTTAAGTGTTGGGACACCTGATTTCATGATTTCAAGGGTCGTGAGATAGGGCCCTACATTGGGCTTCACACTCAGCAGAGTCCAATTGAGATTCTCTGCCTCTTCCCCTCTGCTCCTACCCCTTGTCCATGTATGTGCTCAATCTCTGTCTCTCCCTCTCTCTTTCTAAAATAAATAAATAAATATTTTAAAAATATAATAAAATAAATATAGGAAGGACTAAGTATCTCCTCAAAGATGATAAAGTAATGTTCATATCTGATTCCATTGTCTGTTGTGATTCTGACTCCTCAAACACTATGTCTGATTTGGTTAAGAAGTCATCTTCAATATTGGCAGATGTCAGCGTACGCATGTGTACAAACACACACACACATACACACACCACTCAATTACCAGAAACTTTGGAAATGGTTTCAGGCCAAAGTTTCCTATAACTGAGCTCTCTAACACGGGCATATGAACAAAAGAAAAAGAAAGAGATTGCAATCTAGGTCTAGGGATCAAAAGGATGGAAGAGCATCAACAAATGGCAGCCAAACTCTTACTGTTATGGCCAGCAAGTACTCAAGCTCAGTCGGAGTACTCCAACGTCAGCATTTGCTGAATTGCTTGCCTTTTTTTCAGTCAGGAATCAGCAGCTAGTATTGACTAGAATATTCGCTACATGTGGTGACAAGAATAGGTTGATAGTTAGATTCTCCAGTGGTGGGAATTTCCAGCTTATCCTCATAATTAGCTCCAAGTAGAAATCATTAAAACAATCTTCCCTCCCTCGGGGATGCTCACCTTCTGCGTCAGTCAATGCACTTCAATTTTTAGAGCATCATTTGTTTCTCCAGCATCTCAATTTTCCTCTCCATAGACCCATGAGATTTAATCACACATGTAACAAAAACCTTATGTTCTATTTCCTCTTTTTCAAGGGCTACAATTTCACATCTGCGCTGCCTGCCCACACCACCACCGATTTCATTTCCTTGTTCAAAATTTCAGGTATATCTCATGCTATTTTTTCCTCTATGATCTTCTCACTTCCTTTTCTCTTCCAGACAACCAAAGTTCACCATGGGCCTGGGCCTCCAGCCACACAACAGTCACTGTCCATTTCATCCCGGGACATTCCTCTTCATTTCTGCTGGTTTGGTGAATGTTGCTTCTCTGCATATTTCCGATTGTTCTACTCTGATGCACTTTTGACTTGAGTTATTAATGGGGATTACTTAAAAAAAAAAAAGTCCTGCAGTCAACAATTCACATTAATAAAAATCCCAGTACAGTAGTAGTCTGTCCCAGACCTAACTTCACACCAGACTTCAAAGTATGAATCTCTTCTACCTATAAGAAAAAGTGTCGTGTTTCAGCTGGGTCCAAGTGGAGAAGCACTCAGTTAGGGTTCATTCTAAAGGGGTCAAGAGGCACATCTTGGTTTTGGTTTTGGTTTTTAGAGAAAGAAAGAACATAAGCAGGGAAGGGGAAGGGAAGGGGGGAGAGAGAATCTCCAGCAGACTCCATGCCCAGTGCAGAGCCCCATGGTGGGGCTTGATCTCACAACTCTGAGATCATGACCTCAGCCAAAATCAAGAGTCAGATGCTTAACTGACTGAGCCACCAAGGTGTCCCTGAGGCACACTTTTTTGATCATATTCTCTCTAGGAAAACTCCATTAAAGAAATTTTGTATCTAACCAAAAGAACAACAGGTGAGTGAGGCAAAATTTCCAATTTGCCAGAACAAAAACAAGCAAGTTATTTTATCCAATGATGCATACTCACAATTCATTATACCCTGGAAGGTCCTTTTTTTTTATAGCCAGAACTTAAATTAACTAAGCCTAAGATCACCTCTACCTTACTTATCCCTTAGACATTTGAGGAATCTAGGATTACTATTTTAAGTCATTACTATGCTCAAGCCCTCATGATTAAGAGACAGATGAGCCATGAAAAATGGGACCTTTACCAAACAGTGCCAGGGACACCATGACTTCTTTTCCTTAGAGGGATCACTTTATTACTCAAAAAATATATAGCTAAAAATACATGAATGTGTGCATCCATTCTCTCGTGGTTGGCCGAGACCTTGAATAAATTAGATTGATAGGAATTTAAACTTTAAGATAGTTGTGATAGATGTCCCCATATGCACTGAGAGGGTGATAATGACTGAATAATCCAAGGGTAAAATGAAAGAAAATTATTTTTCCCCCATGCAGTAATTAACTCACCTTGACTTACTATGGCTCTACTGGGGTGGGTGGGGGTGGGGAAGCAAAAAGAAAAAGAGTAGAGCCAGTGATATTTTGAAATATATGAAGAATTTTCAAAATATTACTACTTTATACTAAAGCTATTCACCTTCATATAAGACACTATAAATCCCCTCAGAAATTAAGATGGGGAGTTGCTTTTTTGACTTCTCCAGAATAGCCTCATTGACCCATTATCTTTCAGTCCACAGTGTTTAGCCAACTCTTTCCCAGATAACTAGAATGATGCAGCAAATTGTCAGAGCTTGTGAAAGGAATATTGAAATGTACGACCTGCTTAGTATTTGTAAATTTATATGTTATTCATTGGGAGTTTCAGTAAAGAAAAGAATCACTTTGTAGGTAATTTCACAGTTCTTCAAAAACATCCAAATTATCTCAAAGACTTGTTACATTTCAGCATTAAATGTGTTTTAGCAAAAGCTGAATATAAATAAGAACTTCCTTTAACTCAAGCACTTTTCAGTGAACAAAGTCAAGTCATTATAAGGCAAAACAAGTTACCCTTTCAGTTCAGAGTATGTCCAGAAACAAATTCTTCACAGAGTTGAGGGCCAAAATCTCACCAGAGCCGTGTATATACTTCAAGTTTTATCATGAATTAGAATTCATTTCCTGTAAATCTATATGCAAACTCATCATGACAAAGCTATAACTACCCTAAAAAAAATGCATTTGTATACTCAAATTCTAAAGTTTCTCAGGGACAGTCAGGTCATGTGGTTTTAATTCACTTCAGTATTTGATTTTTCAAACACTCAGACTTTGACTTTTTGCTGCTAATTTACCTTTCCCACGTGCTATTTTGTAAAAGTAAATATACTTTTTTACTTTGCCTTCCTTATTATACAAAGCATATATACTATCGTACTAGTTCTCTACTGCTGCCTAACCTTTGTTGCTGCAAAACTTAGCAATTTAAAACAATAAACCCTTAATATCTCACAGTTTCTGTGGGTCAGCAATTCAGGCACAGCTTAGATAGGTGGTTCCTCTGTGTCAGGGTCTCCCATGGGACTGTGATCACGGTGTCAGCCAGGGTACCTCACAGCACTGCAATCAAAGTGGCAGCCCAGGTCACAGTCATCTCAGTGTTCAATTTAAGCAGAATCCACTAGCTCACTCAGTGGTTGCTGAAACGATGTTGGTTTCTCACGGACTACTGGATTGAGGGCCTCACTTCCTTGCAAGGCTACTCACAAGAGATGACTCAGATAGCCTTTTCCATCAGGGATCCAGGAGAAGAGGACACTATCAAGGTGAAGGTCAGTCTTCTGTGACCTAGATGACATCTCATCACTTTTGCTATAATCTATGAGATGCAAATCATAAAGTCCAGCTATGCTGATGGGGAAAGCATGAATATCACAAAGTGGGGATCTTTGGGAACCATGTCAGCAGCTGCCTACCACAGCTAAAGATACATATACTCTTTTGTATCTGTTTGGGTTTTTTTTTTTTTTAATAAAAATAAACTGCAGAAATTATTTACTGTCAATTTATAAAACCTTTTTCATGACCACATAGTATTCCACTGGGTGTTATATACCATATGCAACCAATCTTATCTAGTTGGGTATTTAGGCTATTTCTATATTTTACTATAAAAAAGAGGGATACAATCAACAACCGCTTACATTTTTTATTTCATATTTTTGTAACTGAATCTTCGAGGTAAATCTCTTAAAACGTTCACTAGGTAAGTACACATTTAATTGTATTAGATTTGCAAAATTTCCCTCCACAAGGTTATAGCATTGATCCTCATACCAAATATTTGATAATACTTGTTTCTCCTCAAGTATATTGTCACGCTTTTATCTTTTTGCCAGTCTTTCAATCTTTCCACATATTTAAAAGCCTTTAGATATCTTTTTCTGTGAACTGTTTCAGTCTTTTGCCCATTTTTTTTTCATCGGGTTGTGGCCTTTTTCTGCTTACTTTTTATGAACCCCTTTAAATATTAAGAAAGTTGGTCCTTGCTCTATTATAAAAGTTGTAAATATTTTCTCCCAATTGATAATTTGTCTTTTGACTTGCTGATGATTTTTCTCCCATGTAAAAGTTTTATGTCATCAAACTTATTAATTTTTTATTTTATTACTTCTGAATTTTGAGTCATAAATAGAAGGTCTTTCCCACACCAAAGTTGTAAAGGAATTTGCTAATATTATATTCTGGCACTTGAATAGTTTCATTTTTTTTTTACATTTGAATCTCTGATCCATTTGCAGTTTATCCTAGTGCTTTATGCACTTATTTTATCATTTTTGAAATGCCCAGTTTTCTTGGCGCTATTTATCTTAAAAGTTCATCTTTTCCACAGAAAATTTAGATATCATTTTTATTAGATACTAAATTTCAACATGTACTTGGGTCTATTCCTGGAATTTCCATTCTTCCATTAGACTATCTAATTAAGAACTAATACTATATTGGTTTAATTATAGAGGCTTGATAGAACATTTCAATATTCTCTTCATTCCTGTTCTTTTTTAGGGCTTTTTCGGTTCCTTTTTTATGATTTTTCCATATCACTTTATTACCAACTTGTCTAACTCCAAAAAGGGAAGGAGAAAAACCTTGTCTCCATTGTTACTGGGATAATGTTGAATTTCTAACAAGAGAATTGACATCTCTTCTATCCAAGAACAAAGACTGTCACTTCATTTGTTCAAGCGTTCAGTTTTTCTTATATAGTTCTTCCAGATTTCTTAATATTAGTTCTATTTTATGCTGCCACTGTACATGGTACTTTTTCTTTCATCAACTCTTCTAACCAAAACTCATAATTACTAACTTTGTGTGTTGATATTATATCTTATTAAAATGCATCAAAACATCCTAAAGCACATAGGCATAATTATGGTGATTCATAACCTGAGTAAATGGGAATTTGGAAGATTTCAAGGTCATCCAAAATTTATAGCTAACCTAAATGCTGGAAATTCTAGTCCTTTTTAAAATCCTGTTAAAGAATTCATTACTGCTAGCTTTAAGGGTAAAGAAAGCTTAATGATGAGAGTGCATTTCCAAATGTTCCAATTAAATTATAAACAGGAAGGAAAATAACTGGTTTTATTATACAGCTTAAATCAGTTTTTATTAAAACTGACTTAATATTTTAAATAACTAATATTATTTTAAAAATAAAATGGCTGAATAAATTTCATATGCCTCAGACGGCGCAATGCCAAGCTTACTACTTGGCAGTAATATCAGATTGAAAGAAATAACATTCACACATAGTGAGTGAGCAAACAGATGAATAACACTAATAGGATCCAGGCCATTTATCCATTAGAGTAATGAATGCCACCTCATATTCATTGGGTCAGGAAGAAAAATCTAAGCAGTTTCTGTCCACAAACATCAATATTTCTAGCTGATTAATGAAATCAAATCACAAAAGCAAGCAACTTTTATTGATGTTTTTCCCTTAAACTACTAAATCTGCTTTCTGACAGGCAATGAAATAATAGCATGTAATATCAGAATCAGCCTCCATAATCACCAACAGAAACTCTAAAACCTAAATAAAGTTGAAGACCATGTATGCCATTTACTTGAAACTTAAAATAGTTAAAATGAGATTACTTCACATGGCTATTTTTAGCCCAAACACATAAGCCAAAGAACACTAAATACAAATCAATTAAGTTGTCAGAAAATCTCTTCAACTCCGGCCCTATAATGTGAAAACTATGCTACGCAAAATTACTGAGGTTAAAACTGCAACACCATTTTAGAAAGAATGTAATTTTTTTAATGCACATTAAAAGGAAAAGTTTCCAATGTAGCAAATGTCCTTGACTTTTTTTATGTAAACCGGTTTTGAATGCAGTAATGGGAAAGAATGAACCTACTGGATTTATAGGAGTAGAATTATATAGCTCACTTTGACATTAAAAAAATTTTTTTTCACTTGTAAGGATACCTTCGTGCTCACCTGACTCCACATCCACCTTCCACTTTTATATTTAACAGTTGGTCTCAAGGCATTTCATCCCACCTCACTCACCGCAAAGCACTTTATTCCCAACATATTTACTTATTTTTCACTAGAATAACCTAGTAAGAGCATATAATTTTACATCATTTTTCTTTCTTTGGAAGTATTTAGGGAATAAAAATGAATGAAGCTTTGACATTTAGTAGAATTTGGTCACAGCATTATTAAACTTTACTGAACTCCCTCAAGTTCATTTTTTTTATGGGGCCAAATACCTTAACACAACTCAAAAACCAATTCATACAACGTCTGATATTTTACAGGACTAGATAGATTCACATACCATTTTTAGAACAGGCCAGAACCAGAAAATAGTAGTTATGTAAAAAGTTTTAAAGGATTATATAAAACCACAAAAAAAAATTGAACTTTAAAAACTATTAAGAACATAGGATATTTAAAAGATAAGGAAAACCTGACCGATAGCTCCCTAGTTCAAGATAAAGCTTTCCCACTTTCTAACCTGTTCTCTCTTGTAGCCAAACCAACCTGTCCCCATTATGGAAGATCCATCGTTCCAAAATTCCAAACAGGCCTTTTTTCCTCCATAATCAGAAGCCTGCACAACAGTCAAAAACATATCTGACAAAACAGGCCTCTTGTCATGTATTGCTCTTTACTCTTGAATGCATTTCACAGCTTGAATAAGTCTTTGTTTTACCAACTCTAGCCCACAAAACAGCTCACTTGTCAACCCACATAGAAAATAACTCAAATTGCTCCTTTACAACTTGAGATTATAGAGTGGTGACAACCCTTTTATCCACAGTACCTTAGCAATGCCAATTTATTCCTGATTTTTCCATTTTAAAGCATCCAAATCAGATAGTTTGGCAAACTCTCAAATAAAAATTCCTAGTAAGCACCAAAAAAAAAAAAAAAAAAAAAAAAATCAAGAAGTGGTTCTTTATCACCAAGGTCATACAGAAAAATGTAGGAGTAACCAACTGCTCAATGAGTAAGTGAATTTACATTAAAGGTTAATATATTCAGTCTTGCAGTTCAAGAAGAAACCATCTGGTTTCAAATGCAAAGTTGAAATGAGTCTATAAAAAAGGTAAGAATTCTTGAAAACACATAGCTCAGAAATATACATCCAGCAATATCAAATATATAACTGCTTCTTTTTTAGAAAAAAAAAAAGAAGACTTTATAATTTATATCCAAACCTACCAAGTGAGCACCTGCCCTTGACACATCTATCACTGACACACAGTGAATAAGGTGTTGCTATCTCTGGATTTCAATCTACCAAGAGTCATTGTCGTTTTAATGTGTCAGTACATCTGTCAGTTAGACCTGTGCCTGCCCTAAGAGAAGAATTACATTCCTGGTCTCTCTTCTTCCCTCCCTCTATGGGCACCTCCCTCTCCCAGCCATTGTGTGGGCGCAGCGCCATGCAGGGCCATGATAAAAGAGGTAGGAACTGGTGGCCTCAGCTCCATGACAACCCTGAGAAGCACTGCCATTTTTCAACGTATCATCAATCACTTGCTACTCTTGTGGTACCTCTGTATGAGCATTTATTAAGTGGAATACACCACTTCCTTAACTTTGTGGAAACCTACCAAATAACTTCAAGCAAGGTCCAAAATTAAAGGTCAAAACACAATCCTCTTGTCTCCCAAAGTCCACCGTATGAGTTATCTATCGCAATACAACCAGTCGCTTCCAAACTTAGTGGCTCAAAACAAGAGAAATTTATTATTTCTCACAATTCCGAAGGTAGAATGGTCAGTTCTTCTGTTCCACATGGTTCTGACTGGGGTCACTCATGCAGCTGCATTTATTTGGTAGCTAAGCTGGCCTGGAAGAGCAAAGAAGACCTTGCTCAAATGGCTGGATCTCGGCACCAACTACCGGGCAGACAACTCATTTTTTTCTCCATGTGGCCTCTCCCTCCATATGCTTCATATCCTAGGGCACCTCCACAGGGTTCTTCTCACCCACAGAACAGCCTGGATTTCCCTACATCGTGGCAGCTGGGTTCCAGGAGAGCAAAGGCAAAAGCTGCCACTACCCTTAAAACTAGGTCTAGAAGTGGCTCAGCATCACTTTTTCATCTATTATTTGTCTATTTTTGTCTATTTAGTGTTGTATTAGTTGACACAAGTCACAAGACCAAGCCAGCTGAAAGGGGAGGGGAGGGGAAGTAGTGCAGGAGACAGATCCCACCTCTTGATGAGTAAACTGGAACACACATAACAGGAAATAGAGACAATGCAGGGCAGCTATCCGGGGAAACTACCTACCACATACTAAGCACACCTTGAATGAAAATTCTTCTAAAGAAAAAAAAAATGTTTCCTTAAATAATAGGGTAACACATGCCTATCTGTTAATTCTTTGCTAGCATTAAATGATAGAAGGAAGAAATGGCAAGAAAAGTCAACTTTCACTCAATGCTGTGATATTTAGAAATCCAGACAGCATGATAGGCTTCCTTTATTCTTAATATTACTCAACACCATGATTACTAAAAATACCTCTGCAGCAAGTGGTGAGAATTACACTGCTACACCCGACTTTTCCCTGCTTGGCTTGCTTTGGGTGGCAGTCAGCCATACTCTATTGCAGTAAACCCAGAGGTCTGGAAATTAGAATTAAAGGAATCGGAGCACCTTCCCCAAATCCACAAATCAGATAGGGCTATCTCTTACCACACTGGTATCTCTCTACGTTAACACCCAGCTATACTTACACTGTTTTCTTCCCCCCAGAGATTATTTAAGTGTTGTCAGGGTGTGGGCCTGTTTGGAAAGAAAATGGTTCTGTGTATCAATATCGGTTCCTGGTTTTGAGCAGCACTTCAAATTTACAACGTGTGAGGTTATCTTTCCCCAGTAACCTCCTTTCCAATGTCCAGGAGATAGAAGGAAGTGAAAAAAAAAAAAAAAGATTGGAATAAAAAAATGGGGACCCTCCCAAAGGGGAGAAAGTAAGAGAAGCTACATTATGTTAGGACCAGACCATCGAAGGGGGAAAGATGTGGTGGGCAGTGATAGGAAGAGAGACAAATTAGGTTAGGATCCTCTCACACTTACGCAGACAAGAGTTCATAAAGCTTTGAACTAGACTTGTAGAATGAAGGGGTAAAAAATGACTGAAATTGGATATATTTTGAAATGATAGTCAACGGGATTGCCTAGTGGATTCAAAGTGGGGTGTGAGTGGCATGGAGAAGTAAAGGAAATAAACCAGTTTTTGTTTATCCACTCAAATGATGAACGTGCCATCAAATGAGATAGAGAAGGCCGACTGCCAACGTCTGGAAGGCATGAGTTTTAGGCCTGGTTTAAGATGTCTGTTAGGCACCCAAGTAGAAGAGCCAAGACCACAGTTAAATACTGATGTCTATAATTCCAGCTAGGGCTCTGGGCTGGGGATATAAATTTGGGATTTGTTTGCATGTAGTTGGTATCCAAGCTACAGCCTGGAAACCACCACTAAGGGAGTGGGCCTGCGCTCCAGCCATCAGACGACAGGAACAGAGAGAGCATCCCCGACTGAGACCCGGCCGGGGTGGCAGGATGAAAACCACAGAGGTGTGAAGCCCCAGAAACCACATGAAAACAAAGGATATTGGGCAGCCTGGGTGGCTCAGCGGTTTAGCGCTGCCTTCAGCCCAGGACGTGACCCTGGGGTCCCGGGATCGAGTCCCACATCGGGCTCCCTGCATGGGGCCTGCTTCTCCCTCTGCCTGTGTCTCTGCCTCTGTGTGTGTGTGTGTGTGTGTGTGTCTGTGTTTCTCATGAATAAATAAAATCTTTTTTTTTTTTTTTTTAAAGAAGGGGGTATCAAGGAAGAAAATGTGAGCAACTGTGTCCTATGCTCTGAAAGGCCAAGTAAGAGGAAGACTGAGAAATCGCCATTGAAAAACAAAGCAAAAAACACAAATTTTTTTAAAAGCATTATTTCAGAAACACAATGCCAAACCATCCCCTGTGATAGTGTCTAATCATGCCCTAATAACCATATAAATTTGAATTTTCTAGTCCCAAATTCTTCTACTTAAGATCAAGGGAAAAACTATTAGGTAAACTGGTTTTCTGCCAAACACAAGTGAAAATGTTATTTTTTGATTCCCAAAATCAACATGGCATGACCATATGCCTTATGCTTAGTTACCTCAATAACAGCATTTCCCGCAGTGCAGGACGCAGCCCGATTGTTAATATCGGACCCAAGGCACCAGTGCCCATCTGTCTGAAGTCTCCTTTTCCCTAGTCTTCCTTATCTATGGAAAATGATAGGAGTAAAAGAAAGGAAATCTTAAAAAAAAAAAAAAAAAAAAAAAAAACAGAGGCCAGACAAGGTAAACACTAACCATAAATTATAAGAGCAACACTGTGACATCCCAAAACTTAAAAAAAAAAAAAAAAAAAAAAAAAAGTCCATTGAGGAGAAAGCTTAAATGCTGTCTTCATTTCTTATCCTTAAGTATCTTTTCCTTTAAATCATATAACAGGCTACAAGTCAATAGGAAGGACTTGCACTCAGCCTAACACCCACAGAAAAGAATTTTCCCCACCACCTGACACCTGTTATATATACAGTAAGTAAATAGCTCGCTGTTATGAATATTACTGGTACAAGGACGCCTGGGGGGCTCAGCAATTGACCATCCATCATCCGCTCAGGTCATGACCCCAGGGTCCTGGGATCGAGTCCCACATTGGGCTCCCCACAGGGAGCCTGCTTCTCCCTCTGCCTGTGTCTCTGCCTCTCTCTCTGTCTCTCATGAATAAATAAAATCTTAAAAAAAAAAGATTATTACTGGTATATTAACAAAGCTGTAAGAATGGACCCTTAAAGGGCTATAGTAACCTATATTTCCTAGAATAGGAAAGGAAAGAAAGTGGGGGAGGGGAGCAGGGAGAGAGGGAGGGAGGGAGGGAGGGAGGGAGAAAGGAAAGAGGGAAAGGAGGGAGGGAGGGAAGGAGGGAGGGAGAGGATCAAAATGATAAACTCTACAGCATTTTATCACATTTCCCTTGATGCCACAATTTTCTACAAACCCATGACACTATTATCTTGTCATCCATCCTCTAGATGCAAGAATAAAAGGGCTCATTACTGCACACATTAGCTATATTTCTAAAGAAGCAGTGAACAAATAGACCCATATTTTCCTTATGATGGACTGTGATTTCAGAGTTCTCTTCATACTGAAGCAAGACATTCTTTAAAATTCTCTTTCAAAATGAAACATAATCAATAATAAGATATGCGTTGGATGCCATTACCTGTCAGACAACAATGGAGGCACTGCAAGTGCAAACCGTGACTCTTACTTAGGAGGAGTTGTGACTCCTTTTATTACTGTGCAGTAATAAAAATACAAGGTTCTAAAAGGTAACACTAAGGAGCTGGGCAACATTAGTACTAAGTGAGTGATACAGAAAATAAGTGCTACGGAGGCTTAAGGCTCCAAAAGGTGACTCCCAGAGATATGGTGATGACTTCCTAGAGATATGGTCTCCACAACCTCCAAAAGGCGGTGAGTGGGTCTTTCCCAGGGCCTTCCAGAGGAGTAATAATTCTACCTAAAGGGAAGAAATAGGGCAGGGCATGGACAATGGCAAAGAGATGAGACTGTTGTGGGTCAGCAACTAGCTAAGACCAGGTGAGGTGGAAAATTCAAACTGGAAGATAATGATTGAAAAGAGAGACTAATAGCAATGTGCTCAAGACTGCCTCAGTGCTATTCTCTCCCCCTATTTCTCTCGTCTCCCCTTACTTCTATCCCACCTTCTTGAGATGAACCATGGTCTTTGGAGTCAGAGAGACTTGAGTCCCCATTATACTTTTCAATGCCTGTATAATCTATGATCGTTATTTATCTGGGCCTCAGTTTCCCTACATGTAGATGTGATAAATCCATCTCCTAAAGAAGTCTTATTTTATCAATAGTAATAATAATATCTACTATGGTGATAGGTACCATGCTCAGATTATTGACATCGTTTCATTTAATCCTCACAGCTACCCTCAGGGTGCATATTATTCCCTTTGTGCAGATGAGAAAATTGAAGAGCAGGTCAAATCATTTGTCCCAAACTATACAAGCAAAAATTCGCAAAGCCAGGATGGATCATAGGTATTGCTAATCTCCAAAGTCCTCATCTTTAGCCATTGTGATACGCTAGAGATAATATAAATGCATGATTTTATTATAATGCCTATAGACCTAGCTGCTGCTGATATCTTTAGTCTCCAACATTCCATTTAATGGTTCCTGTTTGTTGCCCTCAGGTTTGTGTTACTATTGTTATCACACATGAGAAAAATCAGTTGTTTTATCTTTTCTTTTCGTTTTCTTTTTTTTTCTTTTTTTTTCTTTTCTTTTCTTTTTTACTTAACCCATTTGACTCTGCTGATAACTGATGGAACAAATGTTGACTGGAGTTTGGCTAACAAGGTTCTTAAATTTTAAATCGAGACGTTTGTTAATTTTCCTTTGTTCATGGAAGACCACTATGGGGTTTTTTTTAATGCAGAAGAAAAATAATAAAGGCATTCATTTAGGGGGTTAATCTGTTTCTTGAATGTTTCACTTAATATTCTCCTAACAGAATCAAAGTATGGAGGCTTTGGACCTACTCTGTAGTCCACAAATGCCTACATTTTATTGCATGTGGTGGACACATTTCTTCCCTCTAGTGGCTTTCTTCTAGTCTGAACTAAAAGTCCCTTAGTAGAAAAACTCCAATTCCTATTTGTCTTTGTATTTGATGGGTAAATGAATAAGATGAATGAGACAGGTATTATAAATTTAAATGGAAGCACTTCTAGGAGTCTATATAACAGCTTCAAGGACTTATGAACCCCACTCAAGTTTGTATAAAATATGGACTGTGTTAACTTAAGTGAATTTTTAAGTAAGAAGTTTGACAGTTCTCATCGGATTCTCAGAAATTTTCAGGGCCTCATGAGCATTCAGTGCCATTTGACTCAAGATAGGGAGACCAGTTAAAGGTAATTGAATTTGTACAGAAAAAAAAAAAAGTTAGAAAGGACTAAACTAGTGGTACGGCAACAGATATGGAAAGAATAATATAGTGAGTGATATTCCACACATAAGTTCAGAAATTTGACACCAAAAACTAATGGTTATTAGGTCTAATGTTACACTGAATACATAATACTGTTCAGTGTCACTGTCTAGGGTTAGCTCCAGTAAGATGTAGCAGAGGTATGACTTTTCCAATTATCTGACTTCTTTTATTTTTAAGATTTTTTTTTTTAAGATTTAGTTAAATCTTAACTAAGAGAGCCAACATGAGTGAGGTAAAGGGCAGAGAGAGAGAGAGAGAATCTCAAGCAGACTCTCTGTTGAGCACAGAGCCCAACACTGGGCTTGACCTCATGACCCGGAGATCATGACCTGAGCTGAAATCAAGAGACACTTAACCAACTGAGCCACCCAGGTGCCCCGATCTTACTTTTTTCATAAAACGTTTATTAAGTACTTAAAAACTGAAAATGTATGTTTCATTCTTACAATCCTACAATGAAAGTACACAAGCTTTTAGCAAATTTTACTCAACAAATATTTATTGAATGCCGATACATGCAAAGTACTAAACAATAGAGACACAGAGAGAAGGGGTGGAGATTTTCTCACCTTTTGCTGAAAAAGGTGGAGAAATATTGCTTTAATAAAAAGAAGAAAGCCAGAGATTTTTAAAGTTTACTTACTGTACCACTAATAGGATGTGGATTGAACTGTATACAGTGGCCTCTCTGGAAAAACTGAGGGTATAGATTCAACTCTGCAATGGGAGTTTGAGATTAATCATCCTACCCTCTTGCTTTCATTTCCCTCCCCTCTCCCAGTATTTTTGTATGAATTATAAAGTTTTAAAGAATATTCAGTTAGAACTCAAAAAGAGGCCTCCAAAAACAAAGACAGAGGAAGGTGTTTGAAAAAAATAAGAGCCAGCCAAGGTTGCTGCTGGGTGGAAGTTTACAGTGTTAGGTACATAAGAATTTCAAGGTGTAGTTTCCACTAATAGATAAATTTTTTCACTGATTTCTCCCTAGGTGACTGACAAAAGCACTGGACATCTGCTGCCTTGGTTTAGTTCTGGTTTTAAATTGACTTATTTAAGCTTTCTAAAAATAATCATGCATGTTGGCTATATGTGAAAGAATTATTCAAACTCAAAGAGAACTTTAAAAAATATATTTAACTTTTCTGTGGATTTCAAAAACAAACAAACAAAAAAAGCTGAAAACTGAAGATAATGCGTGCTGGTACAGTCACAGGCCTGCTCTACTCTGGACTCTGAAGCAGGCACTCGTGGTTCAGTGTTGCTCCTACAGGATAATAGGAATTAAACATTCCCCTACCCTAGTGAGATAAAGCAAGAACAGCTTCATCAAAGTCAAGCCAAGCCTCACCAGGATTAGTGGCTGGGTCTGCATCACTGCTTCTAGACAGTGACCCTAAGTACCACTATAAGATGTGGATCTTAAACACCAGGGGCTGGTAAGAAGCAATTGCAAAGATAACAGTAAGGAATGATCCAGAAGTAGACACATGAAAAAAATAAACACAAAATCTACCATAAAAACTGATCTTACTAAACAGAATTCCAGAACCCCATTAGGATATCTAATGCCAAAAAAAAAGGTAAAAAATCAGGTGACAAATTCATTAGAAATTAATTTCATGAAATAGTATATAAAGTAAAAATACTTTCTTTCTTAATTGTATGTATTTAAGTTGTTCTGTAACAAAGATTTTCAGATAAGTATATTTAGGTTGTCCAAAGAGATACATTAAAGAAAAACTTGCATGAAAAAGGAAATCAAAAAACAAAAAGGGAAAAAAGAACTACCATGGCCAGATATAAATTGGAACTTGGAAACTTTAAAAAATACATAAGTTAGAAATCTCATAAATAAAATACGGAGTTGTGAAGAAGTTTTATCCCATAGATTAGATAATTTTGACTGCATACCTTTGAAAAGAGACAATGTTTTACATGCAAATACTGAAGAAATTGCCCAGAATACTGCACAAAGGGACAAAGTCATTTATTAAAAGAAAAAAACGATCATGAAGTATGGAAGATAAATTGAGAATCTCCAACGTACATATAAGAGAAGTTCCAGAAGAGAAGAATGTAGGCTTTAGGAGCAGAAATGTTTGAAGAATCCATAAGAAATTTTCAAATATATAAAAAAGTATATGTATCCTCAGATCAAATTAATTAATTAATTAATTAATTCACACTCTGATGCATCACAGTGAAACTGAAATAACAATAAGAACATATCAAAAACATATCCAAGTAACATATTAGACATTTTTACCTGTATTATTGATATTTTTTCATCTCTCGACAATATTTTTCTA
The DNA here is from genome assembly GCF_053574225.1 of Canis aureus. Lineage (NCBI taxonomy): Eukaryota > Metazoa > Chordata > Mammalia > Carnivora > Canidae > Canis > Canis aureus. The sequence goes on from NC_135644.1 coordinate 4,430,415, forward strand.
TTTCTCTCCTCTTTCTTCTCTTACCCTTCCTTATTTACTCTTCTCCATTGTAACCTTTTGAGATGAATACTGTTTTACTATATCACAGAACAAATATTATTAAACTATTGTATTAGTTCATAAGAACAGAGACCAGGTACTCTTTGTCAGTTGTAAGTCCAATGCCTAGAAATATCTGATACGTGATTCTAGCGCTCGGTGTTTAATAGAAGAAAAAGTAAACATCCTGAGAAATTACGTGACCTCCCCACATTTGACAGCTACTGAATGACTTGTCGAGTATGGACTCACTTGGATTTCACTACAGAGTCAAATTCTCAATATTCTTTTTATATAGGCCACTGACTAACCATCTTCCCTTCTTCCACTTCTGGCCAGTGGTTCCTTGTGGATCAAAGTTAATCGTGAATCTTGCTTTTGCTTAACCCATCCTGCTTTACTGGCTCCTTACTTTGTCGTCCAATATGTTGCTGTCAGCCACAACTTACATAATCCTCAAGTTTATTGCACATATGTTTATATCTATCCATAAGTTCCTGGGGCAAATATACACCTGAATAATAAGAGAGCAGCATCCGAAGGAAGCGAGTCAGAAAAGACAATGATTTGAGGAGATGTGTACAACTCGGCGAATTTTTTTTAAGGTATATGAGCAAAGCTGTTTGCTAGGTACGGCTCTCAAAGGTACTATGGAACATATCAGAAGAGCACATGACACGTATATAAAAATGGTAGAGGACAATGACGGGAAAATAACATATTACAGCATCTCAAAAAACGTGATGGTATCTCTTTAGGGGGGTATAGGGAAACTTCATGAAGTAGGTAACCATTGTGAGAATCTTGAAAGAGTAGTAGCCTTTTGTCGGAGGATAAAGAAGTAGAATTCCAGCCCAAGAATCAAGAATGAGCAAACCAATGGAAGCAGAAAAATATGGGAATACTTAAAGTGCAGCAATCTCTTAAATTTAGGATTGGGTGTGTGTCAAAAGGTAACAAACAAAAAAAAAAGGCTGGAAACGTGGTAGGAGGATATATTGTGGAGAGCCTTGACTATTAGACTGGAGACCTTGCGCATAACTTAGTGGGCAACAAGGAAACGTTCTTTAAAAAAAAAAAAGAGAAATTGTATCATGTCAAAGATATGCTTTTTGAAGTTTGAACATGATGAGTTAGTATTTATATCAGTGAATTTAAGGTTGGCAGAGAATATGTACAAGAAAATGCACAGCTAGAAACAAAAGATGGCAGTCGGGGGAGGGGCTGGAGGTGGGGATGATGATGGACATCTTGGGAGTGAACAGGGACAAAGACAAATGTAAACTACACTAGGCAGCTGTTCACAGACCCAAGCAGTGAGCAATGATGAGTGCTTCATCAAGAAGAATTACATTAAGAAAAAGACCCTGGTTTTGACCTTTTAGATGTCCTTCAGTGATAAATGTGAGCAGCAGCAGAAGGGTGAGAGCAAGGGCCTGAATAGTAGAGATAATTAATTAAACTGTAAAATAGGAGAAAAAGCCAACGTCCCATGGAAAGATCTGGTAGCTAAAGGGATACGGTAGTAAAGGTGAGTGGCAGTTACTGAGGAGAAAGGAATCCTGAGCGTTCTCTTGACCCAGAAGAAAGAATCAGGGCTCTTCTCTTGGTGCTAATATCACAAACTCTCAAAGTCTTCATTCTTCTGCCTTACAATGTCTATTTACTTCTCATTCCTCCACACCAGACTATAAGTTAATTAAGAGCAGATGTTGTGTCCTTCACCAGCAACTAACCCACTGGCTAATACACAGAAGACGCTCAATACAAATATTTTAAGATTCTAGAAAAGGTCCGAAAATGGTTTTGAGGGAAGATGAAATTCGTATAGCAAGGTTCTGGAGGACGTGTGGAGGATTAGGATCAGGAACAGGATGAAGGGTTACCTTTGGGTGACAACAGTGGTTTACTATCTAAAGATCACCAAGAGTTTATCTGAAGAGTTAAAAGAGTCACGTTATAAAGATTGTTGGTATAGAAAATGAATACTAATCCTATACATGCAGTATACATTCCTTCCAAAGTTTGGAACATTCCAGAACCCTGGTGTCCCAAAGAGTTGTCACTGTACTAGAAACACCTTGTGTTGTTTTCGGTTTTGAGGCATCCATTCGAAAAAAAGTTTATGTGATCATAAATAATATTTTTTAACTCTAAGTAAATAAGCTTAGAAGTCAAAGCAAGAAAAACCAATCCAGGCTCAAAGAGGAAAAGCTGGGAAGTCTGAGAAACCTTTGGTGGACAGGAAAGGGAAGGAAAGCCAAACGCACAGAAGCTATGGGCAAAACTTAAGCGGATGTTTACCACCTGTGAAGCATCTCCACTGGCCCCTTGGCTTTCCCCGCTCCTCCCCCACCAAGTATTTCTGGCTCCATGAGAAGAAGCTAGGATATGAGATCCATACCTCCAATTCGCATGAGTTTCCAGGTTGTTCTACGGTGTCATGTAGAAGCTCCATTTTTAGAATTTTAGAAAAAGTGGAATAAAGGCATGGCCATGCCTGCCAGGAGTTGACATGGTCCCCGAAGGTCTCACATGGTGAGAACCAACTCTCGGACGGTCTGAAGATAGGGTCCGTCTTGATGTCTAGCAGTTTCATGTGAGGCCAGAATGCCTGAAGGTTCCAATGATTCCTATTCCATCTTCTCCAGCGAACAAACTTCGGCAAAATACTTTTTAAATGATTTTTAGATAAGATGTCTCTAGTGTCAGTTCCTATAATCTCAAGTGGGAACGGTGTTGGGGGGGGTGAGGGGGAGTAGCAGTGAACAATAAGGAAGTAATGATGTTTCTTCTGATTTCCTAATTATGAGAGTGACTCCGTAAGAGGAAAGCAAAACATGTCATGCCGATTAGGTGTGCTGGCACCTTCTGGCCCCGTCCACCTGCAGAGGCTAAACCTCATATGGGAAGTGATTGGCCGCACAGGCGCACACGGTGAGCTAATCACCGTGCCAGGATCAGAACGTGCCATCCCTGAATTTTCAGGCCATTTCTGAGACTTGAGCCATTATTCTTTTACTCGCCAGTTTATCCAGAGATATTTTGATTGTACTTGTATTATATTGTATTTCCTTTTAATGTTTCTTTTTCCACCCAAGCAGTCTGTCTTCTGAAATCTCTTTGGTTCCCACAATTAAACCTCCTTCTCAGTGTGATGCCATCCTCTCCACAGCCTTCCCAGTAGGCAGTGGGCTCACTTAGTCATAACTCTGTAGGGATTTTCAGGGTTTGAAGAAGGAGGTGATTTCTCAGGTAAAGGCAAACCACAGGATGTATGGTTTCAAACATCCCTGGAGCACTAATCACCCTAGAGTTCTGGTCCCAGAAAGAACAGATGTATTTCTCCAGACCCAGCACCAAAATTACTCTTTTGGTAACCTTTAATGCTGTTGCTGAAGGACTAAAACTCCACGCTAGAGGGAAAGGCAAATTAATATGCCAATAGGACCACAGAAAGTTTTAACAGTAAGCAGGAAATTGCTTTTCTTATTTCTTTTCATTTTGTGAACTACTCTGCAAACACTAATAATTGTCCCTTATTCTCTCTCTAAAAATAGACTTCCTTTTTTGTAAGAGAGAAAAATGCCGAAACAGGGGGAATGCTTTGATGTGATTTAGTCAAGCCAGATCACTTGCACTTCAGCAAACCAAATTCCATTTGCACATCACAAGCATGGAATCAAAATCAGACGGCCAGGGAGATGCTGAGAAGTGATCTGATCCCACCCATTACCTTCAGGCAACAGGAGGAGCTCAGATCACCTCAGATAGGAGAGTTTTAATGACCTTTAAAGAAAGAGATATCTACTATCTAATATTGAACAATGCTGATATTCTAAAAAGAGAAAAAAAAACCTTTATCTCAACCTAAATGTCTAAAGGTGCAATGGTACAATAGCATGAGTTCTGTTTCCTTTTACACCATATTGCTAATTTTTAATGATATATCTGATGACTATGGCGAAGAAAGGAAAGTTTCACATGTATAATTTATGTAATTCACAATTTCTAGTTTTATATTTCCAAATATTTAATACTGCCTCTTAAAAATAACAGATCATTGGTTAAGGTGATATAAACAAACAGCATGAACTAAGCTTCCCACACAACATGCTGTTACATAAAACCTGGAGGAAGCCATTCTAGAGGCAACTTTGTATCTTAGAGATAGTTATATTTAGTGGTAGAAGCAAAATCTGAATTAATTTAAATAAAAGATTGAACTGAGTAATGACTAAAGAATAATTTTCTCTCCATCGTGTAAGACTTGGATGATTTTTCCTTTTTAAAGGGATTATGTAAGTGAATTATAGCTTCTAAAAGGAGTATTGTGTTTTCACAAAGATGTTTTCTACAGACATGAAAATTTTAGTAGGCAATTATTTAAATACTTTTTCTTAACCTTAAATCTCTTTGAGTTTATAGTTGCATGATATTTACAGCTTAAAGCTCCCAGATTTGCACATTCCAGAATTAGTACTATTTTTCTCAAATCACCAATAGTTTTCTTGTTTCAACAGTGTACTTCTTTATTAAAATTCCCTGACCATGCCTGTGCCATCATTTCCAAGGTTACTCTGGTCAGAGGATGCAGAGAAGTGACAAAGCTGGTGACAGATAGAGGCCATGGCTTTCCAGGAAGAGTTCACACAAGTGTTCAGAGGACTTCAAAATTCCTACGGGTCATTTCATTTGTCACTGAAAAGAAGAATCAGAGGAATTTTTAGGTCACAGTACGCATAGGTTGTCCAAGGGCCTTCTCTGGATTCTGTTACAGTCTAGAATTATGTGCAATTTTCACCTGGGTGCACACATCCCCAAAGGGGACTGTGGATAAAATTCAGGGGATCAGTGAGTGTAGATTGGAAAAAGTACCATTTTTATTTTTTCACTGACCTTTAACTGAAATTTAGCATTTCCTGAAATTGTGAGCCAGACAACAAACCACAGTGGTATTAAAGTCCTTGTGACTTTGCCACCAACAGCAATTATAGATATTTTCATAACACATTATAGTTGTTGCAAATATCCCAAAATATATGTTTCATTTGTGCTCGTTTCTACCTTTAACTATGATAATTATTATTATTGTACCCATAATTTTTAAATCTTTCAGTGACTGTATTTCAATATAATAGATTTTTTTTGTAATTCTATGTGTTTTACTTTATGCATTTAAAATTTATTCTATAGAAGTCAACTTTGAGAATGACAACTGGTGGAGTTTTGTTGAACTGCTCCCCAGTGAAATTGCTGAAAATAATTTTTGAAAAGCAATCATCTGAAGATCAGGAAACAGTACTAATTGCAAACAGAAAATAAACAATAATTTAATAAAATCTATGAAAATTCAGTAAGAAAGGCAAGAGTTTGGTATTTGAACCAAGACTGTTCCTTCTCTCCCTTCTCTCAGCTCAGCAACTCTACTCCAGACTGCAGCAGCTGAGAATACAGGGCTTCCATGATGCCTAGGCCCCAGTGGAGGGTTTTCTTCCCAGAAGGAGCAGAATTTCAGTGTTTTTTTTTTTTTTTTTTTTTTTTTTTTTTTTTTTTTTTGCCTACTTCTAGCCACCTGTGGCTGAGGTTTACCCCAGGTTACAGACTACTAGTGAGAAGTGAGGGCTCCCTTTTTGTCCAAACCCTACTCATGGAATGAGGTTCTGCATCAGGCATGGTACCCTAAAAACAGTGGTACCCCAATAGCCCTTTCTCAACTCAGGAGGTGATGGTTCCACACTAGCAAAAGCAAGCCCAGAGGACCTAGTGATGCTGACCCTCCATCACTGAGCCTCAGCTCCTGGGACAGAGATGTCACAGAGAAGCTTGCCATTGCCCTAACCCAAGCTCCAGAGCCCTAGTTCAGAAATTTTGCTAATGGGGAGAAGCAGGTGAAAGAAATAGCTCCTAACTCCTTCCCAAAGGAACAAACTTAACTTGAAACAGAATATGAAGAAATTTCATAAGAAGACTCTCAAGAAGAGCGCAGGGTGAAAAGCAGTGGAAAGATATGTGTGGACCTAATGAAGATACAACAAAGATTGCAAACTGGCTAATTTGCAGTAGAAAAAGAACCAGGATCAGGATTAACAAGGCAGGAAACAACAAATGTTGGAGAGGATGCGGAGAAAAGGGAACCCTCTTACACTGTTGGTGGGAATGTGAACTGGTGCAGCCACTCTGGAAAACTGTGTGGAGGTTCCTCAAACAGTTAAAAATAGACCTGCCCTATGACCCAGCAATTGCACTGTTGGGGATTTACCCCAAAGATACAAATGCAATGAAACGCCGGGACACCTGCACCCCGATGTTTCTAGCAGCAATGTCCGCAGTAGTCAAACTGTGGAAGGAGCCTCGGTGTCCATCGACAGATGATGGATAAAGAAGCTGTGGTCTATGGATACAATGGAATATTCCTCAGCCATTAGAAATGACAAATACCCACCATTTGCTTCAACGTGGATGGAACTGGAGGGTATTATGCTGAGTGAAGTAAGTCAGTCGGAGAAGGACAAACATTATATGTTCTCATTCATTTGGGGAATATAAATAATAGTGAAAGGGAAAATAAGGGAAGGGAGAAGAAATGTGTGGGAAATATCAGAAAGGGAGACAGAACGTAAAGACTGCTAACTCTGGGAAACGAACTAGGGGTGGTAGAAGGGGAGGAGGGCGGGGGGTGGGAGTGAATGGGTGACGGGCACTGGGTGTTATTCTGTATGTTAGTAAATTGAACACCAATAAAAAAAAAAAAAAAAAAGGAAATATCAAATACTGACCTCAGGGAACTATGAAGAGGCCACAGTTTGATTGGGTTAGTTTGTGTAGGAATTTATGCTTCAGAGCATTGCTGAAAAGAGCCATCAATCACCAATTAGTGAGATTTAACAGCTGGGTGTGGTTAGCGAGTGAAGAAGAGCCCTACCGGGACTACTGTCATCCCAGAATGACTGTTTTCCTTCCCAAAGCTGCATCTCCCTGCAGTGCCATGTCCAAGATTTAACACTGTGGGTGGGGCAGGGAGAGGGAGAAAAATATATCTCATTAAAATAATCCAGGCAATCACTAAAAAGAAAAAAAATAAGCAAATAACAAGTATGGGGAGGGGATATGGGAAGCTATACCTCAATTTTCCATAATATATTAAAAGTATCCAGGTTCCAAGAAAAAATTATGAGTTATAGAAAGTATCACACCAGGAAAAAAGCAAGCAAGAGAACTTGCCAGTGAGAGTGACCAGTTGTCAACTGTAAACTTTAAAAGATTTCAAAGAAGACTTACAAATATATTCAGAGAACTAAAGGAAAGAATGACTAAGGAAATAAAGGAAGGTATGATGGCAATGTTGCATTAAGTAGAGAATGCCTATAAGGAGATAAAAGTTATGAAAAAGAGCCAAATGGAAATTCTGGAATCAAAAAAGTCTAATAATTGAAAGTTAAAATTCACAACAGGAGCTCAACAGTAGATCTGAACTGGTGGAGGAAATAATTAGTGAACTTGAAGACGGACCATTCATAGATTATGCAAAATGAAGAACAGACAGAAAAAAAAAATAAAGACAAATGGAGCCTCACACAAATGTGGGCACCATTAAACATACTCACAGATGGAAGTACCAGAAGGACAGTGGAGCAAGAGGAGAAGAAAAAGAATATTAAGGGGGGAAAAAAGGCTGAATACTTCCCAAATTTATTGAAAAATAGTAACATAATACACAGCACATCCAGGAAGCTAAACGCACTCTACGCCGGAAAACCCACCAAGAGAGAGACCTACAAACACATTACAGCAAAAATGCTGAAAGTCAAAGACAGGAGAAAATCTTGAAATTGGCAAGAGAAAAATTCATTTTTGAGGAGTTCAGGTATCAGATTACCACAGGCACCAAGGGCTCAGCAAGTTGAAGAAGCTCAGGGATAGTTATCTAAATAAATTAAGTGGCCATAGCAGATAATGGGTGTGTGGAGGGAACCCTAGTTTTCAACATGCTTTTATCAAGGTGCTGAAAAAAAAAATGTCAACATGAAAACAAAAGTTGGTAGGTTAGTGGGAGGGGAATGTGGATTTAACAAAACTGAGCACATTTTGTTACCATAGGATTTGTCCTGTGTTTTAAAATGTCAGTTGTAACTCTCAAGATAGGAGGGAAAAAAAAATCACACTATTTCTCAAATAGCTTTGACCACGAAAATCTTTTTTGGAGTGTCTCTCAAGGCTCCAGGTTTGAAAAGCACTCTGAGAAACACCGACCTGAAGTTAATAAAACTGAGGGGTATCGATAACTGCTGGAGTTAATTGGCGGCCTCATTTCCTATAATGTGTCTAGCAGGCACTGCTTTTCTCTGGAAGGGCTACTTAACAGACTGCTTTTCATATTTTCAAGGACATTCTAGGTCAAAGGCTGTCTGAGGTTACTGGTAATTCTGCTTGCAAAAGCCCTCAAATTGAAGTCACCCTGAGGGTGACTATGCCCTAGTCTGCCTTTTTTTTTTTTTTTTTTTTTTTTTTTTTTTTTTTGAGGATCACATTCTGTTAAAAATCTTGGGACTCTACATTAATGAGTGCAGAAAAGGACAACCACCGCTAACGGGCTTCTCTGCATGGAAAAGTCCTTCCCGTTCCTGTTTCTAGTCTTAGGTGCTGGTTTATAATAACAACCTATCAAAACGTTGCATACAGCTTCAAAAAATGTAGTCATCATCTGAGAGCTATACTTAACATCAAACGCCAAGGCAGATTTATCAGCAGCCGGGGCCTGGAGCACAGCCAGTTCGAGCACTGAAGCTTGGCTCACTGAAACTCAGCAGCCGAGGGTGTATATTAGAGGAGGGTGGACTCAAGCCAGATATCAAGAAGCTGAGGCTCAGCAACTTGAATCAGGGTGACAGCAAACAAGGAGGCCTGGAGGAGTGGCCTAAAAGTACACAGAGACAACTTCAAGAAACATAATATTGCCATTGCCAGCGGAAAACAGCGGTAGCGGCAGGTAGGCCAAGCTCAGGGTGCTTGGTGGGTTTTTGTTTTTTACAGAAATGCTTATAACATTGAAGAGAAAATGGTGACTCATAGAAAGAACTAAACATTCCCTAAAATGCAAAGAGACAAAAGAGATGAAAAGTCACTATGGAAACGACCTTAGTCCAACCAAGTGTATCATCAAATACAAACGCTCTGCATAGAAAACATGGTTTCTACACGCTCCATGTGGCCATTGGCCTTCCCTCCTCTAATCCTAACAATTGTGCAAACTTGTCTCTGAATTAAATCCCATCCTGCCAAAAAACACTCAAAATGATCTCCGTGTTCCTGATCCAAGTAATTGTCTTTCACTTTTCCCATTCGCAGAGCCAACGACAAATCACCTGAATGGTTGTAAGGAAAGCATTTTTACTTTCCTACAAAGTTGCACATATGGTAGTGAGCGTTAAATACTGGCTTTTTCATAGATTAATGAAAGGAACGAGTAGAAATCTATCCTAGTGATGGTGGCCTCCCTTGGAGCAGACCTCTTTCTGAATAGAAAAAGGAGCAAGCGACAGAAAAATCTACTGCATGCATCATACAGAGCCAACCAACAACCACCAACGACAGCAACAGCAGATAGATCTCAAGGAGCCAGAATAAGTTTGGATACGGAAAAGGACTGCAAGCAGGAAGAAAAACATCACAGATAAAGAATATCTTGAGCTAAAAGAGGACCAAGGGGCAATCAGAATTATACCACGAATTCTGTAGAAACTGATTATACCAACAATCCGTAGAAACCGAAAGAGCTCATCTTTCAAATTGACATCGTTTTTTTTTTTAAATAATTCCTCATTTTGGCAAATTCAGAAATACAACCACTTACACACAATGCTGATGGAAGTAGGAATTGCTATGCTCATTCATAAGAGTAACTTGGGGATACGCTTTAAATTAGGTTTAAAAATATTCACGTTTTATGACCACGCAAGTCCATACAGGAATTTTCTCTACCAAAATCTCAATTTTGTTTAAAGGAAAAGTATATAATGCCTTAAAGATGCCTGACAGCACGGTCTACAAAATATCAACAGTGGGTGATTCTATCTAGGTGTTGAGGTATCAGGTAAAATTTTATTTTCTGTTTTTCTCTTCTCTATTTTCCCTGGAATTTTCTCTGATAAATAGATACTAAGTCTGTAATACAGAAAATAAAATACACTTTACTTTATTGAAAGGGCATTGGAGTAAAAACACATGTATGTCCCAAGAAGGGGACGCCTGGGTGGCTCAGTGGTTGAGAGTCTGTCTTTGGCTCAGGGCGTGACCCCGGGGTCCTGGGATCGAGTCCCACATCGGGCTCCCTGCGGGGACCCTGCTTCTCCCTCTGCCTGCGTCTCTGCCCCTCTCTCTCTCTCTCTCTCTCTCTGTGTCTCATGAACAAACATAAAATCTTTAAAAAAGAAAAAAGTCCTGAGAAGACTTGATCATGGTCTTAAGTCTTTTCTAAATTTTTCTATGGGTCCAGGGAAGCAAGAGTTAACGTCAGATGCACTTCTTAAGACCCTACAGTTAGGAACTAATAAAAGGAGATTTCTTTTTTTTTTTTTTTTAATTTTTATTTATTTATGATAGTCACAGAGAGAGAGAGAGGGGCGCAGAGACACTGGCAGAGGGAGAAGCAGGCTCCATGCACCGGGAGCCCGACGTGGGATTCGATCCCGGGTCTCCAGGATCGCGCCCTGGGCCAAAGGCAGGCGCCAAACCGCTGCGCCACCCAGGGATCCCTAAAAGGAGATTTCTATTCAAAGTGAAGAAGGAAGACAATGAGGGGCAAAAATTTCTACTGGGGAAAAAAAAAAAAAGAATTCTAAAGCCAACAGCCCTCATCCTTACACAGACAGAGCCTCCATCTCTGTCTCCAACTAAGAAATACAGGAAAACTGAGGGTAGCAAGAAACTATGTGAGACAGACCAGAAACGGAATCGAAGTGAACAAGTATCGTCCCTGTTTTCCTAGTCTTTCATACCTTCCAAAGCGCTTTGCATTTGACCTACTGTGCCTTTTGGGTAAAGCTGGGGAAGCTGTTTTACAGGATCAAGAAAAAGAAATTTCGAAAACAGAATAATGCTCGATTTTGCTAAGCCAATGAAATTTCTTTTGCTAATAGTTTGTGAGACCCAAGAAGATAGAAGCCAAGTCTGAGTTGCCTCTTTATCTTCAGTGCTTAGTACATCTCTTAGCTCAAGGACAGTTGGATGAATGAATGGATGGATGGTTGAACAAATGAATGAGGGAATAACGATTTGAATCTCTTCTTTCAGATTTTTAAAATTTCTCTATTCATGAGAGACACAGAGAGAGAGAGATGGAGAGTCACAGGCAGAGGGAGAAGCAGGCTCCCTGCAGAGCCCAATGCGGGACTCGAACCCAGGACCCCAGGGTCACGCCCTGAGCTGAAGGCAGACGCTCAACCGCTGAGCCCCCCAGGTGCCCCACAATTTGAATCTCTTCAATAAGACTCTAAAACCATCCTGTTTTTTACAGGTGAGAGTCAGTAACTTGTCAGACCAAATGTCTTTGGAATAACTTATAAATATACAAAACACATTTATGGAAATCTCCACAGCTCCATTTTTCTAGATGCTTCTGTTAAATCCAGCTCCTACCCCCATTCATCAGGCTCCTAATGCATCCATCATAAAGACGCCAGTTGCCACACTCCTCTAGGTATTCCAGCGCCTGTGCTTTATGATTGAATCATTTAAAAGAAACATTTAGGTAGTTGACCCACAGGGAATTTAACAAGAGTTTGACACGCATCGGCAGTATCGCGGCCGACGCACACACAGAGGAGATTGGTGCTGACTGGGTGACAGCCTTTATTGCAGGACAGCGAGGGGCTTGAGGGCCTTTATTGTGAATGAGAATGACAGCACTTCAGAAAGGCCTGATGCAAATTCCTTGGCAGGTTATACAGCCCTATACAAAGGTACTCTTGCTGCTGTCACACATCATTATTTTTCTTAAATGTCAAACTTGTATTACACCGCATTAAAAAAAAAAAGCTAAAGAACATTCTAGACCTGATTACGTGCGAAATAACAAATTAAAAATTATTTCAATCCCAAGTCTAGACCATGATTAAAAAAAAGAGAGAGAGAGAAAGAGAGAGAGAGAGAGAAAGAGAAAAACCAACAGTGACTTCTGTTGTTCTCATGCTTGTGGCTTAATAAAATGACTGGATTCTTTTATTAGCAAATATGTTCTTTTAAATTTAAGCATTTCAATTATTTAGCAAGCAAACACTGGAACAGTACCGCTGGGATTATAGCGCTGTGCTCCACTGTTTCCAAGAAAACTCATTCAAGGTCAAATTCGTTCTGGATGGACTGAGTTTAGTTATCTCCTTTCTAGACTCCTGCCTTCATTTTCTGCAAAAAGCCATTCCCCAGTTCCCGGTTCGTTCTCAGTCTATCCCTTCCCTGAGCCAATTTCTCCGACTGTGAGTCTTCAGAATTCCATGACACCTATTACCTACCTCCCTGGACCTGCTTAGTTTCTCCCACTAGACTTTCTTGACCATGTGTTCCGACCACTTACCTGTTACCTATTACCTGCCTCACTAGAGTAAAAACTCTGACTTAGCGAGCATAAGTATAGCCCAGTCACTGCACTTAAAATTTTACATCAGTTCTCTCTAATCCTCATCACAGCCCACCAAGGCAGGTAACAACACTGCAGTCTCGGTAAAGGAACTGAAGCTGGGAAGGCTGAGCAGTGCGTCCCAGGGGAGGATATATGGGAAAAGTCCATGGCCTTGGAGTTTAACAAATCTGAGGAGTCCTATCATTAACTAGATATACGATCCTGAGCAATTTCACTTGACCTCTGTAAGCCTATGCTTCTCAATAATAAAATAGAAATAATAAAATACAATGAGGAATTGTGGGGAGAGGGGAGACGTACCCTACGGAGCGGAACCGTCTATGGCCATGCCACATGATGACTTTTCTTTCCTGATTAAGAGAAAAGAAAATATTAGTAAACTTCTTTTCCTAGGATGGATCGCCTAAGAACACTGCATTCTTTCTTTTTTTTTTTTTTAATAAAGATTTATTTTCTGAGAGATAGAGAGAGAGGACAGCAGGGAGGAGGAAGAGAGGGAGAGGGAAAGAGAATCTAGAGCATATTTCCACTGAGCGTGGAGCCCAACGTGGGGCTCGATCCCAGGGTCATGGTCATGACCTGAGCCAAAACCAGGAGTCGAACACTTAACCGACCGAGCCACCCAGGGGCCCCAAACCATTGCATTCTTTCCTGTAAGATTTCTACAATATTTTCTTCAGGGGGAATGAACACGTAAATCCCACACCCGGGGTTAGACATACTTTACTCTCTAACATATCAGTTGCCCCAATCTACTTGAGCAAAATGCTCCTCTCTTCTTTTAAGGTATTACCTTTTCTTCTTGTTTGACCTGAGCCAGAGAACAGTAGGATTGAAACCTAGAGAGTCTCAATAAAACTTCTTTCTCAGTCACACCCTCTCCTTAGGGACGTTGCAAACGTTGTAAGTTGCTGGAGAAGGATGATCCAAACATTTTCCACAATAGTCCAGCAGTAAATTCTTGCATCGCCCCCTGATTTTCCACTGCAAACATTATTAGCATTGAGCACGAGCATGACACAAGATCCCCAGACACTTGAAATCATTCACTTTCCAGCAGGGAGCTGAATGCTTTGAGAACTACATTAAGAACAGGGAATAAAAGGTCACATGAAAATTTCTGACCATTTCTGTCTGTTACTGTCCTCATGTCTACTTCCTTTTGCTAAAACACCAGAGTCTGGCCCAGAGAAGGAGGGGACACCCATAATTGTTGAGATCCTAAAGCAAAGGGCAAACAAAAATAATGAAAACCTGCTCTTTGACACATATACACATATATATGTAGCTGTTCAGACATGTGATTCTGTCCTTGAGAAATCAGTAGGCTTTTTTAAAAGACTTTTTAACATTTATTTCAGAGAGAGAGAGAGAGCATGAGCGGGGTGGGGGGGAGAAGCAGGCTCCCCACTGAGCTGAGACCTGACCTAACCACTGAGCCACGCAGGCACCTCAAGAGTAAGTGAGCTCTGGTAAAAGTAGGCTCTAAGGTCCTCACGAAATTTTTGTTTATCTAGAGCCCAAGACCATTTTGGGTTTTCGAGCTCACTGGTGGCTCAACTCAACTATGGGTGGGCCATCTCACCTCCCCATTCTTTTCTTCCTCGTGGGTTTCACCGTCCCCAAGTGTCTTGGCATCAAGGCCAACTAGGTAAGAGCACTCTCCGATTTGTACGGAGCTCTCTTTGTATCAGAATATACGCATACGTAATACTTAACAAAATACATAAAACTTCATACATATGTAGAAGCATGTGCGTGTGTGTGTGTGTGTGTGTGTATTTACACAAACACCTGTGTTGTATAGACTTTAAGCTTCTGTAAAATACGGGATCGTAAGACACGACCGCCGTTGGAAATATTGATAGAATATAAATTTGCACCTGATGCAGATTGTGAATCATTTACCATATAAATGAACTGGCTCTGGTTTCTTTCTCCTTTTTCCACTTCTCTCTGTCCTCTTTTCTCTAAAAGCATAAAACTTGGCGTAATTTCGGGTGTTTGAAAAGTAATATATTCTGAGCTTCTCACCACTGCAGTGATTTGTAAGGCGCCTGTATTGCTAAAAGTGCTCCTAACAATCTCTACCCCTAGAAGAACACACAGATTTCTTTTTTCTTTAATCTTTGGTAATAATGTCGACTTCATGAGATCACTGCAAAAATTGCGTGACATGTTTATAAAGGAGTTAGCATGCAATAAATGATTATGATTTACCTAATACTCTGCTTGGTAAGCAGGTACTCAAATGCAAACCCAGACTCTGCCCTTTCCGCCTTCCGGCACCTTCCTTTTCTTTTTGGTGCCCAGGCCCCTTGCTTATTCCACACGGACATAATAATCGCATCTATCTCACAGGGTGATTCGCTCCCTGGAGGCTCTTCTGTAGAGGCATGAACCCCCTGCATGAGGCCTCTGCCTTCGAGATCCAATCATCTCCCGACGGCCCCACCTCCTAGGACTGCACATTGGACTCCAGGGTTTCAACACAGGAATTTGGGGGACACATATATTTAGAATGTAGTACATAACCTAAATATTGTACGGAACATATTTACACCACAAAAGTATTTGTTGCTTATCTGAAATTTAAATTTAACTAGGCATCTTGTATTGTTATTTGTTAAATCTGATCACCCTATGCTCTTCCCTATCCAGTCCTGACGTACTGAGTGACAGTAGGGTGTACCTTTACTGCAGCATCCCATTAGCAGGAATCCTGTTTCTCTTTGGCCTTATTCACTGGCAGGAGGAGCATGTGGCAAGACAAGGAAGATAAAGCTAAAGCACAGAATTTCCTGTTGCACCCCCAACCTTCCAGCCGCCCATCGCTTTGTGTAACCGACGTCCTCTTGGATTCTCCTCGTCTGTTCTAAACCTTTCTCAACGCATAAATACCTCACAACAAGTAATGCTACCAAATTTCATAATTTTAATGTCTCTGTTTTCTGTTTTCATCATGCCAATGACTTTTTCCTTTGAAGGTCCCTATGACCTTTTTTTTTGAAACGAGACAGATCTTAACATTTATTTATTTATTTATTTATTTAGTAGGTTATGTTTTTATTTTTTTATTTTTTTAATTATTTTTTTTATTGGAGTTCAATTTGCCAACATATAGCATATCACCCAGTGCTCAACCCACCAAGTGCCCTCCTCAGTGCCCATCACCCAGTCACCCCAACCCCTCACCTCCCTTTCCACTACCCCTTGTTCATTCCCTATGACTTTAAAAATCTCTGAGATCTTAATAATAGCGCCAAATTGCCAATGTAATAATCATCATCTCTGGAACACTGAAAAAGTGTCTCAAAAGACAAATGTCATGGATGGCCATGTGTGCAGGGAATGACCAGGAAGCAGGCCTTAGAACATGGGTTGAAACCCCAAAGCCTACGGGACTAGACAAGTAGTGTGAAAGCAGTTCAGTCAGCTGTGGAGGAGAATCTGCACACACTCTATGCGGAAGGAAAACTGGAAAGCACACACCTCAACAGAAGGGCCCTGCTTGCCACATCTTCGATTTTTATTTTTAAGACAAAGCAAAATTCCTCATTCTTATGTGAAATCCTCCCTCTGACTTTTAATTTATAAAACACTGTGGAGACCCAACACCATATACCGATAAGAAGAAGCCTTATGGAAGCCTTTCCAGCCTTGCACCCAGCTCCTGAAGTTCAACTTCCTTGAGTCTCAATCTGGTTCTGAGAGATGCTTTAGGCAGCTCAATAATAATAGAAATGTTCATTTCCGGTTAATATTCTAATTCATTCTAAATCTTATAGAAATAGTTTCTCGTTCAACATAAACCTGCCATTCAACATTTTGGCCAGAGGCAGTTCTGTTTTTTCAGTCTTGGTTAGTGGAAGCCAAAGGTCTGTCCTTTCTTTCCTACCCAGTCACAGACAACTAAGGAAAATGGCCATTAGGTAGATTCTGAGCTGTGTAAAAATGCATATTTTTAAACAAAGATGTTTCACCGAAGTGTTCCTTTTTATTAAATTACTTGAATATTACACCTGTTGCTTCTGTTAAACATAACGGTTAGACTACAAATGTAAAGCCCAGTAGTGTCATTCTAGGAATATAAAAACTATTGAATGCTTTTCAGTTTAAAAATATCTTTACTGTAATCATTTTTCTTTATATTTCCTGCAAAGTCATCTGAAATGCATTCTTTGGGATGGGTAAATCATCCCCTAGTATAGCCAGTACTTGGTCATATGATTCATGTGGTTTTACACAGCGTGGGTAAGAAATCATTTGAAGTGCTGAGAACGGTTGAATGTAACCTGGAAGCCCAACATGGGAATTCTGACTGTTGCTTTGATTACTTAGGTCTCTGATTAATCGCTCACATAAATAGATAGATATGCAATTACTCTGAGCCAAGGCGATAGAAAATTCCTTTCTACCACCTGATAAGGAACAATGAATTATACCCACAAAAACCCACTGTTACTCATGACCAATGCCTTCAAGTTCAGAAGGGTTTTTTAAATTTTTTAAAAGAAATGAAATGCTGCTGAAGATGAGTTTTTTAAATTTTTTATCAATTTTACAAAAAAAAAAGATAAAAAACTAAATGGACGCTTTAAAGGGACTTCTAACTCATACGAGGATCATTCATTTGTATTCCAATTATCCTTATGGCAAGTTGGGAAGATCACAGGTTTTGAAATAAATCAGATATGGGTTCAGATTTGTCTCTTAGCAGACCTCGGGCAATGTCCACTAATGAGTCTAAGCCTCAATTTCTTCATCCATAAAATACTTACCTATCGAATTCTTAAGAGGATTAAATGAGATAGAGTACAATGTTTACTTAAGGCCATTATTTATAACCCCATTCACACTTACAAGGTGTCTCTCTCCATGGAATAAATGCACCTAGAAAACAGGCTACTCCTAAATTTAGAAAAGAAAGAAACTCCTATATTTAATAAAATTGCTCGTTATATAATTGCTACCTCATTTACTCTTCGTGTTCAGTACTATCTGCCATGTGCCCAGAATCACTGGTATATTATAAGTATTTACTATTAAAGAAGAATTGTTCCTCCATTCACAATACTTCTGATCAAATTGGGGATGGGGATCAACCAGTTTTCCAACTCTCTGAACAAGCAGGTGTGCTATAATTTAACACTAACACTACCTGGAGTAAGTGTCCCACTCTACAGGTTTAAGGGCTCAGTTCCTCAAGGCTGCCCTCACTTCAGACGCGAGCTGCCAGTAATGGGTCCGCTGGGTGTCACACTTTGGTCCAACGTGGCTACCAAATTGGGGGTTCCCATAATCACGCCCTTGGTTATAATAAATTGCTAGAATGCCTCACAAAAATCAGAGAAACATTTACTTACACTTACCAGTTTATTAGGAAAGATACTATAAAGGATAAAAATAAACAGCCAGATGAAAAAGTACATTGAGCAAGGTCCAGAGAGGTACAGAGCACAGAAACTTCTGTCCCCATGAAGTTGGGATGGGCCACCTGGCATGTGGATGTGTTTATCAACCTGGACTCTCTCTGAACCCTGTTGTTTAGGGTCCTTTTTTTTTTAAGATTTTATTTATTTATTCATGAGAGACACAGAGAGAGAGAGAGAGAGAGAGGCAGACTCTATGCAGGGAGCCCGACGTGGGACTCCATCCCGGGTCTCCAGGATCATGCCCTGGGCTGAAGGCAGCGCTAAACCACTGAGCCACCTGGGCTGCCCTTGTTTAGGGTCCTTAAGGAGGTTCCATCACTTAGGCATGGTTGATTAGATCACTGATCATTGGTGATTAATTCAATCACCAACCCCTCTCCCCTTCCCAGGGATCAGGGAATGACACTGAAAGATCAAACCCTCTAAACGTGACCTTGGTCATTTTGGTGACCAGCTTCCATTCTGAAGCTATCTAGGAAATTGAAACCACCAGTCATCTCATCAGCACAAAAAGCTACTTAGGAAACGACAAGGGCTTTAGGAGCCCTGTGCCAGGAACAGAGACAAACACCAAATGCATTTACCTTTATTCCATAATAATGTCACAGCATCAGCCTGAGGAAGGGCCAGGGAATGTCAGGAGACAGGAGGGAGGGAGAAGCCAGCAAGTCAGTGTCCTAGAGAGTAGCTTAGGAGAAGACAACACGTTTCTGCAAACAATTCCAAGGGTCTTAAGCTACATGGGCTTATGCCTTTCAAGCAAGCAAGGTACAAAAGTAAAGAGGAAGGTCAAGATGGGGACAGAGTAGGGCCCTTCCCCTCAACTACCCCAAAAGCAAACTCAGCTGGTAGTGTTTTCCTCACACAGGAAAAACTAAGTATGAGATACATATACAATTCAATTCAATCCAGAAATACTTAGATCACTTATTCAGAGCAAAGATACCGTATGTTCCTCACATAAGCATATTTAAGGAGAGCTGGGCCATGTTTAAATTTTGACAGTTCTACAATTCCCAGCTGTACAAGGGAAAGCAGTAAGAGCGTGACATTCCCTGAATGGATAATGGCAGCCTGTCCGATGCTTGTGCACAGCGCACACTGACCGCATGACAACTGCATTACACCGTAGTGTAAGATGGAGCGTAAGTGATACCCTGCCCAGGGAGGGAGGTCTAAATTACAAGAATTTCATTTGTTTCTGGTCAATTTTTTTGACTGTAAGGAACTCAAGTTACCTCAGTAGGGAGAAATGTCCAGGAAGGTAGGATTATAAAGCCGTATAAACTGAAACCCGAATTGAACTAGAGTCAGACATGGAGGCAACTCAGAGATTGACCTTTCAGCCATGCCCGAAGGTCACGTGGTCTCGTATTCCATCTCTGGGAAAATGCGTTAGATTATAATTTCAGTCCTCCATAAATCCTCATGGCCCCACCCCTACCATGTGGTTTCCCTCTTTGCATCCCTTTCATCTCATCCTCCATTTTTTCAATTGAAGTAGAGTTGACGCCCAACGTTACATTAGTTTCAGGTGTACAACAGAGTGACTCCACAAATCTATGTGCTACGTTCACTACAAGTGTAGCTGCCACCACACGTTATTACAACACCACTGATATTCTTTACGCTTATCCTTTATCCCTGTGACTTATTCATCCCATAACTGGAAGCCTGTATCTCCCACTCCCCTTCCCCCATTTTGCCCATCCCTCTATCTCTACTCCCCTGGCAACCATCAGTTTGTTCTCTGCATTTAGGAGCTGTTTCTGCTTTTTTGCTTATTCCTTTGCTTTGGTTTTTAGATTCCACACATAAATGAAATCATACAGTATTTGTCTTTCTCTGTCTGACTCATTTCCCTCAGCCTAACACCCTCTAGGTCCATCCAGGTTATTGCAAATGGCAAGATTTCATCCCTTTTTCTGGCTGAGTAATATTCCACTGTCTTCCATTTTTAATTGCAAGCATTACCCATGTTTTCTAATGAAAATTACTAGGAGATAATCTGATGTTCCAAACTCACCTCTCCCTGTCAGTGTGATCCAAAGGTTATTACCTAGACTGGCTGACCCTGGGTCCTGGTGACTGCTCTAAGTCAGCTGGCTGAAGGAGAGTAACTAGAGAGGGAAGGATTCCTGGTCTACACCATACCACAGCCATGGGCCTGGGTGCTGACAAGCTCACCAACTGTGATCTACATACCCCTGAAAGGTTAAGTGTGAAAGAAAGAGCAGCCTGTCCAGTCTAATCCTGATATTGTGAATAATAATAGTCATCAAAAGGTAGATAGGTAGGTAGGGAGATTTGATTGATAATGTTTGAAATTTTCTTCTCCGAGTTCCATTAGGAACTTTAGAATCACATTTAAATGCAAAGTCCAAAAAAAAATAAAAATAAAAATAAAATAAATAAATAAATGCAAAGTCCAAAGTTTCAAAACACTTGAAATTACTTAGACCAAAAATAAGTAAGATTAGTACCCAATAATGGTCCATTGGACTTAAAATAGAAAGGTAGACATGTTTTCTTATTGAATTAGATAATATCAATTTGGGGAATGTATGAACCAAAATATTGAGTAAAATTAGTTTTACAAAGTCTTCTTAATGTTTTTTTTTCCTCATTCTCCAAAGGAAACCAAAAGCTTCCCAGATCATGTAAATAAAATAAAATAGACAGTGTCAGCCACATAATAACTTGTTGACCTCACATCTCAAAAGAATGGTGACACACTCATTTGAATGTTCTATAAATGACAATGAAAAGTGAATCTTAATAAAAATGACAGTAGCAATTACTTCCCACCTGGAGAATGATGAATAGATAAAAGAGAGAGCTGGATTTGAAGATATTTGTAAGGAAATTAAAGTGAATGGAATCTGACACTTTGTCACTATTTTACTTGCCCACAGAAGGAGTGAGTTTGATGCCAAAGACTGAAACAGGTTTTTCTAGCATAAAAGGATCACAAAAGAAATTCAGGTCAAGTCAGAATAAGAGATGAAGGCATTATATTGGCTAAAGAACAGCTCTGCTGGGTAGCTCTAAAATGGGAAGATACGGAGGTGGAGTTTTAATCACAGATTCGTTAAAGGTCATGGGAAAGCAAGCAATGAACAAGAGCCACTTTGGAACAGCTTAAAATTACAAGAATGCTTCAAACATAAAAATTAAGGATGAGAAAAAATAAGTTATCTTTTTTATTTTATTATTTCTAAACCATCATTTAAGAATTTTTGTATTGTTGCAGTGCCTCGGTGGCTCAGTTAAGCATCTGCCTTTGGCTCAGGTCATGATCCCAGAGGCCTGGGATCGAGCCCCAAGTTGGGCTCCCTGCTCAGTGGGGAGTCTGCTTCTCCCTCTCCCTCTGCCCCTCCCTCCACTCTTGTTTCTCTCTCTCTCTCTCTCAAATAAATAAAATATTTTTTAAAAAAATAAGTTTCGTATTGTTTACCTTACAGAACTAGGTTTGCTTCATTCCTACTCCCTTTTTCCCCTCTTGTCAAGATTTCACAATAGAATATTATGTCACGTTTTTAGGATCTGTACTAAATTATCACATCTTTACTGTAACCTCACACATATACCAATTATCTCAGTTTCGTTACAATCTCTAATTCCCATAGCTGGGAGGCTGCCAAACAAATCCATTTTCAGTTTCTTCCTTTAGATTTGAAAACAAACTTTTTATTTTTCGTATTTGTATCTAAATGCATTAAATTCCCTTATCATTCTGTACACTACAAGGGTGATCATGACAGGTTCCTCAATGAAGCCCTAGTAAGACCCGAGGCTTTCAAATGGCTGATTGTGGCTAATGATCTTAATTCTTTTCCATAACAAACACACGATCTGATGCATTTATCTTCCCTGCAAAATCACTTGCTGTTACAAGTTGCTTTTTCTCTCTTAAAATGCTATCTTCCTTCCTCACCATTCCTTAAAGCACTGGGTGACTAATCTTTAAAATCCCGAGCTTGATTTTTTTCTGTGCCCTGAAAAAACGTTATCCATAAAACACAAATGAGAAAAGAAAGATCAAAAAATTAACATTGCATCATTTGTTCTGATGGTAAATAACCTAGGCAGGGTGAGAAGAGAGCTGTTAGCAACAGCAGCGCGACCATAACGACAGGAACCACTGATTATTCACTGGTTTTCCAGGTGGTATCTGTAATTTCCTCTTTGGCTACACGTTATTTATTTAATAAGATTAATCAGTAGGCAATACCCATTAGATACCGGTATTGTGTGCATTGCCATTTGCAGAGAAATGAAGATAAAATAGATAAATTGCACAACAGGCAGAAGAGATGACAAAAGATGCCGGGTGGAGTAGAGAACATTCCAGAAAGAGGGAAGAGCAGGTGAAAAGACCCAGAGGCACTGGGGAGGGTGGGAGGAGACGGGAAAGAGCTCAGCCTTGCAGTGAGTGGCGGACATGTGGAGGCAGCTGGGGAGGCCCGGAGAGCACGGAGGTCGAGGCGGGGAGCGTCCTGTGGCGGAAGGCAGACAGTGGGCATTTCGGGCCCCACAGGACCCCCACGGTCTCTATCAAATATTCAGTTTTGTCTGTTTGCTTTTTTAGGATCCTTTCAAAGTGCGAAACCATCCTTAGCTTGTAGGTAGTAGGAAACAGGCTGGGGCGGGGGGCAGTGCTCCAAGACCTCAGCTGACCAACACCTGCAGGGAGCCAAGACCTCAGCTGGCCAACCCCTATGGGGGCCCAAGACCTCAGCTGGCCAACACCTGCGGGGAGCCAAGACCTCAGCTGGCCAACCCCTATGGGGGCCCAAGACCTCAGCTGGCCAACACCTGCGGGGAGCCAAGACCTCAGCTGGCCAACCCCTATGGGGGCCCAAGACCTCAGCTGGCCAACACCTGCGGGGAGCCGAGACCTCAGCTGGCCAACCCTGCCAGGGGCCCGGAGACCTCAGCTGGCCAACCCCTATGGGGGCCCAAGACCTCAGCTGGCCAACACCTGCGGGGAGCCGAGACCTCAGCTGGCCAACCCTGCCAGGGGCCCGGAGACCTCAGCTGGCCAACCCCTACGGGGGGCCCCGAGACCTCAGCTGGCCAACACCTGTGGGGCCCCGAGACCTCAGCTGGCCAACCCTGCGGGGGTCGGGGTGGGGTCGCTGCTTATCTTGTCCTGCTGCCAGGAGCGCCAGGCACTGGCGACAGAGCAAGACCTCAGGAGTTACCTCAGGAGGAGAGACGAGGGCAGCAGCGGAGGGGAAGGCTGCCCAGCACGGCCATGACCCCAGCGCGCTCCCCTGGTTCATTTCAGCTTCTGGACTTGGGGGTGATCCATTCCGGGAAGGCATACATACCCGGGCACATCTCGGGGCTTCGTGTTATGGTAACAAGCACCTCGACCTTTAGGCTTAGTTGGTCTCCTCCGGCCGTCAGAGAGGCTCCGCTTGCAGAGCCGTCACCACGCGGGCGCCAGGGCCTTCCGCAGGATAATGCGTAGCCTCCTCTGAAAAAGCATCAGAGCACAAATCCTGTCTGAGCAAGGCCTTATTCTTCCTGCTTTACTGTATCCACACCACAAAATAAAAAGTCTCAGACACAGTAATGAGGGGCTTAGCTCCTGAGATTTTCAGTTACGCTCAGGGAACCTAACTTAGCTCACGACACATGCCAACGGCCAATGGGGACATCTTCTCCGCGTGAAGAGCGAGCCCCATCCCTTCTGGAAGACTCTCCACGAAGACGGGGAAAGCAGGGTACTCTGCAGTCACAGGTTTAGTCCTTCGCCATCTACATATCAGTAGCCAGAGATGCGGCCTTGAGGCTGACACAACACTTCCCCGGTGGCACCAACATTCTCCCTATTGTGAGACCAGCCAGGTGACAAAACCCCAGTTTTTTGGTGTCCTTTTGCTTCTCCTCTGCTTAAAAATAAAGGTTTATACTCAATTCGGGCATTGAGACACACCAGGTCTAACATGGCAGTTCTACCCAAAGTATCAATGGCCCCACCACTCCCCTTACCCTGTTCAACGCAAGGCATAGCTCTCATTTTTCCTGACACCGATCTTTCATTGTGCATTTAACTAAATACCCCATGGCAGTGCTTCATGTTATCATAAATTTATTCAACTTTTGAACTTAAACACAATGTTAAAACCTTTTTTTCTGGCCTTTTACCAAATTGTCAGTGCCCTTTACTGACCTTGTTAAATATAGCTGACAAACACGAGAATCTTATAAAAATATCTCATCTTTCTCAATAACTCAATATGATGCTATTTTCCTACCATTTGGCAGGAAACGGTTTTATGTTTTTGTACTTTTCATGGTTATGTACTTTGCATATGAATCTCATTTTAGCTAATTAAAATTTTCAATAAAACTAAAAGATAGCCATCACACATTTCTGTATATTTGGGAAGAAACAAGATCAGAAAAAAACACAGTGAAAATTTTAAAAGAAAAAAAAAACAGAGTGAAGAAGACAGTTCAAAACCTTAGAAATGAGCACAAATAAGGAAACCATGCAATTAAAAATCGGAAACAATTGTCCTGGAGCATGACACAGTTATATTTTGATTAGCCAACTAACAATCATCACACATAGTAAGACTCAGAAACGTTAAGTTTCATTAATGTCTAACTGGGCAAAGAGGCCTGTGAAAAATGGCCCTACCTATTTGAAAGTTTATGTTCTTTGTTCAAAAAACAAAACAAAACAAAAGTCATTAATGTACCTACCGTACCAAGCACCAAACGAGAGTGGAGTACAAAAATGAATACAAGGTGGGCACCCTTTTACTATAGCCCAGAGGAGGTGTAGATACCTAGGAATATAGTAAAATAGAAGAAATTCCATAAAAATGGTATACATAGGAGCACCTGGGTGGCTCAGTGGTTGAGCGTCTGTCTTTGGCTCAGGGCATGACCCCGGGGTCCTGGGATCGAGTCCGACATCAGGCTCCCCACAGGGAGCCTGCTTCTCCCTCTCCTGTGTCTCTGCCTCTCTTTAAAAAAAAAGTATTTGTAAATTATTGGGGTTAACCGAAAGAAAAAAAATAAAACCTTCACAAGGTGACCTTTGAAATAGTTCATTTGAAAGAGTTTTATAGACTGTGATTTGCTACACACATGAAATTTCTCATCCCTCTATTTATAATAAAAGGCACCCAGGTAAGCCACACATGCTCCCTGAGCCATCCGCTGTGGGGAAACTGCCTTTGTGGGACCTCTTGATCACTCTCTTGCTGGAAACGCAGCCACACCTGGGCAGTGGGTCACGAACACAAGTGGGTAATGAGTTTTAAAAGTTTGAGAAGTAGGGATCCCTGGGTGGTGCATTGGTTTAGTGCCTGCCTTTGGCCCAGGGCACGGTCCTGGAGACCCTGGATCGAATCCCGCGTTGGGCTCCCCGCATGGAGCCTGCTTCTCCCTCTGCCTGTGTCTGCCTCTCTCTCTCTCTCTGTGTGTGTGTCTCTCAAGAATAAATAAATAAAATCTTAAAAAAAAAAAAGTTTGAGAAGTCAGTTCAAAGAGATTAAAAGGAGATAAGCTCCTCCAAAGAGTCATTGTAATAACCTGTAAGAAAATCCCTGAGAGACCTTAATGGCCTTCTAAACAGATAGAGGATTTGGCAAATGAAATCATTGGTTCAAAAAAATAAATCTCAGCAGCTTCGCAGAAATCATTTTCCTAAAACTCTGACTTAGGGGAATTCAAACTTTTCTCCATAATCATAATGATCTTTCATGTCTGTTAGTTACATGGATGTTGTTTATTATTTTTTTTCATCTTTTCCTTCTTCTATCCATGAGAAACTTCTTTCTATTCTTACTCCTCAAAACATTATTTCACATTAAAAGAACTTTTTACTTTGAAATATTATTTCAATTCGACTGTATTTATAAATATCCCTCTCCTTACTGATAAAAAATAAGAGTGACATCTCAAGGTCATTAGGAAGGTACTAGTAGGAAGATACAAATTAATGGTAGATTCTCCTTTTTATTTGACTTGTTACATGTTTAAAATTTTGGCAAAAATAATTCAATTGACAAAATAATTTAATTGACAAAATGGTACGGATGTTTTGCAAACACCCTGTTCATTGCACGAAGATTAGTAACGATATTAACCAAAAATCAACACAACTTCAAACAGTTTTCAGTGGCTGGTAAGCAAGTCAAGATAGTACAGCCTCTCATGTTCCCACTTATTTTTTCTCCTTTCCCCTTTATTCCCTTTCACTATTTTTTATATTCCCCAAATGAATGAGACCATATAATGTTTGTCCTTCTCCGATTGACTTACTTCACTCAGCATAATACCCTCCAGGTCCATCCACGTCGAAGCAAATGGTGGGTATTTGCCGTTTCTAATGGCTGAGGAATATTCCATTGTATACATAGACCACAGCTTCCTTATCCATCATCTTTCGATGGACACTGAGGCTCCTTCCACAGTTTCGCTATTGGGGACATTGCTGCTGTGAACATCGGGGTGCAGGTGTCCCGGCATTTCACTGCATCTGTATCTTTGGGGTAAATCCCCAACAGTGCAATTGCTGGGTCGTAGGGCAGCTCTATTTTTAACTCTTTGAGGAACCTCCACACAGTATCCAGAGTGGCTGCACCAGTTCACATTCCCACCAACAGTGCAGGAGGGTTCCCCTTTCTCCGCATCCTCTCCAACATTTGTGGTTTCCTGCCTTGTTAATTTTCCCCATTCACCCTGGTGTGAGGTGGGATCTCATTGTGGTTTTGATTTGTATTTCCCTGATGGCCAGTGATGCGGAGCATGTTCTCATGTGCATGTTGGCCATGTCCATGTCTTCCTCTGTGAGATTTCTCTTCATGTCTTTTGCCCATTTCATGATTGGATTGTTTGTTTCTTTGCTGTTGAGTTTAATAAGTTCTTTATAGAACATGAAAGACTCCTAACTGGGAAATGAACTAGGGGTGGTGGAATGGGAGAAGGGAGGGGGATGGGGGTGAATGGGTGATGGGCACTGAGGGGGGCACTTGACGGGATGAGCACTGGGTGTTATTCTGTATGTTGACAAATTGAACACCAAAAAAAAATAAATTTATTAAAAAAAAAAAAAAAGATAGTACGCAGCCTCAATACAGGTATGATGTTCAGTGACGTCCACCTCCCCCAGGTTGGATCCTATGCTCGGTCTACACCACACTCCAACACAGACTGGGCCAGCCATAAGAAGCTGATTTTCAGCCTGGAAGCACCAGTGTGACCATAGTGGTTGTCTACCGTGGACATCACTCTGACAGATATTACACCAGTTGTTCCATATTTTTAGTATTGTTCCACTAGCCATGTGATCAGCCAAGACAAATCCTCTTCTTAACAATCAATATCATATGAAAAAGTTTGGATTAAAAAAAAAAGTTTGGATAAACTTCCTTTCAAATTTTATACGGGGAATTTTAGCCCGTAATGAAAAACATTCAATGCTAAAGATCTCTCATTTCTTCTGAGAGCAGAGCGAGATTTTATTACACCAGTTTCTTTTCAGTCTGCCAGCGAATGATTATTTCTCTCAAAGTGAAAATAAGTTTTGAAAGGTGTGAGGACCTCCAATGTATGGAACTGATGTAATCAGCAATCAGTTTCTAATTAAACATCAGTGATCGTGGCACCTGTACAGTCCTGTGCAATAAATTAATTTCTTATTAGACATCATTCAGGTTAGAAATGCTGAATGTTTTTATGTCCAAAAAGAACCTTATAATCGACAATTCAAGAACACCTAAAATTTCCATGTCAGTATATTACATCTTATTAGCTGCTTTAAATCTCCTCCTATTACTACTCTTGTATTCTAGTCTCCTCCCTTCTGGCTCTTCTCACTCTGATTTTCAAGGTTATCATGCAACCTCCACTCCTTTATTTGGCTCAGCACTCACACTTATAACTAATCTTTATTTGGCGATTGTATGTATCCTCCCACTTTCTCCTTCCATCAGGTGAATATGGCCTCAAGTTCCAGGATCTTATCAAATAAATTATACCTAGGCATATACTATATAGATCATCCGATCGCAAATTTTCAAAATGTATTTTCACCAGGTGTTTATGTTTTTTCCAAGCTATATCTTAATTATCTGTTTAAAAATACTAGGAACAAGCAAAAGAAATTTTGTTTAGTTACTCAAGATTTTATAAAGTTTTTTTGACAGCTCCAATTTTTATTGTTTTCAAAGAATTCAACTTTTTACTCTATGCATCACAGATAATTTTTTCTTAGTGTTCATTAAAATGATAGAATAGCTCTAATCTCTGCCTGTCTGCCATTTAAATGAAGAAATAAGTTATTTGGATCATATCTGCCATCACCTACAATGCTGAGACTCGATCAGTTTGGCATTTTGAGTTATATTTATGGCAATAAGAAAAAATGGTAATGACTCACTTCTTTTTTCTGTGGTTGTCAGATATTTCTATAGAAAGAAAAAAATACTGCACTAACTCTCATGTTGGACACTGTCATTTGCAAATACCACCCATCCTAGCAATTGACAGTGTAATGAAAGAAAAAATAAATTCTCATCACAAACTGTACGTCCTTTTCTTCTACAGGAAAAAAAAAAAAACCCACTATCAAAAAGATGGCAAAAATTCAATAATGACTCAGTCAGTGGCAGAGGAGTGTTTAAGCCTCTACATACAAACTAATATGTCATCAACTGAAGCCCATCTTCAGAGCTTACCAGATTTAAAAAAAATAATGGGTATAAATGTCAAGGCTTGAAAATTACTATGGTTGTACCTAACTGCTTGCTGTTTCATTTGGGCTGACATAGGAACTAAAACATTCAGAAAAGACTAATACTTTCTTCCAACAGCCAACTTTTACCAGCATGAAAGTTTATGAGACATCTGACTTAAATCCTGTTTTGAGAAAAGTTCCATTAGGAACTCAGAAAATGCTAAGCATGAGCTTTAAGTCCTTGCTAATGACCCTTTAATGGAATTTTACATGTTGTTGTCACACTCCATATTGACAGATTTTGACAGCTTAATAATATCCTTGATGAATCAGACTCAATTTATGCTGAAGACCTATGACTCTCTTATGTAACTAATGAAGTAATTATTGCTCCTTCCTTTGCAGGAGAAAGTCTTTATGTGGTACCGTGTGATAATATAAAATCTCGTGCTGTGACCCACGATAGCATCCTGGAAATTCTCCCTCCTAGAATAACATTTGTTGAGTTTTCAATTAATAAGATACAGACATTTAGGAAGGTATTTATTGCCAAAGCAAAGATAATAATTGCTAGTATATGCTAAAATGTGCTATTTTAGAATTGCTAGCTTCCAACTTGCACAAGGGTAGCTAAAGTTGAAGGAAAAAGACTGAAACATCACTTACTGACATAAAATTCTTTTTACGGGACGTTAAGAACATCGATCTTATATACTGACCTCCGAAAGTTAATTTAGCAAGTAAATTCAACTCTCCAGAAGCTTTCCCAAATTCATGCGCAGCCATAATGGCCAATTAAAAATATCAGAATTTGCATTCAGCTTTGTTTATAAAAAATACTCCTTCCGATTCTACTTAGACTAACTTTGATCTATAACCACTTTAATGTATCTAACTACATTAAAATAATACAACAAAGCACCTCACATTTAGATTGATTTACCAAAAAAAAAGTCATCCTGAAATAATTTTGCTCTAAAATTTAATCAACCAAAGAGCTGAGACTATGTATGCTACAGCACATACAGTTGTTCCAACCTTACCCCTGTGTAGAAATGGACACTGACTGAGCTGTGGATTAATGCTATGGTTGGAACTATTCTAGACCAATGAATACAACCTATTAATGTGAATAAACCACTCTAAGTATCAGCCTAAGGAGCCAGTTTAGAGAAAGACCTGTGTTATCATGCTCCATCTGTTCATCTGCCACTTAATTGGCCATTGGGTCTAGGAAGTCTGTCAAACCTAAAACAAAGTCCTCTGGAACTTTGGGTCCAATATTGGGGGGAAGGGGAGCCCACTATTATAATCACACACATAATACAGATTGGGTCTATAATAGAATAAGCTACAGAAAAACTGGGGGGGGAAATGGTGAACCTGAGAGCCCTACTCAATAGTCGCTAAATCTGGGCTCAACGATAACTGTGACAGAGCTCATGACCAACAGCCACACGTGGGGACGGGAGGAGGGAGCCGGATACCACCTTCAACTATGCTACACTGAACTTCCCACAGTAAAGCTGGAAGGGGAAATGAAGGAGGAGAGAAGTCTCATTTATTTAGCGAATACTGTAGGTCTGGTCTATACTAAGCCTGTCTTAATCCACAAAAAGCCACCCTAATCGAGGTTTAGAATGACCTCGTAAGAAAGGTAAGACTAGCCTTATTTGACAGATGGGAAAACAAGACTTACCCAGGGGATCAGCTATGAAAGACAGAGCTGAAGCAGAAATCCTGCTCCTTTCATCCCAGAGCCACCCACTTTTTCAACCAATCTACGATAGGGATTTCCCCTGGGCAGGGCGGGTACCGGCTGGTGTCATCGGCCTGTACCTCCGGTGCCCACTCAACGGTGGTCATGAGCTCTTTATCTACTCAGTGGTTTCCTCAAGCATGAATTTCTACAAAGCAAAATGAATAACTTGCCTTTTGGCTACTTAAACTCTGACACCACTGTTGAACATTTCCCTAGATGTTTTGTTCTCGCCCCTGCAGCACCCAAGAATCACTGCTCAACACCCAAATGTCACATAATACGGGTGGGTCTATAATATCAAGTACAAATGGAAAGGCTTTCTGTCTTATCACAACTAGCTTAAGCATTATTGCAGGCATAAGAATGAAACCTTTCAGTGTTTTCTATATAAGATTTAGAAAGAATATTAAGATGAAAGAAAGAAAGAAAGAAAGAAAGAAAGAAAGAAAGAAAGAAAGAAAGAAAAGCTCTATTTTCACATTGCAACAGCTTCCCATAATGCAAGGTCTATGACTGTGCCACCAGTTAGAAACAACTGACTTGAAGTGGCTTAAATACCTTCATAGGGACGTCTGGGTGGCTCGGCGGTTGGGTGTCTGCCTTGGGCCCAGGGTGTGATCCTGAGGTCCCTGGATCAAGTCCCGTATCGGGCTCCCTGCATGGAGCCTGCTTCTCCCTCTGCCTGTGTCTCTGCCTTGCTCTCACTCTCTCTGTATCTCTCATGAATAAATAAATAAAAATCTTAAAAAGAAAAAAAAGAAGAAGAAGACCTTCATGGACATATATGATATTTGTAGGGTTGTAAAACTGGCATAGCAATTCATGACACAGACGTTTTTCTTTCTCAGTTTTATGGGACGACTCGTATTCCATAAGACTTGGGTAAGTACAACTCTAATGCTTCTCAGCAAGTTTTTGGTTTTTTTGTTTTTTGTTTTTTTTTTCCAGAGCAAGTTTTTATTTGTTAAAGTTTTTCTCTTAATCCAGCCCAGGAAAGGGAGTAATCAAATTCGATACCATTTGGGGACCATGGCTAAAAGGGTTAGGCCCTGAAACTCCTCCTTAATGCCAAATCCGGAATGCTAAACCACAGATCTTGCCAGCATACGTCTCTTTTAAAATAAGACTGTGCAGACCAATACCCTTGAATTTCTCACTTTCCCCTTGACATTTCATCCCAATCACATCTCAGGATCCAATTAAAGGCTTTCACTTACCATTAGAGGGACTGATTATTGGCGGCCTTTGCAACAGGGCTTAGAGCTGCCCGACAGGCCAGCATCAGTTAATCCTAAGAAGGTCTACTTCAATTTGTCATTGTCCAGAAGGTTTGATATTCCTTGGATAGTAATTCAAGACAGGAATGCTTGACACAGATGGCTCAGCCCAAGGCCGAGCGCCACTGTACGTGGCTGGAGCCCTCCGGACAGTCACTCGGCATCGACCCCGGCGGTGGCCGTCTCCCTACCGGACACGGGGACAGGCCCCAGCGCAGCCTTTGCACTGAGGCTGGGGGGCTGCCTCCACCCCCGGCGCGCCCTCACCTCTTCCCAGGGGCTGCCGGGCCACCCGCCCTCAGAAGCCACCCCAGAACCAAGTTCCCCTTGGCTGAAATCTTCAGCTCTATGTTTTTCGGAGCGAGGGAAGGGATGTGCTGGAATCACACCGCATCCAACGCTGTGGAATGAGAGCACTTAGGACCAAGGCAGCAGCAGGACTCCTTTATATTCAGAAAGAGAGTTTTCTTTTATAGCCATTTTTCAGATATGATAACATCTGCATGCACAACCTTCCCACGAGGGGTACCAGTGGGAGGACGATCATCCAGATTTTATACACCAGTAATGGCAAACAAAGCCCAGAGAAGAGAGGAAGGTTTTCATACTCCTTGTCCCTGGAGAGCTGGGGAAATAATTCAGGTCTTTCAAGTCTTAGGAAAATCTGCTTTCTGATAAACAGTGAGCTGGCTTTGTTACTCGTTAGAGAGCTTGTTGTAAGGCGGGTGGGGGGGGGGATACTCCTTTAAAAAATCCATTAAATGCTTTTATATCAATTTGAAGGATTTGAATCAGAAATGAAGGAAGGCTATTAGATAGTTCATGCTGTGCCTGCAGCACAAGGAGGAAATGGCTTCACTTTTACATTCTCTCGGACTAGGCTCTCTGCGGACCCTCCAATCGACAAATTGAGTCAATTTGTTGTACCTGTTATTTCAAATTGGCAACATGGTATTTAGGTGGTAGGTCTTCTGAGGACAGAGGTACTACGAGGCTCAATCGTCCATATAGTCTTTTACCATGATTTTAAGCCTCATATGATGTTTAAAATATAATAAACCAAAAATATATATATATAATAAACCATCCACCACATTTTAGACATTTAGAACAACACGCTGTTCTATCTAATACAGGCACCAAAGTCAAAAGCACCTCATTCCCATCCATCCTACCGCGGCCTCGGCCTTGTACACAACTTGGCGTATATCTTGACATCTCAACTGTTTTCCATGATTTATTCATTCTCCTCAGAGAATTTATAATCAGAGAAAAACATGGTTAAATCTCTGATCAAATATCAAGGAAAAGCCCTGGTCAAAGGCCTAAGTAAAATTTAGTTTTAGTGCTCTCTTCCCAACTAGAAACCTTCCTCGTCTACATTTTATAACTTTTCTTGTATGCCTCAAAGCCACATTAAAATACAGAAAAGGGCGTGATGAACATTTACAGAATGTACAAGGCTCCCAATGCAGCGCCCTCCCCGTCCCCTGCCGGACCTTCGCCAACACCTACCACCACCCACCCACCCACCCCCCCGGGCTGCGCCCCGGCCCGGGCATCCACACACACCTCCCCGTCCCCATCCCATCAGCCACTACATCCTGTAGATCCTGTGAAATATTTCCCAATTTTATCTCCTTTTCTCTAGTTCCACTTCATATCTTTAGTTAATGCTATTTTCATCTCTAGCCGGGAAGCCTGCAGTATTTTTCTAACCGCAGCCCCGGACTCCAGCCTCATTCCCTCCATGAATTTTTTAAAGTAAAAATGTGATCAAATTGGCTGTGCTTAAAATCCTTCAATCATTCCCCATCACCTTCTGGAAGATAATGCTGAGACTTCTCACAGCGGAATCACAGAGCCTTCATTAACTGACTCCCGGGCCATCCCAGCCCTGTCCCCCCAAGCCCCTGGGGGCCTCATACAGTTACTTCCCCTCTTCTCTGTCACACTCCCCGTCTCTGTCGGTGCCCAGCTCCACTTTAGGGGATGTGCCTCTACTTCTCCCCCCTAGTGAACCCCTTCTCATCCCTCAGGACAGCTCAGATTTTTAATCCCTGGTGAAGAC
The DNA here is from genome assembly GCF_053574225.1 of Canis aureus. Taxonomy (NCBI): domain Eukaryota; kingdom Metazoa; phylum Chordata; class Mammalia; order Carnivora; family Canidae; genus Canis; species Canis aureus. The sequence goes on from NC_135644.1 coordinate 4,464,344, forward strand.
TTCTCTATCATTGGTACTATCTCTGTTTGCCCTGATCCCATCATATTACAATTATTTATCAGACAGCCCATGTGGCTCAGTGGTTTAGCGCCGCCTTCGGCCCAGGGCCTGATCCTGGAGACCTGGGATCGAGTCCCACATCGGGCTCCTGGCATGGAGCCTGCTTCTCCCTCTGCCTGGGTCTCTGTCTCTCATGAATAAATAAATAAAATCTTTTTAAAAGAATAAATAAAATAAAATAAAATAAAATAAAATAATAAAATAATTTGTCAATTTCACTCCTTCCACAAGTATTTACTGAGTCCCTTCATTGTTCCAGAGCACCACGGATGTGCCCAAGCCCCAAGCATAAGCAAGACAAACATAAATTCAATCTTGCGGGGTTTGCAGTTTAGTAGGGGAAGACAGACCCTAAACAAACAGTCACAGAAGAACATAATTACAACAGCAGTACGTGTTATGAAAGAACAGTAAATAGAATTACCAGAACCTGAGCAGAAGGACCTGATCAAGTCTTCAAAGTGAGGGAAGGCTGCCCTAAGAAAAGAGCACTTTTGAACAATTTTTTTAAAATATTTTACTTATTAACTCATGAGAGACACAGAGAGAGGCAGAGACACAGGCAGAGGGAGAAGCAGGCTCTGTGCGGGGAACCCCATGCAGGATTCGATCCCAGGACCCTGGGGTCACGCCCTGAACCGAAGGTAGACGCTCAACCGCTGAGCCACCCAGGCGTCCCTTTTCAAACAATTTAAAGGGGAGAAAAGGAGAGAGTAGGGAGGGAGGAAGTAAAGAAAGGAGGGAGACAGGGAGAAATCCAATTAAGTTCAAGGGCATCCCAAGCAGAGGAAAGACTGTGGCTAATGACCCTGAATCAGAAGGGAATATGGGCCAATCCTAGCCTACATGTTGGTCCATAAAATGTTTCTTGGCTACAAAATAGTTCTTTTCTGTCTTCCCCTTTGTAAGACTCTCTGGTAAAGAAAAAACATATTTGGTTTACTACGGAGTTCATAAATAATGTTAACAAAGTCAAGTGATAAAGAGAGACCTGCCATGCTGTGCTCAGCATATGTATAAGGCAATTCCTCTAGACCTAATCCTGACCTCTTATGACTCATCAAACACCTTGCTGGAAGTGACTCCAGCAAATATCTCTTGACCAAGACGTTCCTGCTGCAGTAGGAAATTATTCTCCAGTTGCACATATGTAAGCCCTGTGAATTTGAAGAAAGTTGGCATTTTTGTCTTGAATACTAAAATTCGTGCAACCCTCAACTTTGTCGCAGTAGCATGAATCTCTTCTGAGTCGGGTAAATAGCATAGAATCCAGATCTAGAAGGCTGCTTTAGAAAGGATCTAGCCTAGGAAGTTGTCACTCATTTATCACAACCATCTTTCCTGAAGAGCATCAATCTTCCTCAGGGATCACGCCAATCAATTCTTCTTAATAGATCAAGACTTTTTTTTTTTTAATTCAGATATTTGGCATTCCAGTTCTAATCCAACTTTCTTCCTTGAAGTTGAACTGCGTATCTTATAAAGTGATGTTTGTTATAGTAACTCGATAAATGAAATTTTATTTGTATTTTTCCAAACAAATCCTGACTCTCTATCCGTATTACGACTGACTGGAAACGGACAGTATCTGCTTTCCGTTTAGACCACTCTGAAGAATAAAAATGATTGAAGAGTTCCAAGGTTTGAGGAGGAGGGTTCATCTACACCAGTGCCTGTCGTGAGTGGGGAAGAGGACAGACGCTGCTCCTTGTTCACAAAGTAACAGCAGAGTGGCCCTTTGCTCCCCTCCTCTCTTCTCCCAAGGAGCTAGCCCTAAATAGAAGCGGTGCATTAAAAAAAAAAAAAAAAAAAGCCGTGCATTTTAGAATAAACTGCAACAGGATTTCTGGCTCCATATCAAGACAAGACAAGCCAGGATGAGACTCCTGAAGAAATCATAACCCAACCTATTGACACACATAGAATGACCTGTTTATACCAGGAAGAGAACGTGTACTTAATGCTACTGGGGAGGACTTCGGCTACCACTTGATCTGGTTTGGGGGACGGGGGACGAAACACCTGAACCAGCTAAGACAGAAAGGTGTCCACTCTAGAAGTTACCTTAAAATAAAAATCCGTAACTGCATCACTAGCATGAGAACACATTCTATTTTGTTTTATCTTAGCTTTACCCTGAAAGGACTTTGGAAGCTTCACATTTTTAGTCCTTCTGCCTCCAGTCACGGACACTTCTAATCATTCTGTGTACTACGATCAAAATGATTTTTTTTAACTACAAATAAAATTTTTTAATCAAGATTTTTTTAAAATCTCCATTTAAATTTTTAGTAAAAAAAATAAAAATAAATAAAATAATAAAATAAAATAAAATAAAATAAAATAAAATAAAATAAAATAAAATAAAATAAAATAAAAATTTTAGTGGCTCCCTTGGCTGTCGGTGGAAGGTTAAATCACTTGATAAGGCTTATCACCAACTGTCTGTGATCTGAGCCCAGCTGACCTCCAGCTACTCCATCATCCCCCGGCTCTCAGCTCCCACCATACTGAACCACTTTCTGTTCCTCAAAAGCAATGCTGATGCTATGGCTCACTTCTCGACATTTACACGTGATATTCCTTCCTTCTGGCGAGGAGACAGTGCCACCATCCCCAGTTCACCAAGCCATCTCCAGCTTCTCTGTAAGGATCAAGTGATATTTCACATGACAAATACCCACCATTTGCTTCAACGTGGATGGAACTGGAGGGTATGATGCTGAGTGAAATGAGTCAATCAGAGAAGGACAAACATTATATGGTCTCATGCATTTGGGGAATATAAATAATAGTGAAATGGAATAGAAGGGAAGGGAGAAGAAATGGGTAGGAAATATCAGAAAGGGAGACAGAACATAAAGACTCCTAACTCTGGGAAACGAACTAGGGGTGGTGGAAGGGGAGGAGAGCGGGGGGTGGGGGTGAATGGGTGACAGGCTCTGAGGGGGACACTTGACGGGATAAGCACTGGGTGTTATTCTGTATGTTGGCAAATTGAACACCAATAAAAAATAAATTTATTATTTAAAAAAAGTGATATTTCACTTCTTGTAGGAAGGGTTCTTGGATCTCTAAATGCAGATTCTGTGCCATTGCTACATGCTCCTATAGCAACCTGCCCTTTCTCCACCACAGCACTTATGGTCTACTGTGATGCTCAGTTAATGGACTGTGTTCCCCACTACATTGTAAGTCTATGAGGGCAGAGAAATCATCTGTACTGCTCACCAATGAACTCCCAGCTTTTAGCATCAGGGCCAGCCATGTAAAATCTGAAATAGAAATCACCAAGTCCCCCAAAATTCATATATGAAAACCTCTTCAGCAAACAAATGAGTCAGATTCTCCATCTCCTGTAATTGCAGGAAATACAAAATCTACTTGGGTTTCCTCCCTAAGTATTTGTATGAGTCTCCAAAGAAACATCCCATAAACCTGCTCTAGTTGTCTTCCTTCTCCCCTCAGCCTGTCTTCTCCCCAGATCATCATTCTTCTCCCTTTGTTGCTTCATATCTGCTTCTGGAGGCCGCTGTTCCAAATCATTTGGCTCTCTACTGGTGTATTCGTTCTCTATTGCTGCTTAACAAAGAACCACAAACTTGACAGCTTAAAACAACACCATTTATTATCTCACAGTTTCTGTGGATTAGGATTCCAGATACAGAAAACCGGCCCATTCCTCTGCTCAGCGTTGCCCCAGGCCATGATTAAGGAGTCAGCTGGGGCTGCCATCTCATTTGAGGATCGAGATCCTCTTGCCAGCTCACTGGTTCTTAGCCATATGTTTGAAATACTTATTTTCTTGCTAGCTGTTGGCCAGAGACAACTCTCAGCTCCTGGAGGCTGCCCTCAGGTCCTTGACACATGGCCCCATCCAGTCACAATATGGCAACTTATGTCATCAAGACCACCCGGAGACTGTCTGCGGCTCCTGTCACTTTTCAGGCCTCACTGGAACAGGTCAGGCTTGCCCACAGACCCCTCCTTTTGATTAACTCAAAGTCAACTTATTAGCAATGTTCATTACGCCTGCAAAATCCCTTTGCCTTACAAAATAACAGTCACAGGAGTTATATATCATAATACCCACAGGTCTCACCCACACCCAAGACTAAATAGGCATGAACACCACAGAGCAGGATATTGAGAGACATCTTAGAATTGTGCCAACCATACCTGGGAAGAGAAAACTCCCTCAGTTCAACAAAGTGCAGACAAGAGGTGGCTATGGTGTTTAAAAGAAAATATTAACAAATTGTTGAGTATACTCAGAGGAATAGCAACTTATATAAGAATACTTAAAACTGAATCTGACCATCAGGGCCCCTAGCATCCAAAGGCTTAGCTTTCTACAACAGACCACCCTGCAGTAACACCAATCTACTCAGCCACCAAGGAAGGCTTGAAAACATAAGTTTTCAACTTATGTCCAGTGTTTTACCCAAATTCCAATGGTTAGAATAATCTGATGAGGATAAATTCACTTCAAAAACTCGCTTTCAAAAAAGAAAACCTTACATGTTCACAGAAAATGGTTTACCTCTTTGTTGTCTTGAAACTTTCCATTCTGGAACAAATTTTGGCTCTACTTTACATAACCAAAAGTCATACCAAAAAAGTGCTTTTTTTTCTTTGGAGCGGGGGGGGGGGGGCGGGGGGAACTGAAGCAATCTGTTCCCAAGTGTGGAATTCTAATTTTATCTGTAAAACAACTAGAAAAATAAACAGGAGGACCCTTTAAAAATAAAAGTTCGTCCTCACTTCAAACCAATGAAGCTTTCACAAAGATAAAGAGCTGGACTCATTCACATTCATCTGGAGCACCTCATACAGGATTCTCAGGCCTGGGTAAGCAGCCTTTCCTAGGTGCTTCAACAGCACACTGTATTGCTTCTTCATAACACCTTTCCCTAAGAAATGCTAGCATATAGCCTATAGTCTGTATTGTACCTAGAACTTTATAAGAACCACATCTGCTTTATTCTCTTTGAATAGCATTTCATCACAGAACCTAGAATACGTTAAAATTGCCTGGGAAATTTTTATTCCTTCACTTCTTTGTTTATTCTTATGTTTGCTTGTTTTTAATACCAATCATCAAACACCATCTGACCAAACCTGAATCTCTGTGGGTGAGCTAAGGAAATAATATTTATTAACCATTCTATTTTACATGTTCACAGGATTACTCAGCAGAGGTGGCTCCACTACAGGCAGCATATTAGCAAATGGGTTGAGGTGGTCTTACTCCATGTATCTCTTGTTGGCGTCCAAGCAGGAAGAGCTGTGGCTATCTAGAGCACCTCACGGTTGAGATGAATAACTCCCAGAACTTTCCTCTTCCAGACAAGATGGAGTAACAGGGACTAGATTTACCCATCTGCTTGAAACAACAAAAAATGAACAAATATGTGAAACAATGGTTTTTAAGACACCGGACATCAGGAAATGAAGGACAGCAATGCCTGCTAAATAGAATTCAAACATGCTGAGCCACATGGTGGCCTTGAGTGCGTTCTCAGGTTGCAGAGCAAGGATGGAGAACCTGGGCAGAGCCTATTAGGCTCCTCCACTTAAGGAAATGAAACACCACCTACAATAATAGAATAAATAGTGTAGCAAAGTTCCAGAACACAGTGTCAATGTGCACAAATCAACTGAGCCATCTATATACCAGAAACAATAAAAAGTGACATAAAAGATAATCCCAATTACAATCACATAAAAAATAAGAAATAGGAGTAAGCAAATCTGACAAGAGATGTGCAAGACCACAAGTATACTGGAAACAACAACAACAACAAAAAATGCTGAAAGAAATTAAAGACCAAAAGAAATGAATAAATATCCCAATATACCAACAGCAAAAAACTGAGATTTTTTTTAAGATTTCAAATCTCCCCACACTAATCTATAAATTCAATGTATTTGCAAATAAAATCACAATAGCCATTTTTATAAACATTTTTGTGAAATTTTCAAACTGATCCTAAAATTCATATGAAAAAATAAAGCACCTAGAATGACCAAAACTACTGAACAAAACAAAAAGTACATCTACACTACAAAATTTCAAGACTTATTTAAAACTACAGTAATCATGACAGGGTGGGTTTTGCACAAAAATAGGCAGATCAGTGGAACAGTACACAAATAGAGCCTCATGCACATGACCAACTGCACATGATTTTCAACAAAGATATAAAGCAATTCAGAAAAAAAATTAACAAATGATGCTGGACATATTGGATACCATATGAAAAAATAAACCTTGATCCTTATCTTGCACTATTTACAAAATTATCTCAAATTCATCACAGACTTAAATGAAACCCAAAACAATAAAACATATAAAAGAAAACATAGGAAAATCATTTTAACTGTGAGCTTGACAAAGTGTCCTTAACAATAACAAGAAAACACAATTCATGAAAGAACAAATTGGTACAGTGGACTTGATTTGAATGGACATTTCACTAAAGGAAATATATGTATAACAAATAAAACCATAAAAAGATATTCAACATCATTTGTCATTAGGGAAATGAAAATTAAAACTGGTTAAGATACCACTATATCCTATGGGAATGCCTAAAATTAAAAAGACTGACAATACCAAATGTTGGGAAGAATATGGAGGAAACGCTCACGCTCTGATGATGGAAAGGTATAAAGTTACAACTACTTCGGAAAACAGTTTGGCAGTTTCTTAAAGAGTTAAATATAGATACACTCAATGGATGAAAGATCTAAATGTGAGACAAGAATCCATCAAAATCCTAGAGGAGAACACAGGCAACACCCTTTTTGAACTTGGTCACAGCAACTCCTTGCAAGATACATCTATGAAGGGAAAGGAAACAAAAGCAAAAATGAACTATTGGGATCTAATCAAAATAAAAAGCTTCTGCACAGCAAAGGAAACAATCAACAAAACTTTAAAAGACAACCTACAGAATGGGAGAAGATATTTGCAAATGACGTATCAGATAAAGGGCTAGTTTCCAAGATCTAAAAAGAACTTATTAAACTCAACAGCAAAGAAACAAACAATCCAATCATGAAATGGGAGAAGACATGAAGAGAAATCTCACAGAGGAAGACATGGACATGGCCAACATGCACATGAGAACATGCTCCGCATCACTGGCCATCAAGGAAACACAAATCAAAACCACAATGAGATCCCACCTCACACCAGGGTGAATGGGGAACATTAACAAGGCAGGAAACCACAAATGTTGGAGAGGATGTGGAGAAAGGGGGACCCTCTGCACTGTTGGTGGGAATGTGAACTGGTGCAGCCACTCTGGAAAACTGTGTGGAGGTTCCTCAAAGAGTTAAAAATAGATCTGCCCTACGACCAAGCAATGGCACTGCTGGGGATTTACCCAAAGATACAGATGCAGTGAAACGCCAGGACACCTGCACCTCGATGTTTCTAGCAGCAATGTCCGCAGTAGTCAAACTGTGGAAGGAGCCTCGGTGTCCATCGACAGATGATGGATAAAGAAGCTGTGGTCTATGGATACAATGGAATATTCCTCAGCCATTAGAAATGACAAATACCCACCATTTGCTTCAACGTGGATGGAACTGGAGGGTATTATGCTGAGTGAAGTAAGTCAATCAGAAAAGGACAAACATTATATGGTTTCACTCATACGGGGAATATAAGATAGTGAAAGGGATTATAAGGGAAAGGAGGGAAGATGAGTGGGAAAAATCAGAGAGGGAGACAAACCATGAGAGACTCCTAACTCTGGGAAACAAACAAAGGGGTTGCAGAATGGGAGGCGGGTAGGGGGATGGGGTAACTGGGTGATGGGCACTAAGGGGGACACTTGACGGGATGAGCATTGGGTGTTATCCTATCTGTTGGCAAATTGAATTTAAATAAAATATTTTTTAAAAGAGTTAAACATATATCTACCATAAGATCTAGCCATTCCACTCCTAGGAATTTATCCAAGAGAAAAGAAAATGACTGTTCACATAAAGACTCATACACACATGTTCCTAGAAGCATTATTTATAAGGATAAAAAATTGGGAACAATCCAAATGTCAACAATAGGTGAATGGATAAATGTACTGTGCTATATTCATACACAGGTGGAATAGAGAGCAATAAAGTTTTAATATTACTAAAATATTCATGAACTTGAAAATAATCATAAGTGAAAGAAACCAGACCAAAAAAAAAAAGAGGACCTACTGTATGATTCCACTGACATAAAATTTTTTAAAATGCAAATTAATCTATAAGAAAGAAAACAGATCCCTTTTGCCTAGATGCAGAGGAGAGCAGAGAGAGGAATAGGAGGAAAGAGCATAAAGAGGTATTAGAAACTGGGGGTGGGGGGTGACCACTATGTCCATTATCTTTATGATCATAATTTCATGGAGGTATAAGTGCATCAAAACTAGCCAAACTGTACATTTTAGACGTGTACAGCTTACTGATGGTCGATTTTATCTCAATACAACTATTTTGTATCAATACAAACTATTTTGTTAAAAAAAAAAAAACCTACAGCTGCCCTCATAACAGAAACAGAGGAAGCCAAAAACAATGAATAAATTATTGCTAACCTAAGACTCTGAAAAATGCTCATCAGAAATTTAGGAAAAACAAAAACATTTTCAGATACAGTCTAAGAACTCATCAGCAGCAGACTTACGCTAATAGGTATGTTTAATACCACAAGAAAAATGAAACTAGAAAGAAGCTCAGAGACATAGAAACAAAAATGAGTAAAAATTATAAATCTGTGGATAAATTCAAATGAATCTTAAATGTAAAACATAATAATGTCTCAAGTTTAAAATATATAGAAAACAAAGACAAAAATGATATGAGTCTGGAGGCACTACATTGAATCAAAGAATTTGAAGGTCCCTACATTGCCCAGGAAGAAGGGGAAAATACTGATTAATATTTGATTTTGGCAAGGACCCGTGTGGCTCGATGGTTGAGCCTCTGCCTTCATCTCAGGTCATGATCCTGGAGTTTCGGGATCGAGTCCCACATCAGACTACTCCCCACGGGGAGCCTGCTTCTCCCCCTGCCTGAGTCTCTGCCTCTCTCTCTGGGCCTCTCATGAATAAATAAATAAATAAATCTTTTTAAAAAAATGTGATTTTGGCAAGTCAGTGATACATGTTGGATTCAGTAACATCTTTGGGGGTAGAAAGGAGGCACAAGAGTCTTTTAAAGTTGTAACAATATTCCTTTCTTGAACTGGATGATCAGCTGTCTGCTTTGTAATGAACCATCGAGCTATACGTTTTTGTTTTGTACATTTTTCTGCACATGTGTTCTGTTTCAAAATCTAAAGTTTTAAAAATTGGGACGGGCAGGCAGGGGGCGGGGCAGTCCCAGGGGTCAAATCCAAACTCCTGAACAGTTTTCTAACCTTTGCTCATGTCATACATGCTAATAACACCATTGGCCAAGGCAAGTCAAAAGGCATATAGCCTAAAGTCCAGGGTGGGGAATGTACTTTATCCTACATTAGGCCAGAGATTGGTAAACTTTTTCTGTAGGGGGCCAGATAAAAATATTTCAGATTTTGCAGGCCACATACATCTCTTTTCCAAATTTTTCTTCTTTTTTAAAAAAATCTTTAAAAATATGAAAGCCATTATTAGCTGAGGACCTTGCAAAAACAAGCTGCAGCTGGACTTGGCCCATAGGCCATAGTTTGCCCACTACTTTGTTAGGCCATGATAATATCACTATAGGGAAGTTAAAAAAAAAAAAAAAAAAGTGAGACAAATAAACTAACCTGCCACAATTCATCTTCTTGGTTATAACTATTCATATCCCTATTAAGAGCAAAATATATTCACCCCCGTCCCAAGATACTCAAATACTCAGGCAAGCAAAGCATCAAGCTAACGTCCTAACTACATCAGGTCCAAATGTGGCCACTCCTGATCTATAGATCTAAGAAATTAAAAAAAAAATTTAAATGAGTTCCATAGCAAATGAGAGACAGGAAAACTGCAATAAACAATTCAAAAATGGAAAGAATGATAGTCACATAAGAACCACTGATTTTCGAAATAATACTGGGCAAATGTTGCTCTGTCCCTTAAAGTAAAGAAACTTCGCTTGATTAGGCTCTGGTTCTGGAAGTAGGTCAGTGCCTTCCTGGAGCAGAGATGGGTTGGTTGGTTGGTTGGTTTCATGGTAGTTATCAGAATCTCCCAGAGGGCAAACCCAGCTGTGCAAGCTCGTTTGGCCTCCTCTACTCTCCCGTTTGTCAAAGTAAATCACGTGGCCACGTTCTAACTCAAAAAGCAGAGAAGTACATTACTGCACACCCACCATGAGGTCATAACAGGAATGTGAATGCACGATACTACAAAAGACTGACACACGAGGATCAACTGTTCAATCTGCCAAAGGGCCCCACTCTATAATATAATGGTACAGAAATTTAAATTTGACCTCTAGTGATTCCAGATTAAGACTATTTTCTATGAAAGAATTAGATCAGGGCACTTGGGTGGCTCAGCCAGTTAAGTGTCCAACTCTTGATTTTGGCTCAGGTCTTGATCTCAGGTTCATCATGAGAAGGAGCCCCAAGTCAGGCTCCCTGCCCTGTCTCCCTCTCTCTCTGCCCCTCCTCCTGCTCATGCACTCATGCTCTCTTTCTCTCCCTAAAAATAAGTGAATAAAATATTGGAAAAAAGAAAAAGAAAGAATTAGATACAAAATCAGGATGACTCAAACACAGAGATTTTCATTTATAACAATGAATATTAAATTTTAATAAATACTTAAAGGCAATATATAAGATCCTTAAAATGACAGCTAAAACTTTATCCAAAGAAACAGGAAGAAATAGAAAACCTGAACAGGCCAATAACCAGGGAGGAAATTGAAGCAGTCATCAAAAACCTCCCAAGACACAAGAGTCCAGGGCCAGATGGCTTCCCAGGGGAATTTTATCAAATGTTTAAAGAAGAAATCATACCTATTCTCCTAAAGCTGTTTGGAAAGATAGAAAGAGATGGAGTACTTCCAAATTCGTTCTATGAAGCCAGCATCACCTTAATTCCAAAGCCAGACAAAGACCCCACCAAAAAGGAGAATTACAGACCAATATCCCTGATGAACATGGATGCAAAAATTCTCAACAAGATACTGGCCAATAGGATCCAACAGTACATTAAGAAAATTATTCACCATGACCAAGTAGGATTTATCCCTGGGACACAAGGCTGGTTCAACACCCGTAAAACAATCAGTGTGATTCATCATATCAGCAAGAGAAAAACCAAGAACCATATGATCCTCTCATTGGATGCAGAGAAAGCATTTGACAAAATACAGCATCCATTCCTGATCAAAACTCTTCAGAGTGTAGGGATAGAGGGAACATTCCTCGACATCTTAAAAGCCATCTATGAAAAGCCCACAGCAAATATCATTCTCAATGGGGAAGCACTAGGAGCCTTTCCCCTAAGATCAGGAACAAGACAGGGATGTCCACTCTCACCACTGCTGTTCAACATAGTACTGGAAGTCCTAGCCTCAGCAATCAGACAACAAAAAGACATTAAAGGCATTCAAATTGGCAAAGAAGAAGTCAAACTCTCCCTCTTCGCCGATGACATGATACTCTACATAGAAAACCCAAAAGTCTCCACCCCAAGATTGCTAGAACTCATACAGCAATTCGGTAGCGTGGCAGGATACAAAATCAATGCCCAGAAGTCAGTGGCATTTCTATACACTAACAATGAGACTGAAGAAAGAGAAATTAAGGAGTCAATCCCATTTACAATTGCACCCAAAAGCATAAGATACCTAGGAATAAACCTAACCAAAGAGGTAAAGGATCTATACCCTCAAAACTATAGAACACTTCTGAAAGAAATTGAGGAAGACACAAAGAGATGGAAAAATATTCCATGCTCATGGATTGGCAGAATTAATATTGTGAAAATGTCAATGTTACCCAGGGCAATATACACGTTTAATGCAATCCCTATCAAAATACCATGGACTTTCTTCAGAGAGTTAGAACAAATTATTTTAAGATTTGTGTGGAATCAGAAAAGACCCCGAATAGCCAGGGGAATTTTAAAAAAGAAAACCATATCTGGGGGCATCACAATGCCAGATTTCAGGTTGTACTACAAAGCTGTGGTCATCAAGACAGTGTGGTACTGGCACAAAAACAGACACATAGATGAGTGGAACAGAATAGAGAATCCAGAAGTGGACCCTGAACTTTATGGGCAACTAATATTCGATAAAGGAGGAAAGACTATCCATTGGAAGAAAGACAGTCTCTTCAATAAATGGTGCTGGGAAAATTGGACATCCACATGCAGAAGAATGAAACTGGACCACTCTCTTTCACCATACACAAAGATAAACTCAAAATGGATGAAAGATCTAAATGTGAGACAAGATTCCATCAAAATCCTAGAGAAGAACACAGGCAACACCCTTTTTGAACTCGGCCATAGTAACTTCTTGCAAGATACATCCACGAAGGCAAAAGAAACAAAAGCAAAAATGAACTATTGGGACTTCATCAAGATAAGAAGCTTCTGCACAGCAAAGGATACAGTCAACAAAACTCAAAGACAACCTACAGAATGGGAGAAGATATTTGCAAATGACATATCAGATAAAGGGCTAGTTTCCAAGATCTATAAAGAACTTATTAAACTCAACACCAAAGAAACAAACAATCCAATCATGAAATGGGCAAAAGACATGAAGAGAAATCTCACAGAGGAAGACATAGACATGGCCAACATGCACATGAGAAAATGCTCTGCATCACTTGCCATCAGGGAAATACAAATCAAAACTACAATGAGATACCACCTCACACCAGTGAGAATGGGGAAAATTAACAAGGCAGGAAACAACAAATGTTGGAGAGGATGCGGAGAAAAGGGAACCCTCTTACGCTGTTGGTGGGAATGTGAACTGGTGCAGCCACTCTGGAAAACTGTGTGGAGGTTCCTCAAACAGTTAAAAATAGACCTGCCCTATGACCCAGCAATTGCACTGTTGGGGATTTACCCCAAAGATACAAATGCAATGAAACGCCGGGACACCTGCACCCCGATGTTTATAGCAGCAATGGCCACGATAGCCAAACTGTGGAAGGAGCCTCGGTGTCCATCGAAAGATGATGGATAAAGCAGCTGTGGTTTATGTATACAATGGAATATTACTCAGCTATTAGAAATGACAAATACCCACCATTTGCTTCAACGTGGATGGAACTGGAGGGTATTATGCTGAGTGAAGTAAGTCAGTCGGAGAAGGACAAACATTATATGTTCTCATTCATTTGGGGAATATAAATAATAGTGAAAGGGAAAATAAGGGAAGGGAGAAGAAATGTGTGGGAAATATCAGAAAGGGAGACAGAACGTAAAGACTGCTAACTCTGGGAAACGAACTAGGGGTGGTAGAAGGGGAGGAGGGCGGGGGGTGGGAGTGAATGGGTGACGGGCACTGGGTGTTATTCTGTATGTTAGTAAATTGAACACCAATAAAAAATAAATTAAAAATTAAAAAAAAAAACTTTATCCAAAGAAAATAAATCTAATAATTAAAAAGGAGGAACACTTAATGTCAAGAAATCATGCACCTATATTGAATACCAAATTATAATGAGTTTCCAGAAACCTAATGGGGGTCAAGCTGCGTTTAGGAAACAGAATATCCAACACAAGGAAGACCATCACTGTTCTGACGATTCACACCACATATTCTAAAATATGTGCCATTTTAAAAGCCACATTTTAAGTATTAATAAAATGGAGTGCGTCTAGAGAAAAATGACCAAGGGAATGAAGGGTCTTTGACTAATGCGTTGTGATAAACATGTAAAGGAATTTGGAAAGTTTATCTTAGAAAAGAAAAAAGGAAGAAAGAAAGGGAAACACGATAAATGTTTTGAAATGCTTCCAGGCTGCTATTCCTAGGAAATAGATTTGTTCATTGTTGCTTTAGATCAAGGGTTGGCTATATGTGGGGCCAAGGGTAGGTCAATTTTTTTCTGTAATGCACCAGTTAGAAGGTAAATATTTTGGGCCTCGTACTCTGTTGCAACCACTCAACTTTACCACCGTAAAGGAAAACGGTCTTAGATGACACAGAAATTCATGTGCATGGGTATGTTCGATAAAACTGGGCTTATGAACCCTCAAATTTGAATTTCATATAATTTGCACATGTCACAAATATTCTTCTTCTTTTGATTTGTTTCAACAACTTAAAATCATGAAAAAATTCTTAATTCATTGGCCATACAAAAATAGGCAGTAGACCAAATCTGGCCCGCATGCCAAGTATGCCGAATTCTGCTATAGATGACAACCTAAGATTTTGAGTCCTCCTGATAAGAAAGCAAGTATGAGTTCAAAAACAACAACAACAAAAAACCCACATTATTTTAATAATTGAAACATAAAATGAAATGTTGTACATATGCTGTTAATGAAAGTCCTATATCCCTCGGCCCACAGACAGTTCCTCTGAAAACGGACAGCTGTCTGTCCTCAATAGCCTCTACTCTGCTTCTCTGCCTGAGGCCTTTGTCCGGCCTCCGAGGAGCTAACCCAGCCACCTGCAGGGCAGCCTGGGCGTGCTGGGCATTAAACTCTACCCAGAGTAACGTCAACCAATGAGGGCTGGGAGACGGGAACACATACCTCCGCTTCCTAATTCTAAGGTAGGTTCTATAGGTAGGTTCTATACTGTCCATCAGAGAATCCCCCTTGTAACTGTGCTCCAGTTGCCTCATTAATGCAAACTACATCGGCTTTGTCCTGTCGATGTCTCACATTTTTCCACTCTCATTTGTACTTCTCACAATCACATCCCAAATAAACTACCTGGCCTCAAGGATTTATCTCAGATTCCACTTTCTGGGGACTCAAAACAGGTGGGCCAAACCGGAGTTAACAAACATGGCCCTTGGGGTCCACATGAGCCTATCATCATCTGGGAGGGATCAAACTGGGAGGGATTTTCTTTAAATTAGACTAGTGTTTCTCAATGGATTTTTGTACTCTTGGGGACATTTTTTATTTTCATGGCTGCCCTGACCCCTCCTCTGGCATCTAGCAAGTAGAGGAAAATGATGTTGCGGACTGTCCCCCAGTACATAGAACAGACCCTACACGACACGGAGATATCTGGTCGAGATGCTCATAGTGCTGAGTCTGAACGACCCCAGGTTAAACTGGAGATTCATCCAAATGGATTCTAACACCCTGCACTAGTCTATGATTCTGTGATTCTAAGAAGCCACACGGAAATTCTTAAAACCTGGATGAGCTTCAAAGGATTCCAGGTGCAGAATTCTTTCCTATGTCTACTTTTGCATTTTTGTGGAGGGTCCACAGCTTTCATAAACCTCTCTAAGAGGCATATGACCCAATAAAGGTTAAGAATCAAGCCCTATAATAAATAATTCTTAATAATTTTACCATAGGTCTGAATCTTTAATCACCTTTTCTCCCCCCTCTTTCAGAGTATAAAGGAACACAAGGATTGCTTTGTCACATTTGACAGCAATTCTTCCTAAGGCTGTGTAATTCTGATGAGTATGAGGAGTAGTCCATAAAGAGAGTGAGTTCAGTTAAGTATGATACGTGAAGAGGACCCAAACTTCCCAGCAATCAGTCTGGCACCTTTCTCAAGTCCTAGGAAAATTTGTGTTTTTCACCCCCAATTAATATAACTCAGCAAATTATCACCGCATTCTGAGGCAGGAGATGAGCAAAAGAAACCCGCATGGAGAGACAGCCCCGCATATAAATACTCTTATCCCGTATCTGCTTGGACACAAAGCCGCTGCCAACGAAGTGCCTACGATAAAGACTTGGCATGGACCTCCCTTCCGTGGATCTCTTCAGCGGGGCCCTATAAATCAAACAGGATTACTTTATCTGCAGCTAAGAATCCTGTAGAGACCTATTGAACCTGTAAGAAAAGGCAGACCTTGGCCAAGTTCTGTCTTTTAGGTAATAAATTCTACTCCCATCTTGATTCTGCTTTCAGTTTTCTCTATTTCTATTTTAGGGCCAGATGTGTGGATTTGTCTGCAATATTAAAAGGATTTTTGGTTTACAAGGATCCAAAGTCTGCTGCCTGAGATTCAGTGTGGTTGTTCTGGCCTCGTGCAAGGCAGAAAGAATGAGGAAAATGAGAACAATTAAACCCGTGTGATGTAACAGCCAATGAAAAACACAAGTCAGACGCTACGCCACCCAGAAATCATCTGATATGCAGTTTTCTAGTGATTGCCACCATTTATGAAAATGTACTAAGTGTCGATATGTTAGATTCAGAAAGGTAGATAGAATAGAGATAAAACATACATACATTACACCTCACAACAATTCCTTGAGCTAGGGACAATTTTTCTATCCCCATTTTCCAAATTAAGACTTGGCAGGTTAAAACAGTTTACCCAGGGCTGTAAAACTAAAAACACCAGAACAAGGGTCTGAACCCAGGTGTCTCCAGCTCTAAAATCTATCCTTTCCCCATAATACAATGTTGCCTCACATCATACAATTATCTAATGAGGAAATCTGGGCAAAATTTTAATCTCTGCTCCGGGGATATCTCAGTCACCAGGAAGAATTTTGGAAAGTAGCTGGAGTTGGTAACCTAATCTGGAAAAGTTTTAACCTTTCGATAAATTTAGAGGCCTTATATATAGGCCTCTGTGCCAGTGAGATGGGGGCCAGAGGTATTCATCACCAATAGATGCCAGAGCTTTGTGGGAGGCACAAAGACATATTTAGGTTTTGGATAAAAGAGAGGAGGAGTTCGCTTCTATCCGGAGCAAAAGTCCAAGTGAGTCAAAAGTCTCTGAGAGCAAGAAGCTGCTACCTACCATTCAATAATGAAGAAGACCGAGCTGACACATGGCCTAGAAGAAGCGAAGAAACTTACACCTGGTTTTAACAATTAACTGTAAAAACAATTTAGATTAATGGAATAATTCAGAGAGAAATGGGTCATGGGTGAGAATAAGAATTCTGAGTCCTGGAGCCATAAGGACTGAAGATAGTAACTGAGTATCAGCCCATAATACTCTACAAGGATTTTTTACCATGAAAAAGGGTGGGAAGGGGCAGATAGGAAAATGTTTCTGTACTAGTAAATACATTTTCAGTTTTAAACCAAAGAAACTGATCCAGCCTACCTTAGGAGGCAAAATATATATATATACACACACATATATATAGGCCACATAACTAAAAATTCCAAGAACAAATCTAACTTCAGTTATGGCTGGATAGAGACAATCAGAGGTTACCAGAGAACTTTCTCTCCACCTCAATTTTACTTTTCCTCCGTGTAGGTCTTATCCTTGGGTAGACAGTCCCTGTAACAATAAGGGGGCCACCAGAAGCTTTCAAGGCCCGAAGGGTTTCAAGGTCCCGAGAGATCATAATTTCAAAGAAGAAAGCTTGTTTCCTGGTATAGCTCTGACAAACGTCGGGGTCTGGCCTGGCTTAGCTCATGTGACCATCCTTGAACCAGTCCCTGTGGCCTGACGGACTAGGTCCTGATGGAGTGGTTGTGTGTACCCCACCCCCCGGCCTTGTTTTGGAGAGAGCAGTGGTTGAAATCAAGCCCAGCTAAATACAGCAACAGGGCATAGGTGGGGATAGAAGTTATACATCAAAGACTGCAGCAGGACTTGCAGGGCACATACAGGTCCGACGCAGTGCAGCCTAGAGCCAGGGACGCACGCAGGGCATCGGGGGTGGGAGCCACACTTTAAGCAGTTAAACATCTATGAGACATCTACTACCACATTTCACTGATCCTAAGATACACATTTTCCACATTCTAAAAACTGAGATGTCAGAATGTGTCTGACAATGAATGACATCCTGTAATTGCTCTTGGCCAGGGGGCAGCTGTGATATAGTTTCCAAAGTCTGCACGGAACTCAGTCATGACTCTTCATATTTTCATCCCTTCAACTGAGTGTGCATGGTTTATGCTATATTTGTAAACCTCAACTGTTGCTTAAACCATCTTCAAGAAGATTAAATGATGATGCACCATTAAAAACCAAATGTCATTATATATGCAGACAAGGAATCCACGCGAGAGGGCATCTGTTTAATATTAATGAAGCACATATTCATGGTTGGGAGAACAATTGCAATTCCGTATTCGTTTGCAAAGTAACACCCATGCTTTTTTGACATCTAAGAAAGGATGACACCCACAAGTAGATGAAGCCATAGTATGGTTTTTATTTTTATTTTTTTTTTTACTGATATACATGAAAAGTATTGCCTTTCACATACTAAGAAATGTCTCTAAGGACAGTAACACTGAATGATGAACACATATATCTAAATAGTCTAAAGGAACTTTCAATAAGTATCATGTCAATAAAACTAAAGCGTAATTCCAATTAAGGTAGTAAGAAATCACTTAAATAAGTGGCATTTATTAGTAGTAGCATAGAATAATGTTTTATCTTAAAAACTAATAACAATCTACTGGATGAAATAGAATATATGACGGTTACTACAGTAGGTACCAAAAGTACAAAGAGGAATAACTCATGGTCCCTATATTTGAGGTGTGCTCTTTTAGTGGGATGTGGTAGGAAGGGGTTATCAGGACAACCATCACTAAGCCAGACCCGTGACCTCACCTATCCTATATCCCTGGTATTCTGACCCAATCTCCATTTCAGAACTATAGGAAAAACATGGGAATGATTATAGATTGTGAATTAATAGATTTAACGATTGTAAAGTGTTTCACTCCTCTGGAAACGCCAATACTTCAGATACTCAAGCCAAAAACCTGAAAGTCATCCTGGATTCCTCTCTGTCTTTCACATCACACATCTAATCCATCAGAAAAGCTTTAGCTCCAAAATATATCCCAGGAATCTGACTACTCTGCTATTACTTCAATCCAAACCACATCGTCTCCTGCCTGGAATATTGCAAAAGCCTCATTGCATGTCTTTCTGTTGCCGACCTTATTTACCCCACCCATGGTCTAGCCTCAACACAAAACCAGAGTAGATCCTTTTAAGCATAATTTACATTATGACAGTCTGGTGCCACAAATTCTGAAATGGCCTACTATTTCATGAAGAATAATAGACAAAAATCCCTGCAAAGGCCCAAAGTCCCCAATGACTGGCCCCATGACCCTCTCCTATCTCCCATACAATTGCCCCTCCTTTCAGTAACTTCACTCAGACTTCCTGGCCTCCTTGCTGCTCTGTGAACATGCCACATAGGCCCCTGCTTCCGTCTGGTACTCCTGCTCTTTCCTCTGCAGACCATTCTTCAAGGTAACTGCTTGGCCGGTTCTCCTGTCTCCTTTCAGTCTTTGCCCAAATGCCATTGTCAATAAAGCCTCTCCTGACCACTGTTTTTTCTTCTCCTTCCTTCTCCTTCTCCTCCTTCTCCTCCTCCTTCTTCTTAAGTTAGCTCTATGCCCAATGTAGGACTTGAACTCATGACCCTGAAGCGAGCCAGCCTGGTGCCCGTCTCCTGATCACTCTTAATAAGAGCAACTGTCCCCTTTCCTCTGCTCTCCAGTACTTTTACTATAGCATTGACCTGCTTCTAACACACAATTTAATATACTCATTTGTTATATTTATTGCTTATCACTTAACTCCACACTTCTCCCTCCCCCAAACCCCATGAAGATAAGCTCCAAGAAGCTACCTTTTTTGTTGAATGCATCATCCTAGTACTTAGAACAGTGATGGCCAAATAAGGAGAAGCTCCGTAAACATTTGCTGAATCAATAAATGGATGATTTTTACTAACCCAAATATGCATATAAACAGAAATTCATGTCTATAAAACCACTTGGGATGGACAGAGAGGACATAAGCTAAAAAATCCTCTGAAGTCATAAAGTAAATTATATTCCAAGAGAACAGAATGCCCACAGAAACATTATCCATAGAACCTATAGTAGTGGGAGTCCAGAAAAAGTACGTAAGAAGAAAGGCAGAGAAAATAGAAAACAGGATACCTGCCTTAGGTGACGGCTATGTCTGCTGGGACTGATGGTCCAACCTTCTGGTATTAATGTCTTCAGGCTACCTCTGGTTGAATGAATAAAAGCTTCCAACAGGCTCCTCTAAAAATAAGCAAACTCAGGGACACCTTCAATCTCCTCACCCCTAACCCCCACATGGGCTCTAAGCAAGGTCTCAGTGGAATTCTCCTCTTCCTAAAAAGAAACCCAGAGCTGTGTACCCAAAGCTGACACCTCCCTCCTGTCCAAATGAAGCCTGGAGCCTGCTTGCGGACACACAGCCAACACAAGCAAGCCGGCAGCAATCAAGTCAGCTACTCTACTTTCTCTCCCTCTTTCCTCCCTCGTGTTCTATATGCCAAAGAGGTAAAGGGAGAAGAGATAGTGATAAAACTATTTAGAGAACCATTAAGCTACTTTTTTGCTTTCAGCTCTATCCATGCCTGTCTTTAGGGTAAAACTTCTCTACAGAAATAAAAGTCTTGGGATCCCTGGGTGGCGCAGCGGTTTGGCGCCTGCCTTTGACCCAGGGCGCGATCCTGGAGACCCGGGATCAAATCCCACGTCGGGCTCCCTGCATGGAGCCTGCTTCTTCCTCTGCCTGTGTCTCTGCCTCTCTCTCTCTCTCTCCCTCTTTCTCTCTCTGTGACTATCATAAAGAAATACATTTTAAAAAAAGAAAAGTTTTGAAATAATATTCGAACTCCAATAAAGGTGCATGTCATGGAAAGAATACCCGAAGGTTCAAACTACTTCACCTCCAGAATCTGAAATTCTCTTTCTGACCCAGGCATCTTCTCTCTCACTTTTCTCTCTTCTTGCTTAAAATGGACAGGCCCCCCTGGAAGACAACACACCTCCCAACATTGTGCCCCCATTCTGCAGAAATACTACCCATTCTTCAGTACCTAGCTCCAATTCTAAATCCCTTAGGAAGACTGCAACATTTCACCTGTGTCCTTTTCCTGACATGTTCCTTGTCCTTTTCCCTTTTCAAATGCAGTACGTGTTCACTCGATACACTTTTCCATAAGAGACTTGAGTTTCTATTTTATCTCTGCATCACAGAAGCACACAGAGCATTATGATGGCCCTGAACTGGAGAGTTGTAGAGATCATTGAAGGCTCACAACCATGAAGGAGGGACATTTGGAAATGCATGAAAAAGATGGTTCCAAGAAGATAAAAAGGATCTCAAGTATCTTATAATGCCCTCATTTTTATTGCAGTGATGGCCTTTCATATTTAGAACCTAGTAGTTTTTTTCAAAAAAAATTTTTAAAAACTATATATCTGATTGTTGTTGTTGCTGTTGCTATCTTGCTCTATCTTAGTAGTTCCTGGAGAAAAGAACAAAGGTCACGTTTAACCCAAAAAAATTCAGTTGACTTTTTCATCAAGAAACAAGAAAGTGAGTAGACTCAGTTTGTCTTTATGCGAGAGATCTCACAAGAGGAAGATAGGACTATTGCAGATACCTACGGTTCGCACTGCCAGGAATGAGTACCCCTCAATACAGGGAGAGTAAACTCTACACGAGTAAAAAAAAAGCCAAGGTTGGGCAGCTCGGATGGCCCAGTGGTTTAGCATTTGCCTTCAGCCCAGGGCGTGATTCTGGAGACTCGGGATCGAGTCCCACGTCGGGCTCCCTGCATGGAGCCTGCTTCTCCCTCTGCCTGTGTCTCTGCCTCTCTCTCTCTGTGTCTCTCATGAATAAATAAATAAAATCTTAAATAAAAAAAAAAAAGCCAAGGTGGTAGGTAACCCTATAATTTATTGTCCAAAGCAGGTCACTTTGAGAGTGAAAGAGGCACCATTAACAATTACAGCAGGCAGCAGGTAATAACGGGAACTGTCCCAGGCAAACTGGAGTGGATGACAACCCTACAAAAAAAAAAAAACAAGTCAGTGAACCTGAAACCTCAGGACACAGCAGGAGAGAATCTTCTGTAATTCTAAAACAGTTTTAGGTCGTTTAGAATAAATCTCCTGACAAAGCTGCCTACTGTAAGAGCCATTCAGCATTCCCACTGCCTCTAGAAGGCTCAGCGGGAAAGGATAAAGTGCTCACAACCTTATGTTGAGCAATCCAATCACCATGAAATTCGAGAGTGGAAGCTGCTAGAAGCCTTTACCATTCACCAAAATCCACTTCCCACACTGCTGTCTTCAATGGTTAGGATTAATAAGTAACCATCGAGTCTCAGTACCTAGGAGTCTCTATCTTCTCTGCCATCCAGGCAAAGGTAACAACCAAGGGAGACAGGAGTAAGACCCTATTATCTACCACAACCAAATGAAGAAAAGAATCACAGAGAAACAAAATGTTGATGCTTGGAGGGACCTTAGAGACCATCTAGTCCAGGTTCCCAATTGATACGTGAGGTGACAAAGATGAGCAAGATTAAATAAAACATTTTATGTTACTAGAAGAAAAAAGAATTTTAATTCACTCCTTCCTTCATTCAACAAACATGTATTGAGTACTCCCACCACGTCACAGGATAAGCAGTGGGGGATAAAAAAATAAATAAGAGAGTCCTGCCTATGAGGACCACAGTTGAAATGTACTCATAATGATCACATTTCAAAAACTGATTATCTTGAAACTACTGTGTTAATACCACTTGTGAATTCCAGCCAAATGGCACAAAGAAAATGATTCTTTGTGGAGAATGTTGGTGAACATTGCCATTGTATGGCAACTTCGCTGAGAATCCTTGGGATGGCAAAATGTTTAATAAAACCCTCTTCCATTTGTTTTTTTCTATCCTTCTTATCCCACATTCATGTATCACCATATGTAAAGCAATGAGAATCAAACTGAAGCCTACAATTTTCTTGCATATACATACCATAAATATTGAAGCTCAGGGTGTACATTTCCAGATTTCCGAGAATCCTGCAGAAAACAAATCTAACTTAATTATACTCAGGTTTTTCTCTTCCATCTATAAAACAAATGAGCCTCTAACACCATACCATTTATTCATAGAATGTCATCATGTAGAGAGACGATCATTATATGAAATTAGTTTAATTAGTAGATCTTCCTAATTCAAACATTCTTTATAGAATTTATTGTAACAAATCATGGAGCATTCTGAACACTTTGTAAGAAAAGAGAATTTGGGGCTTAAATAAAACCAATACTTAGAAGAATGATTTCAACACGACCCAAATAAAACATTACTTAACCCACAAATATTTATTACACTCTTTCTTAGAGGGCATTTCAATTATTGAATAAGATGATTTACCATATCAATAAAGAATCAGGACCTAGCACCATACGAAGTCTTGTTGCTAAAGTCTTGTTGCCTAGAGTGTGATAATTTCCTTTTTTTTTTTTGAAGTTCATTTCTCAATATGGCTAAATTCAAATTTTAATCAACAGTTTTATTAGACTTCCATATTCAAAAAATAGAGATTCTCCTTTAATACTCATAAAAAATAAATGTTTTTGTTACATGTTAGCAGCTCAAAATATAATGTGTCATGAAAAAGATTGAAAATAATATGTACTTCTCCAATATTGTACTTTAGTATTCAATTGTGGTAATAAACTTGCACAGGCTCTCACACCCTTAAATATTTTCAACCTACATCAAGCATAATGGTTGGCATTATGTGAGTGTTAAATTAAGGAAGGATGAGGTGAGTGAAAATACATTCAGAAATCCTCATACCATTCCTGATTTAGTATGGTTTCTTGATGGTGTAAAAGGTATTCGAATATAGTCCAGTGCTAAAAACATCTGAGCTTCCTCTCGTTCATAGGAATAACAAGGCTTAAAAAACAAAAAGCAAGGGAAAAATTATTAATTAAAATATTAAGGATCAAGTCTAGATAATATGACTAAACATAGATGAAAACGCCCATAATTCTTGTTAGCAGAAGGGGCATCACAGACTGCAGAAGGTGAGAAAAATTTGAAACCATAAAACAACTTAAATGTTTTATTTCATGTCACAATCATACATTTAAAAGCTGACCAGCCTAGGGGGCACCTGGGTGGCTGTTAGTTGGCCTTTGGCTTAGGTCATGACCTCAGGGTCCTGGCATAGAGCCCCACGTCAGCTCCCTGCTCAGCAGAGTCTGCTGGTCCCTTTCCCTCTGCCCCTCCCAGACTTGTGCTCGCTCTCTCTCTCTCTCTCTCTCTCTCTCCCCCCCCAAATAAATAAACTCTTTAAAAAAAAACGGGGGGGGGGGTGGTTAGCCACCTAGATTGAAACTCTAAAATATATTTAGCTTGACTTAGCACTAGTCTTCATGCAAAACATGGAGCCCAGTCATAGAATCAGGTTTGCCTCATACTTTCATGCCCAAATAGGAGGCAGAGTGTATGTAGCACCATGTTTATGAAGACAAGTTTTCATGTCATGCAATTTTGTGCAAGTTAATCCAAGTTTCTAAACCCCAGTTTCTCACTTCATAGATTTGTTGAAGGATAAAATGAAGCACAGTGTGTTAACTGTTTATAATTTTTCATTGTTACTATAAGTTTTATCCAGCATCACACTGGTAGGCAAAGTAATGGCCCCTCAAAGATGTCCTTCCCAATCTCTCACATTCGTAAATACATCACCTTACACAGCAAAAGGGGAATTAAGGTTACAAGTGGAATTAAAGTTGACAATCGGCTGACCTTAAAATAGGAAAGTCCTAGATTCTCTAGGTGGAATCAATGTAATCACAAAGGTCCTTAAAAATGGAGAAGGGAGGGAGGATGGACGGCGTCAGAGGGAGATGCGACTGTGGAAGAGTAGGCATAGAAATTCAATGTTTCTGGCTTTGAAAGTAAATGAAGGGGCCATGAGCCAAGAAATGTGGGCTGCATCTTGGAGGTGGAAAAAGGAAGGGCAAGGAGTGTCCCCTAGAGCCTCCAGAAAGGAATGTAGCCCTGTCAGCATCTTGACTTCAGCCCAGTGAAACCAGTTATCAGACTCTTAACTTGTGAAGCCAGCCTAAACCAATTCCCTGTACTTGACCTAATGTTATTTTCTCATAAATTTTCTAAATGAAGCTTCCTTAAAAAATCAGCCAGAATTTAACACTATAAAGAGGCCACTAAATGGTGCTGGAACAACTGGATATGTACATGCAAAAAAAAAAAAAAAAAAAGAATTTATGTAAGGACCTTACAACCCTCATAATAATTAACTCAGAATGGGTCACAGACCTACATGTAAAATGCAAAACTATAAAACTCCTAGAAGATAATATAGGAGAAAACCTAGATGACCCAGGTATGGTGATGATGCCTTTTCAGATACAACACCAAAGACACGATCCCTCAAAGAAATAATTGATAAGCTGGACTTCATTAAAATTCAGAACTTCTGCTCTGTGAAAGACAACGTCAGGAGAATGAAAACACCGGCCCCAGACTGAGAGAAAATATCTGCAAAAGACATTTCTGGTAAAGAACTATTACCCGGAATATACAAAGAATTTTTAAACTCCACAACAAGAGAACAAGCAATCCAATCAAAAAATGAATCAAAGACTTTGACGGGCTCCTCACCGAAGAAAACATCTAGATGGTGAACAAACATATGTCATATGTCATTTTATATGAACTTCTGGAAAAGACTGAAGTATGAAGCCAGTAAAAAAATAAAAAATTTAAAAAATTTAAAAAAAATCAGTGGTTTCCAGGAGTCAAGAAGAAGGAAAGAGTGAATAAACTAAGCACAGAGGAAAAAATAAAAATAAAAAAAAAATTTTTTAAAAACTAAGCACAGAGGGCTTGGGGGCAGTGAAACCGCTCTGTACGATACGATAATGATAAATACATGCCAATATAAATGTGTCTAAACCTATATACACACCAGAAGTGAACCCTAACGTCAACTACGGCCTTTGAGTGACAATGATGTGCTCATCAGCTGTAACAAATGCAGCACTCTGGTGAGGAATGTTGATAATTGGAGGCTCAGCCTAAGTCGAGGGAAACAGCAAATGGGAATTTTCTATATATGCTGCTCAATTTTCGTGTGTTCTTTTTCCTCAGTTTATTTACGTCATTATGTAATAAACTACTAAATAGGCTCAATAATGCCTCTGTGTATAAGAAAGTTTGGGAAGTATTAATGTTTTTCTGTTTCACAGAAATTCTAATTTCTAGTAGAGTATGTGAATGACAATTCTATAGGGATCTAGATTTCTACCCATAACAGTGTTTCAGTGTGAGAGCCTCAACAATTTCCATCACGGCAATTCAACACTTTTGCTCTTAAAAAAAAAATCATTATAATCAGTTCATAGTAAGATATGAAGGAACAGCCAGAGGCAAGGAAAAGTGCATGGCTCTCAAAAATAACTTTAAGGAGAATTCCATACAACATTCTCTCCTAGGTTTTTGTCTGATTAGTACCAGAGATCTATGATAAAAAAAAAAAAAGCAACATCTCTCATCCAATTCCTCCCCTCCTACAGACACTCTCCAAGGATAATATCTCTTAACTTTTCCTGTTTCTAGGGGTTTTGCTGGTTGTTTCTTTTCATTATTTTGACTTATTAACTTTAGACAGTATCTATTAACTGCCATCATAAGAAATGTGAGAATGGAGTTCATTTACTTTGTTCCCTCCTCCCCTTCTCTTCCCAGTGTTATATATTTATATTGTTATTTTTAGCTTTTATATGGGTTAACCATTAACTATAAATAACATACCAAACACATACTTCTCATTACATTGACTTTCCACAGGGCCTCTTGAACACACTTTGTAACATAAGCACATTAACACTGAACAATTTTTTTTCTGCTTCTCATTCGACTGATTCTAAAAGATGAAAATCAATAAACACAATCGTAATGATTATGTAAATTTGCTCTACTATGAAATATATTCCCCTTTCTACAGGTTTCATTACATGAAATATATATATATATATATATATATATATATATATATATATATCCTAGAAGAATCAATTCAACAAACATTTATTTAGCATTTATCACATGCAAGTCAGTACCAGTTAAGGGCAGGAAAGAGGAATACATGTATTCCTACACAAAAATAATGATTCAAGCAGATAGTTATGAGATCTGGAAAGTATTCAGTATGCTGTGAATGCTGATTCACATCCCTTTTTTAAAAGTAATTGGAACTTTCATTATTAGAATGATTTAGTCATGCAACAAATATTCAAGTGTCTGCTATGTATCAGGCACTGCGGAGGGCACTCAAGAAACACTGATGAGCCAAAATGAGCATGACATTGTGAAGGCTCTAAGGAAAGCTATGCTGTAAAAACTTAATAGAAGTGGACCTGATTTAGTCTTGGGAGAGCAAAGATAAGCCTGGGAATATGACAATTGTGATGAGATTTAAAGGAAATGAAAATTAGAGTATGTAGAGAGAGAAGCAGGAGAAAGGCATAGAAGGGAGCATCCTGAGCAGAGCAAATGACATGCCCAAGCCCTTGGTCTTGCCCTTTAGAGAAACAGAAAGGAAGCCAAGTGGAACCCAGAACACAGGTAAAATGCAAATTGTTTAATGCCTATTATGATAATGTAGGCTGTTTAATGCTTGGTAGATTATATATCTATGTGTGATTAAAATATTTATTATGTATGTAGCTTTACAGTTATGTGTGTATATATACATAATTCATACAATAATATAACTTTAAAAGGATATATTATCATAAAAAGTAATTTTTGTATTTATTCCTAAATAGAGTACACATACAATAATATAATGACATATTCCTATATATTATATGTATAATAATACAATTTTAAGTTGACTACCAATTCTTCTTATGGATTGCTAAAATAAAAAATCCTTTCTCTACCAGAATAATCATATAAGCAGACTCTGAGAATCTCTGTCTCCCTTCATGCATAAGATTTAAGTTGCTTCTTCCAAAAGTTTTTCAGCCACATGTTTATTGTAGCAGGAAAGATAGATGTGATTTATGTAACAGCCACACTAATGAAATTACTCTCTGCTTTGCAGTCCTTGCTACTCTTTTTTTCACCCCTCCCCTTTGTTTTTCAAACCATTGAATGTTCTTATAAACTTTGTAGTTTCTGTATGGCCCATTTCCTAGAACAGTATTTTTCCAACAGTAGTTTGGACTCATTAATGAAGTCAATTAAGTGGATCGATTTTTTTTAACGTAATAGAATAGAATCAAACCAAAAAAAAAACATTAGAGTGCATTACACATACTAATGGAAAGTGTTGTTTCTGAAGATTTTGTTTTAGTCATACACACACATGTCAAGGGTCAATATGGAAAATGCATTTCTTGGTTATCGTCAAAGTCAAACACACAAGCGAAACACTCTTCTAGAAATCGTATGCTTAAAAAAAAGTCAGTAACACTGCCAAGGGAGTATTTTTCCCCAAAGTATATATGGTTGAGTCTGTTTGCAATAGAAACTGCTTCATCATCATCATCATCATCAAGTGTTGGAAAATCCAGTCTCCTGAGTGTGGAAATGCAGTCTTTCCGCACCCCACTAGGCCACTTCAGAATCACCCTTGGGCCTGGAACACTTCCTTACCAAGAAATAGAGTCCTCACAACAGGTGCCAGGCTTACCCCCAACTGTGGTGGGATTATCCTTGCCTGTGTCAGCTCGATGTGCATTCGTTTGTTCTGCTTAAGCGCATGAGTCGATTCCCTAACGCAGGTCCCTGCCTTCTGTAACTCAGACCCCACAGGGGAGCGGTCAGGGGACTTCAACTACAGCAGGAAGTGGAGTGTGCAGGCTACCCTGCCCGCATTGGCCGGCTGCAGAGTGGTTCTCCTGGTCGTGGGGGACCCACATATTGCAAAGGCTAAATACTAGCGCTTTCTCTCCTCTTGCTAAGCCACTCGAGCCTCGTAGGTGTGTTGTCTGTTCTCAGCAACCTCAAATCATGCACTGGTTTCTTCCCTGCCTCTTTACCTTGGCTGCACAGCCTGGCCACCCAGTGGATGGTGAAACATCAAGCACACTGTCAAGTAAGATTTAGTAAATGATGATTACATTTGTAGAATCCAGACAGAATTGAGCCTTGCTAAAACAGAATTCCATCAATTCCATAAAGGGTTCCTGATGGTATCCAACATCTGACTCTCTACTACAATAGGTGGATAGGGTTCATCAGATCAAATAATTACCTATAATAATACCTAAAGCAGTTAGTTAATTTACTATAGAACTGCAAAAGTTGAATCGCATTCAATGATTTACCCTTTAATATTCATATACAATAAAATATAAAGAATATACAATAGTTCTCATGTCAGACTTCAATTTTTTTTTGTCAGACTCCAATTTGGACTCACTAAGAAACTGTCAATAACCTCTAATGTGTGTGGTAAAGGAAATAGTTCTGATCAATTTTCAGTCCTCTTATCCATGTCCTACGTTGGAGAAGTTTCTGAAGTGGTAAGACTTTATTCAAGTGATGAACACTATTTGTTGAACACCTACTGTATCAATCAGGGATGCACCTTTCTTGGCCTGATGAAAGTGTGCCAGCAACCAAGGGGTATACTTAATTCAAATCTGTGCATCTGAAGTGAGAAAAAATATATATGAAAATAACAATTACATTGCTTCCAGCCTCAAGAATTTTAAAAATTAGTAAAAATTCATAAAGGAGGAGAATTTAAGTACAGAATTCAGCAGTACGAAAAATTGATTGTAGGGAAATGTGCTAGGTGAGAAAAATAAAAAGGAAGAATATTCAAGTTTCCATAGTAATGAATTTTTTTCCCAAAGGTTTATATCAGCAAATATTTAATGTGTCCTACTTATAGGATTGTTGTTTACCAAATGTCTGTGCTTACAACACTCTAAAATTGGTATTCTTTTTGTGAAAATAACAGTTATTTAAATATATCAGAATCTAAATCCGAAGACTGTAAGGGGAAAAATTATCACCTAAGAAGCTGGGTGAGTGCGTTTTGAAAACTCATAGTCATCCCTTCAGGAAGAAGCAGGATAATTTAACTGGAAAGGATGATGGTTGAAGGGGAGATCAATATGTAATTTTAGCTAGATCGCTTCCCTATTGTCCTTTGGGCCAGTGCCAAAGAAACTCTCTGCCTATCTTGGGACAATGGGTCAAACCAGAAACACTGCTTTGCACCTGAAAGAGAAAATGAAGCAGGTCCAGACAGTATGCTGAGACACTCAGAGATTCCATTAGAGTGTCAGTCATGAATAAGGTGAGATGCAATTTCTGTGGCTATGAGATAGTTTCACCAACACCAAGTCTCCCTGGGCAACTTCATTGATGCATTTATGATGAAACTTCTCATTTTCTGTTATGTTTTCTCTCTTGGACCTTAAAGTAAATTCATCTTTTATCAGTTCCACACTTCATTGAGTGTCATGATTTGGAAAAGATAATAAAATACTGGCTGGTGCTGCCCCCAGAGAGGACAATGAACCTGGCTTCATTTCAGGAGACTGTACTTATGGGAATTGATTTACCTGCCAAGACAACTGTCTATAAAGAAAAGGATTATCTTGAAGCAAAGCAGAGCCGGAAAATTAGGAGCTGTTGTCTTAATGTAGACACTGTCCACAAAGACTGGGAGGAAGAAAAGCCAGGTAGTATAGTCAAATTCAGAGAAGCAAGGTGACTAATTATTGTCATTAATTGATCTATTTTTATTTTAAAATATTTTTCAGTGTTAATTTTATCCTCCGTCTCTAGGCAATAGCATTTACATTATTTAAAATCTCATAGATTCTCTGTAGAGAAAAATAACACTTAAAAAATAAGCCTCCTCGAGATCATGGTTCAAATTACTAGAATGTGTGTGTGTGTGTGTGTGTGTGTGTCTGAGAGAGAGAGAGAGAGAAAACAAGGGACAGGCACATTATTATCTAAAATCTTAACCACCAATGTAATGGCACCTTTGACCTTGGAACATACTTCAAGTCCAAAACTTTTAGCACTAGCACTACAGTGATTCCCCTCTTGTTTCAACTTGTTCCCATCCCCACTCTGCCCATCAAAAAATTAATAATGGCTTCTTCTTTTTTGAGAAAAGTTTTGCAAATCAAGACATTTTGATTGAGAGTCAATGATTTTTACCTCTATTTAGAAAAATATTAGGAGAATGTAGTAGAAACAAAACTACACAGCTTAAATTGGAACTGGTCGGCCCCATCGATCTATCCATCAAGTTCAATGTTTATGAAGTCAGCTATCTTCAGAAGACTCTACAATGGAGATACAGTTATTATAGCTATTTCTTCTGATTTATTTTTACTTAACATTAAAATCTTCCAAATATCATGACTGTCTCTGAATGCAAATCCCAAACAGACCTTTGTAGCTAATAAATGAATCCAGAAGGTTAAATTCCTAAGTAATAAAAAAATTTTATTTCCCTCAGGTAACTTGTTCAGAGGACATTGTTGGTTACACCTGTTTTCCCTTTCCTAATTTCTGGTATCTGTTCACATACCCCTCTCTGACCATATAGTTCACGAGCTATATCAGATCACACTCACAATTTCAGAAATGGCCCTGAGTGGTCCGACATAATCAAGTTTCCTTGCCATGACTGGTTCAGGAAAGTAGGCCTACCCCAATCAGCCCACGGCATTCCTTTGGTTGCAAGTTATGGATCAAATGATTAGGCCAGTACAGTGTGAGTGGAAATTCACTAGACAAAATGGAAATGAAGATTCCCTGTCTTGAGAGAAAGGCAGAAAAGACAACCTACATATGTCGTTGTAAATGGATATGAGGCCTAGTACTGCTGCTGCCATCTTGTGATAAGACTGAGATGAAATCAACTCAAAAAGAATAAAAATGACAAGAACATCTCAACCCATCAGACCAAGTTCTGGTTAAATCAAACAGATCCCTGTGTAGGGATATTTTCTGTTTCTTGAGGGCCACTTTGAATTGGGTTTTCCATTCTTAAAATTATTCCACACTTAAAATACTCTAACAAATACAATTAATAGGGTTCTCTTTCATAATTAAGACAATAAAATAACTCATCATGTTTCACTTTTTGCTACCAGGAATTTAGACTCAAATTTGAAATTCAGTCGCAAAAAAAAATCACATAAGCCATGTGGCCTATGTTTTTTAGTCACATTTTTAAAATGTCAAGGGGCTTGGGGGCAGTTGTTTGTTTTAGTTTCAACTTTTATTTAAATTCCAGTTACTTAACATATAGTATGATATTAGTTTCAGGAGTAGAATTTAGTGATTCATCACTTACATACAATACCCAGTGCTCATCACAAGTGCCCTCCTTGATCTCCATCACCCATTTTGCCCACGCCCCACCCACCTCCCCTCCAGCAATCCTCAGTTTGTTCTCTATAGTTAAGAGTCCATTCTATGGCTTGCCTCTCTCTTTTTTTCTCCTATGTTCATCTGGTCTGTTTCTTAAATTCCACATATGATTTAAATCATATGATATTTGTCTTTCTCTAACTTATTTTGCTTAGCATAATACTCTCTAGCTCCATCCACATTGCTGTAAATGGCAAGATTTCATTCTTTTTTATGGGTGAGTAATATTCTATTTTTTATATACACCACTTCTTCTTTATCCATTCATCACTAAATGGACATTTGGACTCTTTCCATAGTTTGGCTATTGCTGATAATGCTGCTATAAACATCAGGGTACATGTAACCCTTCAAATCAGTATTTTTATATCCTTTGGGTAAATACCTAGTAGTGTAATTGCTGGGTTGTAGGATAGTTCTATTTTTAACTGTTTGAGGAACCTCTACACTGTTTTCCAGAGCGGCTGCACCAGTTTCCTTTCCACTAACAGTGTAAAAGTTTCCTCTTTCTCCATCTTCACCTGTTGTCTTCCGTGTTGTTAATTTTAGCCATTCTTACAGGTATGAGGTGCTATCTCATTGCAATTTGGATTTGTATTTCCCTGATGACAAGTGATGTTGAGCATCTTTTTCATGTGTCTGTTGGCCATCTGTATGTCTTCTTTGAAAAATGTCTATTCATGTCTTCTGCCCATTTTTAATTTCGATTATTTGGGGGTTTTTTGGTGTTGAGTTTTATAAGTTCTTTATATATTTTGGATACTAGCCCTTTATCACGTCATTTGAAACCATTCCAAAGGTTGCCTTCAAAAAAAATAGATAAATAAAAAAATAAAAGGTCACATTTTCCCATCGGTCTTTCTACTTTTTTCTTGTCATAGTTATTATATTCACACATACCAACTTTTCTTTTTCCTTTTTAATTGTTACAATAAACCACCAGATTACTTGCAGAAGAAGCCAAAGTGTAAAGAAATTAACAAAGTAAAATAAAATTAATTAGCCCAAAATAAGTGGAACTTTTTCAGAAGGCCCACAGTACAAAAACAAGCAAGGAAAATTAAAGAAACAATTAAAGGTATTTTATAAATTGGAAACTTTTTATTGAAGAAAGTGATCTTCTGTTCATTTTCCAGATAAATGGAATTCATTGTTGTATTTTTATGTAATCAACCAGAAGAAACAGGAATTGGTTTTATATAATTTTTGATGATCTAAATAGAATTCAAATTGCAAAGTAACAGAATTGATAGCCTAAGAATTATTGCAAAGTGCCTCGTGTTATGCAGCTCATTTTATTTGTTCTGACTCAGACCATTTCACTTCACTAATCTAATTAATTTGTACTAAAATATGTCACCCCTACTGCATTAAATTTTACATTAAAATTGTTTGACTGCTTGCCAAAGAATGTTTTCCTCTAGAATTGGGTTTGTGGCATCCATGCACGTTGCCTATTACATATTTTTCACCATTTTGATAAGCATTTGCTTTCTTTTCATAAGTATCCATAGCATGAAGATCACAGTACATTTCACTTCTGAAAATACTATTAAATATTTGATGAGAGTATTACAAACACAATTTAAATATATATAATGTAAGGTAAGCCTGATGGAAAAGCAATCAATCCTGCTTCGTTTCATCTCTCTTTCTTTATAATTATAAACTCAAATTGTATTTCTACAGGACCTAACCCTTAAAAAACAAGGCAGACTGTCAACCAGACAGAAGCGAAATGCTTGTTAATCGATGTTAACTCTAGTAATTATGGTTTCCTAAAAAAAAAAAAAAACTTAATGGAGAAACTATTTTGATGATTTGGGGTACATTAATGGCTTACAAATCACCAAATGGCTGAGTTCATTTTAGGAATACAGAACAGCACACATAAGAAGGGGAGGAAAAAGACCTTCCTCCCTCCTGAGAGTACCAACTCTCACCATTAGAGCTCCTTTTCCATTGCATATCACGTTCATCACAGACTCTTGGGATGATCACTTAAATCTCTAGTTCTCTTGGTATCATGAAAGCCAGTTCTGATAGGAGAAGAAAGCAGTAGGGAGGGATTGGACAGCAAAATGGAAACATCATCATCTTTGCCTATTTCCTCATTTAGCGGAGCCCAGCTAACAGGGGCACAAGCACAGGTCAGTGCCGGCGATTTCAGCCCATCTGAAGCCTCAACGACCAAGCAGACTACAGAGCTTCCAGGCAACCTTACTGACCTGTCACTGCTCTGTCTGTAGCACTCACTGTAAATGATATATTTGTTATATGGTTATATTAAATCATTTGCGAATCGGAACTCATGGAAAGTTTCTTATGTAATAATTTAAAAGCACATGCCAATTATAAATACAAAGTTAAACATTTTCAAGATCTGCAACCCTTATCAAAATATATCTAGACATGCCTTTTATTTAAGGACAACCATATATTTGAGTGTGTACCTTCATGAGCATAAATTGGGTAGAACTACAAAGGGAACTAAGAGATTTGTTTTTGCTTATTAATTAATCAAATACTTATTTAAGCACCTATGCTTTTTCTGGACACTTCTGACCACTGTGGACATTCCCACCCCATTTTTCATCACCAGGATGCTCTTGAATACTTCACAGAAAGCTTATGTGGGAGCTCCTGAGGAAGGCTATTGCTGTAAGGGACTAGAAGTGTGGGTGTGAGCAAATCACAACATACACCCACATATAAAGTCTTCCTGCAGGCCGAAAGGCAAATGTCTCTATAAACAGATTATTTTTAAACTTAAATGATTTAAACAAAGCAAATAATGTAAGACTCTAAGAGCAGGGCAAAGTTCAGAATCTCAGACCTCCAGACCTGAAACCAAAAGCCTCAAATCAGGTTTCTTATGGAAATAAGAATGCAGGAGAAGCTATTCCCTCTATGCTCTATGCCCCGAAGCAGGATTCCCTCACTCCCATTTCCATAAGGACCCACAGACCTCTGGCCTCAGAAACAGTTGCCCTATATTAGTTTGTGGTTTGAAGATTGCAGATAACTTTTTAATTATCATAGTATTTACATGTAGCATTCATTTACCCATTTTCTTGCTCCCATTTTTCGGTGTTGGATTCATCACAATAGCTATTCATTGTTTAATAAAGCAAATAAAAATATTTTAAACTGATAAGAACTTTCAAACTCCAGCAGAGCAGAGATGATGCTCTGTGACTGGCTGTGAATTCATGCATATGGATAGTCATAGAAACTGGTGATTTCAGTTGTTCTTTTTAGTGTGTATGCTCTTGCAGAGGGATAAATGCTGACACGCACCCACCCACCCACCCCCCGCCCCCAAAAAAGCTACATAGGAACTATAAGACCTAAGAATGAATGTGTGCTTTATTCTTGTCTTGTAATTCCTTCCAATCTGGCCCGAAATCCCTAACAATGACTTTAAAAGCTTTCGAGAAAAATACAAGAATATTGACAACTTTCTGAAATGCTGCCCTCAGAGTCCACGCCATCGATTGCTTATTCCCCAGCCCTATGCAGCTATAATCACAGAATGTCACAGAAAGCAGGATTGACTTCTGAGTCAGACGGCCCTGGATTAGTATTCCAGCACAGCATCCTTGCTGCACCGCGTATCCATTGCTAGCCTCAGCCACCTCATCTATGAAATGGAGATTCTAGAAGCACCCATCATAGGGCTGCTGGCAGCTTCATTGCAGGAACAACGCATGTCCAGCAGCAGTGTCCACGCAGCCAGTGCTCAGCGCGTCAGCTCCTCCCTCCACGCCCCTTCTGCAAACCCTCCAGTATTGCCAACCAGGGCAAGACATGGGCAGGTGGAGATGGGATTCGTAATTACAGTTGCCGTACTGTTAACATCACAATTGCCTACGTAAATCCTGGGCCTCTGCAAACCCACCGCATTGTAGCTTCCACCCAATTCCAGTTATCACCGTGGGGCTTTCTGCTTTTGTTCCGGCTGAGCACGCTTTCCCAGGTGAAAATGGAGCACTGTTTACTTCCTACAACTGACACTCATCCTACCTCTTGCCAATTATTTTTCTAAGGAGGCAGAGAAATTCACACCTCCCCCTGACATCCTTAAAGGATAGTGAGGGTCCTACTCCAAATGAACAAATTGCCTGAAAACTTTGACTAATACTGCTGTCAAGAACTTCCTACCTTGCTCACCTATTGAGCTCCATGACTACCAGAAAATATAACATTTCTCTTAGAAACAGCATAATCTTAGTAACAACATTTACTATTACAAAATGCATCATTGAAATCTTGGGCTATGTTTATGGAAAGCCAAGCTATGAACAACTTAAATATATTGTGTTCCAAAAAGCCATACATAAGCTACTTATTTGGAACTCAAATGAATTTTTCCATAAATGTTATGTATTGAATTTAGTGCTTCTATCACACATAAACCACTGCAACCCAAGTTGTAATCTATCTGAGGCACAGAACCAGACATACTGATGTGCACAATTAGTCTCTATTCACATAATTTATCAGCCTGTAGGTCTAAAGTCACTCATTTGTTCAATACATGAATATGACTGCATTGCCTGCTGCTAAATGCCAGGCACCATTCTAGGTACTTCAAATACAATGACAAGACATGTTTATAGACTACTGGGCAAAAGAGATCATAAACAGGAGGTACTTCATAACTTCACATGTGGAAAAGTGCTACAAAAGAGTAAAAAAAAAACAGAAAAGGGGAAGGAGAATAATGGGGGTACGCTTGAAGAGATAGTCTTTCTGAGAAGGTGACAGATGGGCAGAGACTTAAAGCGTAGGTGTAAGCAAAATGAATACCTGGGGAGAAGCATTCCAATCAGAAGGAACAGCAGTGCAAAGGCCCTTAACTGGACTGAGCTTAGAAGTCTCAAGGAAATGCAAGAAGGTCCAGCAGCTAAAGAGGCATAAGGAAGAGGTCAAGAGTAGGACATGAGGTCCAAGAAGGGCCTGGTCGGTAAGGCCTTGCAAGATTACTCTGGGGATCACTCTGGATTTTATTCAGAACATGTTGAGAAATCATTAGAGAACTGTAAGTAGAAGACTGACCTTTTTAAAGGACATTTCCAAAAGATCACTGCAGATGTCAAAAAGGGAAAAAATGCTAGGGCACGAGGGAGGAAGCATGGAGATTAGCTAGGAGGCCATTTCCATGGTCCACAGAGAGATATTGGTAGCTTAGACTACAGCAGAAATGCAGAACATAATGAGAAGTGATCAGATGAATGGAAGGGGCCCCATCAAATGGAAGAAGGGAAATTTATCAAGTAGGACTATCCTCTCCCTCGATATACATGTCCTCACAGTGGCCCTCAGTCCTCAAAGAAGCCTCTAGTAGATCTGAGTCCCCAAGTGTGTTATATATACCATATTGTGTCTTAATCCCACTTTAACTTCATCTAAGACCCAAACCAGCTCTAATTATAAAGGATTTCAACAGGAAAATCAAGCCTGGTTCTGATAGAGCACCCCAAGAACCCATGTCAGCCCCCCTCAGAGGTGAGAAGCACCAAGAGTCCCTGCTACTAGTGAATGTATTAACTTTATCTGCCTATGAGAAGGTGATTGTCTGCATCTCTTCCCCCTGGATTTATGTTCTGGAAATCCTTTGATCAAATCCCCCATTATGAGCCTGAAGCTCTCTGACCTCACCATACATTTACAATTTTTTTCTTTTGCAGAAAAAAATATATAGAAGTAACAGATTACGGCTGTTAACTCTTATACTCGACTTACTCCTGCCAGAAGATTGTGTGATGTTGTCAGAAAGAAATATTTGATTGCAAGGTCCAAAAAACAATATACAAATGGAAGACATTTTATTCAGAATCCTGAATTCAGACTCCTGAATTTTATTTTATTCAGACTCCTACAATAGAGGAGAGAGACTGAACTCAACTGTGTTGAAACAAGGTGGGAGAGTTTGGAGACCCTGGGGTAAAAGCAAGTAGAAAAATACTAGAGGAAGCTACGGAGGAGGGTGATTCAATCTGATTGTGTCATCATGTTTGCTGATTGGTGCTTATCAAAGTTAGGCTCCTACCCTTCTGGAGAGACTGGGAGGACGGGCACTATCTTCCTTGATGACTCCGTTCAAAGGGATGGCTCCCAGCTCCTTAAGAAAGACATTCCTGGGTTGTAGGAGATTCACATCTCACAGAAAAAAAAGAGAAAGAATTTACAGTTGCAGGTTTCCTAAAGTAAATGCTCTAAGAAAAGGGAGGCCAGAGACCCGTAGTCCAGAAGAAACCTGTCTGAGGTTGAGCCAAACTCGCGGGAACGGTAAGGCTGTCTTAGCAAAGACATCGATATTCAATGATTACAAGGTTCATAAGAGAAATCTTTGTCTCAAACGTTGCCAGCTTTCTGTTCATTGCTGCTTATCTTCCTAATTTGAAAAGTTCTCATTTGACATCAGCACATGAGTGCTATCGGCTCCCAGACAAGGTTATAGAGGCCCCAGAAACTGCTGGAGCAGACACCGCTTAGCTCTGGTAAAAAGAGCTCTGTCTGCATCCCAAAAGGCTAGGAAGTCAGAGTGGGTCAGACATGAAATTTCAAAAGATTTCCTAAGCAGAGATTGATAATTCTCTATGTCTTTGGGGTCCTGAAATTTATGCCTTATTGGTTTTTGTTTTGTTTTTTAAGTATTGAAAACCAAAGGTTTAGCCTTGAAAGAAAGTCAGCTCTGATCTGGGAAAGAGCCTAAAAGAGTCTTTTCTAGAACTCTGAACCTGAGAACAACATTGCCTCCTGAGAAACCAGGGATTCAGGGCATTCATACAAGATCAGGTAAATCAAATACTTATGAGAACTGCCTACTACATAGTGTCATAATTAAGAGACAGTTCTTAATTTTTTGTCAGTTTTTAAAAGATATGGACACTTTTATAACAGTGGTAAAATAACAAAATTGTAGAGATGGATATTAGACTATGTTAGATTATATTTAGATTAGTTGGAATGATAGATTATCCCATATTTAAGATATTTAATCTTTTTTAAAGATTAAAAAAGGTGGTGGCGATTACACAAAGCTACGTATTTGGTAAAACTGCATAAAGCTACACTGACACATGCATGCATACGTAACAAGTGAAATCTGAATAAATTCTATGGTCTGTACCAATGTCAAAGGCGGGGGTTTGCTACTATACTGCATCTTAAACAAGATGCTAATATTGGGGGAGGATGGGTAAAGGGTGCACAAGACCTCCCTACAAATTTTCTTGCAACTTCCTGTGAATCTGTCATTATTTCATAATAAAAAGTTAAAAGAGGGGTGCCTGGGTGACTCAGTCAGTTAAGCATCAGACTCTTGATTTTGATTCGGGTCATGATCTCAGGCTGGTGAGATGGAGCCTGGTGTCTGGCTCCACGCTCAGCAAGGAGTCTGCTGGAGAATCTCTCTCTTCTGCCTCGGCCCCTCCCCCTGCTTACATGTGCTCTCTCTCTCTCTCAAATAAATAAATAAATATTTTTTAAAAGTTTAAAATTAAATTTTAAAAAATCGTTAAAAGATACAAACTGGAGTGCCTCCAGAGGATGATGAAAATGATAAAAAACCAGATTATATTCAGTCTTGAAAAAGAAAGGAAGAGGAAGCACTAAAAACCTTACTTGAAGGACTGTCATACAAAAGTTGAGATTAGATTTGTTCTGGAAAGCTCCAAATTTTAGAGCTCAAAACAAAGTATCAAAGTTCAAGAGGCAGTTTTCAACTCAGTGCAAGGGAAAGGAAGGTTTTCTCACAATTAGAGTATTCTAAAATGAAAATGAAGTCTTAAAACGCCATACACTTTTTTTCACTGAATATATTCAATCAAACTTGGATGACTAAATTTCAAGAACATTGCTGGGGTAATTTCAGAATAAGGTTAGAAGATGAATTTTTCAGTGTTTTTCCAAAAAAAAAAAAAAAAAAAAAAAACATCTCCATGGCTATCTTCTCTGGCTGTGAGCGTTAGTATATATGACTATACCCACCTTATATATACCAGTCCATACTCCAATGGTTAAAAAAAATTAATAACTACAGGAGGAAATGTCATTTTCTGGAATTATTCAGAGAAATGCAAAGGTTGATCACTTATATTAAAACACACGTTAAAACAAAATATTTTCTAAAAGCTATTCAAAGTAGGAAACATGATGAAATTTAGAAAAAAAGAAATAATATTGTAATGCTGCAATGTACAATGTCTAACATACACAAATTGGAACCAGGTTTTCAAAACCTAAATATATACCAAAAAAAATATCCCTTAGGTATTGAAAAACTATTTTCTAGTTCAAACTATATTACACCCAAGTTTGTTTTTATATGTTTTTCTACAATTAGAAGCACAATGTGTCAAATGCATGGTGACATCATGGAATGTTTAGGACAGAATGTCTAAGATAGAATGATCTAGCTGGTGAAAACTGAAGGACAAGTTACATAACTCCAGCCAGAATTTCCAGACCAGTGTTTTTATACTATACCTTGCTTGATCTAAATAGAAGACCCCGTGCAGCAACTGTGCTGCAAAGAGCACAAAGAACACTTCTGTCAGTGGACAGAACAACTAGACATGTGAAGGCAGACAAGGAACATGCATGATCAACCATCACTGAATATTATCTCTGAAGGAACAATGATTGAAAAATGTTCATCTTTTTAGTATACTTGGGCTTTTGTTTGAGTTTTTAAGGGGCACAAAACACAATGAGTAAATGTTCCTGCCCTATGCTCTATCCAGCATGGTGGTCATCCCTGGGGAGGAAAAGCCCACCTATAACCACCTGAGTGAGAAACAGAACCACTTAATCCAGATGACAGCGGTGTGGTGGGAAATGAACAAAAAAGGCAAGGAGTCAGCAAATTATTGCTAGATGAGGGGCAAAATTAGAGGAGCTCCATATTTCAAATGAGTTCCAGGTAAGCGGGCTCCTATCTGAGGATTCACTCATAATTCTATTAAGTTTTGTAACATCAATAAGAACTATTATTGCAAGTGAAATGAATAGATTTAAGCATTGATTTCTTTAAAATCTTCCCTAGAAACATATAACATACTCAATAGAGCATCCATATAAATTATATTCTATTTTATATTCTAATAACTGTTTAGTCCATCCATATATTCATCTAATATCCATACTGGGGGTCACTCTAATGCATTTATCTATTCATCCATTTTTCAACATATGTTTACTGCATGCTTGTTATGTGCCTGGAGCTTTCCTAGACATTAGAGGTACAAATATGAATAAGAAAATGTTTTGACCTCCCAATCAATGCACAATTCTATCTTTAAAATGTCCCTGAAAGCTAGTTTCTTTAACTAGATTCAGCAACAGGAAATTTAGTAATATCCCAGGTATCCAATTCAATTTTGGGGCTAATAAAATTGTTTTAAAATTCTATTTGAGATAGGTATGAACTGTTTCTGAATATCAGGGGCACAAATAATGTCATATTTCTGGAGTCAGGAAAATAAAATTAAAACAAATTCACTAACATTGGCAAAAAAAAAAAAAAAAAAAGTCCTTATCAGTCATTGCATGGAAAACACACACGCACAATTTATTTCGAAGTAAAAATAAAACATGATCTCTCAGCCATGCTGCCGTTCTTTCTCCATCTTCTGTGAAGGCCATAGCTCTATGTGAAGAAGATACAGTCACATGATTCACTGTGGGTTGGCAGCTCAACTGGCCATGGCAGATTTTCTCTGAGACCCAAACACTTAGCACCAAGTCCTTCACTGCCTCTCACCAGCCACAAGCCCTGAGGTCTTACCAAACCAGAGCTGATGCATTCATGGGGGATCCAAAAATGAAGTTCAGCAGAAAATATACCAGCCTCTCTTTTCCCGGTAGCCCATGATCCAACAGTGTCTCTAAGTCAACTCTTTAAGTACAGTCTGGATCC
Source organism: Canis aureus (assembly GCF_053574225.1). Classification (NCBI taxonomy): domain Eukaryota; kingdom Metazoa; phylum Chordata; class Mammalia; order Carnivora; family Canidae; genus Canis; species Canis aureus. The sequence continues at coordinate 4,506,677 of NC_135644.1, forward strand.
CTCACGGATAATTAACTCTGTTTGCTTTCCAGAGCTTTGACTTGTTCATTTTTCCTGGAGAGTAAGAAAAACCTGGATTTCAAAGGAAGTTCTAACTACTTTGGGAGAAAAAAAGAGGAAAATACATTCATTTGTTTAGGCATGAACAAGACACAGTATCTCTATATGTGATTCTGTATAATTAAATTTTTATAACTGAACTGCTACAATTTGTCATGAGATAAAATCTCTTGTTCTTTAAATTCTTCCAAACAGTCCTCACCATGCCTCTTGTCAAATCTACTGTAGCCAAAGGAGAGAGGCCGTGATATTTCCAGGCAGCTCCTAGGTCTATCGAAGTCTTCTCTGGTCTACATAAGCTCAGTGCTTTCAACTGCACCCAGCTATCCTTCATCATGTTTAACACTGAAAATCTCAAATGTGGCTAGTAAATAGTTTTTAAAAAGAAATTGAAGAAGAATGATTTGCTAGAATAGTGGCTGATTTTACAGCACTTGATTTTGCATCTCAAGGATCAAACCCAATGATGGGTGATTTCAGGTGGTCAGCATTAAACCAAAATTTCTCTGCTTCTGGATATCCTTTTCTAATTCTCCCAGGCTCTTCCTGGATGATAAAAACTGTCTTATTGGCAAGTCTATCTCAGGTATGGAGATTAATCCATCAAGCTATCATAGCTTTATGTCTCTAGTCATTAGATAATCCAGCTAACTCTCTTATTACTCTTTGTGTATTAATAAATCACCAGGACCTGTATAAAGAAAAAGAAAAAAGTGTGAAGGAGTCTATACAAAAGTATATTCAATGGTGAGACAAAGAAGGAGTAGTCAATTCATTCAGGGAAAGCTGGTGATAAATGGGTCAATAAAGGCTCCAAAGAAGAGGAAAAACTTGAAATATAATTTTGTTAGTTGGACAGAAAGGGAAAGGAGAAGGGATTCTAGACAGAGAATTTCCAGCCTGCCCTAAGCCGAAGGCAATCAGGCACTTAGCAGAAATAGAAGGAGCCTGAGCTTCAGGAAATCCCTGGTTCAAGTCAGCCTTTCCATGGTGAATCAACTAGGCCTTTCCCTACAAAAATGCTGAGATGTCCTCCTACCTGTTCTCCCTGCATTTGGATGTTTTTTGTAAATTTTATGAAGGCTTTTCTACTGGTTGTTTCATCTGGTTTCTGGATTGCGGTTTTCCCCAGTCCAGCCATCACAGCCAAGTCATAATTATAAATTACTTGTAAAAATGTTTACTTTGTGTATGAAGAACAAAACTGGTTTGCCTGTGATTTATTTATTTGCATGCATTTATTTCACTTAAATCATAATATAATGCTGCTTTGAAAGACTCAAAAACTTAAACAAGAAAATTTCCAATTTGGGTAGGCTAAGTCGTTTGTAGAAAACTAAGTTTCACACACACACATACAAACACACACACAACCTAGCAAAGCCAGATAAAACAATGTTTATAATCATCAGAGATCTGAGGAAGCAGTTCAAACTATCGAAATAAAAATTCTAAAGGGAAAGCCTCAGAAAGGTGAGCTATGATCTGAAGCTGCTTTTTTCCTACTAACTCTGGCCTTAGGCAGAACACTAAAAATACAGGCTTGGCTTCAGGCAGAGTGCCATGGAGTTAGGGTGACAAAACTGAAGACTTGAGATGGCTCAAAACAACCATATCCCCTCAAGACATTTGCCAAATTTAAGGCACATAGGGCTACAAGAAGAATGTTTTCTAGAGTCTTTCAAAGCTTTGAATGCTACAGATTACAGTTAAGGACCCACCAAAGGAAAGGTTACCAGTGAATATACCAGACTCTTAGTTCAAAGCTTGGTAGAACTATACCCTCAGAACAAGATCAAATAAAAGGGAGACTATTGCCTTGAAAACTAAATAATAAATAACTGCAGTTCAGCATTAGCACAGCTCAGTTGCCAAGTGGATCAATGTGGCCAACTTCTGCTCTCTCTGCCCAGCAGAAAAAAAAAGTGAACACTCTCTGGTAAGAGACATCATCATCTGGATAAGTCATAGTTTTTATAAACATTTAATATTAAATCAAAATCAGTAGGCATGGCAAGAGACAGTGCCATAAGAATAACAACCAAGGGGAAAACAGGCAATAAAAGTAGACACTTAAGTGACCCAGGTATTGATTTAGCAGACAAGAGCTTTCAAGGAACTACGGTTAATTGGTTCACGGAAAAAGGAAAAGATGAAGACATTATATTAAAATGGAGCTTTTCACAACAAAATTAAAACCTGTAAAATAATATGGAAATTCTGGAATTTAAAAAAATCTGTTATTGAGAACACAAAAGAGAGGTTAACAACAGGTTAAAAAACAGTAGAAAACCTGATTGGTGAACCAGAAGACTGACCAATTTCTGAACGGAAACAGGGAGAGAAAAACAAACGAAAAATCTAGGAAATATTGTTAGAGACATGTGAGAGATAAGCAAAAAGATCTCAAACTGTGTGCAGTTAAAGCCCAGTAAAAATTGAAGGACAGAAACAGTGGAGAAGGAGAAATATTTGAAAAGATAATGACCAAGAATTTTCCACCAGTGAAAGACATCAATCCAGATTTAAGAAATCCACATATGTAGGCTAAATTACAAACCACCATGACACACCCATGGTATCCCAGAGCTTCCTAATGATACAACTCTAATGAGTTAGCTGCAATTCTGCTATATCAGTGACATTTGAAAACTAAATGGTAAAACGATGTTCAAGTAGCTGCTGAGTGATGGCATGATGTGTTAATGTCACAAGCACAGAGAGCAAATAATGTTTAAGAGAAACAGGGACACCTCCCTGGGAAATAGTAGCAGCATGGAGTGTAGCACACCGAATGACTATCAGTAATAGATAACTCTTTCAGCAAAGCCAGAAACCAAACTCTAGTAAAGATCCATGAACAACTGATTCTTCAAATAACTAATTTCTTTCATCCAGTCTACACAGTACCTTTGGCCCTATAGCATACTGAAAAAAAGGAAATATCTCCTCCCCATTCTTACCCCAGACCAATTTCTGCCCACTTTCCTGCTAATTGAAGCCCCTTCCAAGGATGGTGGAGCCATAATCTGATAAATCAGAGACCAGACATTCATTGTGCCATGGTTTGCTAGTAGCTGAGGTAACTGGATCTTCTAGTCAACACTCGAATCCACGTGGCACTCTTTTCTATTTTCCATGCCAAACTTCACCTTCTTACCTCTCCTCCTCTACAGCTCCAACAATGCCATCAGTTAGGTAAGGGCCATCTCTGAATATCCACACCTTTTTTTCTTTTTCCCTCGCAGACATGCTTTAGTGTACCAAATTAGATTTATGGAGGGAGTGCCTTGAGCCATGTGCTCCAACTGAGTGTACCAGAGAGCCCTTTAAGTGCAGACTTAAGAGCTCTTGATATAGATAACAATAAACTTACATTTTGATTGCCAGTTTTCTTACATATAGTTCCTACTTGAGTTCTGACACTACAGATCTCTAGCTATAACACCGTAATAGTGCCAAAATCCAATCTCTATCACAATCACCTTTTCAACTACTGTCACATGATCATTCTAGCCATAGCTAAAAATCATTATAAATACCATAATCTTTTAAAATATAAAGTCAATTTAGATAAATTAAATGGTAGTCCTAACTGTATGCATACCAGTATGTCATGTATATGTAAAAATATTTTATATCCTCCAAATATGTGAGTATGACAGTAAGAATACCTGAAAGTCTAGGATCTCTCTCAGTTTGAATTATTCATCAGTTGAGTTCTATAACAACTTTTATAGAATGGTAGAGTTACAGACACTGTATAATCAGGTCTTTTTTGGTTGTAAGTGACAGAGAGGCAGCTCAAGCTGACTTAAGTAAAAAGGAATCTGTTGACATTGAGATGAGAAGTGCAAGGATAGAATTGACTCCAGAACTGTGCAAGAGCAAGTTACTTAAAAAGCAGAAGTATTATGGGCTCCTACCTCCTGGCCATTTGAATACCTGAAGCATCTCTACCAGAGTGGGTTCTTGGAAATGTCTAAACCAAACAGCTCAGGAATAGTCCCTGGCTCGTAGAAGCCCAGACACTGGCTCCAAAGATTTTCATATTCTCCAGGATTCCCTCAGTGTAGAATGTCATTAGAATCTGTCTCTATCTCTCATTTCCTCTTTTTTTCTGAGTTACCTTCTCTCCCCAATAGGTGGACACAAGCAAATTAGACTGAGAAACCACAATAGAATGAGACTGTGCTTTTCCTAATAGTTAGAGAGAAGCCCCATGGCTGCTCTTCACAGACCCAAATTAAGACATAAACCTCTGAAACAATCTCTGTGACTGTGATTACTTGGGTCTTGGTCATGAACCCAGACCTGGATGGACCACATGGACTGAGAGCATGGGTAGAGTGGCTACCTTTGAAAAGTCAGGGTGCATTAACAAGAAAAGGAAAAGAATGAAGATGAGTAAGATAAGAATAAACAAATATCTATTATATGTTTCTCTGAAAATTTCTCTATAATGGAGATATTTCATTTAACAGAATTTCTGGATCTGACCATGAAACACTTGCATAAATAGACATTTTAACATTTTTTCTCTGAATATAAGAAATCCAATTTGACAACATTTGAAATTACTGAGAGTGTAATTATCCTATAAGCTAGTGTGCTCATCCATACAGTGATTTTTTTTCTCCTCCTCTCCAACTTCTTACTACCATTTAAACTGTCTCTTTTGATGCCTCCAACTTGATGAAGACATATATTTATCTTAAATTCAAGTCTGAAACAGGCATGAAGAGAGAAATGTATTCTGCGTGTTCCATATAATTTATTCATGATTATAGACATTAGGATTTTAAAATTAGAAATTACCTAATGCATTACTACTTTCCATATTGTAGAAAGATTTTTAAATGCTGCCTCGGAATAGTTCATTACTTTGAAAAATATGTATCCTAAACTCTTATGGACCCCCAGTTTGGCTGTATAAATGATAAGGAATGTAGGACTTCCATAATTTCATCCTAGTTGTTAACTTACTGGTTAACTACGGGCTGAACAAAGATTTTCATTGGGATGAACAAATATTTGGGGTGGCTTCTTAAAGCTTCACTATGGGTTCTGCATGAAATTAAAGAAAAAAGCCATTATGAACCATATTTCTGCTTTCATTATAAAGAATAATAAGGCATTTAAAAGATCCATACCAAGTTATTAAATGTGAATCTCTCCTATTCCTCTCTGCCTTGCCTGTGACAGACATCACTAATTGATCAATGCACTCCTCACTCCTTTTTCAAAACAGCACTCCGGGTAGCTACTGCTTTCAGGAAGCACTGAAAATTAAGTTTATCAGTTTTGTCCTTAAAAATGTTAACTTAGCCAAGCAACAAAAATTGAAAAATTATCTTATCTTTCATCAATGTTCCTATATGGATTTTTTCCCAATTCTGGATCTTTTTAACTTTATCTCCCTGGAATTACAACTATCTATACCTTTAGGCATAAACAACGTTAAAAATTGGAATGCTCCACTAATCTGAACCTAATTCCAGCCAAAGAGTAATTTGAAACATCTAGAAATAGCATTCAGAAGTATTATGGGCTCCTACCTCCTGGCCATTTGAATACCTGAAGCATCTCTACCAGAATGGGTTCTTGGAAATGTCTAAACCAAACAGCTCAGGAATAGTCCCTGGCTCATAGAAGCCCGGACACCGGCTCCAAAGATTTTCATATTGTCCAGGATTCCCTCAGTGTAGAAGCCTTCTAGTCGTTTCCCCAGATAAAAAGTATTTCTTCAAACAACTGTTCATTTAACCAACTCATTTTAGTGTTTTTGAAACAAGTGCAAAGGCCTGCTTCTTCAAGATTTGAATCCATTTGCTTCTTTTTTTAATGCTCCCTTTGATTGCCTTGATAAGGGAACATAGCAATGAATAAATTAATAAAGAATGAGAGCAATATGATTGTTTCGATACAAATGTGCTTACCCATGGGATGACCATGTGGCTTTGGCATCACGTACTGTGCATCTGGGCAGAAGTCTGTTTGAGGAGTTAGCTTCGATCATTCCCTCCCTCAGTGTTTGGAAGCAAATTCACAGAAACGAGCTATTCAGTCTCAGGGGGAAGGAAAGCATTCTGGCAATGACATAAGCATTAGTTTCAACATTGTTTCTAGGGGAACCAAGGGATCATTCTATGAAATGAATTGTTATTAAACTTAAAACATGTAATAAGAAATATATCTCACCAAGCAATGTGGTATCTCTCACTTTATGGAATAGCTATGTTAGGCCAAACAGTTTATAAAAGCAAAGTGAATCATTTGTTATAAACATCCGTTATAAAAATCATATGTGTGTTTCCACAGGGAAGAGTCCACCAAATGATGGAATCAATCGAGTTTTATGGGAAAGCAATTACAAACATGTCCCATGGCATACACTGTGCCTGCTCCCAGGGACAGACCTGCCCAGCAGTTCATTTGTCCTCTGCAATACTTTCCTTCTTTCAGATCTTCTTTCCACAGCTCAATACAATATTATCCACATCCTCTCAAAATCATGAATTTTGGACAAGCCTAGAAACTATCTTGGGATAGGCTTCAACGTTCCTCAACATGATCCACTTAGATGCTTTTCGTCAAAGTATTTATAGTATCTACTACCTTGCTTGAGGTTGTCAAATTCGGCACCTGGAAAGGGGGAAAGGGCAGACCTGAGAAAAGCTTTTGAATTATCAAACCACCAGGAGGCACTTTCAGCCTGAACAATTATGAGTACTGTAAGTTTGGAGGTGTGTTTACAGATAGCTAAATGCCATCTAGGGAATTCCCTATCAGAAGAAAATATTACAATTTGACACCCTCTGATCTGACATTAAATTACAACATCTATTTTAGTTTAGTTGATTTTTAGTAAGTGTGAAAAAGTATTAATATATTGCCTTCGTGCACAAAGAAACTAATGACTTGGCCACAATTTAATCACTTGCCAAGAATTTCTGCCTTGCTTAAATATAATTTTTATGAAATAAATTTGATGGAATTTATGCAAATTCAAGAGATTCAATCAAAACTCACAGTTCAGATGTGATTACATTACTTTAGATTAGATCATAGGTCCCGCTACGTAACATCACAAGATGGCCAATTAATTTGCCAGGTCATCCTTTATTTATTCAGCTTGTGTGCAAGATACTGTGTTGTGCAACTTGCTGTAAATAATGATGCAATGTGCTCTGTGTAGGATCTCCTCAAGCAGGTAAGGCATAAACACCAAAATTACAAGATAATGTTAAAATTTGTATGTGTGCAAAAAGAGGCACAAAGAAATTCCCATGGGTGTTCAAAAAAAGAGAAGAAATATTTCTATGTGAAGGAATCAAGAAAGAGTGGCAGGACTGGACTTGGAAAATGAGGATTTTAATAAGCAGAAACAGGAGAAAAGAAAATTCCAGGGAAAGAAGGGAATAAATGATACAGAAGTGGTAAGATATTGGAGGACTAATGAGAAGACTAGTTTGTCTGCAAAATAGAGTGCAAGAGGAAAGTTCATGAACACGGCTAGTTGGGCCATGCTAAAGAATTTCCACATTAGCTAGTGACAAGAGGAGTTGTTTAAGATGTTACACAAATAATAAGTGTTATGCTTTTAAGATTAATAAAATGGAGTAGAGAGATACTGCGTGCCAAGAGGTGAGCTAGTACATTACAGTTGTCCAGATGAGAGGAAATGTAGGTTTAGATTAGCGCCAAGAAAACCGACATGAGACTGCAGGTTTTCCTTAAAAATAAAAATAAAAATAAAAACAAAAAATAAGCTCCATGGTGGCATGATCCATATCACTCTTCTTTGTGGCAAACAGTATGCACTCAATAAATATTTGTTGAATAAAAGAAGCAGACTTAAGAGATACAGTAGAAGTAATGCTGGCAGACCTATGAAACTGATTAACAATGGAAGAGAAAGGAGGAGGTAATTAGGATTCTGAGACTTTAAGAGCAATTGCATAAGAAATTCAAAAGAAAGTCCGAGGATGATACATTCATTCATTTATTCAATAAATACTTGTGAGCACCAACTATGTGCCGTTTCAGCTTAACAATAACCCACAGCCCTCAGACCAACTTATGTGCCGTTTCATATAGAATTTTGGGGAGACTGAATCTGAAAACCTAAAATAGATATTCAAATAGAAATGATGACCAGGCTGTTTAAAATGTGCTTTTACAGCAGAAAAAGAAATCAAGGAATTGATTCAATTTACCATTGCACCAAAAACAATAAGATACTTAGGAATAAACCAAAGAGGTAAAAGATCTGTACTCTGAAAACTACAAAACACTTATGAAAGACATTGAAGAGGATACAAAGAAATAGAAAAATAGTCTAGCTCATGGATAGGAAGAACAACATTTTTTAAATCTCTATATCACCCAAAGCAATCCACACATTTAATGCAATCCCTATCAAAATACCACCAGCATTTTTAACAGAGCTAGAACAAACAATCATACATTTGAGTGCAACCACAAAAGACCACCAAATAGCCCAAAGCAATCCTGAAAAAGAAAACCAAAGCTGGAGGCATCCCAATTCCAGACTTAAGCTCTATTACAAAGCTATGATCATCCAGGTAGTATGGTCCTGGCACAAAAACAGACACCTAGATCAATGGGACAGAAGAGAGAACCCAGAAATGGACCCTCAACTCTATGGTCAACTAATCCTTGACAAAGCAGGAAAGACTATCCAGTGGAAAAAAGACAGCCTCTTCAACAAATGGTTCTGGGAAAACTGGACAGCAGCATGCAGAAGAAGGAAACTGGACCACTTTCTTACACCAGACACAAAGATAAACTCAAAATGGATGAAAGACCTAAATGTAAGATAGCAAACCATCAAAATCCTAGAGAACACAGGCAGAAGCCTCGTGGACCTTGGCTGTAGCAACTTCTTACCAGACACCTCACCACAGGGAAGGGAACAAAAGCAAAAATGAATTATTGGGACTTCATCAAGACAAAAAGCTTCTGCATAGTGAAGGAAACAACCAACAAAACTAAAAGGCAGCCTATGGAACAGGAGTAGATATTTGCCAAAGACATACATGATGATACAGGGTTAGTATCTAACATATGTTTAAAAAAATTATCAAACTCAACATCCAAAAAACATTATCCAGTTAAGAAATGGTCAGAAGAGGGACACCTGGGTGGCTATTTGGTTGAGTGTCCGATACTTTATTTCAGCTCAGGTCATGATCTCGGGGTCATGAGATCGAGCCCGATGTCGGGCTCCTCACTTAACAGGGAGTCTCTCTCTCCCTCTGCCCCTCCCCCATATATACACACTGTCTGTCTGTCTCTCTCTCTCTTAGATAAGTAAATAAATCTTAAAAAAAAATTTTAAACAAAATGGTCAGAAGACATGAATATTTTTCCAAAGAAGACATCCAGATGACTAACTGACATGTGATAAGATGCTCGAGATCACGCATCATCAGGGAAATACAAATCAAAACCATGATGTGATACCATCTCACACCTGTCAGAATGGCTAAAATTAACAACACAGGAAACAACAGATGTTGGTGAAGTTGTGGAGCAAGGGGAACCCTCTTACACTATTGGTGGAAAGCAGTATGGAGGTTCCTCAAAAGTTAAAAATAGGGGCACCTGGGTGGCTCTGTTGGTTAAGTGTTCAACTCTTGATTTCAGCTCAAGTCATGATCTTAGGGTTATCAGATCAAGCCCCATGTCAGGCTCTGCACTGGGCATATAGCCTGCTCTCCCATCTCCCTCTGCCCCTTTCCTCCACATCCCCCACTCACTCTTGCTCACTCTCTCTAAAAACAAACAAACAAAGTTCAAATAGAGCTACCCTATGACCCAGCAATTGCACTACTAGGTTTTTACTCAAAAGATACAAATCTACTGACTCAGAGGGGCACATGCACCCCAATGTTTATAGCAGCATTATCAACAATAGCCAACCTATGGAAAGAGCCCAAATTTCCATCGACCGATAAAGAAGTAGCATGTATATATACAATGGATGTTACTTAGTCTTTAAAAAGGATGAAATATTGCCATTTACAACAACATGGATAGAGCTACAGTATATTATGCTAAGTGAAATAAATCAGTCAGAGAAAGACAAATACCATGATTCCACTGATATCTGAAATTTAAGAAACAAAACAGATGAACATACGAGATGGGGAAAAAAAGAGGGAAGCAAACCATAAAGAGACTCTTAATGATACAGAACAAACAGGGCTGATGGAGGGAAGAAGGAGGGCAAAGGCTAAAATGGGTAAGGGGTATTAAGGAGGGCACTTGTTATGATGAACACCAGATATTATATTTCAGTGATGAATCACTAAATTCTACTCCTGAAACTAATACACTATATGTTAACTAACTGGACTTTAAATAAAAATTTGAAAAAAATAAAATATGCTTCTACATTTAGTAGAGAATTTCCAGACAAGAAGGCATTTTTTTAATGACTTCTCTATTGCCCAGGACTTCAGTGCAGCTAGATCTACTCACATTTTACATCAAAAATTCTTTTTAACCTCCAAATGCAATGTTTCCTTTTATAATTTATGGCTTCTGCTTTAAAGAGAATAGTTTGAGAAACACATTTTGTCTTTCCTTCTTTTTCTAAGATGAAAATTATGTTGCAGTGAGCTCTGTAAACAATAGCTATTGCTCATAAGAAACTTGGAGCTTAACGTAAGTTTAATCAAATATGATAATCTTATCTTAATTATCTTAATCCACATTCTAAATATTACCAAATTAAGTTTTTGTTAAGTAACGATATAATATTGTATTAGTTTGGGATATTTCTTTTCAAATAATAAAAACTTTAGGAAAATGTTTTCATTTACCCTATTTTTCTTATAAAATCTTTGCCATTAATTTCTAAGAAAAGAAAATTCAAATAATTAGTATACAGTTACACACCAAAACAAGGTGTCAAAGAATATTCAGAGTAATTTTTCCAAAAGTTTCATTTGTAAACTCCCTCCATTTCGGGAGAGTAGGGCAAAGTTTAAGGGACTTAAGTATATGTAATCTACAAATGCCACATATGGTTTGGTGACTGTTATTCCTTTAAGCTATTTCCTTGACATCTGTATAATTCAAATACAGTACAGGGTGTGTGTGTGTGTGTGTGTGTGTGTGTGTAATTTACCTGCTTTCTTTCTAAATTGTTAGCATCTTATGGCAAGGTTCATAAAACATTATAGTTACTAAATTAACTGTTATTAATAATTCCATATCACTTTGCCCTTTATTGCTTCCTTAAACATTTAGATTTGGCTACAGGTAATAACTTTCAGAGTATGGTGATTTAAGATAGTTTCATCATCCCAGTGTACACTCTTAATAAGGATTCATGACTTGGAGGTATTTTCCAGCAATTTTGCTGATTTCTTTATAGTTTTTTTGTGTGTTTGCTTAATTAAATTAATTATTATGAGTGACTAAATTCTAATGATTCTATTTATCTTTTTGATAAGAGGTATGGAAAGAACACTACTCAGTTTTAATCCATTAACATAAAACAGGCCATTTAAACTAAAGAACTGGAAGAGAGCTTCTAAATATGGGTTATTTGGGTAATAACAGCATTCTTGCATTCTAAGGCATTTGTTTCCCTTACTGATTCATTCCTCAAGATAAATAACTGTTTCTGTATTTTACTGGAACTAGAACATGCTGTAATTGGACCCAATGAGCAACATCTATCCTTAAAATGTACCAAATATATGGTATATGCAGAGTTTAACAAGGAAAGCCAGAAAGCACCTAGCAAGGTATTAAGGCCTAGAAAGTAAAATAATCAAACTTCCCATCTCAACAGAGAACTTTGACAGAAAACATTTTCAGGTGCTTAATGACAATAATTCCTTAATTATATCTAGCATGCATGGCACAAGGATGATTACATATTGAAAAAAACAGCCATGAAAGGAAATGAATAGAAACTTCTATAAACTGTGCACAAGGGTATAAACAGTTTAGCGGGCTATCCTATTAGGTACCTGAGTAATTCCTAACTAAATAAAGAGATGAAGTAGTTCTTTAGTAAATGACTGGCATTCTGGGAAATTATTTGAGTTATGCCTTGGATAAAAATGAGTCACTATGCCTGGAAGACCTAAAATATGGTATCTAGGGGATTTCCATAATGCCTCAGGACTATCACAAGGCTTCCACACCCTAGAGTTTAGCCCCATCATGGTGAATAATAAACAATCCTATAAAAGTGTCTCCGCAGCAGTGAAGGTTTTTCAAAGATAGTGTGGGTATTTAAGCTGACTATGTAGAACACAATCCATAATAAATTTAGAGTTGTTTGGCCACTTTAAGTATATTCACAGACTACAATAGAACTTTTCATTTTTGCAGCAGTAATTGACACAAAAATAGCTTCATGTGGTGACTCTGTGTTCTTAAAAGCTGTTTTGGAAAAGTGACACAACAAAATGTTTTCACCTCATTTATTCTTTCTGGCTAATGTGATGTTGAATTAAATCTTTCCTAGGGCCTGGAGTCTGACTGTGGTAGATTTTAATTTTCTAGTTATAAATTTGAAAGGAAAGTAGAAACAGAAAATAAAAGAAAAAGAGAAATAGAGCATTAAGGTTAGCAAACATGCCCTAGACCATTTTCCTTTATAATTTATGATTCTTTCTACAAATGTTTACTGAGTTCTAACTCTGTGCCAAGTATTGTTTCGGTTACTAGGAATATCAAAATGACCCATACAGAAAAACTAACCGCTGTAATGAAATTTAAATTATCCTAACAGGCAGAAGACAAATTAGTAAACAAATATATTAAAAAACCATTTCAGTCAGCATTTGCTGCTATGAACAAACTAAAGAGGGCTTTAATGATACTGGTCTGAGTGGGGTGATGCTGCTTTAGATTGGGCAGGTATTTCTAAGCACAATGGGAAGCCATCGATGGTTTTAAGCAAGAAAGAAACATCCAATTTATATTTTTAAAAGATCTCTAGGCTGTCCTGTGGATATAAAACCATTGTAGTGCAAAAGCAAAAACAGGGTAACCGGTTACAAAGTTATTATAGCAACCCAGGAGAGTAATGATGGCAACTTGGTCCAGCGTAGGATTGAAAAAAAAACATCAGAAATATATTGGGGATATATTTTGGTGGCAGAGCACACAGGACTTACCAATGGATTGTGTGTCTGGAGGTGAGACAAATAGAGGAATTGGGGCACCAAGGAATTTGGGCAACAAGCCCTGTATTGGGCTCCATGCTGGGCATGGAGCCTACTTAAAAAAAGAAAAGGAAAGGGTAATAAAATTTTATGGATATTTCTCCTGAGGCAAGAAAAATAAAAGCAAATAAACTACTGGGACTACATCAAAATATAAAGCTTCTGCTCAGCAAAGGAAACAATCAAAAAAACTAAAAGGCAACCTATAGAATGGGAAAGGATCTTGCAAATGACAGATCTGACAAAGGGTTAGTATCCAAAATATATGAAGAACTTACATGACTCAACACCCATAAACAAATAATCCAATTAAAAATTAGGCGGAAGACATGAAGAGACAGTTCTCCAAAGAAAACTTGCAGATGGCCAACAGATATGTGGAAAGATGTGCAACATCACTCATCATCAGGGAAATGCAAATCAAAACCACAATGAGATATCGTCTCACACCTGTCAGAATGGCTAAAATCAAAAACACAAGAAACAACAAGTGCTGGCGGGAATGTGGAGAAAAAGGAATCTTCTTGTACTGTTGATAGGAATGCAAACTGGTGCAACTACTATGGAAAATAATATGGTGGTTCCTCAAAAAGTTAAAAATAGAACTACCCCTACAATCCAGTAATCATGCTATTGGGATTTACACCCCCCCCCAAAAAAAAAAACACTAATTCAAAAGGATACACACACCTCTTTTTTTTATTGCAGCATTATTTGCAACAGCCAAGATATGGAAGCAGCCCAAGTGTTCACTGACATATGACTAGATAAAGAAGAGGTGGTACATGTATACAATGGAATGAATATTAGTCATAAAAAAGAATGAAATCTTGCCATTTGCAATAACAGGGATGGAGCTAGAGAGTAGTATGCAAAGTGAGATAAGTCAGTAAGAGAAAGATAAATACCATATGATTTTACTCTGTGGAATTTCAGAAATAAAACAAGTAAGCAAAGAAAAAAAGAAAGAGACAGATAAATCAAGAAGCAGACTCAACTACAGAGGACAGCCTGATGGTAACCAGAGGGGAATGGGTAAAATAAGTGATGGGAATTAAGGAATGAACTTGTGATGAGCACTGGGTGATGTATGGCATTGCTGAATCACTATATAATACACCTGCAACTAATATAACACTCCATGTTAACTATACTGGAATTAAAATTTTAAAAATAATAAAATGACCTTGAAGAAAGCAAATTAATTAATTATTTAACTAATTAATTAAAATTTTAAAAATTTGAAAGGAGACGAGTCAAAAATTCTTTAATGTATTAACATGATATGGTGCTACCTACTGTTGTGGAAAAGCCCAGGGAGAAGAAAGTTTGGAGGAAAGGGTTTTCAAGGGTTCTGACAGTCCTTGTATTAGAAAAGGACCAATCAAAAAAAAAAAAAAAAAAAGAAAAGGACCAATCATTCAATGGGAATAAATACCACAAAATCTCAGTAACTTGGGGCACCTGGGTGGCTCAGTTGGTGAAGCATCTGACTCTTGATTTCAGCTCAAATCATGATCTCAGAGTTCTGAGATTGAGCCCCATGTCAGGCTCCTTTCTCAATGAGGAGTCGGCTGATGATTCTCTCTCTCTCTCTCTTTCTCTCTCTGCCCCTCCCCACCCTTGCTCTCTCCCACTCTCTCTATTTCTCTCTCAAATAAATAAATAAATCTTTTCTTAAAAATCTTCTAACATAACAAATATGTATTCTCCTCCCAACCTACATTCTCCACACAGGTCAGCAAGAAAGCTATGCTCTACAGCATCCCTCTGAGACTCAAAATGATAGAGGTTCTCCCCTGTTGTAGTGTATCAGTTGAATCACAAAACTTCCTCAGATGCCAGAGGAAGAGAGAAAGACAGAGAATCATGCATGGGCTCTTCCCTACAAAACACCCAGATTTGTATTTCATTGGCCAGAACTTGTTGTATGGCCTCGCCTAACTTCAAGAGGTCTGGGAAATGCAGAGGAGAAATTTGAATATGGAGATTTCTACTTCTACTATAGACCTGTGGCTTCTGAGATGCCCATTAGTCATTCTTATTTATTGTTTTCTTTTTAACACAAGTTAATGTAAGTTATTGAGATTTTAGTCAATCATGAAAAGTGATTTCTTATCATACCAATCACTAAGAACTAAAACAATCATGTTTGGCTATTATATTTCTTTGGGTCTGAAGATTTCAGAAAAGCATGTAACTTTTTCCATCAAAGTATCAAAAACAACAACAAAAAAGATAGTACACTCAATTTAGGATAATTTAATGATGCTTTGCAAAGGATCTTCTGTTTTAAATGAAGATGTGAGTGAGTTGGGGCTCGAACTCACACCCTGAGATCGAATTGCATGCTCTACTAACTGAGCCAGCCAGATAGCCCTACTTATATACTATTTTAAATAACAATGTACACAGAAACTAAAATTACAAAATTATGTCCAAAGTACCATGTAGAATTCAGTTGTAGTTATATTTTTCTTTTACCTTAAAATTATGGTTTCAGCCATTTATGCACTTGTTCAAGATACTAAATAAAATATTTATTTAATACCAAATATGCCAAAAAGTAATACAAGTTAACATTTATACTAGTATACTCTATACATCCCATGTAAATGTATACAAACACACACACACATTTAATTAGAGAAATTATTGACAAAATATTTGCCTTTAAGCCAGGATAAGTATAAGTAAAATAAATGAAATATACATGAACAGTCAATGAAAATATACATGACAGATCTCATCGAAACGAAGATCATACTGGTGATGAGGATGCCAAATAGAACCTTATTGAAGTAATAAAAGTAAGAATTGAACTAAGTCAATGAAAATGGAAATTGAAGAGCCTGAGGTGGCAGGCTCAGGGAACAATGGTTAGGGAACATTCAAAAACTATTAAAAAGAAATCATTTAAAGTCAGTGATTTATTGGATATGATTTTGGATATTAAGGGGTATGTAAGAGATAGAAATCTAGATGATACACAATGCTACATTACCCAGCAATCAAGTCACTTTCATACATAGTGATGTGAAATACCTGTGGAATGTCCAATAAGAAATGCCAAAGGAGCAACTGTTTTAGTTCCATGGCCAGGTCGCTAAAATATTAGGTTCAAATATGAATGTATGATCAACTCCTTATCCATTCAGATCATTCTGATGGATTTCTTAATGTTCAATATTTTAAGTAAGATACTTATTGCGATTATACAAAAGAGATTTCTTAATTTTTTAAGATTTGTTTATTTATTTTAGAAAGAGAGAGAGAGATGTGGGGGTGGGGGATGGGACAGAGGGAGACAGAGAGGATCTCAAGCAGACTCCCTGCTGAGCAAGGAGCCTGATGCCAGGCTTGATCTCATGACCCTGAGATCAATACCTAAGCCAAAATCAAGAGTCAACCAAGTAGCCACCCAGGTGCCCCTCAAAAAGATTCCTTTATAATATAAATACTACATGTTTTAGCAGAAATGGTTTCCAGCTTATGATAGATTCAGGCATTATTTAACTTTTATTGACTTTTTATTGTTTTAAATCAGGAATTCAAAGAAGAGAGAGAATTTAGATGTGGATACTCAGATGCTGGGTGGACTTACACTCTATAAACCCTAACTCCCAGTTTCTTGGTTTATTCAAATCACAGGTGTGGAGAACTGAAAAGCCATTATCAAAGTACCCCTAGTCATTTATTCAAAAGCAAGTGATATCATCACTCTTTGAACTGCTAATAACCAAGGAGAAAGTGGTGAAGTGAGCTGGGCCAGACTTGGGGCAGCAGATAGAGATGAGACAGGTAGGAGCTATTGTTCCATAAATTCACATCAAAACAGGCAATGACAGCCAGGAATTAGGATTAGGATTATTGCTACAGACCCTTTGGAGTGAATAATAATAGGTTTAATCAAATATACATATATAGAACACATACAAGTCAAATATATATATATATATATATATATATATATATATATATATATATATATATATATATATAATACATATACAGAGCAATCCATCCCAGAGCAGTAGAATACACATTTTCCTCAAGCATATATGAAACATTCTCCAGAATAGATCACAGGTTAGGTCACAAGTCTTAAAAAATTTAAGAACATCAAAATCACATCAAGCACCTTTTATGATCACAATGGAATGAAACTAGAAATCAATCACAAAAAGAAATTGGAAAATTTACAAATATGTGCTCATAACATGCAACATATAAACTGTTGAACACAACATCTAAAACTAATAATGTATATATTGACTAATTGAAATTTTTCTTAATTTAGAAATACATGGAGATCGTGTTCCTGAACAACCAGTGAGTCAAAGAAAAAAAATCAAAAGGTAAATAAAACTATATTCTGAGATATTACAGCATGCCAAAACCTATATGATGCTGCAAAAGCAACTCTAAGAGGTAAATTTATAGTGATAAATACCTAAATTTTAAAAAGAGGAAGAAAGATCTCAAATAAACCTAGCTTTACACTGGAAGGAAATAGAAAAAGGTCAATCTAAGCCCAAAGTGAGTAGAAGAAAGGAAATAACAAAGACCATGGCAGATATAAATGAAATAGAGACTAAAAACAATTTTAAAGATGAAGAAAGAGCTATTTTTGAAAACAAACAAAATTGGCAAACTTGTAGCTACACTAAGAAAAAAAAACAGAGAAATCTCAAATAAAATAAGAAAGATGAGATATTATAACTGATAACTTCAAAATAGTAAAGATTATAAGAAATTACTATGAACAACTATATGCCCATAAACTATATGTCAACAGATAACCTAAAAGATATGGATACACTCCTAGAAAGATACAACCTACCCAAACTGAATCATGAAGTAATAGAATATCCGAAGAAACCAATTATTAGAAAGGAGATTGAATCAGCAATCAGAAACCTCCCCAAAAAGCAAAGTCCCAGATCAGATGGCTTCACTGGTGAATTCTACCAAACATTTAAGGAAGAATTAATATCAATCCTTCTCAAACTCTTTCAAAAAATAGAAGAAAAGGGAACGTTTCCAAACTTATCCTACAAGGCCAGTATTACCCCTGTACCAAAGCCAGATAAGGACCCTACATGAAAAGAAAATTACAGGCCAAAATAAAATTCCTGATCAACATAGATGTAAAAACCTCAACAAAATATTGGCAAACCAAATTCAACAATACATTAAAAAGAGCATGTGGGTGGCTCAGTTGGTTAAATGTCTGACTCTTGGTTTTAGCTTAGGGTCCTGGGATCAAGCCCCACATCACACTCTACACTCAGCACAGAGTCTGCTTGTCTCTCTCCCTCTACTCCTCCCCAACTCCTCAAGTGGATAAACAAAATCTTTAAAAAAAAAAAAAAAAACTAGAGAGCCTGAGTGGCTCAGTCAATTAAGTGTCTGCCTTCAGCTCACTTCATGATCCCAGGGTTCCCTGCTCTGAGGAGAGTCCGTTTCTCCCTCTCTTTTTGTCTACCACTCCCCCTGCTTTTGCTTGCTCTCTCTCTCTCTCTCTCTGTCAAATAAATAAAATCTTTTTTTTAAAGCTATATTAAAAGGATCATAGACCAAAATCAAGCAGGATTTGTTCCAGGGATGCAAGGATGGTTTAACATCCACAAATCAATCAATAAAATACACCACAATAACAAAATAAAAAATAAAACCATATGATCTCAATCAATGCAAAAAAGGCATTTAACAAAATGTAACATCCTTTCATGATGCCAAAAAAAAAAAAAAACAAAAACAAACCTCAACAAACTGGGTATAGAAAAAAACATACCTCAACATAATAAATGCCATATACAAGCCCACATCCAACATCATACTCGATGGTGAAAAGTTTTTCCTTATAATCAGAAATAAGAAAAGGATGCCCACTCTTGCCACTTTCATTAAGCATGGGAGTAGAAGTCGTAGCCAGAGAAATTAGGCAAAGCAAAGAAATAAAAACCATCCAAATCAGAAAGGAAAAAGTAAAACTCTCTGTGGATAATATGACATTATATATAGAAAACCCTATAGACTATACACACACATACACACACACACCTGCTAGAACTAACAAATTCAGTAAAGTTGCAGGATACAGAATCAATATAAAAATATCAGTCCTGTTTCTATACACTGACAATGAACTATCAGAAATAGAAATTAAGAGAACAATCTACTTATAATAGCACAAAAAGAATAAAATATTCAGGAATAAATTTAATCAAGGAAATGAAAGATCTGAAAACATTAAGACATGGATGAATGAACTGAAGAAAATATAGACATATGGTAAGATATCTATATTATCTATAATATCTATATTATTATACCCATGATCCTGGGTAGCAAGGATTAGTGTTTTTCAAATGTCCACACTACTCGAAGTAATATACATATTCAACGCAATCCCAATCAAAATCCCAGTGGTACTTTTCACATAACTAGAAAACAATCCGAAAATTTGTGTGGAACTGTAAAAAAATCCAAATAATCAAAACAATCTTAGAAAGAAGAGCAAACCTACAGACATCACGCTTTCTGATTACAAACTATATTACAAAGAGTAATCCAAACAGTATGATATTGGCATAAAAATAGATACGTAGATCAACAAAATAGAGAGCCCAGAAATAATCGCATGCAGATATAGTCCATTAATTTTTGACAGCTGAACCAAGCTTCTGCACAGCAAAGAAAACCATCAACAAAATAAAAAGACAACCAACTCACTAAGTGGTAGAAAATACTTGCAAACTATATATCTGATAAGGGGTCAATATCTGAAACATACAAGGAACTCAATAACAAATATAACAAAAAATAGTCCAACTAAAAAATGGGCAAAGGACCTGATAGACATTTTCCAAAGAAGACATAGAAATTGCCAGCAGGTATACAGACCATCTCTGTTTCTGCCTATTGGAGGCTGGAAGAGGTTTTCGAAGTTAGGGCCGTTTCACACAGCATGTCATAAATTCTGAGAGTGCTGCAAACCTGCAAAGGTGGAATTCAGGAACAGTGGGGTTCCTACAAGTGTCCTGTGACCACTTTCTCCTCTTTCCCTAATTGTTCAAAAGACTCTTGGTGTTTAAATCTGAACGTCAACGGTCGACAAAAATAATTCATATTTCTAGTGATGACAGACATTGCCCAAAATTACGAATCTCAGATTGGAGAGTTCTCACAAACAATCTACCTGATTTAAATAACATTGGATAAGAAGACGTAGAAAACAATAGACAGAGCAATCTTAGGCACGTAATTCTAGTATAATCTTTGCTGGCAATTTACCAGGAATAACTGGCCAGGGGTTCTGATTTGACAAGGATGTACTCAGTTTTGATTATCTTTATGGTGCCAACTGTGGACTGAATTGTGTGTCCCCAAAGTACATAGGTTGAAGCCCTAACCCCCAGTGCGATGATATTCGGAGATGGGGCCTTTGGTGGGTAATTAGGGTTGGATGGAGGTCATGAGAGTGGGGCCCTCCCATGGAATTAGTAGCCTTATAAGAAGAGAAAGAGATAGAAGGCAGCTACTTGCAAGCCAAGGACAGGGCTCTCCCCAAGAACTCAATCAGCCAGCCCCGGATCCTGGCCTTCCCAGCCTCCAAAACGGTAAGACATAAATCTGCTTTTCAAGCCATCCAGGGCATGTTATTTTGCTATAGCAACCCACCCAGACTAATAAAGTGCCCAGGTGGAAAAATAACTTGCTCAACCAAAAGGCAGCCAAAATCGCCAAAGATAATTTATTTCCCAAAGTTGCCTTCATTGTGCCTAGGCAGAAACCGTATGATGCAAGGGCACAGTGTATGTCATCTCCTTCCTGGGGCTACCACGTTTAATCCATAAACAAGCTCCATTAACTCTGTCACCAAACCAACATATAATAAATCTAACCACTTCCCTCCATCCCACTGAAGCCACCATCATCTATCACCCGGACAGTGTGGTAGCCTCCCAGCCTGTCTCGTGGCTTTATCTCTTGACCTCCCACAAGCCATTCTCCCCAAAGGAGCCAGACTGACCTTTTTAAGATACAATACACTCTCCTGTTTAAAAATCCCCAATGTCCTTTCATTGCACTTAAAACCTGACCCAAACTTCTCACCCAGTTGGCAAAGCTCTTCACAGTTTGGACCACGCCTACCTCTCCCCTCTGATCTATCGCTCTCCACTTCAACGTCCCTATTTCCCCCACTTACCCTCCAAGCACATTCCTGCCTTAGTACTGAGGTGCTGGTGTTCCCTTCTAGAGATCCTCCTCATTTGGATCTTTATCTGGCTGACTTCCCCTGATGGTTCAGATTTCAGTTTAAATGTCAGCATTTCAGAGAGATTTTTGTGACCACACAGCCTAAAAGAAGCACCCTGTCATTCTCTATCACACCGGCCTGCTTAACCTCCGCAGGGTATTTGTCGTTGGCTGATATTTCCCTTACCTCCTTCCTTATTTACTGAATGTAAGCTCCATGAAAGCCAGAACTTTCCCGTATTATTCATAGATACATCTCTAGCTCCTAAAGTAGAGCTTGGCACAGGTACTCACATTTTTTTAAATGAATGAACAGATTAGATTATTTTAGAACATTAAAGAGGTCTAGGTATAGAAATGTATTCCTTAAAAGAAAAAAAAAGAAATGTATTCCTTTGGTCTACCATAGTACCAGAAATTTCTATAATCAGAATCATTTCGATTAGATTCTAATTGGAAAAACTATTAAAACGTAAACATGTAAGTAAAGCAACCCACTAAAATTTTCAGAGAGCTGATTCCTTTTTTTAAGCCTCGATAGAAACGGCTTCGACATAATGGGTTGTCTAAGAGTTAAAAGAAAGAGTGTGGAAATTTGGAAGTTAATCTCCAGAAAAAGAAAGGAACATAATGGGAAGGTCTTAAGCAGCTAGAGGACATGACGGAGGTGACAGAGTCACCTGGGTAATACTTTTGTGAAGTCTGCTCTAAGGAACTCCTAACTTTACATCTCATTTTTTCCTCTCTCAACTGTTAAAGTACTTCCCTAGCTCTGTTTTCAACAATCATCTACCATTTCTGTGAACCTGGCAGGTTGTATCATCCCTCCAATCCCCCAAAACAGGGAAATTAGGACATTTTGCCACATGGTATCTTGCTGGTAGATCTGAGATCAGGCCACGGAGCTTCCAATGGCCAACCCATTCTTCTACAGTGCCTGTTTTAGACACTTAGATCAGAAAATCCTCACTAAAGATCCTACGAGCTGGTGAGATTATCATATTCCGTGAGTAGTAACATGAGAGGAATGAGGAGTAGTGTTGGGAAGGAAGCAAATTATAGGACTGAAACTATTTTAGGAATATTAATAACCCCATCACTAACCTCCTACCCTGCTCCATATAACTCCAGAATGTTGCTTACGTCTTTACATCCTCTCATTTTACTTTGCTTTGTTATTCGTTCATTAAACATTCAGCAACTATTTATTAAGCGTGTGTGAAGTGATAGGCATTATGTGAAGTGCCTGGGACACATTAGAGAACAAAATAAGTTCTCTTTCTTTATTTTACCTTATTATACAGATATTTCAAGTTTGCAAGTTCAATAGCAAAATGCATTTTTTGGTTCAAGTACTTAGTCTATCCCCCCTCTGTGGCATAATGAATATTTGCTGAAGTTAATGGAAATGCACGGAATGGGACAGATTAGAATGAAAGGCAATGTGTTCTGATCCCGCATCCTACACCCAGGTCATGTTTGTCTTAGGCTGCTTAGGGCTTAAGCAGAGGCAGAGAAGAACGGCAAATGTAGCAAACAACTGAAAGTACGTCAGTGTTTCTCAAAGTAAGATCTTCAGGGATGCCTGGGTGGCTCATTGGGTTGAATGGCAGGCTCCTGATTTCGGCTCAGGCCATGATCTCAGGGTCCTGGGGTGGAGCCCTGCCACAGGCTCCACGCTCAGTGGGGAGTGTGCTTGAGGTCTGCCCCCCCTCCATCCCTCTCCTCATGAGCTTTCTCCCTCCCTCTCTCTCTCTCAAATAAATCTTCTTTTTAAAAAAGTAAGATCTTTAGACCATAAGCATCAGAATCATCTATTTGTTAACAGTCAAAATTCTATTACAACAGCAATGCAGATCCACTAAGAGGAAATCTCCCAAGGAAGTCTGCAGGCGTCCTGGAGACTCTTGAGCACATTCAAGTCTGAAAGCCACCGCTTTAAACCTTAAGTTAGAGCCAGACACAATAAAACAATGTACTCTACTTGTTCTGAGAGGGCCAAATCACATATAAATGACTTATTTTTAAATCTTTTCAGTTGACTCAAGTTCAGTTGCTAATGCATGGTAGACAAATAACAAAAGTTAAAAAAAAAAAAATGCAGCCACTTTAGATAAGGTCCTGAAGTTGAGATGTTATCTGGAGCTTATCAAGCATCTGATTGAGCCACTGGCCTTTGTGGAAGTTCTGCAAAGGGCAGACAGCATTTTTCTCCAACTATCGAGTGATGACTGACTTTGGTTCTTTTATTTTATCTGAATAATTAACTCAAATAAAGGCAGCTTTTTGGTCTAAATAGCCATTGTCAATTATTCCATTTTCTGCTTGACTTTAAGGCTGAAGATTTGGTGCCAAGTACATATATTGTTATCGTCTTTAAAAATATGATTCCAATTATCATGAATTTCATTGTGAAATAAGAACTACATTTTCTTGACAGAGAGGAGCATTTGTTTTTTCAAGTGAAAGTAACTTGCATTATCATGATAATTCTCTCAATATCCTTGTACTGATTTTTTTAATGTAATGTATCACCCTTCCAAACCATTTGTAATCCCATCAAGGCATTTATCTAATGAAATACTTTAAATTATTTTCCCATATAATGACAGAACATAATGACATCAAAATGGCCCTATCATGGAGTCCCACTGGATTTTTATTGAAATCTTTCATTTGAAGGTATAGAAAAATAAAAAGGAAGGATGCTTCTATGTACTGAAATATAAATCTCATGAGACTCTATTGAAAACAAGTTCTTCCTTTCCTTTAAATATTTTTAAAAAGATTTTGTGTTATGTACATCTTTACTATGGTGATTTATTTAAAACTGGGTTTTTCAGACTCTCCATATTTATTTCCCCTTGCAATGAAGAAACAACTACCCACAGCCACTGAAAACCCTCTTTTAGGACCTAAATACTGCTTTTCGCTTTTACTATTGGACACAGATTCAAATTCATGTTTTATTTTACAGACTGATCTGCTTTATACACTACTTCATTTTATCACTTCTTGTACTACAAATGATATATAAGCCAAACCACCTCCAAAATAAAATCATTTGCATTTAAATTCTTGATAATAATATAACTTGGTCAGGAGTGGTCAAGACTTGCAGCAACCTGAAGGATTTTTTTTTTTTTAATCTAAAGTTCACAAAGTTTTGACCTATTTCCAGAGTAATATCAGCAGTCAGAATACTAGGAAGAAAGAGTGGTATTGGCTCCATAACTTCCATACTCACATCACAGTTCACATCCAGTCCCTTTACAGACCCACTGTTCTGTTCCATGCTTTATCCTCAGCCTTCTTCCCAAAGAGAGTTCCAATAGGTGAGAAGTGTCTAGGACACATAATGGAGAGTAGTACAAGGAAAAGACCCAATGGCCATGAGAGAAATCTAAAACAGGCAAAAGAACAATAAAGGAATTAGACTTTGCTAGGATTCAATCAGTTCAGTAGAAGATGGAAAGGAAGTTGTCCCCTCTTCTCTCCTATTCCCATATTTATGGACAGAAATCATCAGGCTACTTTTGTAGAGATTGTGAAGGGACTCTAAAACTAGAAAAGCTGAAAGTAGCATATGCTTAGATCAGGTGATTTAAGTGGTGGGTTTTTTGTTTTGGGGTTTTTTTTGGGGGGGGGTTGCTGTTGTTGTTTTTGTTTTTGGATATTCTGGTTGGAGAGAAAGGGAAAGTTTATAGATTCATAGCAAATAAAAATGCAGGATACTAGCCAAATTTGACTTTCAGATTTAAAAAATAAAACCTTTTTTAGTGTAAGTATGTTCCTCGCAATATTAGGGACATACTCATACTAAAATAGTACTTGTTGTTCATCCAAAGTTCTAAAATTTAACTGAGCCTCCTGTATTATTTCTATAGGAAGGGTCCCCCAGGTCTAAGAGATCTCAAGTCTCCCAATGCTCTCTGGAAGACCAGACAGAAGAGAGTGGAGCCTGTGAGAGCCTTGGAATGAAAGAGGTACAGGGAAGGGCCCAAAAAAAGAGGTAGTAAAATAGTTGCTGGTACCAGGGACACAAAGAAGAGACAATAAGACAAAATACCTTCCAGGAAGTCTATCCCATCTCATCAACATAGGAGGAAGATGAAACCTGTCATCTTATCACTCAGCAAATACATTCATTTGGTTTGGGAGAGAAATGATTGATCCAGAGGAATGGAAATACTTCAGAAATTAAAGAGTCCCAATCTAAATCTACTGCCTACTAAGGGCAGAACTGCCCCAGAACTTGTGGTTTCTCTAAACACTGTCAATTTGGAACATACTTTATAAAAACAAATCCATTCTAAGAAAAACACATTTAAGTTTGACTGCTTCTCTGAAGCTTGCCAAGATTCTGACTGTGTAGTCAGTTGAAGCATCTCTCATGAACAAGCTCCATGCAAGGTTTCTAACTTAAGCAGCTACCCTCCCACCCCCACCACACCCCAGTTCTTTTTATCAGGTTAAAAAGAACCAGGAGAAATCTGCTATCTAGAAATGTACTGTTTTATTACCTAAAACCATAAATGTTTGTTTGAAGTTATGGGATCTATGTGCAATCAATTTGAATTTTATTCAAATTTTCCATACTCTAGAAATATTAAGCATTTTGGTTTGTTCCTATAATCTGTGCTAGAGAGAGTTAAATTCTCCCAAGATTCAAAATTTAAAAGTCTACACATTCAGGCAAATTTTATTATGACATTCTAAACCTTTTTTAAGATTTCCTCTAGGGGAATATCAACTTTGGTAAACAACAAGTTACAAAAAACCTTTTTAACAAAAGTATTATGCTGTCATTTATCATTTAATGATCTTAATAAAGATCAATTTTTTTAAGAGACAGAGAGACAGCACCGAGTGTGGGCTGATGCGTGCAGCAGGCAGAGAAAGAAGAGAGAGAATCTTCAGCAGGCTCCACACTCAGTGCAGAAGCTCAGCTTGAGACTCACTCTCATGACCCTGAGATCATGACCTGAGCTAAAATCAAGAGCTGGACACTTAACCAACTGAGCCACTGAGGGGCCCAATAGAGATCAATTTTGATTGATTTTTCTTCTCTTTTCTTGCCATAGACACTTTGCCAAAAACACTATCTTGCCTTCCAGAAGCTCAAAATCAAGGGAATGTTCATATATAATTTAGCTTACTTTTATTTTTACAAATAAGGGCACTTGTTATATGGAAGACATGATACTGAAGATCAGTTAGAAGCCAGACAATAAATGGAACTGGCAAAATTAGTTACTCTTCAGGGAAAAAGTACTAAATCGCTACCTCACACCCCAAACAAAAATCTATCACAGCCTAAAGATTTAATATAAAAAGGTTGAATTTCCAGATTTTTAGAAGAAAATCTAGTAGATTATCTTCATGTCTTCAGAAAAGGGAAAGGTTATCAAACAAAACATTAAAAGTATCCATCTTTTTAAAAAATTTTTTAAAGATTTTTTTAATTTATTCATGAGAGACACAGAGAGAGAGAGAGAGAGACACAGGCAGAGGGAGAAGCAGGCCCCCTGCCTGGAGCCCAGTGCTAAACTCCATTCTGGGACTCCAGGATCATGACCTGAGCCAAAGGCACTCAACCACTGAGCCACCCAGGTTTTCACCATCTTTCCTTTTAAAGATAAGTTTGAAAACTTCAGCATTAAAAATTTTTGTTCATGAAAATAGAATTTTTTTAGAAAAACTAAAAGAAAAAAAGAGCCATAAATGAGGAGACAAGATTTATAATGACATAGATTTATAATGACATAGATTTATAATGACATAGATTTATAATGACATAATGACAAAAGATTAATTTACAGAATATATAAGGATTTCTACAATCAATAAGAAAATGATATGAACAGGAATTTCACAGAAGAAAAAAAAATGGTCAATAAGGGAAAACTATGAAAGATTCTCAATGAAATTCCATTATGGTAAAATTAATATTATGCTTACTATATTGGTAAAAACTTTTAAAATCTGAGAGTATAAAGGGCTGACAAGAGCAAAAGGAACTTAAAAATAAGTATAGAAGTATAAAGTGATAGAAGTATAAAGTGATATAATCAGGAAAACATTTTAACATCTTCCTATAAATCTGAGCATACGAATTTACCACAGCTCAATCATTTCATTCCTATATGTGTGTATTTATGCAAATATAGATATACATATGCAAATATAGATATACGATATGGGAGAGAAAAACATCCTTTTCCTCTACCTTGCTAATTTCTCAGTAACAAAAGACAAATTAACAGAGAAAAGCATGCAAATTTATTTAGTGCAAGGTTCACAAGACACAGGAACCTATATAAAGAAACAAAGACCCAAAGAAGCAGTTAAATCTGAATGTTTATGCTAGGTTTGACGGAGAGTAGAGAGACATGGAAAAATGAGCAAGGGCAAAAGAAAGAGTATAAGTAAATGTAATAAAGTGGGGGAAACAGCGAGGCCTGTTCATTCAGATTCTTCGCAGTATCTTGGAGATAAGGATATTCCTTTCCTTATAGGGACAGCACCCGTCACCTAAGAGTTTTATGACCCCCTTCAGAGGAAGGGCTTTTGTGCACATGCCACTTCCCAAATTTCTTCAGCTTAAAATATGTAATATGCCAAGATGCCACATTTAGGGGTAGTATGTCCTGAACCCCATCAAAACACAGTCACACCCTATAAACACTCTTGCAATGTTCCCCAAGATGTTCAAAAATGGTGATAGGTATTTATGTAGCAAAGAAATTGATTTTAAAAAACCCAGTGTCAAAAAAAAAGTGTCCATCAAAAAGGGAATAAATTAGAGAATACTCATATAATAAAATATTATTTAGCAGTGAAAATAAACAAATCAATATATACAACACACTCAACTATCTACCAATATACACTACATACAATATTGGATGAATTTCATATGCATAATATTATTTTTTTAAAGTCACAAAACACTAACATAGTATACCATTGAATATAGCCAAAAATAAGAAAAATATATATTATTTATATGCAGTAATATTTTTTAAATAGCAATTTAATGCTAAATATTATTGCTGTCAAAGATAGCAAAGAAATAGAATAAGGAATGTAAGTAGCTTCAATGTTGTTGCTAATGTGCCAGTTATTAGTGGGGAGGTGAGTTCATGAGGGTTTGTTGCATTATTATGTTTCATAACTTAAATATAAGTTGTATTCTTTTGTATGAGTCAAATATTACATATAAGTGTTTATTAAAGAATTAGAGGATTAGATTTTAGCTGGATTGCTGATTTCCCAAGGCCAATCTCAAGGCAAGAGTACGTCCATCAAAAGCAAAGTTAGGGGATCCCTGGGTGGCTCAGCAGTTTGGCACCTGCCTTCGGCCCAGGGCATGATCCTGGAGTCCCGGGATCAAGTCCCACGTCAGGCTCCCTACATGGAGCCTGCTTCTCCCTCTGCCTGTGTCTCTCTCTCTTTCTCTCTCTCTCTCTCTCTCTCTCTGTGTGTGTGTCTCATGAATAAATAAATAAAATATTAAAAAAAAGCAAAGTTAGCAGAGAAAAAAAGAAAAGGAAGAAAGAAATCAGGCTGTAAAAGCTATTTAATTGTGTAGACTTGGAAACATTCAATTTTTAAAAACATATCATTTTCCTTTTCACCTTTTCATTTT
Organism: Canis aureus; assembly: GCF_053574225.1. Classification (NCBI taxonomy): domain Eukaryota; kingdom Metazoa; phylum Chordata; class Mammalia; order Carnivora; family Canidae; genus Canis; species Canis aureus. Next base: position 4,535,873 of record NC_135644.1, read on the forward strand.
CATCTTCTTAAGTAGCTATAATCCAAATCCAGAGCATGAGGCTACCAAATCCAGAATGTATTCCTTCCAGGAATGCTAGGTGTTATTCTTAAAAGTAAGTCATCCCTTGAGAAACTGAAAATGTTTATATGGTTCTTTGCACTAGGATATTCTTCTGTCGTTAAACATCGTATAACAATAAACAGACGGTCACAATAAAGTAGAGTGTGCTAACTGCTAGAAGAAGGAATTTCAGACCATCTTTGGAGCATATAACTACAGCAAAAATAGAGAGAAGGCTTTCCAGAGGATATGGCATCTAACGTTAAGTTTGAACCATGTGCAGGTAAATGGGTGATGAACTATCCAAGAAATATAGTCTCACATTCCTAAGAAACCACTAGGTGTATTTTGTGAATGGCTTAAAAGATCTTAAAAAAAAAAAAATATTCAGGGGCAATTCCTGATGTGCCAGATTTTTGCTTTCCATGGTAACTTTGGAATCTAATTCCCACATGAAATTCAATCCTAATATATACTGACACACTGGTCTGAAGATACTTTTTTTTTTTAAGATTTTATTTATTTATTCATGATAGACATAGAGAGAGGCAGAGGCACAGGCAGAGGGAGAGGCAGGCTTCATGCAGGGAGCCCGACGTGGGACTCGATCCCGGGACTCCAGGATTGCGCTCTGGGCCAAAGGCAGGTGCTAAACCGCTGAGCCACCCAGGGATCCCCTGGTCTGAAGATACTTTAATTCCACACCAGGGTATTTAGCTTTTAGCAGTCTCTTTCCTAGATTCACTCCAAAGCACCATGTCAGTTCTTACAATCATGGAAACACGGTTTTGGAGGAGACAGGTAAGACCACCTAATCCATTTGTCTGATCTTATATATATAATTCTAATAAATCCAGGGTCTCATGTGAATCGGTTTCAGAACAGGGGTATATTTTAAAAGCTCAGTTAATAATCAAAAGTAAAAACTTGTTTGAATTCCATCCTTACTTTTCTCATAAACCGTCATAACTGATGCATTGACTGGGAGCTGGACTCATTCAATAATGAAAGCAACTATATTCGTCTTACTGCTCCTCATTAAACAGGCTTCATTGACTCATTCTTTCCCCCTTCTGGATGGAATCCCAGACAGACCCCCCCCACCCCCCGATTTTTCCAGTCACTACTACACATTAAATACATGGAAGCTTTGTTTGGGGCATTTTTAAAAAACACGGACTGGTTTAAAATGAAGTAAGTCTATCTGGCTCAGTGTAAAAATCAAAATTCAGTTTAGAACTTCTCCTCTCCCTCAGATCACATCTGACCCCGGTTTGGAACCCCTAGTGAGGAATGGGATATGGTAAGCCTGCCCTGCTTCCTCTCCCATACGGGTCAGAGCACTGCAAAGAAGAGGAGAGACTTCAGAATGTGTCTCACTCAACTGGAGGATGTGGGACTGGTGTCCTGTACGTGGCAGATGTGCAAAGCTAGTCCTTTTTCTCCGGATGGAAATGGGGAAACTTTGGCAAGTACCTCAGAGGCCTCCCACCCTAAGGAGCTAGGACAGCAAGTCAACAATCCCAGTGGCACATACAAGCCTCTCCTCCAGCTGGTTTCCTGCAACCATCCATTGGAGTTCATTGTCCAATAGTCTTCTTGGGCAAGACAGGTTTTAGAAAGTCTCTATCACCACCCATGGGCTCCATATTTGTCTCTGAGAAACCTCACCTTTGCCTCACTGTTGGTGGAAATGCAGTTTGCTTCTATTACAGCCTTCGTTCCTCTATAATCAGGAAGATGCAGGGTCAGCTTTCTTCAGGCATGAGTCAAATATCCACCATGGAAGCCCCTCATGTTCTAAAGGGCACAAACTTTCCCCTGGATTTAAAGTAAAAAGAAAACGTCCTTCTAGCCATGGCCTTCACTCAGGGCACGGTTGGCGGAGGAGAATAATTCAACACACTGACCACTTTCTCCAATAAATCCTCTTTCTCAGCCTCTTCAGCCTCACCCTCTGTGATATATGGATGTGTGATGGACTGTTGCTAGGAAAATTTATTTTTGACCACCCCCTTTGCAAGTGCCACCTAGGTCACCGAGCACCTCACTTCAGAATGTGAGAGTCCCCAAAAGTGCCCTCAGCCTTTTGGCCTCTCCTAAAACTTCGAGGCAAAGCGAGGTGGCACTGACATCTTGTTCCATGTGAAGGCACAACCCACAACATCATTCATTCAAATTCATATCCTCCTAGCCCCTTTCTGACAACCCACAGCTGCTCCAGTCGGTACCGTTATCTTGTCCAAGATAGCCCCCTCCAAATAAGTCTGACTTTCCTTTCTCTTCCTTTACCTTGCCCTTAGACTTTTTCCAAATAGTCTTTAAAATTCTCTTTAGAAGGAATAGATGAGGTAAAAATGAGCTCCCAATTACAAGATTTGCTTTTCACAGATTAGGACAGCGTGAAGATAGTGAACAGTCTCAAGGTAACGAACTGTCCCTTTACACACATAAGGAATCATATCTAGAAAGGTGATTTATTCAAATTCACGTAACCAATTAGGGAGAGAGGTGTCAATGTAACCCTCCTGCAACCAGGAAATTTTCTAATCAATAGGATAAAATAATGTTCTATTTTGTCAAGGAATTACCAAATAATTTAAATAATTTAGGAAGTTTTAAGCATATTAATCTATTGCTTTTAAATGGCAGTTCTGGTTTCTTGACTGAGATGTTTACAAGTGAGTTATCCTATCAATTCTGATGATACAAAGTCCCAGCCTCTGAATAGTTCAGGTTGTTTGGACATGTCGATCTTTGTGGATATGTGGGGGGGGGGGGGAATCTTTGTGGATAAAGATAGGTAGCAAAAAGAAAAATTTAAAGGTACCATTTCTCAGTGAGCATGATCTCATATGACTGAATTCCTGTGTCTTTTGATGAAAGCATATCTGCCATTAGATCCCCTCGTCAGGGAAGGAGAATTTCCATAAAGGTTTACTTGCTTTTTTGGTAAAGAAAAAAAAAATGACTGCCTACTCTGTGTCTAATCCTACATTAGGGTGGGAGACATAAGATGAATAAAAAATATATCCTGCCTTCCAAAAACTGACATTTTTATTTTTAAAAAAACCAACACGCTACAAGAATAAAAGTGAAAGTGCCACGATAAAAGGATATGGGTTCAGAAGAGGGTTCTTAATAAATATATTTTGAATGAGTGAATGACCACTCTCTGGAGGAGTTGGCATTTGAAATGACATTTGAAAATGGGTAGAATGTGAACATGCAGACACTGGAAAAGAACTTTAAATCAGAGAGACTGGCATATGTACAGATAGGTGGGAAAGCGCAAAGAATAACTCTAGCTACTATTTGTGCCTGGCACTCATTTAGCACTCCCCAAATATTATCTAATTCCACCCTCATAATGATGCTGTTATGATCCCACTTTTACAGAAGATAACATAAGGTAACATGTGCCAGATGCTTATTGCGTGACTGGCATCGTTCTTAGGACTTGTACGTATACATGCTCCCACTTTGTCTTCTTAACAAACCTGTAATACGAATAAAATGATTGTCCCCATTTTCTAGTAAAGATAACATGGATCAGACCAATGGAATATCTTGCCCAACGTCATGCAGCAAGTAATGATGAAGCCTGGTTTCAACCCCAGGTAAGTTCAATTCCAGAGCCTCTGCTCTAAATTTTTGTTATACTCCTTCCCTAGAAGATAACAAGTTCAGTTTGGCCTCAACAAAGGGTACAACAGAAAGAGCAGTCAAAAATAAAGCAAAAGAAAAGTAAAACAGGGCTTAAATGCTTGGCTATGTTTTCATTTCATTCTGTGGACAAAAGGAAGTTACTGAAGCCGATCTGTTTGGTTCTGGTTTCCAAAAAACCATTCAAGCCAAGAATGCTTATGGCTTTTTATTCTAGATGTTAAGGAGCTCAGAACCGCACTTCTTATAGGGAGGAAGAGTGTGGCCAGAGCAACTCCTTCAAAGACTTAGGGAAAAGGAGCAAAAGCCCACCAGCCAAATCCCAGGCACAAATGTGTCTCATTTGGTCTCCCCCTTATTTTCAACGTTGGAAATCCTCACAGAAAAGTTCAAATTTGAGGCTTCTCTTAAAAACTCAGCAGATCTCACAATGCCATATTACATGGCAATGTTTAGCTCGAGCGGAGCAGAGAATCCATGCTTTATGTAGGTCATGCTCTCCAGCTTGCACAGTCTCCAAAACTCTCTATGCATTCTGATTTATTCCTCTTCTCGTTGCTTTAAATCTTTATAATTAATTATAAAATATTTCAAATAAACAAAATTATCCCATAAGAAAAGAGATACATGTCTACCCAACCTGCCACTTGATTTAACATGCTTTATTATACTTGCTAGATAATGATTTCTTTGTATTTTAAAGAAATAAAATGTTATGGAACTTTTTAAATATTTCTGGTGGGAGCGAAAACTGCTGTAAGTACCTGGGAAAGAAACTTGGCCATACCTAATAAAGGTTAAGATCTTCAGATGCCACCATACCTAGAGATATCTACTACAGAAAAACTCTAATATGTATGCATGAGCCACATGACTTCCTATTCTTTTACCATCAGCCCACTTCGCTCATTTATATTATCGGCCTGGCGTGTAGGTATCTGCAACATCTAGATATGGACTGTGAGGACAGGGAATTTATTTTTTTATTAAATTCACTAGAAAACAAAATGTTATCTCTTAAAATAGACATTCCAGGACTTGAGCCCAGGGAAATGAGATTTGGAATTATTTTCTACATGGCTAGCATGAAAGAGTCCCAATATCAACAGTCCCTAGAGCAGCAGACTCTATGCTTTTAATGAGTTTTAGGTGGTAGACTCGCAAACATTTATTTTTAAAGAACTCAGTGGTCAAATAAATTTGTAAAAATAAAAAACTATCGAGGTAGACAAATCAATTAATTATTTTTTTTCCTGCAGGACTTAGCAGAGCCTTTATGTGAAAATGTGTATTGTGACTCCTCTAAAGAGAGATATATACCATGCAGCTTTCTCCATGGAACATACTCTGGGAAATAGTTTATGAGATATTTATTTTGCCTTTTAAGACTCAATGAAATGTAAGCCAACCTATGCGTATAGAATAACCACATATTTTGGGAGAGTGATCTATCCACATGGTTTTTACAGAATAACTATGATCTCTTCTGTTAGTTCTCTATTGCTACCAAGACAAATCACCACTAGGAATGTCTTAAAACACCACCCACTTATTATCCCACAGTTTCAGTGGGTTAGAAGTCAGGGTATAGGGTAGCTCAACTGATTCTGTGCTCAGAACCCCACAGGCCAAAGTCTAGGCTCTTCAATCCTTTCCAGAGTCTCTGGGCATAAATCCTCTTCCACATTTATTCAGGTTATTGGCAGAATTCAGTTCTATGGAATCCCCATTTCCTTCTTTCAAGCTGGCAGCAGGTCACACCGTACGGTAAATTTCCCTAACTGCCCACTAGTGCGAGGTCCTAAGATCAGCAACGTCAGCATCACTTAGGAACATGTTACAAATGCAAGTTCTCAGCTCCTTTCCCAGACCTACTAAATCAGAAATTCAAGGGGACGTCGTGGAACCTCACAATTTGCATTTAAATGCTTGGAAACCACTACTCTAGGATCACAGACTCACTTCATACTTGATGTAGCTTTAAAATACATTTTTCTAAGTGTTATAGGCTGAACTCTGTCCCCTCAAAACCCATATGTTGAAACCCTAACCCCTAGTACCTCAGAATGTGACTATATTTAGAGATAGGGCCTTTAAAGAAGTGATTAAGCTAAAATGAGAGTTCGGGTGGGCCCTGATCCAATCTGACTGGTGTCCTTAAAAGAAAAAGAAGAGAGACACCAATGATGCCCGCCCACAGAGGAAGAGGAAGAGCCATGTGAGGACACGGCAAGAAGGCGGCCAACTGTAAGCCAAAGGGAAAGACCGTAGGACAAACCAAACTTGCTGTCCCCTTGACCTTGGACATTCAGCCTCCAGATACTGGAGAAAATAAGTTGTCTGTTGTTTAAATCACCCAATCTGTGGGATTTATAGTATGGCAGCCCTAACAGGCTAATACACTAAGTAAAATATGTATCATTTTAAGTGATCCATGTCAATTCTCCACTCCATTATTTGGATGATTTTTACCCTGATCTACATGCTATACTGGTTTCTCATCTTCATTTGGCCTAGACTCTTTCCCAATACAGGCCCAACTAACAGTTCTCTTGCCGATTCCCAACTCTGGCCTACCCCTCAGGGCCTTCCTGATCCCGTCTTGCCTACAAACGCCCAACCACAGATCCATCCAACCTGCACCCTCTCCACTCCTCCATCACTGTACTGTTCCTAATGAATTAGAAATATTAGTCAGCCTCTTTATTTCTCCATGATGGGTTCCTTAAGACAGACACTCTGCTTCCTGCCCAACCCACACTACTTGTGCGTTGAGTGAGAAAACAAAATCCGTATTTGAAAGCTAAGATTTGATGTACCAGGAGCAAAGCTAATGAAAACTCTTAAGAATATGGGAAATAGTATAGATGCACCAAAAGCAAAGCTACTGAAAATATTTCAGAATATGGGAATAGTTTTGAGAAAACTTTCCATAACCAAGAACATGGACGAATTCAGGGATTTCACAAATCAGACTTCATTTTCAACTATGCAAATAACTGAATATTTGCATCTGCTGAGGAGCAGAGCCGACAAATTTATTGACATGAACTGAACAGCTAAGCTAGTAAGGTGAGGACACGCTGTGAATTCTGTGAAAAAGTTTACACTTCAGTGCTACTGAAATGTCAAGGATAATTGAACAACTTATTCTGGTTTCCCTTAAGCTCCATTTTTTTAAGTTAATATTAGATCTATATGCTAAAATGAAAGGACAAATATCCACAAAATTAAGAGGAAGACGAGCAAAATAAATGATTCCCTCGAAGGATGAAATTATAAAATGAGACTTGCTAAAAGGTCATGGGACTATTTAATGGAACACAACTCTGACACGGGCTTGGGGCAGGAGATTCCAAGTGTTCTCAAAAAGTAAGAAGATGTTAGCTCCTGGAAACCACTTCTAGATTTCACTGCTTAAAAAGAGAAAAATAAATAAATAAATCCGTACTAATTTAGGCATGTAAGTAGGTTGACAGGGAAGAAACTTAGTTTATTACTTACTTTAAGCTGTAGTCATCCTACTGCTGGCTTCTGGGGAGATGTGACATAAAACATTTTCTATATGGAAAAGAACTTTTCTGGATAGTCAGTTGCCTTGCACTCGGTATATGACAACTGGATGTACACTGACGTGAACTTATAAAATCATTTATGAACAAACAGCAAACCTCTACCATCATATTTGCTATCTAGAAAGTTTCTCATGGGCACTTAGTCATTAAAGGGAAGATGCTACACCTTCACATTGCCAGAGTTTCCTTCATTTACTCATTCATCTATTTTACTCATCAATGCAGCAAACATTACTGCAAACCTACTATGCACCAGCCTCTGAGCAGCTGCCACAATCAGGAAGCCCCAGTGAAGCCAGTGAAACGGGTAGGTAAACAGCTGACAGTCCAATGTGACAAGGACCTTGACATCAGGCGCAGACCAGATGTTATAGGGACGGGACAATTAAGCATTCATAAAAATGGAACTTGCAGGTGGATGTAAAGAACATTTCTGCACGCACCGCCCAGCCCCACCACCCTGGGCTTCCACCTGGGATAGAGACTACACCGGAAACAGTTCAGAGCTAAGAACCAAAAGTGCATGATTGACTTCCTAAATCCAATGAAAAGCAAAGTACCTCCTCCATAAAGTTTTCAAAGTATTAACTTTCCAAAGGATTGTTCTGGCAAACACAGCCTCTCCTCCCATGTGTACAGAGTTTGTGAGTCACCAATGATTGCCCACCTACCTCTACCTCCCTTTCTTTCGGGATGGGTTGTCTTGTCCCCCATCCCCAAGCTTCAAAGCCACAAGCCTGCAAACAGACCCCATTCTTTTTTTTTTTTTTTAACAGACCTCGTTCTATCAGAACATGGAGAAATTCCAGGTGTGAAACTAAGAGCCAGAGTGCCCAGGGTGATCCGCAAAGGCATTCTGTAATCCCACTGCTTAGCCTACATGGATATCTAGGTACTCCTGAAGGCAGGCAGGCAAGCCATCTGTCAGCAACCTATGAGGGCTACCCACTGAAGTAGGGAGACTCCAGTTACAAGATTCTCCATCATGAGGATAAAAAGTGGTTACAGTTGGAAAAGGAATCATCCATAGTAGAGGGGATGTCAATGCAGATTCCCCAGAAGAACTAACAAATATGATAATGAGAGAGCCAACATTGACATGCCAGAGGCATAGAGGGAGCCAGCGGGCAGCTGGCGTTAGGGAGAGAAACAATAATGCCCAAAGGAAGAGGGGACCACAAGCTATCACCAGTGATGGTCATTCATAAAAGCAGACATTAACACACACACACACACACACACACACACACACCCCACCAGCTTCTGCAGCTGTGTGAACATAATGACCTGGGAAGAGAGAAGGGGCCAAGTTCAGACACCAGTATTCCTTTGGTCAGTGGGACTCTGCAGCTGCCTGGGAGCTCTGCCCAAATTCTGGGAAAGAGTCTTTGAAATGGACACTGACAGTATCCCAATTTGATTGAAATGAAACTGCTTTAAACTAGAAATGAGTGACAAAGGGAAGAGGGGTTCGAGACCGAAAAACAAATATGAAACCTATTCCACGCTTGAACATCACTATTGAAACTCTTAGATCATATCTACTACAATGTTCATAATTTTCAAAAACTTAAATTTGTATATCACATTTGAGTTTTCAAAGGCATTTAACATATTTTTATTCATTTTATCATCTCATCTATCGTGTAGGAAGAGCAATTGAGCTCATCCCTATTGAACTGATGCGAAGACTGAAATTTGCCAATGTCACACTGATAATATATCGCAGAAGTGAAACTAGGACCCAGTCTCACCTCAAATGGGCAATATTTTAAATGGGTAAACTGGCTTTAAATGAGTCAAACTGATCACATTGCCTGGAATTTCTAAAAAAAAAAAAAGAAAGAAAGAAAGAAAAGAAAAATGAAACCAGCAGAATTTGTAAAGCTTATCCCATTTGCCTTTAAGTAGTAGACTCTACCTGTAAGGTCTACCCATCTACTGATACCTATATGCTTATTAATAATATTTTATGCCCTGTACAATAGTGGGAAATCATGTTTATATATTAGAAAATGGCACAAAACATACTGATTAACTGTGACAGAAACTGACCAGAGGCAAATTATCTCTAAGAAGATAAAATCATTAAATCCACATCATCTCTGCAAATTAGCATGATTTTAAAATTTCAGACACTGGCCAAAGAAATTATAATAATTTCCCAAGTTTGAATTTATCTCCTTTGAAAAGGAAAGTAGTTGGAACTACTTCTAAGAAGGTCCTTCAGGAACCCTGAAGCTTAGCAAGTATATTTCCTCCTTCAAGGTCACTGCTAAATACTCCACTAATTAGTACTTTAACTTCACATTTTAAAAATTATCTCAATTTCACCTGACTTAGCTTGTTAGTTATGTCCAGTAGGTCAAACAATGGAATCTTACCCATTCTAAGTGCTCATTAATTCTTAAAAGAGTAAATGAATGAACGAATGAATATTCTGAGACTTTTATATGTGAAGAGCTTTGCAATTATTTGTTATGCTGGGAAGAATGAATTTTTAATCTTGACATCTCAATCAAATATATTTGTCATAGAGTCATTTATGACCACAAACAACTGAAACAAGGCAAGACCCCTATTTGTGTAGTTGGGAAGAATGACAAAAATATTCTCAGAAATACTCAGAAGATTTCACTTGTCTCATTGGCTCAGAGGATGGCATCTTCTCACACCTAAGCCAATCACTGGCAAAAACAATGGAGTTACCATTAAACTGATGAATACTAACCAAATTTCATTCCAGAGTAAGGGTTAGCCACTCTCACTCAATTCTCTCATGATGTTCCTTACATTCTGAGGTACTAGCTGGAAGGCTGGACTTTGACCTGACTTAGATTGTTCCTTGGGCAGGAACCACTATGCCCTGTTGGTCTCTGAAGCATGAATTAGTGACTCGGTGGCTACTTCAAACTGTTCAGAAAGATATTTTTGGAGAAGGTAATATTTAAGCTAAATTCTGTATGATTAAATGGAGCCAGTGCTATATAGCGATCAGGGGATGGTCATTTCAGGTACAACACTGTTTGCAAAGGGTCTAAAGAAGGACCAGGATTAGTATGTTAAAAAGAAACAGAAAAGCCCATTTAATTAAAAAGTAGTGGGCAAGGAGTAAAATGGTGAGCTGTAGTGGATGAAGTAAGTAGGCCATTTCCAGAATATGTAAACCAGGGTAAGGAATTAGGGTTGTATCCTAGTAGCAATGAGAAACTATAGGAGGATTTTAAACAGAGAAGGAATATAGTCGGATGTATGTTTTTAAGAAGTACCACTATGGATAGCAAGGTGTACAGGGTGGAAGAGGAGAGACCAGTTAGGAGGCTATTGCAGTAGTCGAGGCAAGAGATGGTGGTGCAGTAGTCCATGACAGGCGGTCGCACAAATGGCGAGATGGGGTTGACTCAAGATATACTCTGGAGGTAAAATAGGCAAGTCTTAAAGAATGGACATGAAGGAAGAGGTCAGAAAAATCTAAGATAACTCCCAGATTTGGGGGGCTTAAGTAAGCAGGGGGTCGCTGGTGCCATTTACTGTCATAAAGAAGCCTGGGAGATGGGAGATGGGTTGAGGGAGTGGGCCATCAAGAAGGTTTGGTCTTGTCCTGCTTAGTTCAGTATCTTTCTAAATAACCAGGCAGATAGGTCAAGCAGGTGGTTGAACATAGGAATGTAAAGATCCAGCAAAAGGTAAGCATCGAAAATCTAGTTTGGGTAGTCATGGGCGTTCCAAACTGGCCAGGTACCATTTGTGGTATAGACATGAGGTAGCAAAGAAGCTGATATTTCAGATGTCCACAGTAAAACCACTGAAAGATTTCCTTTTTTTTTTTTTTTTTTGAAAGATTTCCTTTTGAATGAGTACTCTCATGTTGGTTTTCTATCTCTTTTTTTCAAAACTCATTGTCCAAGAAACAACTATAAAGCGTGATGTCACGATTTGAGTTTTCCTAAGGAAATAATAATTCTAGCAAATATTAAGAGCACTCAAGTTTCATAAAATCACTGAGTGAAGAGATTTGTCTACCATGAAATCACTGGCAATAATTCCTTTGTTAAATACAAAGCGTGAGGAGTATATCATAGGAATACCAACTACATGTTTATATGATGTTTTATATGCCCGGAATTTTGAAATCTCAACTTTAGAGAAGAAATTATAATCCAGAATTTTTTTTTTTTTTTTTGCACATACCAAAGGGCTGTTTACAAGATTTACTTAGTGCTTTACTTTGACACGCTCAAGAGGCTATATAGCAAATGCTAAACCGGGAGAACTAGTAAATGGCCTTGTAAGAACAAGAAAACAGTAAACAGAAGACACAGAAGAGTGATTTAGGGAACAAGTGAAGGTAGAAAGAGTAAGTAATAGCAAAATCAGACCCTAGGCAAAAGGTAAAAGGCTTTTCAGGATGCTCTATACCACAAAGTATCTGGGCAGGAGTGGGGTGGGACAGGGAGTGGGGGTGGGAATTAATGGGTTTTTTAAGATTTTGTGCACTATCCCAACACCTTATCACAGCTCTCCCTCCTCCCTCCACCCACCCTCCCACACACACCTAACATCACTTCTATGTTTAAGTTAGTGTTGACAAAATCTAAGATTCAAATTATTAGCTACTCCTTGTTTTTAGCAAATTCTCAAAGTAGTTTAGCTTAAAAAAAAAAAAAAAGACCTCGAAGCACACTTCATTTCAAGTACCTTTCTGTTGTCTGAAACCTGAAAAATTCAACAGCAACCTAAAAGTTTAGGTACCTTGTACCTCTGTTCAAAAGACTGCAAAGGCTTGATAATTTTGTGCTAGAGGGTTTCTCATTATTGGGGATCCTCTGTTATACCCCACCCATGCCTGCAAGCACCAGATGCATGCTCAAAGGCCATGCCTGGTTTTATGTAGCAGAGACAAACCATATTAGGGTTTAGGTCACTGTCTATCTAAATATGCCCATAGTTGTTGTTTTTTTTTAACTTGTGCACATATCATATTAATCAAAAGTGATGAGAACTGAGATGGGTGATATTTGAAAAACTAAAAACAAAAAAACTGCCCTTGGCTTAAGACCATCCAGCTCTAATGACTGACTTGTAGACAGATGTGGTTCCGCTATGGATGATTACATTTTTCACAGGGAGACAAGAGCGTCCTCTAAGAAGCTCACTCTTTGCAGATTGTGTTTCAAGTGCTTTCCATGTAAATTATGGATATACGGGAATAAGAAAAAGTGAAGCTGGGGAAGCTATTGCACCTAGTAAAATCTCTTGTCTTAGTATAGGGAGCAGGTATTTTCCATTAATTTAGTTCGTTGCTTGGAACAGTTACAATCTTTTCACTCCACAGATAAAGGGGATTTCATTTTTTAATTCTATCTTTCCAAATGGTCTAAGAAAGTCTATCTTTGATTTTTTTTCTCTAAACTTATCTCACTTTGGTTGATATATTCTGATTAACATACTGATGTACTCTTGGGATATCAGAAACCTAGTGTATTTTTCCTTTAGCTGTTTGATGATAATTAATATTTTTGCTATCATTTGCTCCATATTCTATAAAAAAGAATTGTATGACTTCTTCAAGAGTAAAATTGAATAGTTAATTGTTTCATTGACCTTTATTAACTGCTCATTTTCCTCCTTAATTAGATTATTATTCATAGATGGCCTTAAATGCATTGATTGAAGATTTTCAATGGTTTAAGAAAGGTTTAAATTGCCTAAGGAAAATAAAGATGCATTTCTATGATTGCAGAAGCTCATGAAATATGTGATTATTTCTGTGATTGCAGATGCTCATGAAATATGATTATCTGATATGAATGTTTATTACACACAAAAAGCTAAACAAAGTAATTTATTGACTTAACTATTGTTTCTTTCCACATTCAGTTTTTCCAAATGTTCGCACTATCTTTTAAGGGTGTGTGGACAAATTATCCTGCAATTCTAACCTAGACAGAAGGAAAGACTCACCCTCAATTCTATAATGTCATTTTGCTATTGTAAATAAGGAGAAATAACTAGATAACTGAGACACCCAGTCAAATTAAGCCATTTTGTCATTGATTTCCCAATTCTAAGTGTACAGAAGTCACATGTTCTTGCTTTCATTCTGACTAGACATCAGTTGTCAATTTCAATGCATTTCTTTTTAAATAATGTTTGCTCTTTTAATAACTTAATTCTTCAGATTAGATGTTTCTCCTTGGGTATTTAGGAGCTCATTTACTTGGTTTTATCAAGAAACCTCTGCTAGCAGAGAAATTAGGAAGAACTGATCAAAAAATTCAATGAAGATCTTGTCCCAAAATATGAGGAAATGCTAGCCCTGGGACCACTATGCAAACTAATGGAGTTGTTTCAATTTTGTTGTTAGCATTCTTCTAAGTAAGAATTACATGACAATTTTACAGTATTCAAATATAATAAAATTTCATCAAAATCATATCCTGGTGCCAAAAACAAACAAACAAAAACAATTAAATGGTGAAATTTAAATATAAAATGCAATTTCAGTATTTTTCTTTAAAAGAAAGCACTCAGAGTTGTTAATGTCCCAGACACCATTAAAAAGGGGTCAAATTCCAGTAAACAATAGAAACAATTAGGGAAAGTTCAAAAACGTTTTGTCTTTATTCATACTATCTTTCTGGCCTAGGATATTCTCCATTCTTCTGTCTGCATGTTGTGGGTTGTATTGTGCCCCTCTAACCACACTCCACCCCCTCACAAAAAAAAAAAAAAAAAAAAAAATACATTCAAATTCTTACTCCCAGTGCTTGTGAATATGACCTTATTTGGAAATAAATTCTTTGTGGATGTAATCAAGCTAAGATGAGACCATACCAGATGATGTACCCTACTCCATCATACTGGTTAGGAGCAGGGTACCACCTGAACTCGTATGACCAGTGTACTTATGAGAAGAGGACACATTCACCCGGAAATTGGCCGGTGAAGACAGAGGCAGAGATGGGAGTTAGGCAGCTACAAAGCTTGGAGTGCCGGGATTGCTGGGAGCCACAAGAAGCTAGGAGAGAGGTGTGGAACAGATTCTCCTTCAGATTCCCCATCGTATCAATCCTGCCGACATCATGATTTAGGACTTCTGGCCTTACAAACTACTAGAGAATAAATTTCTGTTGTTTTAGCCCAACCTATGTGTGGTACTTTGATATCACAGTCCTAGGAGACTAATACATCACATGCCTGAATTTCAGTGAAGACACAGTTCAAATACCAGTTCCGGGATCCCTGGGTGGCGCAGCGGTTTGGCGCCTGCCTTTGGCCCAGGGCGCGATCCTGGAGACCTGGGATCGAATCCCACGTCGGGCTCCCGGTGCATGGAGCCTGCTTCTCCCTCTGCCTGTGTCTCTGCCTCTCTCTCTCTCTCTCTCTCTGTGTGACTATCATAAATAAATTTTAAAAAAATAAAAAATACCAGTTCCTCCAAGGCACAGTCCTGACTAGTGCAGTTCACACTCATTTTCTCTTTCTATGCATACCAAGGCATTACATCATATAATTTAGGAATAAATAATATCTCTCCAGATAAGGTGTACACCACTTGTAGCTCAATGTAATTCTTCTTCTGAATTACACACATGGCCCTAAGAATAGCCTGATTCTTGCCTCATCTGAACACCTAGGAGTGGACTTCATACACAATATGAATTAGCAAATATAGTTGATCCTTAGGCAACATAGGTTTGAACTATGCAGGTCCACTTAGACAGGGATTTTTTACAGTACAGTACTGTAAATGTATTATCTTTTCTTGTGATTTTTCTTTTTTTTAACTTTTTTTTTTAATTTTTATTTATTTATGATAGTCACACAGAGAGAGAGAGAGAGAGGCAGAGACATAGGCAGAGGGAGAAGCAGGCTCCATGCACCGGGAGCCCGACGCGGGATTCGATCCCGGGTCTCCAGGATCGCGCCCTGGGCAAAAGACAGGCGCCAAACCGCTGCGCCAGCCAGGGATCCCTCTTGTGATTTTTTCTTAATAACATTTTCTCTTCTCTAGCTTGCTCTAATGTAAGAATAGAGTATATAATACATGTAACATTCAAAATACGTGATAAGTGTTTATGTCGTTGACAAGACTTCTCAAAAGTAGACTAGTAACAGTTAAATTTTTGGAAAGTCAAAAATTATACACAGATTCCTGACTGCATGAGGGTTGGAAAGCCTAACCCCTGGGTTGTTCCAAGGTCAAGTGTGCTGTTCTTGTTGACTGACAGGTGCATACCACCAGACAGGTGGTTAGCATAGATAAGTATAAACTAATAAAATAAATCTACTTTTCTTTTCCCAACTAAGTATACAGAAATTATAGTTATTTACTTGCTCAGCTAACAATCTATAATTCATTAAAGACCATTTTCACCTATGTATGTGTACACTGAAGTTGAAATTTTGTATTAGCTTCATCTAAAGATGAACACATTCTTTTGTTAGGCACTCAAAATTACAGGCCACACACAAAGGAACTTATAAAGTTCTAAAACTCTTAAGAAAAAAAATAAATAAAAAATAAGAAAAAAATAAAAATAAAACTCGAGTTAAAATAATAAAATAATAATTAAATTATTGAATAATTACTCTTTCTCAGTCTATGTTCTAAATGTATTTTCTCAGTCTATTATTCTAAATGTATAATTTAATCCTCTCAACACTCCAATGCAGTAGGTCTTATTACTACCCTAATTTCTTAAGATGAAGAAATTAAGGCATAAAGCAGTTAAAACTATCTTGCCTAAAATTTCAGAGGTACTATGTAACAGAAGCAGTTGCAAAGAATACATCTGAATTCAAAATGGACTGAGAAAACCATGTTTTCTCCTGGTTTTAATAAATTTCATATATAGAACCATGATTTATTTCATGGAAAAGTATTTAATAGAAAAATTAGGGCAGCCCCGGTGGCCCAGTGCTTTAGCGCCGCCTTCAGCCCAGGGCGTGATCCTGGAGACCCAGGATCGAGTCCCACATCGGGCTCCCCGCATGGAGCCTGCTTCTCCTCTGCCTGTGTGTGTGTCTCTCTCTCTTTCTCTCTCTCTCGAATAAATAAAATTTAAAAAAAAAAAAAGAAAAATTAGAGAGATTGCTCATTATCCTACTGGAGTTACAAATAACAAAATGAACAGAAACAAAAATACCAAACACAATCAAACACATAAATGAGTTTTTATGCTAAATTACTGTATATATGATGACTGAAATACCATGTGCTAATAGTTCTTGATGTCTCATTTAAACTTCTCATAAAGTTGGTGACTTAGTTTAAAGACATGTGAGGAAAAAAAAAAAAAAGACATGTTAGAATAATTAGAATTAAAGGAGAAATCTTGGGACGCCTGGGTGGCTCAGTGGTTGAGCGCCTGTCTTTGGCCCAGAGCATGATCCTGGAGACCCGGGATTGAGTCCCACATTGGGCTCCCTGCATGGAGCCTGCTTCTCCCTCTGCTTGTGTCTCTGCCTTTCTCTGTGTGTGTGTCTTTCATGAGTAAATATATTAAAAATCTTTAAGAGAAATAAATAATAAATAATGGAGAAACCTTCAGCCTGTTTAGAAAGCCACACATTGTAAAACTCTGTATTCAAATGCACTTATAAGCATTATGTGAGTTATCTGTTCTTTAAAGCAGACACATAATGAATAATACTCATTTTGATTACTGTCTACATTTAAATTAATACTATCAATAGTAAATATGCATACAAAACCTTGTAGTTTAAAAAGACCATCATATGCATTATCCTATTTATTTATCAAAGGACTGGCATGGTACCAAAGTCCAGGAAGCTGGTAAGATCACCACTCTATATATGTAGAAACTAAGTTTCAGAGGTTAAATGTTCTGCTCAAAGTCAAGAGTCTATCAGATATGTTTTAAGTCTTATGATGCTTCTTTCTATTAATTAAACTCAGATTTTTAATTGGTTCAAACTTGGTGCTGTCTTCCTTTTCTCTTCACTATTAAACCAGATTAGTGAGATGCCACATAATATGCTTATATACCCTGTAAAGCTCAATCACTTCTCATTTTTAAAAGAAAAAATTGGTTTAGGAAGACAACAATTGAATTGTATGACCCTGAGATCAGTAAAGAGCTCTATATTAGTTGTTAAAATGGTCTCATTAAATAATAAACACTTAAGTTTAATTTAGATCTTTAATCACACTAAAGGGCACCATAAACTTGCACATGAGATTACTAAATCAAGATGAGGAATGAAATCCAATTTAGTCTTCAAGCGTCATGTCTAATAAAACCATTTACATTAGCTAAACTTTTCAGGAGTAGCTGCATTTTAAAGATGCTCCAGCTCTGTATTCAGAATTACATTTTCTAGCTGGAGTCAAGCTTTCCAATTTTCTATTGACTACTTCTCCCAAAAACCCCATACCAATTTATTACCACAAAATGAGGAAGAGGTTGAGGAGGGGAAATATTAGCATATATTATTCAGAAATAAATAAAACAAAACATTCTAAATATTTCTAAATATTTTACTTATAAATGTATAACACTTTATTTAAAGCTAGGCTACTAAAATTGTTTAAAAGTTCAATGGTCCATATATCAAAAAAAATTCTCAACATGTCAAAGATTTAAATGTAAAAACTGGATTCATACAAGTACTAGACCAAAAAAAAAAAAAGATAAAAATTTATTTTTTTTATTTTATTTAAAAAATAAAATAAAATAAAAATAAAAAAGATAAAAATTTATTGACTCTTGGAATGGGAAAGGGCTTTCCGTGGATGGTTCATAAGAAAGTAGTAGGGAAGGAATCTGACTATGAGATTAACAGATGTGATCCTTGCTCATTGCTGTAGCTCCATTATTAAGCAGAGTCCCTAGCACGTAATAAAGTACTAAACCCATAAATACTCACTGTTGCTAAAAAAAATAATAAAGAAATATTGTAATACATACAATACCCAAAATATTAGTGTCCATAATTTACAAAACATTCCTATCAATCAATAAAAATGTGTTACTTTTTTGGGGTTCACACATTTCTACTATAGAATAACATTCATTTAAGAGCTAAAATTAGGGATGCCTGCGTGGCTCAGTGGTTGAGTATCTGCCTTTGGCTCAGGGCGTGATCCTGGGGGTCCCAGGATCGAGTCCCACATCGGGCTCCCTACATGGAGCCTCTTCTCCCTCTGTCTGTGTCTCTGCCTCTCTCTCTGTGTCTCTCATGAATAAATAAATAAAATCTTTTTTTTAAAAAAAGAGCTAAAATTATGTATTTCTATAATAAAAATTTTTTTCTGCTAACACTTTAAATGTTTTAGAACACTTATTTATCTATTTATTTATTTTAGAACACTTTTTTAAATAATCGTCACACATCATATCATCATAATCTTAGCATTTTATACTTTGGGGGTCACCTGGATATCTCAGCCCATTGAGCCTCCAACTCTTGATTTTGGCGCGGGTTATAATCTCAGGGTGGTGGGATCCCACCCCACTTCTTGGCTCCATACTCAGCAGGAAGTCTGCTTGAGACTCTCTCTTTCCCTCTCCCTCTGCCCCTCCCTCCCACTTACACGCATGCACACTCTCTAGCTCCCATATAAGTAAATAAATATTTTTTAAAAAGAATTTTATACTTTGGGCTCTTAATTAATATTTTGAATATGTAGATAATATTTGAGAACATGTAGTTTTTATTATATCCGACAGAAAAATATAGGTCTATGAAAAACACTACAAGAAAATTTGTTCCTTAGATTTAAAATTAAGGAGGATATTTATATTTACTGTCTGTGTTACTTTTCTACTGATATTTTAAAAGTCTCAGATATATATGTTTCACTATGCACCTCAAATGTAACTTTTCAATATTTTTGTAGTTTACAACGCAAATAGCTTCCCTGTTGAATTTGGCTCTCTTCTCCAGTTTCTCAGAAAGCTTCACATAGTTGGTCCTTTTGATTCTATTTTTGGCCTTTATTAATATGACCTGGCACAGAAACTAGCTTTTGGTCTCTTTAATTCTGTTTCCAACTACCATAAAAGATTCTCTCTTGAAAGTTCTTTGTTTAAATTTTTATTACCCTTCATTCATTAATTCCCCATGGAGATTTCCCATGGTTCAAAGGTACCAATGTAACAGACTTATCAAAGATGTCATTATCCTAAAGTATCTGCTCTTGATTTCTGTCATTTGGCTTGCAGTTTCTGGCTGATTTCTCTCATTATGGCCTGTTACTCAAAGTGAACACAATGAGCTTTTGTAAACATTCTCTGAAACCAGAAAGAAGAAACAATGTTCTTAGTTAAGAAATACACACAATTTCTCTATGTTAAATCTAAAAACTCAAGCATCTTCCTGTTGACTATTCATTTTAATAATTCCAAGAATGAAGCAGTCACCAAGTAGTTTACAACATCAAAAAGTGATATAGTAATTTGTCCACCCTAAGCAAAAAATTCCTGAAGTTCTCCATTTCTTTCTATATAAATTGTAAAATTAACAGATCCCCAACTTCATTTCGATGACTCCCTATGACCCTGAAATCTATTGAGAGATGATGGAGATGGAACCTAACAGGGACAGTCTTCAATTGCTTTGTGTACGTTTCCCAGATGAACTGAATCTTTGGGTTTGGTAGAACTACAGTTTGAAAACTTCACCTACAGAAAGTGGGTGATTTTTCTCTGAAATAATTTGTACACAAATGTCATTCTTTAGGACCTTTAGGTGTCTCTGATAACGTTCAATAAATACCTCCTTTTTAATTAAAAGATATATATTTTTTTAGTCATTAGGTCACTTTCACAGGGAATCTCAGAGTAGATTCTCATTATCTCAGGCTTTGGGTCCCCAAGATTTCCCTGGACTGTGCTTATGCCAGTATTATCAATGCTCAAGCAAGAATGGCCTTTAAAATAAAAGGTAAAATAATTTCTATAGTGTGCATACAGATGCTGGAGAAAACTACATAATCCTAAAAATCCTTAAAAGCAAGCAGAGATATGGTAGCGGTGAAATAAATTATAGTTCAAGGTTACTTCAAGAAGAGCCCTGCTCCTCCTGTAAGTATCTACTCTATTCACCCAACTAAATGACATCTGAAATTCTAAAAATCATATTCATTCCTTTGGTGTAACTTGATAAAATATCAATAGCCCTGAGCATATTGCAAAATTTTATCAATCGTTTTATCTTTAATTTGAAAAGGTTCCAGAATTATTCCCAAGAGCAAATTTTAATAAGAAAGTAGGAAGACAAAAAAGAAGGGGTGGGGAGAGACAGAGTCTAAAGCAGTTTGAACAATTCCAAACTTTTGATAACTAACTCTCAAAGCACGGAGTTGAGTCAACTCATATGTCAGGAACCAACAGTACAATCAAAAGGTCTGAAATGAATTTCCATGTAGAATGCAAAGTTTACTAAAGGAAAAGTAATAAAACATGTTAATTTGATTACATATTATTAAATTTGAATAGTAACTGCAACAATTATTTAGGACTTAGGTAAGTAAAAGACTAATTTTTTTTTTCTAAGAGATTATTTTACCAATGATATTAGAATTGCTGGTGCATGGTGACCATGAAAAAGGACACTAACTTTTAGCCACTTTTGTTATTTTTGAATCCTCTAAAGACAAGGCGTCCCTTTATAGCCTACATACAGAGTGGTCCACTCCCACAGCCTTATTCTTGAGAAGTTCAAATTTTGTAGCTTGTCATCACTTTTATATCTCTCACATAAAGTACAAATTGTGAGGGCACTTCCAGGAAAATGGTGGAGTAGGAGTATGCTAAACTCACTTCATCCTACAGATACAACTACATAACACTCCTATCAGTGCACATAACCCAGAAAACAACATGAAGGCTAACAGAACAAACTCTACAACTAAGAGAAGAGGCCACGTTGAAGGGCAGAGACGCAGTGGGGAGCTAAATCCAAGGGTCTGGCCACTGGAGGGAGGGAGCTACAGGCACAGAGAGGGGTCAGAAACAGACGATCACACTGGGGAGCCTGCACAGGGAAGATGAATCCCCATAGCATTTGGCTTTGAAAATCACAGGGGCCAAACTTCCTGAGTCCTTACAACTAGCAGAAATTAAAGCCTGGAGCATTAAAATCAGTGGCCTGGCTCTGGGAGAGCCTGGAGGGCAATAGGAAGCTGAATTCCTGCCTTAAAGAAACAGCACAGCAAGCAGCAATTTGAAAAAATGCCTGGGGCACATGGAAGGGAGAGTTAATTACTAATCTTAGAGTTGGCTGAGGAATTTCTCCAGGAACAAAGGAGTTGGCAAATGCCTTTTCACTCTCCTCACCGCTCAGCACGTAATCACACTGCTGCCTGTGGGATCCAGGGCAGGGCTGGCATTCACTACCTAATTTCTTTATTCCATGAGCCCCAACCCCTCCAATGAGGCCTGCCTCAGTCCTGTCAGTGGAGGTCTTCTCTCCCAGGACACTGGTGCAAACCTTGCCAACACCACATCTCCTGAACTCCAGTCCCCCCCCCCCCCCCCCCCAGATCTCTCATGCAGGATACAGGCACCTTGTTAAAATTGCATCCCTGCCTGTGCACACTTTGCCAAGGGGCCTCAGCAGGCTGGGCCTCTGCAGTGCCCACACTCCTCCTGAGGAAGAGTACCCATGCCACTTTGTTAAAAGAGCCCTGCCCACTACTTTCAAGAGCAAGAGATGTAGCTGACTTTCCTAACACAGAAACAGACACAGAAAGTTAGGCAAAATAAGGAGAAGAGTGTGTCCCAAATGAAAGAATAGCACAAAGAGACCTAAGCAAAGGGAGATAAGTAATATACCCCCGATAGAGAATTTAAAGTAATGATCCTAAAGATACTCACTGGACTTGAGAAAAGAGTGGAAAACATCAGTGAGACCCTTAAGACACAGATAAAAAAGGACTATTCAGAGATGAAGAACACAACAATCGAAATTAAAAATACAATTGATGGAATAAATAGCAGGCTAGAGAAAGCAGAGGAATGAAATTAATGATGTGGAAGACAGAATTACAAAGTAATCAAGCTGAGCAAGTAAGAGAAAAAAATATGCAAAATGAGAATAGAGTTAGAGAACTCAGTGACTCTATCAAATGTAGTAACATTTGCATTATAGGGATCCCAGAAAAAGAAGAGAAAGTAAAGGAGGCAGAAAATTTATTTGAAGAAGTAATAGCTGGATATTTCCCAAATCTGGAGAAGAAAACAGATATCCACATCCAGGAGGCACAGAGAGTCCCCAGCAAAGTCAACCCAAGGAGATCCACACCAAGACACACAGTAATTAAAATGGTAAAAGTAGTGATAAAGAAAAAAAAAATGTTAAAGCAGCAATAGAAAAGAAGACACTTACACACAAGGGAAACCCCATAAGGCTAATCAATGGATTTTTTTCAGCAGAAATTGTGCAGGCCAGAAGAGAATGGCATGATATATTCAAAGTGCTGAAAAGGAAACATCTGCAGCTAATACTCTATTCAGCAGGCAATCATTCAGAATAGGGAGATAAAGAATTTTGCAGGCAAACAAAAACTAAAAGGGTTCGTGACCACTAAACCCTACAGGAAATTTTTTTTTTCCCTATAGGAAATATTAAAGGAGACTCTTTGAATGGAAAGAAAAGACCATAAGTGAGAGTATAAAAAGTAGAAAACACAAAAGCAGTAAAAAGAAGTATATCTGTAAAAATTTGCCAAGGGATTCACAGAATAAAAGGGTGTGAAATATGACACCATATACCTAAAGTATGGGGGGAAGAGGAATAAAGAATAGGCTTAAATTTAGCAACTATCAACTTCATATAGACTGCTATATGCAGAAGATGTTATATATGAACCAAATGGTAACCACAAATCAAAAATCCTTAATAGATATGCAAAGAATAAAGAGAAAGGAATCCAAGTACATCACTAAAAAAACCCAGAAAATCATAAAAGAAAGCAAGAAAGAAAGGATCAAACAAAAACTACAAAAACAACCATTAAACAAGTATCAAAATGGCAATAAATACATATTTATCAATAATTACTTTTTTTCAAACAAACAATAGTTTACATAGTGATAGGATACAATTTGGAAAAAATAGGTAAATACCTAAACACATATAACCCACCCTAACTGAAGCGCAAAGAAATAGACATTTTGAAATGTCTCACATAAATATGTAATCACTGAACCAACCTACTGGTGCAGAAGTATAGTAACAGAGAAGAATCATTTCCCTGATAAAACACGTCTATTGTTCAGGCAGTAGTGATGTTTACACAGTGATAGGATACAAGCACAGCACCTTCATGCAGCGTACATATGCCTGCGATCCCTTTTAAGCCCAGCTTCATTCTCCAATGCCACCTCTTTGAGTTATACCTGATTTAATTACCAGTTTTCGTCCAAATTCACTAGGGAATGAGAAAATTCTGCTTTTGTTTCTTAGCCAGGAACACCTTGATCCTAAGAGTCTTATGAGAAGATATGACAAGGAGACACATCTTTTTGCCTACAAGCGACTCATTCCAGATCTGAGAATACGTGCAGACTGAAAGTGAAGGTAGGGGATAGAGAAACATTTATCATACAAATGGATATCAAAAGAAAGCCAGGGCAGCAATACTTATATCAGACAAAACAGATTTTAAAACAAAGACTGTAACAAGAGACAAAGGACAGTATTTAATAATAAAAGGGACAATCCAACAAGAAGATACAACAATAGTAAATATTTATGCATCCAACACGGGAGCACCCATATACATAAAGATAATAAAAAACCAAAGGAACTAATATAAATAGCAATACAATCATAGTAGGGAACTTTAATACCCCACCTACAACAATGGGCAGATCATCCAAACAGAAAATCAACAAGAAAACAGTGAATGACACACTGACCAGATGGATTTAACAGATATTCAGAACACTCTATTCTAAATAACAGACTACACATTCTTTTCAGGTGCTATGGAACATTCTCCAGAATAGATTACATTAGGCAGCAAAAAAAGTATCAACAATTTCAAAAGAACTGAAGTCACAACATGCATCTTTTCTAACCACAATGCTGTGAAACTGGAAATCAAACACAATTAAGTGTGGAAAGAGCATAAATACATGGAGGTTACATAACATGCTACTAAACAATTTTTAGGTCACCCAAAAATAAAAGAAATAAAATATTATGTGGAAACAAATGAAAATTAAAATATAATGGTCCAAATCTTTGGGATGCAGCAAAAGTGGTTCTACCAGGAAAGTTGATAGCAATACAGATCTACCTCAAGAAGCAAGAAAAATCTCAAATAAACAACCTGACCTTACATCTAAAGGAGATAGAAAAAGAACAAACAAAATCCAAAACCAGCAGAAGGAAGGAAATAATAAAGATTATAACAGAAATAAATTATATAGAATCTAAAAAAAAAAAAAAACCAATAGAACAGATCAATGAAACCAAGTGCTGATTCTTTGAAAGTTCAACAAATTTGATAAAACTCCAGCCAGAGTCACCAGAGAGGATTCAAATGAACAAAATCACAAATGAAAGAGGAGAAAGAACAACTAACACCACAGAAATACAAACAAGTGTAAGAGCATATGATGAAACATTATATGTCAAGAAATTGGACAACTTGGAAAAAATAGGTAAATACCTAAACACATATAACCCACCCTAACTGAAGCGCAAAGAAATAGACATTTTGAAAAGACCAATTACCAGCAACGAAATTGAATCAGTAACAAAAGTTCAGGACCAGATGGCTTCACAGGTGAATTCTAGCAAACATTTAAAGAATAATTAACACTTACTCTTCTCAAACTATTCCAAAAAATAGAAGAGGAAGAAATACTTCCAAATTCATTCTAAAGGGCCAGTATTACTCTGATACGAAAACCAGATGAAGAGACCACAGATAAAGAGAACTACAGGCCAATATCTCTGATAGAGATGCAAAATTCCCTAACAAAATACTAGCAAACCAAATCCAACAATACATTCGAAAAAAGCATTCATCATGATCAAGGGGAATTTGTTCCTCAGATGCAAGCGTGGTTCAATATTCTCAAATCAATTCATGTGATACATCACATCAGCAAGAGAAAGAATAGAACTATATGATCATTTCAACAGATGCATAAAAAGCATACATTCATGATAAAAACCCTCAACAAAGTAGGTTTAGAGGGAACATACCACAACATAATAAAGACCTTATATGAAAAACCCACAGCCGGCATCATACTCAATGGTGAAAAACTGAGGACTTTCCCCCTAAGGTCAAGTATAAGACAAAGGTGTCCACTCTCATCACTTTTATTCAACAAAGTACTAGAACTCTTAGCCACAATAATCAGACAAAATAAATTAAAAAATAAATAAATAAATAAATAAATAGCATCCAGATTGGTAAGGATCAAGTAAATCTTTCACTTTGTACAGATGACATAATACTATATGTAGAAAACCCTAAAGACTCTACCAAAAAACTACTAGAACTCATAAATGAATTCAGTAACATGATAGGACATAAAATTAATGTACAGGAATCTGTTGCATTTCTATACACTAGCAATAAAGTAGCAGAAAGAGAAATTAAGAAAACGATCCCATTTACAATTTCCCTAAAAATAATAAAATACCTATGAACAAGCTTAATCAAAGACGTAAAAGACCTATACTCTGAAAACTATAAAACACGGAAGAAAGAAATTGAAGACGACACAAAGAAATGGATGCCGTGTTCATGGATTAGAAGAACAAATACTGTTAAAATGTCTACTAACCAAAGCAATATACACATTCAAAGCAATCCCTATTGGGGCGCCTGGGTGGCTCAGCTGGTTAAGTATCCAACTCTTGGTTTGGGCTCAGGTCATGATCTCAGGGTCGTGGGATTGAGCCCTCCATCAGGCTCCATGCTTGGCACAGAGACTGAAACCATAAAAATCCCACAAGAGAGCACAGGCAGTAATTTCTTTGACATCGGCCATAGCAATTTCTTTCTAGATACGTCTCCTTAGACAAAGAAAATTAAAGCACAAATAAAATATTGGGACTACATCAAAATAAAAAGCTTCTGCACAATGAAGGAAACAATCAACAAAACTAAAAGGTAACCTACTGAGTGGCAAAAGATTTGCAAATGACATATCCAATAAAGGATTAGTATCCAAAACATAATAAAGAACTTTTACAACTCAACACCCAAAAATAAATAATCCAATTAAAATGGGCAGAAGACACAAACGAGACATCCAGATGGCCGACAGATACATGAAAAGATGCTCAACGTCACTCAGCATGAGGGAAATGCAAATCAAAACTGCAATGTGATATCACCTTACACCTGGCAGCATGGCTAAAATCAAAACCATATAAAAAACAAGGGTCAGTGAGGATGTGGAGAAAAAGGAATCCTCTCGTACTGTTGGTAAAAATGCAGCCACTATGGAAAATAATAACGAGTTTCCTCAAAAAGCTAAAAATAGAACTACCCTAGGATCCAGTAATCACATTACTATTTACCCAAAAAATACAAAAACACTATTTCAAAGGTATACATCCTCCCCTATGTTTTCTGCAGCATAATAGCCAAATTATGGAACCAGACCAAGTATCCACTGGTAGATGAATGGATAAAAAAAGAGATTTTTGGAATGGAATACTATTTAGCCATAAAAAAAGAATGGAATCTTGCCATTTGTAATGACGTGGTTAGAGCTAGAGTATAATGCTAAGCAGTTTAAGCCAGAGAAAGACAAATACCACATGATTTCACTCCTGCAGAATTTAAGAAACTAACAAATGAGCAAAGGGGGGAAAAAAGGACAGAGAAAGAAGCAAACCGAGAAACAGACTCCTAACTACTGAGAACAAACTGATGCTTACCAGAGGGGCGGTGGTAGGGGGTTGTGTAAAATAGGTGATAGGGATTAAATGGTATACTTGTCATGATGCACACCGAGTAATGTACGGAATTATTAAACCACTTTATTGTACACCTTAAACTAACATAAGACTGAATCCTAACTATACTGGAATTAAAATTAAAAACTTAATTTTAAAAACATACAAATTGCAACTTAGGTAATGGTCTTCCATTTTAGTCATTGATTCAAAATATTGTCCATGACAAGCCTGGGATAGTTGTGGTTGATAAAGAAAATTCATTTAAGCCAGAATTTGGACCAAAAATCCAGAAGCACTCTACTGGCTGGATTGTGTATATAGCACATAATGTAAATTTGTTCCAAGAAGACATGGCCACAATCGTGTTTTTGGTGATAATACTCTTGCAAATATTTCAGATTGTACATGATATTTTCTTGATATGACCAAAAAGGAAGTATCTTGCTGAAACACATGTAAACTTAATCTTACAATCAGTCTAATGGCAGTGCCAACTAATGTCAAAAAAAAATTAATTTAGGCAAAATGTAAAATGTACCAGCAGAGTTAAGTAAAAAGAACAGATCATGCTCTTTGACAGAATATAAACATAATTTTAACGATTTTAATTTGAGCTCTCTAAAGTATTTTGTATGAATTTTTGCTTGCTACTAATAATTTTAGGTAAAGCTGATTAGAAAAACCAAATAAATCTAAATTTATCTTATAATAAGATTTTAATATTGTTTTTGTTTTTGGAGGGAAAAAAAAATGTCCTAAATCAAAACAGCATGTAAGTATGCAACAAAAGTGACATTCCACTAAAATAAAAAGAAAGTAGAAGAGAGATATTTTTATGAGTAGGAAAGAAAGATTTCTATGTAAAAAATTCCAATACCAATTTCTAGAGACTGTTTTCTGGGTCTTAATCAAAGCACAGGTTTCATTCTTTATAATATTCTAGCATTGGAAAATATGAAAAGAAGATCTTTAAAGGCTGTATGGCTCTAGATATTGATTTCAGAAATGATGAAATTACAATGTGAGTGGTAATGATTTATATGATCATGTTAAAGTATTTTCTTCAATAAAGATAACATCATATGTGAACACATTTCAAGGCTTGAGCATGTTATGTAAAAAACACAGGTCATTTCCAAATGCTTTAAGAATTTCAGTGACAATTTCAAATACAATTGCGTGAGCAGAGGATCCACTTAGTAAATTGAGTAGAACCAGAAAGGGAAAGAAAAAGAGGAAAAAAAGGAAAAAATAATAATAATCAGTAATGTTTCTATGAATTGGGATAATAAGAGATAAGGCTGTCCTCCAAAAGGGTTCAAAGGTAGGAAACACTTCCTCTTGGAATGAAGGTATTTTGCCCCACACCAGGGACCCCAACCCTGAGGGCTGGCACCAGAAAGGCAAGCCCCAATACATCTGGTCTTGCAAATCTATAGGGAATAAGACCAGGAGAATCATAGAACTGTAGAGAACAGAGATCCCAGTCTCAAAGGGTTCATGAGCAAACTCATTCCCCCCGAGGTCCAGCACAAAAGCAACAGAATGTTACTAGACCATAAGTAAGGGGGACACACTAATTTCAAAGTGGATATCAAAGAGGCAGGAAACAACAGGGACTTTAATAGAAATGCTAGATGCTAATTGTGCGATCTCATCCTAATCGCTGATGACAATGGGTGTCATCGTTAGTGCTCACCCTCTAGCCTACACTGGAAGGCATGCTCAGGCCACCCTGTGTCAAAACTTGTGTGCGTGTGTCTGTGTGTGTGTGTACACATATAACATTAGTATCTGTATATACATATATATGTATATAATATAAAATATTAGTCATAAAAAAGAATGAAATCTTGTCTTTTGTAACAACATGGATGGACCTAGACGGTATTATGCTAAGTGAAATAAGTCAGACAGAGAAAGACAAATACCATATATTTCTCTTATATATGTAATATAAAAACAAAACAAATGAACTAACAAAACAGAAATAAACTCATAGAAGCAGACAACAAACAAGAGGTTGACAGAGGGGAGGGGGATGGAGGATAGGTAAGACAGGTGAAGAGAATGAAGAGGTACAAGCTTCCAGTTATAAAATAAGTAATTCCAGAATACCAGAATGTATTATATAGCATATGGGGATATAGCCAATAAATATTGTAATAACTTTATATGGTGACATGATAACTAAATAGATCACAGTGATCATTTTGTAAGGTGTCAGAATACTGAATTACTATCTTATACATCTGAAACTAATATAATATTGTATGCCAATTATAATTCAATTTTAAAAAAGAATTTTCCTTCTGAAAATACCTAAGATAAAGGATCTTTGAAAGGAGGCAAAAGGGATGCCTGGTGGCTCAGTGGTTGAGCGTCTACCTTCGTCTCAGGGCGTGATCCTGGGTTCCCAGGATCAAGTCCCACATCAGGTTCCTTGTATGGAGCCTGCTTCTCCCTCTGCCTGTGTCTCTCCCTCTCTCTGTGTGTGTCTCTCATGAATAAATAAATAAAATCTTTAAAAAAAAAGAAGGAGGCAAAAAAAAAAATTTCAATCCACTAGATGAGAAATACTTCCCCAAACTGAGGTAATGGCAATGGAGAACATGAAGGAAGTATACTGACGTTTAAGAGAAAGAAGCAATAGAATTTGATAGTTGGTAGTACATAAACCAAAGAAGGTGAGTTTGACTCCTTATTTCTGACTTGAGGGACTTGGGTGGGTGGTAGTTCCACTTACGAAAGTAGAGACTAAAGAGAAGTTGGAACTCAATTAACAATAACTTTATTTGGGGCACTTGGGTGGCTCAGTCAGTTGAGTATCCAACTCTGGATTTCAGCTCAAGTCATGATCTCAGTGCCATGAGATCAAGCCCACATCGGGTTCCGTGCTCAGTGCAGAGTCTTCCTGAGATACTCTCCCTTTGCCCCTCCGCCCCCGACTCCCACATTCTTTCTCTCAAAGAAAAAATAATAACTTGATTTTAAGGAAATCTCAAGTTTTATTTTGCCCTTCTTTTTCAACTAAATTTCCAATATTGTTTACATCACTCATTTAATTGAACAGTCATTGAAGTGTCAGCCAAATCTTTATGCTGGGACTCCACAGGGAGCATCTCAAAATATGTAGGGTGAAATATCTGTGGATCTGGGGACTCGAGTTGCTGTCAACAACAGGACTGTCCCAGTTAAAAAAATAAAAATAAAAACCTGCTCTTACTTTTCTTTTTCCATAACATACATATTTAGGCTCCAAACATAATCACATTCCTTATGTGAAAGGATTCTAGGTAAAAAAAATCCTTCGATCACAATTACTTACTTCTCTACACTGTCATAAACTTGCAATGGTTTTGGCAGAATGCTGAATTTTCCAAGCAATAAAGCCAAAAGGTTACTAAACATGAAGATGCCAACTGTTTTTCTTCCTTTGTTGATTCTCCTCTTGAAACTAAACAGACCCTATTCCCTGAAACCTTGTTGTTACCACTCAGCTCTTTTCATGCCATACTTCATACCATATGCTTCTCTAGTAAGTTTATTCAATCATTTCAAAGGGCAACATCTATTCCTTTCCCTTCTGCTTAAAATCTTTGCACTCTATAAATTGATATGATAATCCAAGAACTAGAAAAAATAGCAATCAAAAATCCTCTACAAAAGAATCAAGATCATGGCAAGTAAATGAGAGTCTATATGTACTTGTACATTAAAACAATCAACTAGAGGAACAAAACTTGAAAAGAAGTGAGACAAATACCTGTTAATGATACATAAGAATAAATTTCGATCAATCCAGATAATTATTTCACATGAAAGACAATTAAAATTTCTCAAAACGAAGTAAAAGATCAATGTTTTAAGTATGATTTTGAACAAAAGAACAAGGCACAAAAATATTACATGTAGGGTAGTTCCATTTGCATATATTTTTTAAACCTCATTGCCTAGGAATGCAGACATACGTGGTTAAACAATATAAAGAAAAGCAAGGGCAAGTTGATCACAAAAGTCAGTAGAGTGTAGCTAAAACAGGGAATATGTGGGAGGAGCAGCCTCTTGAAAGCTGTAGATGTTCTAATGTTTGACCTAGGACATGTTATAGTTTTGTAAAATTCATTACACTATACTTTGATGTTATTTGCAATCATCCCTATGATTGTTATATCTCATAACATAAAGATAACTTTTAATTAAACAAATAAAACAAACAAGCATAGATATGTCCACTAAAGAACTTTTCTTTATAGGTTATCATCAACCTATGAAAAGCTCTTATCTGGCAAGTTTGCTAAAGCAATTTCACTGGAGTCATCCAAAAAAAAAAAAAAAATTAGATAAGGCCATGAGGGACAATATACAATAACACATAATGAGCCAAAGAGTTTTCCATCTTTCTGAAAAATATTTCCTACGTGACCATTTTTTTATTCATTCATGAGAGACACAGAGAGAAAGAGGCAGAGACACAGGCAGAGGGAGAAACAGGTTCCTCGAAGGGAGCCTGATGCAGGACTTGATCCCCGATTCCGGGATCACGCCCTGAGCCAAAGGGAGATGCTCAACTGCTGAGCCACCCAGGTGTCCCAATTTTTTTTATAGCTACATAAACATTTCTCAAAAAATAGGAAGCAAGATCTTGAAACTTTACAAAGTTGTATAATTCTCCAACAGTGAGTATGTCAAACTGCTCAATTCAATTACCTCAAAATTGCTAAATTTCAAGTTCCTAACCTGAAATTCCTCTGAAACAGAATATTTTTTTCTTAACTTATGTTAAAAGATATATAACATTTTACATATTTCCTATAAAATAGTGTTGTTGCAAGTTTAATCCATAATGTTTGTAGCTTTAGCATTTTCACTGCGCTCTGTATCACTGTATTTACAGTAATACACCCAACAAATCTAGAATTACTTCCATTAAAAAACTGAATTAGCAGTACCAGAAAAATATCATCTGTTGCTATAATAAATAAAAGTAAAATGAACTTTGAAACATAAATACTGAAAATAATTCTCAGTAAAAACAAAAGCAGACACCAAAGGTAGGATTGGCATGTTAGCTCACCCCTCCACCACTTCATGAGTCCCTCAGTGCCCACCAATCTACCCTAAATAGAACAGTTACAAATAAATAAAATGAATAAATAAGCAAGAAGAAATGTGATTGCTACCCATCTTCAAGGAAAGACTCACTACTCTTTCCTACTATATTCATGTCTTACTACATCTGAAATTGTTTGCTAAGTACACAGCAATCGATGAGATCATTTATCCCCAATCTTCACTAAACATGCTATATTTTAAAGAATTAATATCTAACTTTGTATTTTTCAGGCAGAAGGTCAATTTTATTTGTCTATTTTAGATTAGTCTCCAAAATCACAATCAGCATTATCTGACAGTTTATAGAGATCATATCTAATAAAAAAAAAGTAATTAAAACTTCAGTCCTACAGCTTGGTAGTCATCAGACCACAGCCAATAAACCAAAGGGCTCATAGCTTCTCACAGAGCAAAAGCTGCTTCAGTGTTCATGCATATACATCGCTACCTACGGTGCTTGGTTACACTTTGCACCAGGCTACCCGTACCCTGTGGCAAGGTCAAATTGTGAGTGAAAGAAAACAAACTTAAGAGCAAGGATATTTCCCATAGATTTCATCCCTTTCCATGAACTAGAACGCCCTCTGATCCAGATCTACCCAATCCCAAGGACACTAAATAATTTCAGGTGAAAGAAATGTCAAAGATAAAAGGAGCATAGAGTGTCTGGGCTAGAAGGCAATTTAAATCATCAAATCCAATCATCCATCCAACAATGTCCAATACCCCAGCCTTTGCTTCAATGGAACTTGCAGATTTTCCATTACTGAGTATATATAACAATATATATGCTGAGAAAATGTGTTTGCAGATGATCATGTTAGCAATAAAAAAGGGATGGCTAATTAGACTGGTCAGAACTGACATTCACTGACAGTGACATTCACTGACCACATTTCATGTTGTACTGGGTGTACAGGGCTACTATGCCTAAGGCAAGAAGTTGGCCCCTTCCTTCCTTCCTCTCACGTTTTTCAGGACCCATGTCCGGCCCTGTGGTTTATTGCTGATTTCCCTGTGACTGAATGATAGGGTGAGACCCATGATACAGAACTCCCATCCAATTCCATGGTTAGGGAGGAGGAAGTCCCTCATAAAATTCTTGATCCAAGCCTCATTCCCCAATCCAGTCTGTTTGAGATACTGGAAGAAAGTAACAAAGGCAATACTATTCACGTTTGGGTAGTAAGCCTTTTGTGTACACCCCAAATTTAAAAAAAAAAAAAAAGAAAGAAAGAAAAGAAAAAAGGAGAGGCAGGAAGTACCACGAACCCCTAACATCCATGCGTGATAGACGTTACTCAAGGTGTCAATAACGCGATGATAATGCCGCTGCCCTCAAATAAGACACACACATGAGGTATAAAGCATTACAGCTGATTGGACAAAACTGTAGCCTGGATAAATCATTTAGTTACTTAGATAATTTATGTCCCAAAAAGGCAGCCTTTAGGTAGGTAGCATATTTAACTATATTAAGTAATATAAATACAAATAACATGCAAATTATATGTGTCATGGCTTCAACAGCCAGGAAACTGTAAAATTCCCAATACAACTTTTTACTAGAAATATTTTGAAAAAAAATGAAAAAAAATGATTTTGATATTAATGAAATAGACTGAAACAGAGCTAAAGGATGCATTTTAACAGATAAAGAGACTTATTAATAGGAATTTTGCACAGCTTTGCATATTTGATATCCCTAGAGGTAGGCTGGCTGAAGCACCTATCAGGTGTCTCAGATGTTTATAGATGCAGGCTGCTCTGACTGGTCAGTACTACACGGAGGCCTATACCATCAACCGTCAAATATTCTTTTTTTTTTCTTTTTTTTTCCTTTTTTTTTCCTTTTTTTTTTCCTTTTTTTTAACCGTCAAATATTCTTAGTGCCATCTCTACATGTACATGAATGAAAAACACAGATGAGTACCCATCTCACAGAATTAGTTACAAGTAATGCTATAAAGTGCTTCGAATCCCATCCTTGGTCTTACTTACAGTGCTTTGCAAACGGTATGCTGTGACTCAGGAGCTATGGAGACACTCTGGAGGGATGGAAAGTTCAGCCGCGTTTCTCCTACCCTCTCAGAGCAGCTCAATCACTAGGGGACCTCAACCTCCTGTCCCAGTCACCTCCTTCCCAGAGAGTTAAGCAACAAAACTTTTCTATTCCTATTCTTTACTAGGTTAGGAAGCAGTCACTCTGAGCGATGTGCGCATATGTATAAGTGTAATAACCAGTTGCCTGCTCCACAAGGACAGTTACAATCTAGTAGAATTTTTAAAGAACTCATTTAAACATTTACAAATGCAAATAACTACTAACTACCCATTAATTATCTGCCTTTCCTATGCTGAATAAGGCTGGCCATCCTCATTCACTGTTGGAAACTGTCAAGACACATTTTCTCATTTTGTATCAATCTGCTTTCTAGCCTACAGAAATCAAATAAAATTAATAATTCTGTGTTATCTAAATTTGGAAGCCTTAATCTATTACTTTTCCATCTGAAGACCACTGCCTTAGAGGAGAAAAAAAAAAAAAAACACTCAGCAAGTAGAAGCTGAAATGCTATTCATAGATTCCATATCAGATAAAAGAAATGTTCCCATTTGGAGTCCTCTAAAACCGGGAGTCTTTTCATTACAATGGGGTAGAAAACAACCTACAGCAAGACCACCTTCATATCAGCTGCTAAGTCCGGTTTACGCTTTTCTTACTTCATTTTGTTCTTAATAACCCTAGCCAGTTATCTCCATTTTTATCACATCTATTGAACAAGACCTTTCATCTGTCTACCTAGTACGTTTTTCCTTTGGGGAATCACTCTCCCCATAGTAACCTGCTTTGGCTCACGGGTTCTGGTGAGCCCACCCAGCCCTAGGAAGGCCCAAACGCCCCAAGCCAGGGCTATCAGAAATGCCCCCAGGAAGTTCTGTGAAGGCTTCTGCACAGGTTCTCCAGGTTCCTATACGGTCATTAACTTAAGGACCACGGAACCCGAGCTGCAGGGGCCAGAGAACCCAGATCTGAGGGCCAGTGCAGACTACGTTCAACAGTGAGTCAGTGAGAACCAGCGTCAACTGATTGCGATGTCTCTTGCAATAAATAAAGTATCTTGCAAGTGCCACTTTGGTGTTTTGAAATCGGTAAAAGGCAGTCTTCTTCTCTTGTCGGAGTACAACTTTACTCTTGCTTCAGAATTGGCAGCTATCACATTAGCAGCCAAGGTGACTATGTAGACGCGTGATGGGAAAAGGGAAAAGAAGTGCCCTTCTTTGCGCGCAGAAAGGGGTGCACACATGGGTTCATCTAAGAAATATAATACCTACTTAACGTTTTTCTTCTGTGCATTAGCAAAATCATGACTTGTGGTCATTCCCTTTCCTTCCTTACTAATTACGTTGCCATTCTACCCAGAAAATTCTCAGGCCTTCCTGGAGACAAGTCTAAACTGGGATGATGCCAAACGTGTAAAACAGCAAGCAGGCCGGCAAATCTGAGACGTGAGCAAGCTGGCAGAGAGAATAGCAAAGTGAAAAGACAGAGAAGTAAGGGAATGCCTCGAATGAGACTTTTTTTAAAAAAGATTTTACTTATTTATTCATGAGAGACACATAGAGAGAGGCAGAGACACAGGCAGAGAGAGAAGCAGGCTTCATGCAGGGAGCCCGATGTGGGACTCGATCCCGGGCCTCCAGGATCACGCCCCGGGCCAAAGGCAGGTGCCAAACCGCTGAGCCACCCAGGGATCCCTTGAATGAGACTTTTTTTTTTTGAAAAAGCACAGAGCCCAGCACAAAATAAGTATTCACTGTCCCATCTCTATTTTACTTAGTTTCAGAGGAATCACTCATTTATGATTTATTCTTCCCTCATTGCTAATATTTTTTCCCCATTTCTGAAAGGACCTGATGAGCAGGAGGTCTTGGTCCATAAATTCTAGAGTAAATGCCAAAGAGTTAGTGTTAAGAAACAAGGTCACACACCTGGGAGAGCCGGATTACCTGGATGGTATATCTTCTGAGGCAGATTGGGGTCGGCCCTGTGACACCGAGCACTGTCTGCTGAATGGCATTCTGCGTTCATTTGGGTAAGGGGCGAGAAAACAGTCGAAGAGGGCAGAAAGAACGTGCTGGACGGGTACAGAGGCCGTGGACTCCAGATAGGAGATCGATCAGCACACCTAAACCTGCAGCGCGCACTCCAGAGGGCAGCGTTTATGAGCCCAGCTGCAACCTCTCCCGCATACCTCCACCACGTACTAAAGGGCTTGTGGGAAGAAAAGAAGCAGCAATAATTCAGCACCAAGCAAAAGCAAAGCAGACAGCAGGAAGAAAAGGGGAAAAAAAGGAAAACACCAGAATCCATAAATTCACAATCCCTATTGTGATCAAAGTTAAGAAAACTCTGGGCTTCAAAAACTCTTGAACTTGTTGAATTTGAGAGTGATGGAACATGCTATTTCTGGTGTTTGACCCTACAACCTTGTCCCTTTTCTGGTTGGAACCGCAGTGTCATTGAGCCGCCTGCCACAGGTATGCACAATTAAATCATTCCTTAAGAGCCATTAGCATGACAAAAACAATTGCTACCAAGGTTAATTTCTTTAGTAACCTTTAAATTTATTTTAGACATAAGTCACCAAGTGTGTATCAATAATTATTTGATTTGTGGATGTTTCTGACAAAACAGAAAAAAAAGAGCCGTCTTCTAAGATACATGATGATAAATGAAATAATAGACCAAAAAGGATGATTGGAACATTCTTCTCATCTTGAGTAGCACAACTTAAAAGTCAACGATTCTCATGGTCAAGAGGCTATTGTCATAATTTCCAAAAAACTTTATGCTCTTGGATCATGGTATCACTCTTATTTGGTGTGGAGAAGTGAGAGAACACATAAAGCAAACAAATGTACCAGTGTCGCAGAGTAAACTAATGAACAGAGACATTTAAACAACATTACGGGTTTTCATCATGGAAAACCAAAATAATTAGCAGTTTTCAATGAAAACGCTTCCTACTTCTTTTATAAATCATAAAACAGAGGCACTTTTGTCAGGAAATTACTGTGCAATACTATCTTTCTTTCTTTTCTTTCTTTTTTTTTTTTTTCCTGTTTCAAAATAATGGCTTAGCAAGCCATTAACACTTTAAACCTCATGTAACTTTTTCACAATTTAAATTCAATACAGACACACTCATGCTTATAAAGGAAAGGGACAAAATAAGGTGGAACAAAGACATAATACTGAGGGAAAGTGGGATGATGAGAAAAATCACCCACCAAGAGAACTTTGTTGGACCCTTAAACCAGCTCCTTTTAGGCTCGTCCCACCTGAAGATGCATTAACCAATTTTTGGCAAATCTCCTAAACTGAAGTCACTTTATGCTGTGTGTTACATACACTACTGGCAGTATCTACATTTTCCTTCCTCTTTAGATGTCTATTTAAGTCTCAACAAGCCATTAAATTAACTGCAAATTTCAGTATTACCAAGCCATAGCCTCTCGGCAATTACAAACAGGGTATGTGTCCGTGTCTCATCATCCCAGAGATTAAGCAAAACTACGTATTTAGTTGAAGATCAAAAGAAGACCCGTGATCTCATGGTAAGAATTAAAGTTGATATTACCTTGAAAAACTCTGCCTCTGTTAAGCAGTGCCACCAGACGAACACAGCTTCCCATAGTTCATTTTGATTGATATGTGGTATCTGTCACTGAGGCTAGAATCCAAAATGTAATGCATACATTACCAGAACGTCAGATCTGTGGTCCCCCTAGTAGTATCTATTGAACAACAGGTATGGTCATTGAGGATTAAAAAAAAAAAAAAAAAAAACCCTAAAAAACACAAAAAGAACAAAATCCCAGAAATGAAAGCAGTCTTGATGTTAATGGAATCAGAATCAGCCTCCTCACTGTACCCCAATTGCCACTGCCCCAGTTCAGACCCTCATTACACATGACTAACTTATCTCAAGGGCTTCTTAGTTTCTCAGTTTTCCTGGCTTTTCTATATCCAGCCTCGCTCCCTACCTCCACTCTCAGTCCACTCTGCACACAAAAGTCAATAATATTGTAGTAACACTACGTGGTGACTACACTTATTGCAGTAAGCACAGAGGGATGTACAGGATTGTGCAATTAATATGTTGTACACCTGAAATTAATACAAGATTAAGTTCATTGAATAAAAAAAAAACGATTATGCTCATTATACTTCAATTTAAATAAATCATTTTTGAAAACAGATTGTCTTACCATTGCCCACTCCCTGAATCCCCTCTTTAGAAAGAGAGAGAGAAAATACTAAATAGAATGGGCTACTGTGTAGGACCCTATAGAACATAGTTTTGCCTTCAGAGTCTCCCCTCTGACTCCATCTTATTATTCAAAATTTATTTTCTACTCCTACTAGATTTGTCTTTTGTTGTTTACTTTGTTGCATTGTATATATTTGGCAATTTGCTTTGAATTCTTTTGGGAATGTGACTGGGTATGAATTTATTAAATATTCATTTAGGTCTACCTGCAAGCTACCCATTCTGTGAAACTTTTCTATTCTCCTCCGGGGAGCTAGTCACACCCCTTTATGCTACTGTGTCATTTCAGAGTCGCCTCTATTCAAGCACTTACCCAATAATGTTGTAATTCATTACTGGTTCCATTTTTAACATTTTAAAATTTGTGACATTTAACCTAAAAAAATCAATTATATACATAATTACATACATAATCAATTAAAGACCACGTTGTACTACATACCAATTACATATACCAAACCTCAGAGGGTCAGGTCTGACTCCAAA
Organism: Canis aureus; assembly: GCF_053574225.1. Taxonomy (NCBI): domain Eukaryota; kingdom Metazoa; phylum Chordata; class Mammalia; order Carnivora; family Canidae; genus Canis; species Canis aureus. The sequence continues at coordinate 4,575,006 of NC_135644.1, forward strand.
GTTTGTATCTCAACAATTGTACAGTAGTAGTTTTTATAAGCAAAATCATCCATAATTTAATGGAGAAATTTCCCAGATTCCTAATGCCAAGTAAGGCTGGATCTAAAAGAATAAGTAATTAATAATTCATACCTAATCACATTCCCAAGGGGATTCCAAGCAAATTGCAAGATGTCCTCAGTCATAAGGGATACTATCATCTCAATAATTTCTCCATGATCAAAAAACAAAAAAAAAAAACAATCACATAAAATGATTCTTTTCAGTTAGAAGACACATCATGCATTTTAAAATGCTAAAAATATTGGGGTAGGGTATGTCTTAAAATTGAAGAAGTACAGAAAAAACTTAAATAATTACACATGTGCAAGTCTACAAAGAAGTAGTCCAGGGGATCCCCAGGTGGCTCAGCGGTTTAGCACCTGCCTTCAGCCCAGGGCGTGATCCTGGAGGCCCGGGATCGAGTCCCACATCGGGCTCCCTGCATGGAGCCTGCTTCTCCCTCTGCCTGTGTCTCTCTGCCTCACTCTTTCTGTGTGTCTCTCATGAATAAATAAATAAGTAGTCTTTTTTAAAAAGTAGTCCAGAGAGCTACAAAGGCACAGAGAGAGAAGGGACCAGGAGGGCATCCCTATGAATGTAACATCTAAGTTGAACCCTAAGCATGTGTACGGGGAACTGGTGGCACTGGCCACATAGAAACGTGTACCCTTAGCAGAGTCAATAACAGCAACCTTTTTAGTCTTGGAACATAATGGTGAGGCTCCATACACCATTATGGGTCCCCGGATGTACCAGCCCTTGAATATAACTAGTCACACCTGAACAGCCAAATTAATAACCACGTTTCCACAGTTCTGAGTCTCATCTCTAAATCTGCACAAATAGCACTGAGGGATGCCTCGGGGGTTAGTGTCCTCGGATACAAGAGTGCTGACAATATTACAATATCCTACTTTGGTCTCCTCGTCTGGAAACTCTGGCATCACCGCTACTGTTAACGTCTCCCATGTAATTGTCATTGACTCTGCCAAGGGTGCATCTTTTCTCTTCGTCTGTGACTACATCTAAATGACCATGGTCTTTCAAGTCTATGACTCAGAACGGACTCCCACACGCCCACCACCAGCCTCCTGGTCTCTCCAGGTTCCCAAGCCCCAGGCGCTTAGCTCACTGAAGCCTCAACCATGTAGCCTCCCTTCCTCCTAGAGACGACTGAGGAATTTTTTCCAAGGCCCAGTATTTCTACCAGGTATCTTTCAGTGTCTGTCTCAGTTGTTATACAAATTTGTTCTTTCTCCATCATCAGCTTGACTTCTCTTTTTAATATTCCCAACTCCAAGTTGCCTTTTTTCTAAATATCCCCAAAAATTATTATTCACAATTCTCATACAATGAAATCCAAAATCTTTTAGTTGCCAGAAGGAGCTACCAAATAATTTCATCCGATCACAAACTTTTATATCGGGGTCTCATGTCTGGGGAGATACTGTATTTCAATCTTGCTATCTGCTTGCCATGCAGGTATTAAGTATAGGTCAAATTAAACATTCCTGGCAAAATTCTTTCTACACATCCTCACTTTGGGCTTTTTCCATTTTCATTTAGAAAAAGACATTGATGTCAAGGCTCTGAGAAGGAAAACTAGGAAATTTTAGGAGAAAAAATTATGGCAATATAAAAGAATAAAGTTATCATTAGATGTAGGGGTCCAGGTTTCAAGTCTATAGTAGATCTGTTGATCTACTATACAAACTACATGCCTAAAGAATTTAAGTACTTAATAATATTCAACATCATCACACAAAGAATTAATGCTATAAAAATAACTCTAATATAAATCAGAAAAATGGAACAAAATATTGATAAATGTATCTGATCTTTAAAAACTTCTTAGATGTCATCTCCAAAAATCTTGACAGTCTATTTTTTTCAGTCTTGACAAGCAGTCCATAAAATTTAAGAAGTTATTTACAAATGTAGAAAATAAATTTCATTTCAGTTGACTTACATGATGATGTCTAACATAATTTGTATATTAAATATTCTTCTATCATTTCATAGTAAATATAAGGCATAAAACACAGGAGGAAGCTGGAAGGCAAGCAAAGCTGTAGAAATTAATTCCAAGTATGTTCTGATAAGAGACGTAAAGAAAGAAAATGAAGTAAGTTCACAGTAACCCTACTAACCTTCTTAAATTCTCCACACATCTAAAGCTGTAACACACTTCACACTTCTCTCTACTCTCATCAATTAAAAAAAAAAAATGCTTTTAAACACACTTTTTAAAGATCTTTTCTTTTTTCCAAACTGTTTTAGGAAATGAAGATACTGTGTTTCAAATCATCTAAATTATAATTACTAAGTCAGTCCTCTTTGAAAATAAATCTCTTTTGTCTACTTGTCAAAATCTATTTGTTTTTAATTTGGAGTGATACTTCCCAGAGAAATTAAAGAACATTCATCCAATTCTTTTACACTCTTAATAGGAATTCTATTTTTAAAAATAATAGTAAATATAGAAAACAAACATATGATTACCAGAGGGGAGGTGGGTGAAGGGATGGGTGAAGTCGGTGAAGGGGATTAAGAGTATACTTATCTTAAAGAGCACTGAGTAATGCATAAAATTGTTGAATCACTGAAATCAATATAACACTGTATGGTAGCTATATTAGAACTGAAAATAAATACATACATACATACAAACATACATACATACATAAAGTCAACCACTTGGAGAAATAATAGCACTGAAAATTTAACACCATAAAATAAAAATGAGGATGAAACAAATCACTGAGAAATTGATACTTCCATCAACAAAAAGTTGTCTTTTTGCACCTCTATTCAAGGTTGTTTTTTCGACTGGGCTTTGTCTATTTTTGTGAGTTTTTTATCTTTTAGGAAATATAGAAAACTACCAGACCAAGTTCTAGAAATGTCTCCTATCCACACACCCCTACAAGATCAGGAAACAAGCTTTAATAGACTTCCTGGACTCATTCTATAAAGATTACTACATTTCTTCCTAATACTTTTGCAACAGAAAACTTCTAAAATACAGCATTTTTACTCTCTTGTTAAAATCAGCCCCCTCCTTCTTTTTGAAACTGGGTTTTTGTCTTATACTTTTCTGACTGTCCTGTTTCCCGGCTACCCCCTAGACTACCTGCACTGGCCCTTCTCGCCACCTCCTTTCCCCCAGAGGCAGATGTTTCTCAAAGCTCTCCCACTCCACTCCATTCCTCAGTTCCATTCACCGCCATATCTCAACTCCCAGGTTTCTTTAAAAAAAAAAAAGACTCATCTGCCTATAACACTCTAACATTAGCATGAATTGAACCTTTAAATCAATCTTGTGTCCTAAAGCCAAGTATAAGTTCTTTGGAGAGAAAGAATTTTTCCCACTTGTTGGTTGGTGCCACAGAGCCTAATATCAGACTTTGCATTCTGTAGGTCTCTGAGAAATATTTTGCTGTTTGCTGAATAAGAAACCTGTTGAAGGTAGCATGCTTTCTGAATTAAGAGTCCAAACTAGAACTCAAGGCCTTTGATTCCCAGCTCTGAGTTTGATCCTCAAAGTCTGCTAAGCCATCAAGGAACAGTTCTTCTCAGAGAGTCTTATAAAAGCAATTATAAGTAAAACCAAGATCAGAATTAAGACTTAAAAAAAAAAAAAAAAGAATTAAGACTTAGGGGATGCCTGGGTGGCTCAGTTGGTTAAGTGGTCGACTCTTGATTTCAGCTCACATAATGATCTCAGAGTCCTGAGATCAAACCCTACACATCAGCATCCGTGCTCAGCATGGAGTCTGCTTGGAATTCTCTCTCTCCTTCTCCCTGCCCCTCCACCTGCTTGTGGCCACATGCTCGCTCTCTCTCTCAAATAAATAAATAAATCTAAAAAAAAAAAAAGAATTAAGACTTAGACTCTAAGACCCCATTGTAGAAAGACTGAATTTTAACCTGATTTTTCTGTCGTTTAATAACCATATAAAATAACTTCTGTCATGGTTTTCTTACCTGAAAAATAGGGACTGAAAACTACCTGCCACGCTTATTGAGAAAAAGCAATCTGTAAATGATAAAATATTGGAAAATGCAAGGTTATTATTATTGTCTCATAAATCCAAAATAACAAACCCAGCCCTTCTGCTAGCAAAGGATATTTGGTTGTGCTCATTCATCATCAATGAAATCACTTAAAGATACACACTTCTAAACAAAAGAATTTTGCTCTCAGGAAGAGCAACCTTCCAAATGGAGAAGCTTCTCTACAAAAACGGGATTAGAAGACCATGCATTAAGCCAGGAAAAATTTGAACTTTCACACTCTTCTCAGATACAGATGCTAACATTTTTGTGCTTTTTAATTTTTGCCAAGGCAACCAAATCACCGATTTTGGAAAGACAACTATATAACATGGTTTAAAAAAAAAAATCAATTTGTTCTAAGCGACTATTTATTCTTTCCCCTCGAAGGAATTACATGCATGGGTTATTTCATGACATGTAAGAAAACATCTTTCATTTTTATGATGTATATGGCACCACTTGTGACTTTGGTGCTCATGTCTTAAAGACTATAACTTGCTCATAAAAATAAATCAGATGTTTCTGCAGAGCCATGTAATGCTGCTGCCGTCTGCTTACCCCCAGTACCTAATGAGGCATGAGACAGGTTCTGAGAACAATCAAGTTGTTTACTCTCCTCTGGCTAATAAAGAACAACAGAAAAGTATTAGAGTCTATATTCATCTATATCATAGAAGAAACGGACATGGGGGAAAGCAAAAGGTCTTCAACATTAAAATGCCTGACGGTGGTGTCTATAACAAGGCAAAAGTAAGTGATGGTGAACAAGCAGGAATTAGGGCAATCCATCAACAGCACCAGGACAAAGCAGAACAGGTGCCAGTGACAGCTAAGGATGCTGTCCTCATCTCTCTGGGCCCCACGTCATCCTCAAAATGGACCTTTTTTGTGAACATAGTATGGAGCGCAGTCCTGAGAGAGAGAAGAATTGCCTCTTAACAGAGGGCACCAAGAAGCATGAAATCTCATGATGCAAATAATTCTAGCTTTGGGAATGTCTCCTTCAAAATTAAAACACATCAGGGCGCCTGGCTGGCTCAGGTGGTAGAGCATGGGACTCTTGATCTCGGGGTTATAAGTTCAGGCCTCATGTCGGGCGTAGAGATTGCTTAAAAATAAAATCTTTAAAAAAAAAATTTTAAACACCTAAAGCTTGGCTTTACAGAGGAAAATGGTAACTCTGGAAGGAGTAACATTTTTATTGTATAGTCATTTAAAATGCACTGATCCATTTTAGAGAGTATTTTAAGAGGAAGGTGAAACCGCTCTAGTAAAACTCTCCCCTATTTCTTTTTCTTTTTTCTTTTTTTCTTTTTTCTTTTTTATTGGAGTTCAATTTGCCAACATATAGCATATCACCCAGTGCTCATCCCGCCAAGTGCCCCCCTCAGTGCCCGTCACCCAGTCACCCCAACACCCTGCCCACCTCCCCTTCCACCACCCCTTGTTCGTTTCCCAGGGTTAGGTCTCTCATGTTTTGTCTCCCTCACTGATATTTTCACTCATTTTCTCTCCTTTCCCCTTTATTTATTCCCCTTTTTTCCCCCCTTCACTAATTTTTATTCCCCAAATAACTTTTTTCACTCAGCATCATACCCTCCAGGTCCATCCACGTTGAAGCAAATGGTGGGTATTTGTTGTTTCTAATGGCTGAGGAATATCCCACTGTATACATAGACCACATCTCTCCCCTATTTCTATTGAAAAACATCACTGATTAGCAACCTTCCTGCTGAAGCAAACCCCACCCCTTCCAGGCCCTGGGCAGCAGCAGGGAAAGGGGAGCCACCCACCCACCGAGCCAACCCACAAAAGCACTCACCGACCAGCTCACAAATTCTGAATCCTGTTTTGTGGCCTAGGAGAAGAGCCAGGTAGTGAGGCCACGTAGCTTCACAAACGTCTGATTTATTATGGTCGTGGCCCTGCTGGTAGAGGAAACAAGCTTACACAGCGTCTGAGTTTCCCTCAAAGACACAGATGCACTATATCCCTTTATTTACCTCTCCAGGGCTTTTGTCTACACCTCCCCACCACCCCAGTGTTCTTCCACCCCAGTGAGAAGAGAGTTCACAAAATCTCTCCCAGCACCACCGTGGTTACTTTTATCCCTCTGGTAAATTCTGACTTCCTAAAATATTAACAGAAGTGTCAGGGATACTGCGGAACATTTGTCCAAAGTGGCTGCACCAATTTAGCTCTGACCAGGAAGAGGAGAGTTTCGGTTGCTCTGCATCCTTGTTGAAAGCACTCCTCATCACTCTAGCCACTCTGCTGTGTGCTGCCGTCTACACAGCGTCTCATTGTCCTATCGCATCGCACTGGCGACCAAACAAGTTCAGCACCTGTCTATAGACTTATTGGCCTTTTGTATATCCATTCCTGTGACATGCCCATTCAAGCCTTTGCCCCCTTTAGATTGAACTACTTGCCTTTTTTTTTTTTTTTTTGGAACTGTTCATCTTTTACTTAAAGATTTCAAGGAGTTCTTTACATATTCCAGATACGAGTCCTATGCTGATATATGCATTACAAACACCTTCTCTCAGTCTAAGGCTTGCCTTTTCACTTTCCTGATGATGTCTTTCAGTAAACAGAAGTTCTTGATGTTGATGAAGTCAGATTTATCAACCATTCCTTTTATGAATTATGCTTTCTAATATCCTGCTTAAGAAGCGTCTGCCTAAAAAAAAAAAAAAAAAAAAAAAAAGAAGCGTCTGCCTACCTCTAGGTCATGAATATCTCCTTCTACATTTTCTTCTTTAAGTTTTACTTTTTTTTCTTTTTAGATTTAGTTCTATCATCCAATTTGAACCATAACTGGCGAGTAGTATGAGCTACAGAACAACATTCATATCTTTCCCCATACAGATATCCAATCGATTTAGCATCGTTTATTGAAAAGACTTTCTTTTTCCCAATGAATTTCAATGATTTGCTCACCATAAATTAGGTAAGCATAAATATGTGTTTCTGTTTCTTGGGCTCTCCTTTGTTCCACTGGTGCTCCCTGGAGAAAGTCCAAAATCAGTAGAGAATAAGAAGCAGAATCTGTTTGGTAATATCAACTAAGGATAAACCCATCATATAACCTAGCCATTCCACTCCCTTCTTGCTATAGACCCAAGAGAAATGAGTACGTATGTCCCCCCCAAGATATGGACAAAGATGTCTATCACATCTTCATTCATCATGGTCAAAAACCACAACAAATCTAAATATCTACCAATAGAAGAATGAGCAAATCAATTGTCCTCTATTCATACAATGAATAGCAATTTACAGAGCCGCACAGCAGATGCGTATTACTGGGTAGCCATAGAAAAGAACAAGCTATTGCTGTGTACAGCAATATGGAAAACCTTACAGACATATAATGAATAAAACAAGCCAGGCCCAAGAGTCCATAATGATTCCTTCAGATGAAGTTCAAAAACAGGCAAAAGTAACCTGTGGTACTAAAGTCAGAATGGTGACTACCTCTAGGGCAAGCGAGAAGAGGGTACCGACAGGAAAGGAGCATGAGGGAGCTTTGTAAGGATCTGGAAATATTCCGTCTTGGTGTGATGGTTACATGGGACTGCAGATGGAGAAAAATTCATCAAGATGTAAATTGAAAACCTGAGCATCTTACTGCATGTTACTGTCTTAGTTTCCATCACTGCCCTAACAAGCAGTCACAAATTTAAGATGTTAAAACAATACCAATGTATTATCTCAGAGTGCCATGGGTAAGAAGTCCAAATTGGCTCAACTGGTTTCTCTGTAGCAGGTTTCCCAGGACCCAAATCAAACCGATGGCAAGCTAGGCTCGTATCAGGAAGGTCTCGGAAGGATCCTCTTCCCAGTTCACTCAGGCTGTGGGCAGAGGCCAGCTTCTTGCTATTCTAGGACTGCAGTCCCCAAGGCCTTGGTGCCTGTCAGCGAGGGGCTATCCTTAGCTCTTGGGGCCTCCTTCCATCTTTGTGCAGGGCCCTCGCATCTCAGAGTCTTCTCAGGTGTAGAATCTCTCGGACTTCCCCTACAGCATCTCTTCTGTCTCCCTCGTCAGCCACTTCTCTCTGACTGATTCTTCTACCTTCTTTTTTGCTTTAAAGGACTCATGGGATTACATTGGGTTTACCTGGATAATCCAGTAGAATCTCCTTATTTTCAGACCCATAACCTTAATTACATCTGCAAAATCCTTTATGACATTTAATGTAACATATGAAACAGGATCTAGGGATTAAAGAGTGGATATCTTTGGAGAGAAGGGCATTATTTGAACAATCACAATTATCTCCGATAATTTTTTAATATAGTAACGTGCAAAGAGAGGTCACTCACTAAAGAAACTAGTGGTGCATGCATGCAGCTCCTCCTCGCCCTGGACTTCTATCCCATTTGGTCTTATTCCAGTTATGTCCTTGACTCACTTCATTTTGTGATCTCAAGAAAGTCAAATATTCATACATAGCCTACTCCTCCTTATTTCATCTGTATCATCACGTACATTACCAACCGAGGCATATGCTTCTAAATCCACTGAGATAATACATTCCATTGTTAACATGGAATGAAGAAATATCTGACATATAAAACTACATCATTTGTTTTATCTACCAACCCCTTCAACCAAATACATTTTTTCTTTCTTTTTTTTTTTTTTTTAGGAAACTCCACCCCTAATATGGGGCTCGAACCCACAACTCCAAGATCAAGAGTCAACATGCTGTATCCACTGAACCAGCCAGGCACCCCCCCCTGCCCCCACCGCAAATATATTTTATATGCTTAGTCATTGATCCAATTAACCACATTTCCCTCTAGTCAATTCTGTTGGTCATATGGCACATCTTTATACATTAATAACGATATTTCAAAAAAAATTTAAGAACAATATTTCATTATTGCCTAGGCACTATGTCAAACATAGTTTACACAACTATGCTTTCAAAGAGCAAACATGCTTAAGAAGTTACTTGCAATTTTAGTTGACTCACTCCAGTTTAGTTCACAACTCATCCTTACAAATATTATTTTTACATGAAGATTTATGGAGGAAAAAAAAAAGTCACCCAAACTACTTGGTAATTTATGCAGATGTGCTGTCAAAATCTGATGTACTTTCAACTTCCAAAGCACGTATGTTCTTGCGCTGTTTTCCACATAATCCAGCATCAAATAAAGTCGTCAGTAATTTCGACTTGATTGCACTATAATTATTCAAATATCCTTAATTTTATGCTCTGGCCTAATTTCCATATTCGTTGTTATCATTAAAAATGATTATTATAGATAATGTACCTAAAGTGCTTCCATTAATTGGAAAATGCAATTCTTGAACAATAATAGTCATAACAAAAACAACTCAATATAAAGGCCACTATGGCAATGTAGCTGTCCTTATCAACATGAATCAGGCTTGAATGCCATAATCTCAGCGCCTAATGGTCCCCTTCCCATTGGGCATGATCGCTCCACGGGGGATACGACCACAGACTGATCAGCTACCGTGTCCCCACGCCAGGTCATCCTCCCTGACGCCTCCCAAGAAAGGCAAGCTCCCAGGTGGAGATCAATGTCTTAAAAACAGCCACGTGTGCGGAAGCAGGGGTTTGCTCATTGCAGCTGCTCAGCAGGGCTCTGCACATCTTATCAATCAAGGAGGAGCAGCCACATTTCCTGTCCTCTGCAGGAAACAGAACCTCTAGCTGAGACTTAGCAGCAGGAATTCTAGCGGTTAGCCAGATGAGAAAAGAATTCGGGGTCAAGGAGAGAAGGAAAAGGTGAAAAGGAAGGTAAGAGAGGAGAGCAGAGTGCAGATAAGGAATTAGAGACTGTGTTTATCACGGATCCCTTTGCAGCGCATCCTGGGAGGTCTCCGCATGCCGCTTCTCTGGGGCCTGGAGAATCTGAGAAGTAGGCATAAAAACACGTCAGGAAAACAGGGTACCTGATAGGAAAAGAAGCTTTAAATCGGAGGTAGTATAAAAATTGTTTAAATGCTTAGCATTTTATTAACTTTGATTTTCACTAAGAGCTCATTTATTCTTCGCAACAGAAAAGCAGCCAACAGTTGAACCAAGAATCTGTTGTTATAAATTTGGAATATGTCTAGGTTAAGATCATCAAATTACCTCTGTCTAATTCTAACTTAAATTTTAGGGTAATTAAACAACTGAATTAAACTGTTAGCAAACTTCTGAAAGCCTAAAGAATATTGTGACAGTACCCAAACTCTTAATAACGCCGGTCTTTCAAAGTGGGGGGAAAAAAAGCCAGAGAAAACGGTTATATAGTCCTATTAGAAGTTTATAATTGTCAGTCTACCAGTTTATTAAACTTAATTTTTTTTTTTTTTATTGTCTCATTCTTCTAGAAAAACGGTAGGCTGGGGCAGCCTGGTGGCTCAGCGGTTTAGCGTTGCCTTCAGCCCAGGGTGTGACCCTGGGGACCGAGGATGGAGTCCCAACGTCTGGCTCCCTGTATGGGGCCTGCTTCTCCCTCTGCCTGTGTCTCTGTTTCTCTCTTCTCATGAATAAATAAATAAAATCTTTTTTAAAAAAAATGTGATTGGGGATCCCTGGGTGGCTCAAAGGTTTAGCACCTGCCTCTGGCCCAAGGCGTGATCCTGGAGTCCCGAGATTGAGTCCCATGTTGTGCTCCTGGCATAGAGCCTGCTTCTCCCTCCTCCTGTGTCTCTGCCTCTCTCTCTCTCTCTATGCCTATTATAAATGAATGAATGAATGAATGAATGAATAAATAAATTTATCTTAAAAATAAACAAATAAATAAAAATTTAAAGATGTGATCATGATGACTTTGTTCTTTGCTTCTTATGTTTTTCAGTTTCCTTATATGCACATATTAACTTTTAAAAATTAAATTTTGGGGGGATCCCTGGGTGGCGCAGTGGTTTGGTGCCTGCCTTTGGCCCAGGGCGCGGTCCTGGAGACCCAGGATCGAATCCCACGTCGGGCTCCCGGTGCATGGAGCCTGCTTCTCCCTCTGCCTGTGTCTCTGCCTCTCTCTCTGTGTGACTATCATAAATAAATAAAAATTTTAAAAAAATAATAATAAAAAATAAAAAATAAATTTTTAAAAAACCTTAAAAAAATGGTAGGTTGATTTTTTTTTCTAAGAAAATAAACCTATACGTCACTTAAAAAATAGAAAAAGTTACATAAAAAAACCTATCAGGATGGCTAAATGATGCATGCGGTGAAACAAGAAACGGTGCCAAAGCTCTGCGGCCCAGCTGGGCAGGGGGCAAAGCAAAGGCAGCACCACTACCAGCTCAGGACAAATGACAATAATATGCTGTGACCTTTGAGCTCTGCAGGAGAAGCAATTTCCCATCCATCCAGGAAGAAGAAAATATTAAATCTTAAAAGGGAGGTGTCTGTGAGTTACAGTAGAAGCGTCAAACAAATGATCTTCCCTGGAACTGGAGGGCCACTGTGCAAATCTCGGCGTCCGCGGGGCAGGGGCCCCACAGCCGCAGCCGCAGCCGCCCCCGCACCCTCCGCGCCCCACAGCCCCAGGGCCGGCGCGGGCAGTGACCTCGGGACCCAGATCGCACGATCGCACGGGGGCAGAGGTCCCAGGGCCGAGGCGAGCCGCAAGCCGAAGAGCTCCCGAGGCTCTAGTCAGGGAGTCAGAGCTCTCCCCGGGTTAGCAACAGGCCCCCCAGGCCCCCAGGGCGCGGCTCACCCGGGAGCTCCGCGGGCGGACCCTCACCCTGCAGCCACCGCACCGCCCGCAGCCGCGGCCAACCCGGGGCGCGGGGTGTGGGATCGCCCGGCCGGGCTCGCGGGCAGGGGGGCCACGGCTGCACCCCTCCGCTGGGCCCCGCAGAAGGGGAGCGGGAGGGGGCACGAGGGGGCACGAGCGGGCGCCGAGAGGCCGCGGGGGGCTGGGAGGGGACGAGGGGCAGTAGCGGGGCTGGGGGGCGGGGGAGTAGGAGGGATGGGGGCTGGGGGGCGGGGGAGGCCCCACGGCTGCACCCCAGCTGGGCCCCGCAGAAGGGGAGGGGGAGGAGGGGGGAGGGGGAGGAGGGGGAGCTGAGAGGCCGCGAGGGGCTGGGGGGTACAGGGGGGCAGTAGGGGGACTGGGGGGGGACGGGGGGAGTTGGGGCATAGGGGGCGGGGGAGGCCCCACGGCTGCACGGGGCGTGGCTCAGCACCCCTCAGCTGGGCCCCAAAGAAGGGGAGGGGGGAGGGGGCGCCAAGAGGCTGCGGGGGGCTGGGGGGGGACAGGGGGGAGTAGGAGGGATGGGGCCTGGGGGGCAGGGCAGACCCGACGGCTGCACCCCTCAGCTGGGCCCCGCAGAAGAGGAGGGGGGAGGAGGGGACACCGAGAGGCCGCGAGGGGCTGGAGGGTACAGGGGGGCAGTAGGGGGACTGGGGGGGACGGGGGGAGTTGGGGCGTAGGGGGCGGGGGAGGCCCCCATGGCTGCACGGGGCGTGGCTCAGCACCCATCAGCTGGACCCCCCAGAAGGGGAGGGGGAGGGGGCGCTGAGAGGCTGCAGGGGGCTGAGGGGCGGGGGGTAGGGGGGTTGGGGGGCTGGGGGGGAGGCCGCACACAGGGTCTGCGGGCAGCGAGCCAGAGGGTGGAGGCCCGGCGGGGCTCTCACCTGGGGGGCCTGGAGGGGTGGAGAGGGGCGGGGGGGGGGTTGGGGGGCTGGGGGGAGGCCCGGCGGGGCTCTCACCTGGGGGGCCTGGAGGGGTGGAGAGGGGCGGGGGGGGTTGGGGGGCTGGGGGGAGGCCCGGCGGGGCTCTCACCTGGGGGGCCTGGAGGGGTGGAGAGGGGCGGGGGGGGGGGTTGGGGGGCTGGGGGGAGGCCCAGCAGGGCTCTCACCTGGGGGGGCTGGAGGGGTGCAGAGGGGTGAGGGGGAGGCCCGGCGGGGCTCTCACCTGGGGGGCCTGGAGGGGTGGAGAGGGGCGGGGGGGGTAGGGGGGCTGGGGGGAGGCCCGGCGGGGCTCTCTCTCACGTGGTGGGGGGAGCTGAGCAGGGGGGACAGACTGTGGGACCCAAGGAATTCAACAAAACTCCCGTAGCCCGGGCCGAGCAGAGCAGGCCTGACCCTGCTGTGCTACCCTCCCCGCGTGACCCCGCATGACCCCTAGGGCCTAGGCGCCCCCCTCGCCCAGCGGAGCGCGGAGCACCCTCGCCGCCTCCGGCCCCGGCTCAGGACCAGGTAAAGGCCGCCCTTCGCCCCAGCCTCGGGGTGCGCGGCCGAGCCCGGCTGGCGAGGGACCGGCCCTGCGCGCGCCGCGGTGGCCCCGGGGGTCGCTCGGATTCGGATTCGCAGTCTTGGGCACGACACGGCCGCTCGGGAGCTGGGGGTCGCCGCGAGCCGGGCCTGAGCTTGCCTGCGCCCCGCGACACCTGTTGCTGCTGCTGGGGGAGGCCCCGCCCCCGGGCACCCAGCAGGGCCGCAGCTGGGGGGGGGGGGGGCAGAGCCCACCTGGGGCCCAGCTGACCGCACAGCTTAGCCGCAGCCTAACTGCGGAGGTTGGGGAGCGCGTGGCCTCCCCACGCGGAGGCCGGGCCCAGCCAGGGCAACCCTCGACCCCAGAGCAGGGCAGCAGCCTTGCCCCAGACGCAGCCGCGGCCCGGCCTGCCCGGGGACACTCCCAGGGACCCATCCAGAGTCCCCAGCTGGGCTCACGGTGAAAGGCCGCTCCCGCCGAAGCAAATCTGTCAAGCCTGGGAGAGAACCTGTGCTGACTCCAACGCACAGGTACGTAGCGATGCAAGCGTCTGACAACACTTGACATCCATTTATGATTTAAAAAAAAAAAAGAAAAGCAAAGCACACCTCTCAACAAATTGAGTATAGAAGGAATATACCTCAGAGTGCCTGAGTGGTGCAACTCTTGGTTTTGGCTCAGGTCACAGTCTAGGGGTGGTGACACGGAGCCCGTGGGAGGCTCCACCTCTGCCCACAGCCTGCAAGAGTCTCTCTCCCTCCGCCCCTCCCCCTGCTCGTGAGCATGCTGCGCTCTCTCTCTCCAAAAATAAATACTAACATCTTAAAAAAAAAGAAAAAAAAGGAATATGCCTCAACATGATAAAACCATATATGACAAGCCCATAGCTGACATCACACTGAGTTAAAAAGTTGAAGCTTTTTCCTCTAAGACCAAGAACAAGACAAGGGGCCCACTTTCCCTACTCCTATTGAACAGAGTACTGGAAGTTCTAGCAATTAGGCAAGAAGAAGAAAGAAAAGGCGCTGGAATCAGAAAGAAACAAAATTGCCTCTGCAGATGGTGTCATCTTACCTAAAGAAATTCTAAAGATACCACCAAAGAAACTGTTAGAACTATTCAATGAACGCAGTAAAGTTGCAGGATACAAAATGAGCACACAAAATTCGGTGTGTTCCTATGTACTAACAGCAAAATATCCCCCCCCCAAAAAAGATAATAATAATAATAAGGAAAGCAATCCCATTTACAATAGGGATCTGTAATAGAAAACAATAAAATCCTTAAAAATAAATTTAACCAAGGAGGTGAAGTATCTATCCACTGAACACTATAAAAAGGATGAAAGAAATAGACGTAAATAAATGGTAGGATATTCTGTTTTTGTGAATTCAAAGAATTAGTATTGTTACAATGTCCAGACTACCAAAAGTGATACACAGCTTTGATGAAATCTTGATCAAAACTCCAATGGCATTTTTCATAAAACTATAAAAAACAATCTTGAAATTCGTATGGAGCCACAAGAAAAACTCCAAATAGCCTAAGCAATCCTGAGAAAGAAGAACAAAGTCGGAAGCATCACACTTCCTGATTTCAAACTGTATTACAAAGCTATAGTAATCAAAACAGCTTAATACTGGCATAAAAACAGACACATAAATCAATGGAACAGAATCAAAAGCCTAGAAATAAACCCATGCATATATGGTCAGCCCGTATTTGACAAGGGCGCCAAGAATTCTCAATGGAGAAAAGACTGTCTCTTCGGTAAATGATGCTGGGGAAACTCTATTCATATGCAAAAGATTGAAATGTAATTCACCCCTCACAAATATTAACTCCAAATGAATTAAATGTAGGACCTAAAGCCATAAAACTGCTAAAAGAAAACACAGGGGAAAAGCTCCTCGATCATTAGTCTTGACAACAATTTTATGGATAGGACACCCGAAGAACAAACAAACAAGAGCAAAAATAAACAAGTGAGACTACATCAAACTTAAAAGCTTCTACACAGCAGAAGAAATGACCAATAAAACAAGGCAACCTACAGAATGGGAGAAAATATTTGCAAACCACATATCTGATAGGGGTTAATATCAAAAATGTGTAATATACAATTCAAATTATAAAGAAATTATCCAATTCAAAAATGAGCAAAGCACATAAATGGACATTTTTCTAAAAAGGGTATTCGAATGGCCAACAGGTACATGAAAGGGTGCTCAACGTCACTAATCATTAGAGAAATGCAAATCAAACCCACGATAGATATCAGGTCACACCTGTTAGAATGAAGATCATCAAAAAGACGAGAGATAGTAAGTGCTGGCAAGGAAGTGGAGAAAAGGGAAGGCTTGTAAACTGCTGGTGAGAGTGTAAATTGGTGCAGCCGCTATGGAAAACGATATGGAGGTTCCTGTAAAACTTCAAAATAAAACCACTACGTGACCTGGCAATTCCACTCTGGGCATATAGCTAAAGCAGGATCTCCAAGAGATACCAATCTGACAGAAACAGAAAACAGATTGGTGGTTGGGTCGCGGCGGGGGGTGGGGGGTGGGGGGTAGTGGGAGGGTAGAGGGAATGGGCGGAGGTAGTCAAAAGCTACGAAATTCCGAAATTCCGGTTATAAAATGAGCTCGGGGGTGTGATGCACAGCATGGTGACTACAGCTAACAATGCTACGTTGTATATTTGAGAGTTCCTAAGAGAGTAGATTTTAAAAGTCCGTACAAGAACTTGTAACTAGGTGAGGTAAGGATGTTCACTGACCTTATGTGGCAATCAAATTGTGCAAAATATACAAAATACGTCCTTACACTGTATGCCATAAAATCATACCACATTATACGTCAATTATGTCCCAGCCTGGGGTAAAAAAAAAAAAAAGATGCTTCTTCCACCCAATTTTACAACACAAAATGATGAGCCATTCACGAAAAGGCCGTCACTTTTTACTTATTCACTAGAAAATAGAATAGTTTGGAGAAACCTCGTCCAATGAACCCCTAAGACAGGAAGGAGACAGGTCAAAATATGCAATTAACAATTCTTTAAGAGTAGATTCCATTTCCAATGAGATCTTACACCTACGCTACCAGCCACTCGAAAAGACGTTGGGCTAAATACATTTTTAAACCATTTTTTCTAATGTCCTTCAAAGCACTTAGATGTGAGGATCGAACGGAGGAAAAAACACACTCAATTACTGTTCTGATGTTGGTGCTTTGTAGTCTCTCCGCCTTTTGAAATCCCATAATATTTTACGATCTCAGCGGGTTTACAAGTGTCAACTCAGATTTACATTTTCTAGAATATTTTCTGCCTCTTCTTCCGAGTTGTTATGAAATCTTTGCCGTTAGCCTGTTAATTTTAAGGTTAATTAGAGATCACATCTTTCTGAGGGTTTGGCAAAACGCACACGTGTTACCAGGGCAACGAGCCTGCAGATTGTTATATGGACATAGAGCTACCTGAGGCTACAGGCGAAGTAGAGAATTCAACCCTTGAGCTTCCACAGTTCTAAGCTCAGTTAAGTCTAATTTGATCTACAGAGTACTAAACGGAGAAACATTGAACGGAAAATTCTAATAAATTAAAGCTACAATTACAGTAGTTTAATTACACAGTTAAGTTTAAAAACATTAATCAGGGCCTTGCAGTAATGGTTGTAGCGTGTCTGCACTTCCCCATTTATAAGGCGTGTGCATGTGTCCTTTGAGGATAGAGACCATCACTTGGTATCTCCAAGTCCCTTCCAAAACCAGCCCCACGAGAAGTACTCAACGCGTACACGAGGGGGGCCTTCTGCGTAAGGTTCATCTCTCGCAGGTTGTACAGGGACCGAGACATCAGAGAGGATTGGCTACGACACGCTAACAAATCCCACACTGGGGATGCAGATCACCCGACTCACAGTAAACTCCCGAGGGCCCTTCCTAGGGAGCAACTACTCCCTACTTTTGGGCAACAAAGTCCTCCCACCCTGAATCATGCAGTCCAGATACGAACTGACCTCATCTCCTCGGCCGCACAGGATGTGGTCAAAGCCTCAGTCTGTGACCGAAATCACAGTCCATCCCAAGGATGTTTCAAATGGAAGTGAAGGGAGAAACCTTTTGGGCCCTCACCCCTCGGCGGTGGAAGAGAATGAAATCACCAACTGTAGGGGAACAGACATAAGTTGAGAGAGAATTAGAGCTATAGCCTCTGGTTCTGACCGTCGGTGATCCTCCTGCCCTTCCAATTTCATGACCAACAAGTTCACCTGTTGGCCCACTTACTTCAAACTGAGCTTCTATCCCCTGTCCCCCAAAGAGCCCTAACTCATACAGTGAGTGATCCCTCCCGACTGAGACCACCTGGCAATGCCCAGGCTGCAGGAAGGGATGTGGGGAGGGAGGGGATTGTGTCTGGAAAGATCACCGGCGTTGCTTCATCGGCACGTGTTCTTATTTTAATAATGCCCCAGTGGAAGCCAGAGAATGGCTGTACCCGCCCTCCGCCCAAAAGCATACAGATAATTTCCTCATCAGAAGTGTCAGCCTCGCTGGGGCAGCTGGGCGGCTCCGTCAGTTAAGCATCCGACTCTTGATTTTGGCTCAGGATCGTGAGATTGAGCTCCACATCTGGCCCTGTGCTCAGTGGCGAGTCTGCTTGGGATTCTCCTCTCTCTCTCCCTTTGCCCTTCCCCATGCATTCTCCCTCTCTCTGAAAATAGGTAAATAAATCTTTTTTTTTTTAAGCATCAGCTTCTAACGAATGAGTCATCTGGATCAGCTGAGCAAATTATCCTCTATCACTTTCCCAAGAAAAATAAAGATCCCATGGAGTAGACGAGGATCCCTGTAGACTAAATTGGCCCCATTATCCTTCTAAGGCCTCAATAGTTAATTCTCACAAAGACAGCTGCTCATCACCGGGGCCTACGTGCGTGAGGTCGAGGTTCTACTGCACCTTCGAAGAATCCTGTGGAGTCAGCCTCCCCAGGACGATTCCTCTCTAGCCCTCTCCAGCCTGGCTCGCTCACATCCGTCACTATCCCCGGGGCTCACCTAGTAACTGTCTATCAGCGCCTCCGTTTTGCCCTGCCCTCCTCAAGGAACTATGCTGTTTTCCTGCTAACTTTGATGATGACAGTTGTGCGGCACTGATACATATAATAAATGGTTAACCCCTCGTGTTGAGATGAAAAAGAGGTAGCATTTTTTCCTAAAGACTATCCGGAGTAGAACATAATCTACCAAGTACTATATAGACACCCTGCTATCACTACGGCCTTGGGAGGTAGATCACGTAGGACCTACCCAAGACAGAATGAGGAACCAGACGGTAAAGTAGTTCAGCAACTATTTTTTCCAAGTGTCTGTCGGGTTCCCGGCACTCTTCCTGGCATCACACGTACATGGCTACCTCGTATGATGTTTGCAGGTCACCAACAAACAGGGTATGAAGACCCTGTCTTAAAAATAAGGAAACTGGGGCTTACAGCTGTCAAATACCTCGCACAAAGGCATACACCTATTGGGGGGCACTAGGGGCACCAGGATCGAGTTGCAGGTCTCCCCCATTCTGGAGCCCTTGCCTTTCCCACTGCGTGCTGCTTCCCCAAGAACCATATGTAGTTCAGCTGCTACAGGTCTGATTCATAAGCATGGACTCATAAAGTTCCACATGTCACACACTCTTGGCTCAATCTTTCCTAGGAGCCATAGTCCATCTTCATGAGCAGAGGGGAGCTTTACTTTTTAAAATTAAGTTTTGTGTGGACTCTGGGTCCCTTCCTTTATTTCAAAAAGGATTTTTGGTAGAGGTAAAGATGGATAAAACATACTAATATTAATTTCAGAGCCATGACACCTGAGTTATCTTAGTTATATGCATCCTTTCCAGATTTCACACGATCTACACTTGGCATGGATCTTACCTAACTGCAAAGGAGATTTGCCTACTATCACTAAGGATTAATTAAAATAGTCGCAATACAAATCCTAAGCTATGCGTGCAACATATATATATATATTTTTTTAAGATTTATTTTAGAGAGAGAGAGGGAGAGTCTTAAGCAAACTCCATGCTTTTTAGTGTGAAACCCAATGGGGGCCTCAATCTCAGAACCTTGAGATCACAACCTGAGCCAAAAATCAAAAGTCAGACTCTTAATCGACTGTGCCGCCCAGATGCCCCAGTATATCCCTCTTCTGATTACACCCCCCAACTGAAGTTTTTGGTACGAGTAGCCCCATAGCAGGCCGTTTTAACTTCTGCGAGGATCTCTGATTGTTGCTACGCTGTCTTCAAAGAATTGCCCACGATGCAGCAGTAAAAGTGGTTTTCTAACTGTTGAAGGTAGTCATACCTCAGGACTGCAATTAAAGACGGTAGACATCCCTGGAATGTGTCACAGAACGTACACAGGCAAAATTTCCTGCGCGTTATCAGGATACAAAATGCCAAAACTGATTCAGGAACAATCTTAAGATTCTGAATATGCAAAGGGCTTAGTCTCACACTTTAATGGTGATGTTAAAAAACAAAGCAGGTAACGTCACTACCATCACTGATACGTGGAGAAGTGGGGCAGCAAAATATCATTGCCTTATAATCTTTTGCAGAAATGAGGACTGTGATGTACATCCAAAATTTCTTCCCGGGGATCCCTGGGTGGCGCAGCGGTTTGGCGCCTGCCTTTGGCCCAGGGCGTGATCCTGGAGACCCGGGATCGAGTCCCACGTCGGGCTCCTGGTGCATGGAGCCTGCTTCTCCCTCTGCCTGTGTCTCTGCCTCTCTCTCTCTCTCTCTCTCTCTCTCTCTGTGACTATCATAAATAAATAAAAATTTTAAAAAAAATTTCTTCCCATTCTTTTTTGATATATAAAGGGTTTTTTTTCATTTTCTTCTCTTCCCTTTTTTCTTTCTTTTTTATCTAAGGCATATTGTTGCGTTTTACTTAATAATTTAGTCCACGTTATAAAACAGCAAGGCAGTACCATGTTGAAAGTAAAGGAGAAATTCTATAAGCTAAAGACACTGGATATAAAACTGGATGCAAAAACCAATGAGATTTTATGTTGTCTTGCTTTTAGAGAGAGAGGGGACCTCCGGTTTTATTTGTTCGGGAGTCTGTAGCATTAAGTTATATTGGAACATTTGGTCATTGCTGTTGTTGATCTTGTTTGAAAGCTTAGAAAAAGGAAACAGGGTATATTGATGTTGCACAGCCAGGGGGAATCCTGTGGACATTTTTCATGCTTTGGGTTCTCTAGCACTTTTCTGAAGCTCTTCTTACATTTAGGGAGTTTGGCACATTCTGAGTCCATGTCAGAAACTCATTTCCCCCGTTTCCCCTGCAGTCAGGGTAGAGACGTAGAATTTGTCTATGACGCTCAGCATCACTACTGCAAATCTGCGATTCAAATGCAGTGTGCAGAAACGGACCATCTCATAGGACCTGTTCCAGTAAGAAGAGAGCAGCTCTACCCAACTGCAGAAATAACCCTGACAGAGGTTCGCAGACACACTTTGCAGCATCAGCTCCTGGTGGCAACCACGTGATCTCTAAGAGAACAGCCCTGTAGTGTGATGCGAGCATTGTTTTCAACTGTGTAGCATCCAAGTCGGATTCTCCCTCTCTCCAAGATAGTCTGTGAACAATCTAATAGCTTTAATAAATTATTTTTCTGCTTAAATTAGCTATGTGTGCTTACCTGGGATCCCAAGAATGTAGAGCCTAAGGCAAAAGCTGACATACCACTAATTTATTATTTGTGCCCTTATGTGATTAGCACAATTGCAACTTTTCAGCTTATTAAAAAGAGAGACTAAAAAAAAATGTTAGCCATGTTTTTGTTTTATTACTTGTGCAGGGGAGCTGTGGTAGACATTTTTTTTTCCAGTTGCTTCTCAATACTTGAGTTATTTTTCATTTTTTGGTATTAAACATGGATTTCTTTCATAATTTTAAAGATCTATATTTCTAAATGTTAAAAGGAGAGGAAAGCAGGTGCTTGAGATTCCGTAAGAAGGGAAGAGCAGAACATTGGTTAATCGGAGATGACAACTCATTCTGGGGATTAACAGTAAAAAAGCTATGAGCAAATTTGCCAGCAATTGAATGAGTGAATGAATGAGAAAATGTACAAATGAATGGATGATATGAATGAGTGGATGCATGCATGATGGAGGGGTATTCCAATCATGGACTTCTTGTTTCAAAGACTTAATTATCAGAATGTGACACATGTTCCCTTTCCAGGGAGTCTCCTCTCTCACTCCTCTCCAAGTGAGGCAACTGGACTCTCCGTTGCCTGCAGCTAACAGAGGGGTCATCCCCACCACGCTTTTTCTCCACCCAAATATTAAAACCACACTTACACACCCATGATCCAACCTGCGGCAGCTCCCCAACCTACAGGTGCTGCACAATGACCCCCTAGATCGAAATTCCCTTTAACGGGTCAGGATTTCATTAACGTGCATAGCCTGAACTTAATAGTGGGCCATTACTTTCTCCCTACATCCCACTGTTGCTGGGCCAGCACTGAGATAAGCATTTTCCCCAAACTTCCTTGTGCCCACATCAACCATATAAATATGTTTTTATAGAGGAAAGGATTAAAACATTACTATACAAAAAAAAATGTTTAACATTTGAATTTAAATATTAGGATATTGTAAATTTTATCTTGAAAACGTTTTACTTCGCAAAAGTATCAAACCATACAAGTAATGAATACTATAGTTCGCCGTCCTTAATACCCAGGGCACAAGTAAGATTCTGAAGAATAAAATAAATTTCTTTCCGTTCAGAGCACTCTTTTTTTTTTTTTTCAAGGGAAACAGATTCATATGGTGTCTCTCAAGCCAAGAAGTTTAGGGTGAGGTAGGTTCAATAAAACTTCATTTAAGGTCAAATTTACACATGGAAACTCTCTTACTTTCTGTGGATTAACATTGGTGTAATACCAGGCAAGAGAGTTCACGGTGCTACAATTTTAAGACCCTTCAATGCCTTTGGCAGATATCAAATAATAGCCTATTTAAAGGCAATTCTTCTTACTTGAATCAAGAGATGTGCTAGAAAATCACATAACTGCAACCTTTGGAAAAAGACTTTTAAAATGCTCTCCTTTACTAGGACAAAAAACTCAAAAAAGAAAGGGGGAGGGGAGGGAGGGAGGAAGGAAGGAAATCCTGAATATGAACTACACGGCTCCTCAAATACAATAAAGAACAGTTACTCAATAAACAAGAATATATTAAAGTACTTCAGGGTATACAGAAGTATTTGTATTACACATTAGATAAAAGCCACAGACTTCTATCTTTAAGAATTTTACAGTCCAATGGAAGGGATAAACACTAGGGCACATAGGTCAATAAAAGCAAGAGTGTTCAGTGTGTGTGTGTGTGTGTGTGTGTGTGTGTGTGTCAAAGGTAAAGCTTCCCACCCAGTTCTTCACAAATCCACCCTTGAAAAGGGAAGACTTAGGAGGAGGATGTTCTTACTGCCCTCATGAGTCGTTCACCCTAAAGGTGGTCCTCTAAGTCTTCTACAGCCGTGCCATGAACCAGGACTCACGTCCCCGATGCCTGCAAATTCCGGAACACAGCATTCTTGGCAGCCGCATGGGCCCTCACGCTGGCTGAATGGAGGTGGAGCCCACTTCCAGGCCGTCTCTTTTCCCATCCATGTATTATCCACAAATTCACTCTACGCAATTGTACGGATGAGTCAGAATTTACTAGAGTTTGGTTAAGTGATGTTAAAACTATTTAAAGCGAATACTCAACGTGTCTTCTTCCATCCTACAAGGGAAAGGCGAGCAACACGTCATAGTCATCCTACCCAGGTCCCCATCTTGCTCCCTTGTTGTGTGGTCTGTGCTGCCTAAGACAGTAGCACAACCCTCTCTCCTCTCAGGGAACTGCCGCCTCACACCCGCTGGAACTGATCTATTCCATGATGCATTCTTCTCTCTCAAGATGTTCATTTTTTTTACAGTGAATCCATTAACCATTCCTGGTGCTCCAGCAGGACAATTCATGGTGATCTTTGGCTGTCCAGGTCCCCCTAAACAGTCCAGGATCAGCACGCGCACTCCAGGTTTGGTTTTCTATGCAGTTCCCTTCCGATGCAAGTTACACATGGATACACACACACACACACACACTCACACACACACACCACATATAAACACATATCTCAAAGGGAAATTATTTTTAAAGACCATAATTCTATAAAGAGGAAGAAAAGTAGTTTTCTTCATTTCAAACCTCTCCTTCACAACGGAGTTACTAATTTATGTTATACAAAAATCATATTCTATAATATGATACAAAATAGGCGTGTATCATATGATTTTATATAATAATATAAAATCATACAAACTGTATATTACTTGTATATAAATATACAATTATATAATATATAATAATATACAATGATATATAATAAAATGCTATTTTGTATAATAGTTTCCTTTCCCTCTTCTCTACTTTCCCTTAAAATATTTCCATTGGACTCCCAAGGACCTTATTTCTAAAAGTGATAATTTCTAAATATCTATCTTCCCTTAATCCAAGAGATTTAAAGTAATATCTTGACATTACTTATAAAAAAGAGCTCTTACAGGAATCTCTTATATTCTCCAAGACAGTATATCTGGGGCAACCTGGCAAGGAAAGCTCTTGTCTTATACACAAACATATATGTATATATATGCACACACACGGATGCACAAACCACTATGGGAAGAATTTCAAATAAATGAGTCAAAGATTTTGTTGGAGGTTTGAAAGAAAGTTGAATTATTTGTGGCATGGACATTTCAAGGAAGTCCGTTAAGCCTGACTTGAAATTTAAAGAGGAAGAGATGCAACATCTTCGACAAGAAGAGGAAATGTTTCACTTCTGTGGATGATCGTATAAGTAAAAGTACGAAAATCTCGAAAAATTGACCTTGCTAGGTACACAGGATGAAGCTTTGGAACTTTGTTTTTGAATTTTATAAAAATGTTAGCAAATGGTACATGGAATAAGTAGAAAAATAACTTTACAGGTAAGTGTTGGGGCACCTGGGTGGCTCAGTCAGTCAAGCGTCTGCTTTTGACTCAGGTTATAATTCCAGGGTCCTGGGATTGAGCCCTGCATTGGGCTCCCTGCTCAGCGGGGAGTCTGCTGCTCCCTCCGCCTTTGCCCCCCACCCCGCCCACTTACGGTCATGCTCACTCTCTCTCTCTGTCTCTCAAATAAATAAACACATATACATATATAAAGATGACAGTGTTGTGTTTGATTTATAGAGAAATGAAATAGAAAAAACAGTAAATTATACATTTATCCCATTATCTTTTCAGAGGCATCATGCTATGAATGTTTTAATTCAGAAATTCCATATTTCTATCAAAAGTTTAATTGCAAAAGTCTAAATTTTTAATTTTTAATTTAAATTCTTAATTTTTCTACCATAAAGGGTTTTTTTTAAAGATTTTTAAGGATTTTTAAAGTTTAAAGGTTTTACCTAATTTATTTCTAAAGTTGCTTCTTTGAAAATGCCAAATCGATAAATCTCTAGTCAGACTTACCAAGAGAAAAAGAGTATTTCCAATATCGGGAATGAAAAACAGTGTATCACCAGAGATACTTTAAAAGAAAAATAAAGTAATATTATAAACAACTTAGGCCAATGCATTCAATAATTTAGAGGAGGTTGACATGAAGGGGCACTAGGGAACTTTTTGGGGTGCTGGAAATACTCCACATCATTATTGTGATGGTTGTTACACAAGTATATCCATTTGTTAAATCCCATCAAACTAACTTAAAATGTTGAATTGTACTTTCTGTAAACAATACCTGAATGAGGGATCCCTGGGTGGCGCAGCGGTTTGGCGCCTGCCTTTGGCCCAGGGCGCGATCCTGGAGACCCAGGATCGAATCCCACATCGGGCTCCCGGTGCATGGAGCCTGCTTCTCCCTCTGTCTATGTCTCTGCCTGTCTCTCTCTCTCTCTCTCTCTCTCTCTCTGTGGCTATCATAAAAAAAAAAAGAAAGAAAATTAAAAAAAAAAAAAAACAATACCTGAATGCATCAGATAAAAATCATATTTAGAGTCACAATGGTGTTTCTGGCAAAGTCACATTAAATGCTGATATTTATTTTTAATTTCTAGAGTGGACAACTGTTTTGTTTTCTGGCACCATCCCGTTCTTCTGAGCATATCATTCCAAACACCTTCTCCCAGGAAGGTCCATTCTCCCCAAGACAAGACTCACATTCCATCCTTATAGTTTCTAGGAACTGCCCCCACCCCCACCCCACTGGTGATGGGTTCAGGAGCTCACAGCAGACCCACACTGGGTCAGTGAGTCCCTTTCCACAAGACTCAGCTCACCCCTTTGTAGTGCCTGAGACTGTAATATGTTGATTTTGAAAGCCGCCAGCAGCCCTATGATCCAGAACAGTGAAAAGAATTCAATTGCTGAGAGCAAAATACTGATGCAGATACACTAAGTGGTACAGATGGGAGATGAAAAGTTCCAACATTTCAAATCCTGCTCTTCTTAAAGATTTGTCAAATGCTAGTCCTTCCTTGATCATTCATTCCTTTTTGGCTGTACCGAAGAATCTTTCCCCAAAAAGTCATCCTTTTATTTTATACTGAATTATGTTTCTGCCACGTGCAGCTAAGAGAATTGTAACTTATATACCACTCAGATCAGTATGTTCATAGTGAGATCCTGCTGTGATCCTGCAAGAGCTTTTCCTCCAAGATTTATCTAAATGCCATGCACACAGAAGACAAAAAAAATTAACTGCCATTGATGATTCAAATGCCCTGGGTATTCCATATGCATATGAATATAGGTGTATAGAGAGAAAAGATAAGACCTAGTACGTATTTTTAAATACTCATTCATATATATATATATAGTTGCTTATCAACTTGGCATTTAATAAATGTTACCAGCTAACCTTTGGAATATTTCACAGTTGATACAGACAGAATAGGATGTGTGAAACTATTCCTTGAAATATCTTTATAAATTGGAATTTCTGCTCCTGCACCTTGTCTGCTCATGGCTTTACCTCAATATCTAAATTAAGACCAAGTTTTTAAAAATACAAATCAAAATGCACTTTCCTGTCAGGAGTCAAGACAAAGAGGATCTTGAGAAGCAAAATTTCAGGATTGGAGTGTATATATATGTATATACAGGCATTCATTTAATGTCTATTACACCACAACATCTCCAACAAATATCGAAATATTTACTTTTAGAAAACTAAAGTGATTCTGGAATCAGGCTGCCTACATGCAAATCCTAGTTCTCCTACTCTCTAATTATGTGTCATTGAGCAATCATCTAACTTCTTTGTACCTCATATTCTCTGTCTATAAAGTAGGAATAATAACAGTACGTAGTAAAACATGCAAAAACAGTATCTGGCATGTCACAGCGCTGTATAAGAATAAGCTATTATTTTATTTATTATCGTCAATATTATTTCATGTGTCATATATGCATATGCAATAACCTTGCATAACCGAGTAATCAACTCACTTATTATACTTCGATGAAGGCTTCAATTAAAATGTTTGTGTATATGTTTGTGTGACCCTGCTCACTTCTTGGGGAAATTGGGAATGTTTTATAATGGATTAGAAATATTGTGAACATCTGAATATATAGACATCCTATTTATTAAGTATATACTATCAAGAACAGAACCTTTCATTGCATAGTTCATTTTTTAAGTTTTTATTTAAATTCCAGTTAACATACAGCGTAATATTAGTCTCAGGTGTACGATATAGCGACCCATCACTTACAGCACCAGGTGCTCATCACAAGCCTGTTCTCTATCCTTAAGACTCTGTTTTTTGGTTTGTCTCTCTCTCTCTCTCTCTCTCTCTCTCTCTCCTTTTCTCTTTCTCTTCTCCTTTCCTCATTTGTCTTGTTTCTTGAGTTCCACATATGAGTGAAATCCTATGGTATTTGTCTTTCTCTGAACTCACTTACTTCGCTTAGCATAATACCCTCTAGCTCCACCCATGTCACAGCAAATGGCGAGATTTCATCCATTCTTTTTTTATGGCCTGGGGATAGTCTACTGTATGTATATATACCAGATCCCCCTTATCCTTTCATCAGTCATTGGACGTTTGGGCTCTTTCTATAATTTGGCAATTGCGGATAATGCTGCTATAAACACCAGAGTGCATAGATCCCTTCGAATCACTATGTTTGTATCCTTTGGGTAAATACCTAGTAGTACAATTCCTGGGTTAGGGTAGTTCCATTTTCAACTTTTTTGAAGGCCCTTCACACTGTTCTCCAGAGGGGCTGCACCAGCTTGCATCCCCACCTACAGCACAGGAGGGTTTCCCTTTCTCCACATCCTCGCCAACATCTTGGGTTGTTGATTTTAGCCATTCAGACAGTCCTAGAACATGCTGAATTTATCAAGCCTAGTATTTTACTGCAAATAGAGTTGTCAGGGTCCAGCTTTGACACCACATAAAGAGTGAATAAAAACTGATGACCGCAGGAGGGTAGTACAGACAGCCAAGCCAAAACAAAACAAAACAAAACAAAAAACCCGCTTTTCTGTTTTATTTTACTTATTTTTATTTTAATCTCTTTTATTATAAAATAAAAGACAGATACAGAAGGCTACACTCTTGGAATCACCTTGCAAGTCAAGACATAAAAGTTTGCCAGGGACCTCGGAAGCCCCTCTGTCTGCCCTGTCCATATCCCAAACTCACTTCCCCAAACTCTCAGAGAAGTAAGTGCCGTCCCGACCTTTGCAACAATCGCTTCCCTTCCCTGATTTCGGTGTCTTACCACCCAGACGTCCACCCAAAGCCCCGAAGTTCATGCTCATCCATTAAAATGTACTGCTCTTTAAGCCACATGTTCTCCCCCCAACACCCCCCTTGTTTTTAGCCTTAGAATTCTCTGAGAGGAGCTCAGGGTGCTCGGCCTGCTTGGGTCGCCATCCGGAGGTGGCCGACTTGGGTCCACTGTGCAGTTCACACACCCTCCGGCCTCTGGTTCCGGAGCCTGGCCCTGGGCGCCGAGGCTGGACCAGACCGGGGGCCTCGGCAAGAGCGCAGTGGGCGCTGCTGCTGCCCTGCTCAGGCGACACTGGTGACCACAGGGTGTGGGCGGCCCCGAAACGGGGACAGGCAGCGCCGCGCTCTCGGCCCACCCTGGAAGCAGCCGTGCCCCCCGGTCCCTCTTCGTGGGAACTATTACCTCGGGCTTCATTTTGGGCATCGGGAGGGCCGCGGCTCCTGAGCTGGCCTTAGCCTTTGCATCTCACCAGAGCTCGGGCTCCCTCTCTCCAGATGCGTGACGCACACTCAGGACCACACACTTGAGTTTTAAGTTGGTTTTCACGAAACCTTCGCGAGTCACACCTGCCTGCCCTCCCCTCCGGGCGGACCCCGGGCCTCCAGGGCCCTGGGATACCAGTTAGGCTCGCCCCTACTCACTCACTCCCGCGCTCCCGAACTACACGCACCGCGAGCTCCAAATACCAGGACCACGTAACAACAATAGTGCAAAGACTGTTAAAAACTCCTTTGGTGGGACGTCACCCCATGCAGCTGCTCATCTCCCCAGGTGTGGTGGGAGGTCACCCCATGCATCAGCTCATCTCTCCGGGTGTGGTGGGAGGTCACCCCGTGCATCCGCTCATCTCTCCAGGTGTGGTGGGAGGTCACCCCGTGCATCAGCTCATCTCTCCAGGTGTGGTGGGAGGTCACCTCATGCTCCTGCTCATCTCCCCAGGTGTGGTGGGAGGTCACCCCGTGCATCCGCTCATCTCCCCAGGTGTGGTGGGAGGTCACCCCATGCATCAGCTCATCTCTCCGGGTGTGGTGGGAGGTCACCCCGTGCATCCGCTCATCTCTCCAGGTGTGGTGGGAGGTCACCCCATGCATCAGCTCATCTCCCCAGGTGTGGTGGGAGGTCACCCCATGCATCAGCTCATCTCTCCGGGTGTGGTGGGAGGTCACCCCGTGCATCAGCTCATCTCCCCAGGTGTGGTGGGAGGTCACCCCGTGCATCAGCTCATCTCTCCGGGTGTGGTGGGAGGTCACCCCGTGCATCCGCTCATCTCTCCAGGTGTGGTGGGAGGTCACCCCGTGCATCAGCTCATCTCTCCAGGTGTGGTGGGAGGTCACCTCATGCTCCTGCTTATCTCCCCAGGTGTGGTGGGAGGTCACCCCGTGCATCCGCTCATCTCCCCAGGTGTGGTGGGAGGTCACCTCATGCTCCTGCTTATCTCCCCAGGTGTGGTGGGAGGTCACCCCGTGCATCCGCTCATCTCTCCAGGTGTGGTGGGAGGTCACCTCATGCTCCTGCTTATCTCCCCAGGTGTGGTGGGAGGTCACCCCGTGCATCCGCTCATCTCCCCAGGTGTGGTGGGAGGTCACCTCATGCTCCTGCTCATCTCTCCAGGTGTGGTGGGAGGTCACCCCATGCTCCCGCTCACCTCTCCAGGTGTGGTGGGAGGTCACCCCGTGCATCAGCTCATCTCTCCAGGTGTGGTGGGAGGTCACCCCATGCTTCCGCTCACCTCTCCAGGTGTATTATGTGTTCACTGCGAGAGCACACACCCAGCACATACCACGGGCTCTCTTCTTAACTCTCACGTAGTGTTAGCTTTACACGTAAGCCACATGTTTAACCTTCACCACCACCCCTTGTGTCAACACCAGTGTCTCTTTATTCCCTTCGGTCTTTAAAATAGAAATCTACAGTAGATTGTTCAAGAAGGGCTCGGAGGACTAAAAGAACTTAGTAATAGTTTGTACGTTTTCTATTTAAAAGTCAGTTTCCTTGGACATAAAATCCTTAGCTCACTTTTATTTTCCTTTGGATATCTTAAATATATTACTCCACTTCCTCTGGCATATGGTATCACTGTTGAAAATGCGATAACAATCTAATCATTTCCTTTATTAGCCATTTGCTAGTTTTGCCTCAAAGCAAAAAGATGTTGTTTTGTTTTGATCTGATTTAAGGTCCAGTAATTTTACTACAATATGTCTTGGTATTGGTCATTTGGGATCAGTATTTTCAGGTATATGGACTCCTCTTTCAATATGAAACCTTAAAAAATTTTTTTTTTAATCTCAGGAGAGTTTTCTAGAATTATACCTCTTATAATCATTCTGTTCCTTTACTTTGTTTTTTCTTTTCAGGAACTCCTTTTCTCTGTATGTCAGATCTTCTTTCTCCATTTTCAATATCTGTGACTTTGTCTCTTTTTTTTTATTTCTTTCAGATTTTTAAATTTTTCTTCCTTTATACCCCCTTTCCCTTAAGGCACTATTACGTTAAACTGTTATGTTTATTTGCGTCTGTGTTGCCTCTAGTTTGATCATTGTCAGCTGCTGAAAAGACTTTTAAAGGGGGGGGGGGTAATTTCTAAACCTTGTGTAAGTTCTTTTAGGGCACCGCCTCATTTCTGAGTTTTTAAAATTCTGACTTTCAGGTATTATTTCCTTTTCTTGATATCATGTCTTAAAATAGGTGGTTACTTACTCTTTTACTTTTTCTGTGGGCACGACCTTCTGATGTGCTTTGTTTTTTTACAGAAATGCTTTTCTGCTCCTTATTCTTTTTTTTTTTTTTTCTTGTAATGACTTTGTATGAAATTTGACCTTGATACTTTTTTGGTCACTCCTTTTATGTGAAATTAGTTTTCCTGAACCTTTAGAAAGATGAAAATTTCAGGATAGTTTTTCTAACTTCCCAGAGGCCCTTCTTCTGATGTTTCCTTATGACGCTCAGAAACATGCTGGCTTGCTTTCGTCGCAGTTCCTGGCTCTGTTCCTTTCCTCCACTTTTTTTCTAGACCTTCTCTCTTCTGTTCCAATTGTCTCTGTCCAGCTTGACTTGTTTTGGTTCTACTCCAAGAAGTTTCTCTTCAGAGAGAGACCTTATTGTGGCAAAGAATCCTTGCAGGTGAGTTTCAAGAGTGAAACTAAGGACTAGACTGTTCCAGATCCTTCCATACTTGCCCAGTTCCCCTGCGCTCACCCAGTAATGGTGTAAGCAAAATCTCTCTCCACTTTAGACGCTGCTCTCAAATTGGCCTGCTGCACATTGCAGTGAATTTCTGTGGGGTTTTGGTTCTACTCTTCACCGCTACAAGCTCTATTGCTCCCCTCTGCTCATTCCCACATGGATGTCGACACTGTGCAGGCTGTGAGTCACACAATTTGTTCTCATCATCTTTTGTGTTTGTGGGGAGAGCTTATGATCAAATTTTGTGGTAAATATTGTCAATAGGTCATTAGTGTTGCTCTCTAGATCCTCTATTTTTACCTGGCGGGTATGGAGATTTTCACAGCAATGTCTTCACTTGCTGCCAGATTCCTAGGATCACTTAAACTATTTTAACCGGGTATTTGCCATTTTCAGCCAAGGAAGTATTGACTAGTACATTCCCCAGTAATTTATCTCATTAAAAGCTACCTTAAGTACACTAACATCAAATCATTACATTAAAAGGAAACAGCATAATGATAATTTTAAGTGAGCATAGTTAAGTAGCATCCCAGTTGATAAATTCTAAATGGTTGCCCAAAAGTGTCTAACATAAGCTTTTTTGCTACCTAAAGTCTTTTTACAGGCTTTTAGTGGGTGACCTTAACTATTTTAAAGAAAATGCTTAGCAGCAGATTTCCAAGTTTCTTAGACATAAGACTCATGCCCTAGTCCTATTAATCAATAGATTTAGAAACACAAATTCAAACCATGTTGGATTATTTCCCTTATATAATTGTTTGCAGAAGTTTTCTTTTTTCATCTATTGACTACACAAAAGGAAATAAACTGAAACCTTACTCTCGTGCTATCCCCAGAGTCAATACTGCAGACAAAATAACTTTTTAAAACAAGTACTCGGTAACTGAATGCCCTCAGAGGGGGTTCAAAATTGATCAGCTTTACCTTTGGCTATGGTGCATGACAAGTTTTCAGCACAAAGTACAGACGGATTTTGAAAATTATTAATAATGTTAATGAGGAAATGCATATCCCTCTGGTTCTATTTTATTAAATTATCAGTTATGGTGGGCCACCTGGGTGACTGATCCTTGGTTAAGCTCCCAACTCTTGGTTTTGGCTCAGGTCATGATCTCAGAGTCGAGAGACTGAGCCCTGCATCAGGCTCCCTGTTCAACAGAGAGGTCTGCTTGAAGATTATCTGCCTCTGCCTCTCCCCCCACCCATGTACCTGTGCTCTCAATCTCTTAAATAAATAAATCTTTTTAAAAAAAATTATCAGTTATGGCGACTTGCAATAAGAAATATCCTAAGGTCAAGTGCTCCTGCCTAGTTGATCTCTCCTCAATGGGCCAGAAATGGCTACCACTGCTATTTATAAAGAAAAACAGCTTCTACGGTGAAAAGTTATAAGCCTTCATCATCTCAAAATCAGAAACATCTGAATAATATTGCTAGGTGAGATTGAGAGCAAGGCCCTTGCAGTTGACTCATAAGCTCTGCCTATGTTAGTGAAAAGGTTCCTACCTGCAGTAATTCAGCTGCAGGGATCAGGAGATCATTCATTCATCAAATAGAGGAGTAGATTTATGATAGACAGCTTCTCATGAGCTCTAGTTAAAAGGAATTACATAGGGATATCGGGACTGACAAGGTACTGCTCCATCCCCATCATAACGGAATACTCCAAAGACCCTGCGCATTTCCCATTACATTATCTCTTGTGCCCTTCTACCTTTATTTGCAACAGTGAGACACTATATAGTTTCTTGTTAACTTTGCCATTTTCGCTCAGGGCAAAGCTCACCTTTTTTAAGATCTCTGCTGAAACTACCGCAATAAATTGCTGCCTACTTGGCCGTTGAATCAAGATGTCTTGCGAAAAACAAACGTTCACAGCTCTTCATTCATGTTTCATATTCAATGTGCCATAGATGAGACAACCTTTATGTTGAGGTCTGCCCATTTAATTAAAAGTAAAGGAATAATGATGGAGAGAAAGGATTGAAACAATAGGAACTTTATAAAATGAGTGGCTTTTTCTCATACTTGGCTATAAAAAATAAAAATGTAAATCCTAACTCTTTTAAGAAAAGTACCGAAGGAAATAGGGCTTAATAGCAAGAAAAGATATCAGGTAACACTTGAATTGTTTTCTCCCATTTCATTGTATTGAATGATGTCAAGGACCTGATGGAAAGCTTTAAAAAATAGTCTTCTGATGTTACTAAATTAAAACCAATTTCTGTCCATGCATTTAGAACTGTGCTAAGCACATAGTAAGGGCTCAATTCTCTATATCATTGCCAATGACAGTCTTATCTGTACGTATTTCTTTCCTTTCCTCCCTCCCACCTCAAGTGAAGAAGCACTCCAATGGATTTTGCATTCCATCCACTCTCACCAGCGCAGGGTCTTGTCTCTTCTCCCTTTTATCTCTGCTGGTTTTCTCTCTCCTATAAACCCAATCAGCTCTCTTCCAGGTCCTGCTCCTTATTTCCCTTCTATCCACTTCCCTATTTCTACCTTCCTTTCAAGATCAAGCTGGCTCTAATTTCTCACCACCTACTTCCTCCTAGTGCACCAAAATTAATGGCTGGGCCCAGAAAGAGGAGCCAGCAGTGCTGGGACGTGACGTTGAAGTTGGATCATCCCCTGCTAGATGGCAACAAGGACTCCATCGCTGGGTTAAGCAAGTATGAAAGGCTTCTGGGATGCCACAGCATCTCACCAAGGGTCTCACCTGTGGCAACTTGGAATGGATTACACGTCAAAGGAACACAATGGCCTCTTGATAGCTTTGGCATTTATGAGATATGGAGGAAATAGTAATTATAGGGCCTGGGAGATTTATTTGATTATTGTTGAGTGGTATTGATGCATTGAAGAGAGAAAATAATAGACTCAGTTCAGCCAGTTAGCCGCTTATGGTAAAAATGGTAAAGTCAGAGGGCTCACAGTGCAGTATTTATGGAAGTCCTTCTCTATAGGCACAGGACAGGCTGTGCTGAAAACAAGGCCCACTTGTAAGAGTAGGGAATGCAGTCAGGTAAGGCTGCATTTGCAACCCTGGCAAGTCTTCTGCATGATCAAAGAAAGAATGGAATCCTTCCAAAGGGTCGAAAAGTAGAGATATCCAGGTGGATACACTCAAGAACATTACTCTGCTGGGCCTGCGGAAGAAGCCCAATCCCCCTTGTCAGAAGATGATGGACCCCAGTGCACTGCCCGAAGACCACGCTGAGGCCTTAACTGAGGCAGATGCTTCACAAGATAGCACATGTCCTCCTTAAGACCTGACCCATTTGTCCTTCCTAATCAAGACCAAAGTTGAGTCAAAACTCAGCATGGCCCTGCTAAAGGAGGAAAGAGATTATTCACTGAGAGTTGTAGGACATGGCTAATACGTACCAGGAGAATCCAGGAGAGCATCCTGGGAGTGCAGCTTGGGCGTGTTTCTGGAGGACTCAATCCAAGACAGAGATAAAGACACACATGGATGATTCCAATTCAAGTGTGAACATAATAAATAAGAAGTGTATCGGGAGAGTAACTGAACTTAGAAATTGAGAATGACTCAAATCTAATCTTGATTCCCACTCTCTGTTCTGATCTGTAACAAAATAATCTGGCAAAGAGGAAATACTTAATGTG